>NC_072856.1:49202500-49827500 GCF_028858705.1 Grus americana | reverse complement strand
AGATTAAATATCATGGAATGTAAAATAAATGTTACACATTTACTTTTATGCCTTTCTTTCCTATTTGCTTTCTTGTTTCTGAACATTCAAGGTTATTAAAGGAAAGAATTGGAAGAGGTTGGTGTTTTGTTGGTTTGTTGGTTTTTTTTTTCAAACAGAAAATATATTTGGGAAAAAAAATGGCAAAAGCAGTAATAGTAGTAATAAATAATTAAAACAGCCAATACTAGCATATAATGACCTGACACCATGAGTTGAAATTATGAAGAGTTAAATGTCAGGATATATTGCTGGTTTTGTTTTTCTTTCTGTTTGTTTTTTTTTTTATAAATCAGCTTGTATTTATGGAGGTTAGACTTTCATTTTCTGCTTATAGTCAATATATATTTAAGTCCTTTAAAAGCATTTCGATGGTTTATGTTTATAGATATATGACCATGCATTATTAAACATAGCTTTCAAAAGCAAAACTTTTAGATATTTATACATCTGCATAAAATGGTATAAAACAGGCCTGTTGTTTTATCTTCTAAGGATTCTAAAAAAATCCTAAAATTTTAAAGACCATACGTTTTGTGTTTAAAAAGCAAATATATTGCTTCAGTGTTTGTTAAGTGGTTTTAGTCAAGGTAACCTTCATGGAAATTTTTGCAGAAAAGAGTAATGAATTATCAGTTTTGTTATAATTTACATTAATTAACAGAAACCAAGATCATAAATACAAATATCTGATAAATTATTTATTATATAAGAATAAGATATTTTTGCATTGATTTATGTAAATTCTAAAACAATTTCTCTTGATTTCTATTAAGGTATCCTGATTAGCATCAACTCTAGCAATAAGTATTTAACTGAGACTGCCTAGGTAGATGAATCCTTTGTTTAATTACCTGCACATCTTAGGCCAACTGGCCATTCATTTCTGTACACCAAGATTTGAAAAGAATCCATTTTTCTTTAAGAAATAAAAAGCAGAAGCCTTAGCAGCAAGGAGTAGATTACTGCGTGCACGGAACTAAATATAATAAACCCACTCATTTTAATGATATTTACATATGTGACAACACATCTATGAAAATTATTCAGATGTGAGCTGTAAATATAAAGACTGGCACTGAAGCCAATTGAAATCCCTATCAAAAGTAATTCTATACCTGGGAAAATAGTAATTTTGTTGTGCAGCAAATTCTGTGTTTATCATGAAAACAGCACCAAGTAACAAAATGTTAAGGCATAATTCTTTACTTCTTTCTACGCTGTTGCCACGCTGTCTCTCATTTTTTTTAAAAGAATAAAACACACAGAAGCACACACAGGCTATACTTGGAATGTCTGGGATGTTTAGACTCCTCTAGGGTTGTTACATGCAGGTACCATGCTGATGAACCCGTTTTTCTGGCAGTGTTGACATCCTTTCTCCTCTCATCTAGCTGATTTTTTCCATTGCTTCTCATCTATGGCCAATGGCTAGTGAATTTACTTATTTTCTATACCTCCGTCTGTATTCCTATCTGAGGAATGAAAACTTTGACTGTAACAGAAGACATTACTGTTTTGTTACAGCGAGAACATGTCCCAGTGTTTTTCTTATACTAGTAAATAAATCCAGGTATTTAGCAGAGTACTGTTATCCTACACAGTAATTTGCTTATCTCCTCAGCTTTAGCTGGGTGTCACTCAGGTCTTCCGCAGCAGCAGATGGCACAGTAGAAATAATTCCATTGCAAAAAGAGCATGCAATTGAGAAATTCCAAACCAAATAAACCTGATATTCATAAAATCCAAGAAAAGAGAATAAGTGACTGTAATAATGGGTTTCAATTCATCCCCCATGTCTATGCATCTAAATATTAATGTACAAAGGAAATGTGGCTGATCTATATGAGCAACAACCCTTCTAGATTTAGGTTCGTGAAGTTATTTGTCTTCAGTCAAACTGTAAGTTATACATGTTTGATAATTGTCTATCAGGAAGAAAAAAAATTCTGGAAGACTAAATACAGATTCAGTATAAAATGAATTGTATCATATTCTTATAATTGTGTTTGAAGAGGTGGGTTTCTGAAGAGCGTAATTTAAGGTAGGACTTATGAGCAGCACTGAACTGCTGTCACGAAGCTGAAAGAAACTAGTGTCAGAAGAGCAATATGTGAAAATACACAAATCATAGAATATCAAAAACTCAGAAAGTAGAACATATCGTGTTTGATATGTTTCTGTGTGGACTGTGTGCCACACATATTGCTGGAATGGTATTTTTGGACCTGAAAGTAATTTTTTTTTCCCTTAGGAAAGTAATGCTTGTCTTAAAAGGATAGCTTTGCCCGAACTTTTTTCGTTAGAGCTTACATTTTTATTTTATCTTATGAAATTCAGGCCCAATGCATAAGGTGATAGATCTGACCAGTTTAAAACTTTTCCTTGAAATGGAAGGCCTGGACCGACCTGCACTTTAGCAATGTTACCCCTTAATCTACATTTCTACTACTTCGAGAAAAAAAACGGGTTTTTTAGGATTTTGCAATTCATATATCAACTTACTTCGAGTCGTGTTCAAGGAAACCAAACATATATTAATAAAAAAACCCTATAATGAAGCAATCTTACAATATTTTTAATTTTAAATAACTATAGTGATCAGAAGAGTGAGGAATATCAGCCTGTTTCACCCACTAAGAGCCTAAGGTCTGCTTGAAAAGGGTCTGTTGCAAAGGGCCAAAGTCTGAAAAGGTGCACATTCTCCAGATCTCCTCAGCTTCTGTGGATTTGCACCACCTGAAACCCAAAGCAATTCTAAACTCCTGAAAACACCTACTTGTAGGTTATCTTTTCAGCTCATGTCTGTGCAGCTTCATTTCTATGACAGCCTTGTGATGAGGGAACAAAAATAAATGAAAAGGCCATAGTTAAAATTGATAAGTTATGTAAGTGTCATGTGTAGAGTAAAATATTGTTTCTGAGGAGAGAAATGTTATTGTTGAGAATACTACTGGGCATGTCCACATGTGCTCAGAACACTGCTCTTTTCACCATTGTCTGGAGTGAACAGTACTGCAGCTTAATATCCACCTCATGGGGAAGATCCTGCCATTAATGTTCAGAAGCTGAAAGCTGCACTTTTAAATGCAAGAAAAGGACTATACACAATCAAAAGAGTCACTCCGCATAGCTATTACACTTTTTTCTAGGGATCTAATTGGAAAAAAAAAAAAAAAAAGAAGCAATTAGGGAATTAATTTGGTGACAGTTTTCCCACAGACTTTCCAGTATGTCCCTAAGTAAATTGTTTAGAATAATTGTTAATTATTCTGTGTTGCATGTATAAAATAACTTAAATGGAGAAATAATTTATTTTAGAAGAAAATAAGGGATTAAAAAGAAAAAAAAAACCCTCAACAATCTATACAACCTAGTTTGGCATTTTGCCTCAACAAATCTATTTTAAATTACGTGGATGGTTCCCTAAGGAATGAACATATTGAGGGGGGTGTGGATGTGTATGTATGTACAAACAAACTGCCCACTTACTGAGTAGTAGTTCCATGTATGTAAGGTTTACTAGGTTTCTGGCTACGGGAAGCACAGGTGCTTATTAATGTAATTAATAGTAAATGGAAGAGAAAAACTAGCAGAAAAAGAAAGATCTAAATTATTGACTATCTTTCAGCTTAGTTAAAAAGTTTCAGGAAGCGTTTAAAATACTGCCAACCTTCTAAAGGATTTGGGACAAATCCTTTCTCTGTGTATAGTTATTCTGCGTTTTTGCTGAGGTGTGATAATGGAGTTTGTGATTGAGCACCGAGGATACCATAGAGCTAGATGCTTTTACACCACAGGGATCAACTTCTCAAAGTGACTCACACTTCTTTTCCTCTCTTAGGGAGATTGACAGAGGATTAGGGCATCTGCAGAGATGTCGTGTAGCTCCGTAGTAGCTCTGGGGATCCCCGATGTAGATACAGGGAAGTGATAAACAGTAGTAATACTGTTGAGGTTTGGGTTTGGAGTACAAACTGATTAAAAACGTGATCCAACATTGATCTGAAAATTGATACTGAAATACAATTCTTGCTTTTCATTCCAATTACTTCTCATTTATTCTCTGTTCAGCATGACTCATGTCTCTTATGAAAGAAAAATCCCAAAATTTTCCATTGAAAATGTTGCTAAAACTTTATTTGTAAAAAGTATAAGTCATGTAATGGCCTATAAAGTAGTTAACTACATCAACTGATTAAGAAAACTAATTAAAACTCAAAATACAGCATTCATTCTCTGCCTTAGTTTAAACCCAAGGTAAATCATGTCTTCTGTCTTCCCTCAGGGTATTGACGCTTCTCCTCAGAACTGTAGGGTACTCATAGAAACTCTTTTTCTCTTTCATTTTGTGATATTTTGTTGGTGTCCTTTTCAGATTTTCCGGGGAAATGAAGCATGTGTCTGAAATTGGGCCCCTGAGGACTATTAATGAGGCACCTAAAAATCAGCACAGGTGGGCTCCCAACCACATTAAACAAAAAAATAGCTCACAGAAGTTCTTCATATGTATTGCAGGTCACTGCAAGGGAAATACCCTTTAGCTCAGTTGTGAACTTTAGTTAGCAGGTATCTTTGGACAATTAATCCTTTTTAAACTCCACTGAATTTGCTTCATGTATATAGTCTGGTCTACTTCAAGTTTCTTAGTTTCTCATTAATACGTTGATATAGAACACGCATAGCAAAATACTTCAAATTTCCATGTTACCACACGCTACTTTTAATTAAACTAACTCAAAATGCCATAGACAGATCTATAAATGTGGAACGAAATGTCCACAAATATTTTTTTCAGAAGTTAATTAGAGTAATCCAGTACGAGTCTCTGATTTTTCAGTTTTTTTCTTGAGAAAAAATGATGAGGTTTTAGTAACAACAAAATCAAAATAACCCCAACAAACTTAATGAGGTTTAGAATGAGGGCCAGAACACATATGTATCTAGGAATTTCAGGTTTGAGGCATTTCCGAATCTTTGTGTATGTGCCTACGTACCTACAAAAATAATAAAAATTTTTTTTTGTTATTTTCCATTTACTTTATGTTTATTTCTGAAGCTTTTTTCACAATCCAAACTTATAAAGCACGTATATTGCAAAAAAACCCCAAACAAAACCCAAAATATTACTTTGATTATCAAATTTATTATAAAAATATAATTTTTATTATATCAAAATATCAACATTTGATTATCAAAATATAATTTTGAAAATATCTAACAGACACTCCATCAAACCATTATGATTCACTATGCACTTGTATGGAATTCTACCTGTCTGGGCAAAACCTCTTTATTTGTGCATGTTATTTCTCCAGAATTGTATAATTATATCATGTTGCATATTGTGTAGCACAGTTTCCCATAACTAAATCATATCCTAGACATCTACAACAGAGCAGCAGGCTTATGCAGGAACTCTTTTACCAAAATATCATTTTCACCAAACAAGTGCTCTATCACCCATACCATGCCTGTTTGTTTTGGGGTTTGTTTGGTTTGGGTTTTTTTTCTTTTTTTTTTTTTTTTACCATCTGTTGCATTACTAATGTATGACGCTATCCTAATGCTCTTTTTTAACTACGTATTCAACATCTGTATTCCAGTTATGATTATCATTGCCATCTTCAATGCCATATTGTTACTTTCAAGGGATACTAATGCCAGAGACAGCACTCGTGAGTGGCATTAATTGCATCCTTATACTTTTTCAGGGCCAAGTGTGTTTAACAAGTCTTCCATTGTTAAAGAAAATAACTGGTAATAAGAAATGAAATTTCTAAAAAAGACTAAAATAAGGAAACACCAGTTCATGCCTGTTCTGTGGCTGTTTCTCATTCCTCTTTTTCTGATGGACGTAGCAAGAGTTTAGGTTGCAATCCATAACAATGCAGTGTTTTCCCCTTCAAGGTGACTGCAAATTCAATTCTTACTGGCAGCACAAATTATTCACCTCTCAAGTTTTCTTTCTGACACTGAAATCGGTTGCACAAGAAAATGTGTCTAGCAGCCTTGAAATGGAAACAGACAAATTGTAAAGAAGGGTAGCAAGGCATCTAAGCGCTTCTGCTGCATCTTGCTGACAGATGGGAGCTGTATCGCCAGTCACCAGTGCTTCCAGCTCCAGTGCGGTCAAAGAAAAGGAAGCATTCATTAAGCCATTCATTTCTCATTCCTCAAACAGAAGGCTGTTTACATCATGTCAGCAAATGATTACCCTCTGCTGCTGCTGTTGTGCTACCTATTGGAAAAGGTGAAGAGGTTATGTTTTGAAATCCCATGGAGATGTTGATTAAGGAAACAAAGGAAGCTGGTTCTTAACACCGAAACCCCCCTAAAATAGGAAGCAGGCATCATCACACTCACATCTCTGACATGAGAAATGGCTTCTTCTTGGAGAGAACAATGAATTCAAAGCACAAACTGCTGACATATATCAAGGGAGAACCAAAGGGTCTAAGCACTTTCCCTTCCAACTGGGTCATGTCTTTAGGTCCTTTCTGTGGTTTTAAGGTCCTTATTCAGCTCTTATCTGAGAGCTGACCTGGGACAGCATGGATCCCAGATTTCCTTGGCTTCTTCTTAAGGCTTCATTAACTGTGCCTACAAAAACAAAGCTATATAACCTGTGTGGAAGTCTGCAAATGTGTAACTTTGTAAATGAGTCCACGTTGGAGCATCGCTGGAAAAAAATAAGGATCCATAAACTGAAAAAGATTGAGAACTACTGGTTTAGACATTGAATTCCTACCAAGCTTAAGTTAAAATGGGCTCAGGACTGCTAGGTATAATCCAGTATTTACAGGGACTTTGCAAGAACCAGACTCAATTTAACAACTCATGAATTTCTGAGACTCGGAGCTAAAGTCTTTGGCTATTGAAGAAGGCACATGAAATGATTCTACTGTTAAAGACAGAACTTCACTGATTTGAAAATATCAGCTGTAACTGCGCACAAAATTATTGTGGTGATTTCCATGCTTTATTTTAGTCTGGGCTGTCTCCAAGATTTTTTGTTTGTTCGTTTGAATGTGTGCATCTCACCACTCTTGAGGGACTTATTTTTCTCCTTCAGAGATTTAGTCTAATATCTGCACTTAGATAATTGTTTAGAAAATTATTTCATGTGTATATAACTTAGAAAATACTACATTCCGTTTAAGCAGGATCAACATGTCACCTTTGCTTCCTGTTCTAAACTGCGATGTAAACAACTCAAACCTTCCTCCTGCGTGATGGCTTTATTTCACTTTCCTTAAACTTTTAAAGTCTAGTACACCTTTAGTGCCTTTTCTGTCTTGGGAGATGAATTCTATTTTAAAAATGTGTAGTTTCTATTCAAACAACTCATACATTCTTATTGCAGGGTAATTTAAATTTTAGGATTCCAGGACTATTGCTCAGTAAGTAGATATTATATTATGTAGATTATTTTCTTCTTTCTCATTCATATTTATCTCTAGTCCACCAGAGACTTCACCATGTCTCAGAGTGGAAAACTTCTACCAAGTACATTGCATTGGATTTCTTTTAGTTCAGCAGTGCACATTTTAATTGAGACTGGTTTCAGCTTTTTTCCCCATGCTTTATGAAGGGTAGCTGCCTTTCCCTTTTATCCTCTCCAAGTCGTACACCAGTAACTGATATACCCTGAGTTCTGCCACAGTATCTATTTCCTCTCTGTGCACCTGAGTTACGCCTACAAAATAAAGTAGCTCCCAGCACTGAAATTCTCTTATCCTTAGTTGTGTCCTACAGGAGAATTTTGGGTTCTGTATTGTTTCAGTTCCCAGACACAGTCCCTAAAGAGGTTAACCTGCACGTGAAAGTTCCAATGTAATAAATAAATAAAAATTGATCTCGCTGAATATCGGAGGTGGAATACAGCTTCCCTGAATATTTATAGTTACAAAACTGTTTCAGTGTTATATTCAAAGAAAATGAGCAGCCACATCTTATCCTTGTGGTCAACCCAGAATTTACATTTTGATTTGGAAAAAGATTAAACTGCATCTAATATTTTTCTCTGTATTATGACAAATTCATGTTATAATGAAAAATGTGATCGTCCTATTCAAGTTTTTTGGGGCATCAGTGCCTGTAATTACTGTGTCTGCATATGACATGAGTTTTCCAGATGTGTCTACAATGTTTTTATTCAGAAGATTGCAACCAGAAAGTACTGTGTATATATGAGGAAGATCTCCTATTAAGTAAACAGTCAGCTCTAGAAAAGGCACAATATATAAGACTATACAGAAACACAGGAAGAGAGTAAGAATTTCATATTTAACTGATATGCACAAGGTCAAAAATAGAAAAAGGAGATATAAAAGGACTGCCTGATATGGCGCATAGCTCTGTTTTGGCTATACGGATGAGCAACTTCCCCACATCACAACTAGAGTCACCCCTGGCAATTCTGGAGGTAAGAAAAATGGACAGGGTCCTTACCTAATAGTTATACTCTCAAAAAAATTAAATAATCAATCATACTCAAAAACTCAACACTATTAGGAAACACTAATGTCAGAGTCAGAAAGGAATACCTAATTTCAAAGGCATAACTTTGAAATGATGTGAATCAAGAATATTAACCAAAAATATTCAGTGCATTGATGAATTAGCTGCTGTTACACAAATCTTTCATCTTTCCATTTTGTTATATAATGTATATTTTTGTTATTTGACACAACATATTAAACTAAACACTGTGTAAAAAACCTGAGCCTCATAACAGCCCATCTGAAATACCCCTGGTACTTTGGCTGAACATGATTGTAGACATGGTACACAGAGCGGAACAGGCATATTAAACATGAAACTGTCTGCTTTTACAGCAATACTCTAACCCCTGTTAGCCACAAAGATTTTGAACAACTGGGGATTGTGTACAGACAATCAGCTTGCCATTAATACAATACAATACTACTTTTCTTATTTCTAACCAATTTTTATATGCTATTCATTTGGCAGTTCTCCTAACCTTTGCTCTGTTTCTGATTCTAAACCTCAGGTGCGTGGTAACTTACCGCTAATACTGTAACTTCTGCGTAGGACTCTGCTAGGTTTTACGATCCTAGGTTAGGTAATTCACACCACTGCTGATGATGTTATGAATGGCTAGCATAAAGTGAACACATGATTAAGTTTAACTAAGTCACAGACATTGACAATAAAAAGAAAATTTTAATTTGCACTGCATAAGTCTAGATAGTTAAAGCAGACCCTATTGAAAACAGGACTTTTGAGTGTATTTGAAATTTTTAACAGGTAAGTATTTAAAGACATACAACTACGTACACTTATATAAATTAGCAAGTACAAATAAACAATTTGTACAGGTATGAGTATATAGGTGGTGGGACTGTTTCACAGGCAGAACTTCAGCAGCATCAATGGGGCAACAACTATGTGCCCATGTGAGCAGGTTAATGTATTCTTTTAATAAGAATGTAGCAAACTTCTACATCTGGAACCAGTATACCACATGAATTAAGCCTGGGGTTAGGTAGTTTTGGATTTCTGACAACATTTTTCTTTCATCTTTAAGTTGGATTTTCAACCTCCTCAAAAGAACGATCAGACCTAGGGTCATTGTTGAGTTCTCAAAACCCTTCCAGAAGCCATTTCAAAAGCCATTCACACTACACAGCAAATCACAAAGAGCTACAGATTATTCCCCACCAGCACCTGGAGACTTTATTCCTTACAGCTGAGAAATTAGGAGGTGGAATTGGTCCGTATACTACTTCAGCACCTACAGAAAAAGATTTGGATTCAGCCTTAGGTGCAGTACTGATGTGACTTACTCAGAGACTGCAGTCTTTCTCTAAGTAAGTCAGAATGGCACGCTCCTTTCTATATTTGGGGGAAAAAAAATTAAAAAAGGTAATTATTTAAGAAAAAAAAAAACAATATGCAGTGTCAATATACGTAAGTAACTATGTCAATATATCCATAGAAGAACAAATGGGAAAGCAACATTTTAGTAATGAGGTAAGCTAGAAAACTGTTGTTAATGAGAGTTTGTTAATACATGAAGAATGTTCCTGTATACTGTATAAGGACTGAAATTAATTAGCATTATGGTACAAGAGGCATGAGAACAAGATAAAGAACAGACCTGCAAGAGATTTCAAGAGATGATCTAGCTTTTTCATTCTCCCAGGCCATAACTGTTACATCCTTGGCTTTCCTAACCAAAAAAAAAAAAAAAAAGTATAAAAGGTAGTAGCTAGGAGCACTGCAAATCAAAGCAGAGATGTATCAGCACATTACTGGTGAGGAGCAAGACAAAGATAAAAGTGGGAAACTGTGGTGAACAACTTCAGGGGTGGTTCTGGGCCCATGCCTGAACATAACCAAAACTGGTAGCATGCCAAAGTGACTCAAAATATTAAGCTAAAAATGAAATAGTAAAAAAAAAAAAAGTACTTCACTATTAAAAATGTTAAAATATTAATATTTTAACATTATTTTATAACATAACTATATTATAATAATAGTATTTATAATTTAATAATTATAATGTAAAATGTAGGGTCTTATACAGTATATAATGGATGACAATTATGAGTATGATTATCACAATGTATTATGTTATTTACCATATATTATACTATATTATATGTTATAATAATATTAGTATATTAATTTAAAATATTTCTGTTAAAATTACTGAAAATATCTTACATCTGAAGATATTGAAATCTATAATCTGTTCTGTACAAAAACCTAATCAGCCAGGAAACTACAACATGCACTTTAGTTTGTCTTAATTAATTATTAATAAGAAGAAAATGACATTATTTCTCTCTTCTCACCTCCCTGATCTTTTGCCATGATTTAACCACTTGCTCACCCTTCCACCCACCCCAAAGGGGATGGGGAGGAGAATGGAAACAAAACCTGTGGGTTGAGACAAAGACACTTTAGTAGGATAACAAAGGAAGAGATTAAATACTAGTAGTAATAATAATAATAATAATAATAATAATGCCTCATTAAGTCATAATATCATCTGAAAACCTCCCTTCTTTTCAGGTCTGTGAGTTTTAGCTTTTCTTTCTTTCTATGGGCCTTCTAACATGCCATATTACCTAATCGATGAGTGCTTATGTCAAGACATGTGGATCCTAATGCCAAGTTTTGCACAGGTTTAGTGTATGTCTCTAAACCTAAACTAACCTCTTTGCAGAACAGAAAAAAAAATAGTGGATAGAAAATATATAAAATGCACCCATTATAGATATTATCCTATAAAATTGATTCCATTTATTCATCTTGTACAGAGGCATTCTGTAATATAAATTAAGGTAAATTAGGAGCCTGTTGATTTGAAAGACATTAGCTAAATTAAACTGGAATGATGTTGCGTTATGATCAGAATCATTGACTATTTGGGAATATCTTCGGTACATGCTTCCAAACTGATTCATTATCAGAACTTAAGGCTTGATTTTCAGTTTCCCACAGTCTAGCAGATACTTTAGTTACCTGTGCAGTTAGCTGGTTTAATGGATAAATAACTTATTAGTTTATTATTATATTATTACATTAGTTTATTATTATATTTATTATTAAAATTATTTTGCATATATACTTACATGCATTCATTGCTGGTTGTCAAATTCGCTTTGGTATTTTGGACATGAATAAGGGTTTCAATTAATTAGGAAAATGTATTTGCCACTTGTTCTCTAAATTTGTGCTTACAGAAACTTCAGTTTGGTTTTGTAGCTGGGGTACTAGACTGTGAACTCTCTGATTTTGGTACTGAACTTGGTGCATTTTTCTTTTTACGTATAAAGCAAAGGAATACGACATTCTTAACAATCTTCCTTTATAACAGTTCCCAGGGTTTGGAGGAAACGGGTCACTGGTGTTGTTAACAGTATTGAACAGTTCACTGATGCGAAGAAATATATTTTTTCTTTCTGACATGGCAAAAGTAACTGAATAGAACAGCTCTTGTTCATTGGCACTTAACCATACTGTCTTCTACCAGTCATGCAACAAATACATTTAATATTTTTTCAAAAGGAATCAACAGAATAATACTACTAGACAACCCAACATTTAATGCTGTGTTCCATTCATTCCTGCATCTGTCAGTGACTTACTGCTTAGCCCTGTAGATGTAGTTCATTTAGCCAATGTACAATTTGATATATTGAGACATTTAGAGTTTTGATAACATAATTTGCTTAAATGTTATGCAACATGGTGTGTTTTGATGTTATAAAATACATAAGAACATATTGTACTTAATGGTAGGGCAAGCAGCAGAATGTTAAGAAAGCTGTTTTAAATAATACTTTGCCAAATGTTAAAACTTTCATTTTCACCTCTTTTTTTTTTTTTTTTTAATTTGGGATAAAACATAGTAATCAAAATCTGAAATAGTCAAATTATATATTTATGTCTGTGTGAGCTGTGTGTTTCAGTGAAATGGTCCTTTAGTGGTGTGTTATGCGCTAGTCTTACAGAACATATTAATTCTAGTGAGAAAAAGATATCAGAAAAGGAAATTTCTGAACATTTTTACGTAATGCCACAATTCTGAAAATTTCCAACTTATGATTTGCTTTATATGCCTGATGGATTGACTACAAATTACTCAAATATGTAAAATCATTCATATGCTTATTTTGTTCAACATCAGAGTCTCAATCCTTATAACATTCTTAAAATTATATAACTCCAAAACTCTTGTTTGAGATTCCGTTTTTTGTATGAAGTCTACCTATCTCTAACTATTCTGTTCAAGGGATGGTAATTAAAAAGTGCTTCTGAAACTCACTGTAAAACATTCAGTAATGAGCAATTTTTTACCATAGTTGTTATAAAAAAAA
The DNA here is from genome assembly GCF_028858705.1 of Grus americana. Lineage (NCBI taxonomy): Eukaryota > Metazoa > Chordata > Aves > Gruiformes > Gruidae > Grus > Grus americana. The sequence continues at coordinate 49,814,604 of NC_072856.1, read as the reverse complement.
AAAAAGAAAGAAAAAAGATCTATTTGTTATAGGGATAACTGATTTTCAAATTTCTGAGCATGAAAAATCTTTGAGCACATCTACAAGCAAGGAAAAGAACACAATTCAGACAATTTTTTTTCAAATTTCCCAATTTTAATCTTAATTAAAATGCAATCAAATTTAAAACATGCCTTTTTATTATTTTTTCAGTAAAATAATATTTTCCAAACAGAATTTGTTGCTTAGTAAGGTGAATGCATTTTACACATTGCTCTGTTTGTAAGTAAATTTGTGTCAATAAAGTCTCTATAAGACAGTCAGCAATTCAGTCTTCAGCTACATTTTAAGATTAGACTACAGTTCCTAGTGCTGATGTTCAACTCTTAAGAACTCTATAACAAAAAAATCCTCCTTTACGTGTAAGATGGGTTGGGAGAGACTGTTTTAGAATATCTTATATAGCAGGTGTTTCTATTTGGTATTAGTACTCATACAGTCCTTTGAATAGTCAGGAACTTTAATGGCCTTCTATAGCATCTGCAAATAAATATTTCAAGTAACATATCGTTGCATTGCTGAGAAATTAATCATCAGGTAATATTAGTGATCATATGGAATAGCATCTGTTAGCATCAATCACCATAATTTTAAGCACTTGAAAGGCTCATGAAGAATTGGAAATCCTTCAGAACAAAGTAGTTCTTGATGATTTTTCTAATAAGCAAAATTAAAAAAAAAACCAACAACCAACCAACAAACCAAGTAATCCATGTACTGTTGTTTATTTTTCATCTAATTCATATATAAATCTTATTTATATATATATATATGACTAGTGTGAAGTTCACACAGAAAATAGTAATATTTAACTGTTAAGGGACACTGAAGATGCAGACATAAAACCTCATTATTCAAGAGGCAGAAGATTTTGCTACATATCATAGTGTCTCTTAATCTATATGTCTCAGGGTGATTGCAAAGGTGCTTGGTTATCTGCCACGCATATGCTCTTGGCTGCACACTTTGCATCAGCCAATAATACTAAATTGTAGATGATCCTACTTGTTATTCATTTTTGAACATTTTATATGTTGCTTGGTTTTGTCTTTGTCAAACATTAGATCAGTGTGAGTAGATTATGAGTAACAAGGGATAGGATCTGTATGAGGAAACATGGGAAGTCTTCAGAAGCATAAGAGAGAACTCTAAAGTTGGGGGGGGGTTTGCCAATGGGGTTCAGGTCGAAAAGCTTAAAATAGATTCAAAAATAGATTCAGGAACCCTTCTGCCTCCCTGCATGGCAGGACAACCCGCACAAACAGGCCAGTGTGTGTCTGGGCTATCTTTATGCAGCAAAGTCTGCAATGAAGACATGCCTGCCTTGACCACTGGCTTTTTAGAGAGCGGTGCAAATCTCTGTGTATGTTAACCAGATATTTATGAGGTGTGGCAAGGTGCTTTCCAAAGTACACACACTGCGATGTCATTGAATCTACCACAAGCACTCTGTTCTGCTCATAGGTGTTACAGAAGTGCTGCCCAAATGCATGGGGCAGGAAGCGCACGGCCAACCAGAGCTACGTGGAGTTTCAGAGGAAATATCAGGAGGAGAGATTATAACTGTATGCTGTGGAATTTGGCCAGGACACTGAAATTAACACATTCAGCTCTTCTGAAAAGTGTTATGCAATCTTGAAAAAATGCAAGCAGTTGGGATATGTTTCATATCTCATCCAAAAACAGTGTACTTCTAACACCATGAAGTTCCCTGAAATCATAATGGAAAATATATAGGCTATTATCTTAGAAGGTACCAGAGGTACCTAGAAGTTAACATGGCTTAAATGATGTTACTCCTAATTTATACATGTGTGAAAGAGAAGAAAATTAGGTCTTGGGTTTCCTTGCATTCCTCCTTGGGAGGGGCAACAACCTCACGAATCCTAGCTCATTTGTTAGGCATTTCCAGAGCAGAGTAAAAGTTGTGCCAAATGTTGCAATTCACATGTGGTCTGAGCTCAGAGACCCCAAGACTATTTCATTTACAAGGATATAAAGTTTACTGTAACTTGAATCATGATCGCACAGGGGAAGACCTGGTTCTCTGTTCCTCATATTCTGAACCTCCTTGATTCTGCCTTAAGTACTTTCAGATTGTGTTTGTTCAAACCGTGCTCTGCGACATGGATTTTATCATGTCTAATTGGAACTACAATGCCAATGCAAACATGTGACATTACGCATTACTTTTTGGAGACATTTAAAAAGGCTCTGTAGTTCAGTTTATATTAACTATAAATTAGTCTGAAAGCTATAGTATACTATAAAACCAGAAATACATAAACACCTTCTGATAATGCTCTGAACGAAGTAGCCAATTTGCCTTTACAGATTAAATGTAAGGGAAGAATTAATCTGAGTAATCTTTCGTTGTTTTGAACAAGGATTTTTTCACATTTTTAAGGTCTTTGTAGGTAAAAGATGTTAATGCTGGGGATATCTAAAGAACTGAAGGAATGAATCCTAATGAAAACTGGTGTTAGCTGGATATTTAAATCTCTAAAGACCATTTTGACATCTCAGCAAAAAATCGTCCATGTACATTTAGTTGATGATTTAGGCTGAACAACCAATTAAATTTTCTTGATTTAGTTTAACAGCTATGCCTGAAACTGAAATTGAATTAATGTCTTGAATGAAGTTAAAAATATGTATTTTTTCACATTCTTATAAAATTAAAATCCTCTTTATATTCTGTTAGGGCATTTTAAACAAATCAGAGCAAGGGGAATGATGACCTAGACTGTGGTTTCATCATCTGTAAATCCACTGAATAATCCAGCAGTACATATTTGATCCAGATCAGACAATTATATTCCTGTCAAATTAGCCAGAGTACATGTTATGGAGTTTTAATGCTGGCATTATGCCACCTGTAGAAGGACAGATGATACATGACTTGGCATAAAGCCTGCTCATTCAAAATTAATGCATCACAATTTTTGATCGTACTTAAACCAACAGAGTAAATTATAGCTGGTTAATATTTTGTATCACCTGGCCAGAACATTTCCGAATGCAAATTCTAAGTGTTTAAAAACTGGGTTTGGTGTCCTGATGATCAGCACACAAAAACAGCCACAATAAAAGGACATCTTTAGTGGCCTAACCCACCTCCATCATCAGAAAGAGGAGGCGTAAGAAGTAGAGCACTCGCAGAGCGTGCATGAGAGCTGAGTTCAGTGCCCTCATCTAGCTCTGAGGTCTCAAAAAATATATTCCTCACCTTTTCAGAAAGGTTTACCGGTCCTCCTGCCATCTACTCTTCAGAGTGAAGTATTTCTCAGTCTTTTCTTTTGATGTTTTTCTACTTTATCTTAGAAACAGAAAACCACAAGACAGTCTGATAATTAGGGCACATATGTGGGACACTGGTGTTTCCATTCTTGTACCAGGGAATGCTAGAGTATTTAGGAAGAATTGAAAAATTTTTTTTAGGAGAGAGTGACTGACAGGGTTTTTTTGTTTTGTTTTTGGTTTGGGGTTTTTGTGTTTTTTTGGTAGGCTACTTAGCACATTCTAATAAGATTTGAGAGATACATGCATGGCAGATTCCAGGATATAATTTGACTTACATTAGTAGTGGCTCATAGTTTTTCTTCTCAAGTCGTGACTGATCTGAATCATGAATTTTCCATAAGAAAAGCTGTGAATCCACTTACTCTTCTCACTTGCTCCTCCTCTCCTCTCCTCTCCTCTCCTCTCCTCTCCTCTCCTCTCCTCTCCTCTCCTCTCCTCTCCTCCTTTCCTCTCCTCTCCTCTCCTCTCCTCTCCTCTCCTCTCCTCTCCTCTCCTCTCCTCTCCTCTCCTCTCCTCTCCTCTCCTCTCCTCTCCATGTTTGAAGCAGAAGACTACCCTGTTGTCTCTAGAGTCAAATGTGAACTCTGACTGCAGCAATCTACACGGGATTTTGGTTTGGCCTGGCAGACCATTTGAATAAAAAGCAAAATTTGAATCTGTACTTTCCTGTAGGTCATAGGTGTTCATATTGCATGTTTAGTTTTGAGGCCGTATCTTGTTAAAAGAGATTGCCTGCTTCCTCGGGACAGATTTGGCACAAAACAGCAGCAGGATCAGAGGACTACAATGAGCCTCCCCATGTTTTTTCCACAGCCCCAGCTGAGAGCCTTGACCAGTGTGTTTCAATTGCAAACTACTGCTAAAACCTCAGCAAGCAGATAATTAAAAAAAAAAAAACCCAAAACATTGATATCGAATACTGTAAACTGATCTTTAAAGAAAGAAGTTTTAATTTTAAAATGTTTTGCTTTTTTTTTTTCTTCTGAATGTGTGAAATGCCCACTAGAGCAGAACATAGTTCAAGACAGAATTTAGCATTTTTAATTATTTTATTCCTGGAGTCCTACCTCAGAGGGGAAAAAAAAAAAAAAAGCCCAACAACAAACAGCTTTTGTAACTTTGTAGATCCTATAGTTCCTTCTTTCCTTCCTTTCTCCAGCTGCTTTAAGCGATTAATTTTCCAAATGCAAATATTCATAAAAATTGCTGTAAATTCTTTCCATTCCAACAATTTGTCTGTACATCACTAGTGTAAGAAAGCAGATGTCATAGAAGCAGCACTTGATTTCTCATGAGAGAAAGTTCATTTCTGTGCTTGCTTGAGGTACTCTATATTTCAATAAATCAAAAGCAAGGTCTAATATTAAATACCAGTCACAATTACTGTATTCAGTTTTTTTCTTGTTATCAATTTATTTTTAAATGAAATTGAAAGTTAAATGTTTAGAAAAAAAAGAGTATCTGTTCACACTTTGCTTGGCCAATCAGGGTGCAGATCTTTTTTTTGGACTCCACAAGCTAAAATTTTAGACTAACCTGATCAAAGAAACAAGATTACAATGATTCAAATAAAAGCATAATAGTCCTCTTTAGTTCATTTATTCCCAGTTCTCAAGTGGTTCAGATTGTCTGGAAAGCATATTAAATATATATATTTCACACAGATTTTAGGAGATGAAAAGGCCTTTTATTTGAATGAGAACTTGATCTTAGGTTCTGGAATGACACAGTTTCAGAAGAATGGCTCTCTACATGAGTGCATTGGGTTTACTCATTTCTGTATGCCCTACATATAAACATAAGCAAGTGAATGTGACAAAGTGACAAAACCATGAGAACTCTTGGGGACTGTTCAAAGGTCTCCCTCACTCTTCTCTCAGCATTCCTCATTTTTACTGGCAGCATTTCAGCCACTTCAGTGAAAAGTGATGCCAAACAACTTTGTTAAGGTTTGTCGTGTCAATTCTGTTACGCAATGCTTCTAGCTTGTAAGAGAGGATGGATTGACCTATGCACTGCTATAGCAATGATGGTTTCATTATAGGTCTTCTTATTTAAGCTTATTTGAATGTGGTACCAAACCGTGAACATGGTGTTCAAATGTACATTCTCACTCTGCGTAGCTCTTTTTAGTTTTACCTTGTCTTCCTTTAAAAGGTTCTGTTTCAAGAAAAGTCGATCTCAGACTGTCCACCTTTCAGTTATTAGAGATTCACTTTGGGGGAGTGGAGGGGAAATAATAATAAAAAAACCCCCAAACAATATTATTAATTTAATTCCTTTGTTAGAAAAAAATAATGTAAAATTTTGGTTTTGTTCATTTTAAACACAGCTGGTTGGGATCATGCAACATTATATTAATTAGAACACAATTCCCCCAGACCTGCTGTTATTGCAACAATTCATTAAACAGTCCAGGTGTGAAATATGAGGGATTTGATTGCTCTTGGGATTGGTAAGAGCATATGGAGTTTTTCACCTCTAAGTTGTTGGTGTGAATCCAGCCTAGGCCAATAGTCAGCAACTCTTGAGCTGTTACTCTCTAATGACTCTTCTGTAGCTTAGGGGATGTACCTAGGTAGTTGCAGTCTCATTCCCAAGTGTCTAACTCACAAAATTTCTGAACATTACCTTGACATTTCCAGCTAATGGGATGAACAGTAAAACCAAAAATATAGTCTGACTTCTTTTCAGTGGTCCAGTTTTGAGACATGTTGGGAAACTTGTAGAGATGACATTCTAAACTTATTTTTTCAGTAGCAGAATATGAAAAGGATTATTTTCCAACACATTTACTCTACCATCTTCACCAAACACTACTCTCAGAAATAAAACGTTACACCTCACCATTATTCTAGTTAGCTCTCTGCCTGAAGGCAGAAAAAAGTATTTCAAGACAGAAGACCTTACATAAAGAAAGACCTAGTTTCTGTTTGCCATCAAGACTTTGTATTTTCTGTTTCTTGGTAAGGATAATTTCTTTTATTGAAAAGAGTAGGGTAAGTCATGGTAGGGAATTGTCTCATGTTCCAATGGCCTCGAGGATCTGGTCCTTAGTTCTTGTAAATGGAGGTTGATGAAGCGGTGATACATAACTGAAAGAAATCTGGGGGCAATATGTACATAAACAAACCATTAACAGCAGGTGAGACCAATTCTAGACTCATTTTATTTTATGAAAAATATTTGCACCTCTCTGGAGAATCCTTGAAAAGGTTTTTTATGTCTAGTCTGCCGGTATATTTTTTAATTTTTTCTAAGTCACCAGACAAATGCTGCAGTTAGGAGTTCTGCTGCCATCTGATTGGGATTGGGCCGTCATTGCTGCTTTGATGTAACATAAGTTTCTGTGTAGCAGGTGGTCTTTCCTGCTGTTTATAGTGCAGCCTAGGGAGGTCTGTCAGATGTAACAGCTCTTCTTTATCTGCATGGAATTTGGGTAAATCACAATGGAACAGATGGAAAAATACTCATGTACCACCACAGTCCCACCTCTTAGTAGCAGCTTGTAAAATTCCACAAACATGCCCAACTCCCCAAAAGAGAGAGAGAAAAAGGTCCGATGGGTATGTTACTGAATTGCTGGAAGATATTCACTTTGTTCATACACAAACCTAAACCTGGGATTTAGGAAAAGAAACCAAACTAAGAAACAATTTAAATTGTCACAGCTGTTCTGTACATATATTTTACGATTGCATTCCAGATTTCTGCAGGATAACATTGGGAAATTGGAAATTATTCCTAATCTCCTGTACCAATTCAAAATCCTTCCCTTCCCTTCCCTTTTCTTTTTCCTTTCTCTCATTCTTCTTTCTTTTCTTCTCTTATCTCCTCACCTGAAAATTTGACACACTTCTCCAATTAATTTTATAAGAAAACTATTTAGCGAAACCAAATGTTGCTAAGATTCTCGCCTAAAAGAGCTTTCTTTTCTTTAATGAGGTTGATAAACATTTGCAAAAATCTTCCTTATCCGAGGTTTTAAAGATCTCTTTCATGTTTTAAAAGATTCCAAGAGTTACAGATATATAACAAGTTTAATACTTAAAAAAATACATATTAAAAAACCATGAATAAAAATTCATTTAAAGGGAAAAAATCCAAGTGAATAAACTACTTTAAAACAAACATTCTTGATGTTGATGGTTCAAATTTTCAGAACAAACATTTTCCTTTTGCATATCAAAACAATGATTTATTTAAAACCAATAACATACCTAGCATACTAGGTACTGAATTTCCATTGAATACCTGCCTGTTCTGTGCGTGATAAACAGGGAAGTGACTTCTTTAATAAATATGGCGTGACCACATGTGTATACTTATCAACAATCTGTGTTTCTTCCAGTCTCATTTCTCTCTGTTTGTTCCAGGTTCTTTTCAACTTCCATTTGCTTATAAAATGAAAATGAAAACTCTCAGAAATATATGCATGTCCATTTATCAATAGCAAAAACTTTATCAGCCTAAACTCATGAGAATATTAACTCATTAATTCTGTTTATGTCTCTAACTATATGATAACTCTAGATGGGAAAGATGGCTCAGTCCTACAGGAATTTAATTCAGTCAGCATTTGCTAAGCTTCTTTTAGTTTTAATTTTATATGTGAAAGGGGTAAATGACAATTCCTTGTCTCACAGGAGAGATGAAACTACACAGTGTGCATTATGAAGTGCTCAGATGGTTTGATATTAAGTGGCATATAAATTTATTTGTGCATTAGTATTTGACTAAAAGGGTTACATTCTCCTTTAAGTTCATACATGTCTATGAAGTAATGAACGTTACTCTGCCTGTCTGTTTCACTCGGCAGGTTCACATGGTTTTGCAGCCAGAGTCAGTCTACTTGTAAAAGCATAGGACAGAATTAAACTAATGAGGTGGACTTATTTATCTGCAATACTACATAAGCCTGACTTTGCACGATGTGTTTCATTATAATGGATGGAGGTGATATTAAGTATCATGAGCGCCATTATGTAGGGGAGATTTCTGCTATTGTTATCTGATTCTTGTATCTAATTCTTCCTAACAATTCTTTTAAAAAGGGACTTTATTATTATTATTATTAATTACCAGGACTAGATTTCATTATATTAATACACAGAATTAACACAATGAGATCCTGATATCTCATTTAAGTCTCTAGATACCATCATAGTATGTGTAATAACATTACAATAATAGAAATTTAGCTTCTATGCAAAGCTAGGACAACAATTAGTTCTGTTTTTCACATATACAGAAAACTTCATCAGATAGAGAGATTCTAGAACTGAAGCTTATTTCATTTGTTGGTACCACTGGAAAACAAAATCCTTTGTCAGCTACTTGCAATGCAAAGTACTTACCGTAGTAAGTAAACCCTTCCCTTCAGGCTTTCCTTCCCTCACTGAACTGTTTCCATTAATTAAAGGTAGCACAGAAAAAGCTCTGTGTTGTCTAAGTAAAGATGAAAAAAAAAAAAAAGAAGAGTGCGTGCATGCGTGAGAAAAACGAAAAAGTGAAAGCGTCTTAGCAATTTCCACGTCTTTGGAGGGTTACTTATGTTTCCTTTTTACACCGATTGCTTCTGCCAAGAAGAAACAAAACAAATAAAGGGGTCTCCCGTCAAGCATCCTCTGTGTTAGAGTATACTGTAAATTTGAGAGCTACATACCAGTGAAAACACTCACTTCAAAGAAAAGCAGAATTGATCAGCAATTGTGGACTAAAAATAACAGCTCTTCATTTCCAACTAAACCCCACAGCTGCTAAGTGCTGATGCAGCTTTATATTTGATGCGATCTTCAATGTAACATTTTCTGACATATTTAAGATTAGTACTTGAGGCTTTGACAGGTAAATAATAACTTTCAAAGGTAGTTAATATTTTAATTTAAGACCACCAGTCTGTGCTATCCTGCCCTGCAATAATTATTTTTCTTCCCCTGCAGAGCCCGGTGTACGCAAGATCAGCAGATCGTTGTTATAAGAGGCAATACCATCCAACAGTTCGAAAAAAAGCCTACTAACGGGGTGTTTGGGTCGCTGCGGAAAGCTGGGGAAGCTACTTAATCATTTTGGTGCCAATTCAGAGAAAATTTTAAGTATGTTTTTAGTGTTTAACTTGTGCTTAAGCCCTGCTGATTTCTAGGAGTTATAGATTCATGTTTAGATTGCTGTGTTGAATAAGGGTACTTCCCTATAGCAAATCACTCTGTTACAGTATTTCCATCTTTGTAGTGGTTATGGTTATTTTTATTCTGTCAATACTTTCTCAAATATATTTATTGTCTCTAAGGTGGTTTGACATCTTTGGACAAATTTTAAAATACAATTTTAATATACAATTTGAAAGATAAATGATGATTTCACAGAGAAAAGAACCAGACTAGTGTATGTTCATTTTGCAAAAATTAATTTTCTGATTTGCATAAGCATTTGCATTGAGTTGGGCAGAGATACGTTCTGTTAGAAATTCTCAAAATTTAACACCATGTACTTGAACGTGACCTGTTCTACTACACTGAAAACGATACTTTATGTTATGAGATAAAAATCTACCTCTGTGCACCAAAAATCAACATTTTTGACCTTGTGACATTTTTTAGATATCTTGCACAGCAGAACAGATTGAGTGCTGAAAGACTTTCTGAGACAGACAGAGTTTTAAAAGGAGAACAAACAGATGTATTTATGTCTTATGCATCTTAATCTGTTGTATATAACTTCTTAAACATATTCCACCTCTGAACCTTGTTTTGAATGTCTTTGAAAAAAGTAAAAAAGTCAATTAGAATAGCAGCTACAGCTGAAGTAAACAGTCATTAGGCATGTACTGCCACTGTCTGTGCAGCCAACTTGAAAATACCATTGTGTCTGCACTTCAGCATTTCAGTGTGATGTCTAATGACTTTTTCCCCAGTTTCAGGGCCTCTAAAATATTGCTGAAAGCTGAAATCTTTCCTTTGCTTGAACTGCTAATTAGTTTTGTGTATATGGGATTTATGAAGTACTGGGTGTTTAAATCATATCTCAGTTTAGATCTGCCTGGAAGTGCTCTACATTACAAAATAGATAAATAAAACCAGCATCCTAACAAATACAAGTTTTGTGTCTTACATCCATGCAGATCTTTTGGATAAAATTAATCTGTAAATCCTTTGCCCAACAATTGCTGATTTCCTCAGTCCTCTTGTTTTAATTGTATTTCCTTTGATCAAATCCTTTACCCAACCTTGAATGGAATCATAGTTCTGGCCAAGAAATAATGAAAACAACACACAATGCCAGGGCTCCCCATCTCCCTGACTGTTTTGCTGACAGAGAAAGGTTTGTACAATTCTTGCGTAGCTTCTGTCACCAGATATCTGAGTTCATTGTCTAAACAAGGGAGAAAAAACCCTGCTTAAAGATAAAGTTTATATTTTCATCTTGCTTAGATTTTGTAGACATTGTCTTATTAGGAATCCAGTCTGTCAGGAAAAACAAAGTCTATGCAAAGAAATTTTTATTGGCTCTGTGTTATGTTACGGTACTTTTATTAGACGGTGACATTCCTGAGACAGCACCTGCTGCGTGGATTTGGGCTGTTAGCCAGAAAAGAAATAAAAAAGAAATGTGTGGTTTAAATCTGAGTGGCAATGGGCTTGCATTACTGTAACAAATACCCACATGCCTGAACAGTTGGAAAGTTAGAGTGAATCACAGTTATAAGCATTGGGGATAAATATATGTATAAGTGGCATTGTTATCACCATAGCTTTCAGAGCAAAAAAGATATAAAATGTCTCTTCTACATCTGTTCTCCTTTCCCCTGCGAATGTGACTATTGAATGATATTTTCTACCCAATATGCATGAAAAGAGTGAACTTTTTCTTTCCTTCATCTGTGGATTTGTTAGCACACTCTGGCCCATTCTACTGCCAAAGCAACAGAATCTGTAATGAGAAAAAAAAATAATCAAATTCTATTTCTCCTTATATCCCTGTAAATCTGGAGTAGGTCTAGATTTACTGCTGTATGAACGTGGCTGAAGGCAGAATTATGTCTAGAAATATTTGCGGGTTTCCAGGGCTGCTCACAGAATAACTGTTATCCATGTGTTAAAATACACTCCCCAAAGCCAAAGGAGAGCTCACGAATCCAAAGCAAATGGACTCTTCAGACATGATATAAAAGATCGTTTCTAATTTGTGAGTCCTGCATTTGATATGCTGGAAGAGAGATCCAGATATATGATCAAGTCTAAAAAGTAAGTGATAAAATAAATAAGCTCAAGAAAGCAAGCAGATACTAAACTAGAAGACTGTAAGCCTTTTTTATTCTACAAAGCTAGATGTAGAATTTTCTTTCCGAATTCATATTGTTTGTTGATATCCCCCTCCCAACCCCCTGCAATACAGGGCAGATGACATAGAATTCATTTTCATTGATCACAGACAAGTTATTTTAGAAGGAACATAAGACCGATCTGGTCCCTCATGCAAAAAGGGAGCTTCTGCTTTAGAAACTAATGTCTAGCAGCAAGATTGTCATTGAAAAAGCCAGTAATATTCTGTCAGCTTCCAGCATTCATCACTTTCTCAGAAGAGCAGTATTTTGGCCTTTGAGACATCTATCTGTTTAAGTTCAAGGGTGTTGATTTTATGGGATTAGTCCAGATGACTGTAACTTGATGTGAGGCAAGTGTAAGTAATTCCTCAGACTTTTAATGGGACACGAGTAAGCTACAGATGAATTGTTCTCTGTGTGATAGTCACACTCATCTGACAGATATAGGACAGAAGCAAAAATTTCATCATTTGAGTAATGGTACTTAATGGAAGCCTATTGTTATTATTGCTGCAATTTATTTAGCAGCCCTAATGTTTTGGGAACTTTCTGATTCAAGAAAATTCCTACATTGAGAAAAGTCATAATGATTGGAACTCATTGAGGGGTCCTTGGCTATGTTCAGAAAGTACAATTAAATCTTCCTTCATAAGAAGTGTTATGAGGTTGGAGGTAGAGCGAAGGCATAAAATTCTGTAATTCTGATTAGAAAAATCTTCTGCAACTTGATGTCATTAAAATGCGACCAGTTTTGTGACTAGTGGAAAAGTATGTTTGCCTGGGACTCTGTTCCAAACTGGGCAGTGTGGCAATGTACATAAAGGAAATGCTAATGAAGAGTTTTATGATCTTCTCCCTTTTGAGTCCCGCTAGTGTGAAGGTATAATAAAGTTAGGGCCAAAGAGAGCTTTCAGTAACTTAAAACTGGACTGCATCTCTTCTGCTGATTACCTTTATACACTGCCCTCCACCTATCTCCCCTCATAAAACTGTTCATGCATTGTTTTGCATACACTGTTCTGTCTTCTTGTTACACGGTTTGAAAAGAGGATGAAAAGAAGTGGAAGTACTATTCTCCATATATTTGACATTTTATTTAAACATCTTAGCATCAGTCCAAAAGGATTGCTTCTGAAACAGGATCAGATACAGGGGGGTCTTCAGTTCCAAAATTTCTTCCTGAAAAGGAATGACTGTGAGTAAGCCCTTGAGTCAGTGCTGTTGATCTGGCTATTGAAGGCAACCAATTAAGATGTCTTTTATGCTCATGAGCTCCTCATCTGCATAATATAGTGAATATTAATATTGCTTCATTACTAGAGAAATAGGCTATCTTCCTATTTCTAAAGGTCAATAACATATAAAATTAAAATACCTCTTTTTCTGTTTATTTCTGTTTATGGATGTCTGTAAGTCACAGATTTCTTTAGAGAGCATTCTTCTTAAAATGTTCCAAGCTTTTGGGAGCAGAAATGGATGTCGTCTTTTTCATTTACTTAAATGCTTTAAGTTTTGCAGAAAAGACTGTCTCTTTTCTCTGTGACTGAACTGTACAACTCCATATAGAGTTGAGATTTTTGTCCATGATTGGACCTTTTAGTTTTTCTCAGCCATATAAATTAATAATAAGGGTAATGATGACCTTCCTGATTGACAGCTGAGCAGCTTATTTCTCTACAATCTTTTCACACAAGGTACCCATGCAACTTCTGACAAAAAACTTCTGACAAGCATCTTGCAGAATGTACTTGGGCATGCTACCAATCAATGACAAGAAAATCTAAAACAATTCAGAAGACGCTGCACTTCCCTGAACCTCGGGCAGTCCTCCATGTCTAGGGACAATACACATAAATCTCATCTGTGTGTGTAGGTGGGTATGGTTTCACAGGGATCAAGACTGAAGAACAGGGCCTCCAAGGTTTTCCAGCTGGGCTCTGATAAACTGCCTGAGATTGATATATACCTGGATCTCCCGAGACTTCTAGATTAAACTTTCCTGGAAGATTTCCAGTAGCTTCTAGGAAGCATAGCCTTCTGGATGATGCGGTGTGCAAGTACTTGGCATTCCTTGTGCTCACCTGAACTTTCTGTACCTCAGTTTATCCTACTGGAACAGAGGGTTCTTGATTAGTGCTTTCCCATTTATTATAGGAAGATTAAGTTTGTTCTGGTTTTATCTAATTCTGTGAGCACATAAAAATCAGAAGGTTCATACAAGACTAAGTATCATGCTCATTATTTATACAGTCCTTGAATATTGTGATTTCATGTTGGGATGGCACTACTGTAGACAGTGGTCTTAGTGGCATTTCTGTTCTTCTCTATCAAAGCAAGTGATAGTTACTTTAAGAATATGGGACAGACGATAAATACTCAGAAGAATAGGATAGCTATGACAAGAGTAACTGTCCTTATCTTTGTTCAGCAAATTATATCCAACCTCTAATTCTTTCTAGATAAATCCTTAGTGTTTGAGTTTGTTTTGTTTTGTTGTGGTTTTTTTTTTTTCTCTAGTCTTTTTTTTAATATGTATTTAACACATTGGTATTTATAATAGGTTTGTGAAAAATGCTGACAGATGTTGCATTACTAATTTAAAAGCATATAATACTGAAAGAAAGCTCTGCTGAGCCACTGCTTTGTTCCTGAAGTAGTCCTGTTTGGATCAACTCCCTTGTTAACAACAGCACTTTGCTCCCATTGCTCAGTGTTACCTGCTGTGTTTTCCCTGTTCATGGCAGGGGGGTTGGAACTAGATTATCTTTAAAGATCCCTTCAAAACCATACCAGTCTATGATTCTAAGGATAATGCATACAGTTTTCTTTTTACTTCCATTTCCTTCCCAGACTGGGACGTTCTTTTCGACCCCTCTACACACAGAGGTATTTACATTGCTACAGGTCATATAACCTGAAGCCCTTATCTTCGGTCGCCCTTTTTACCTCTGTTGTGAATGAGAAACAACATGTTCGCTAATTTGGCAAAGGCGACTATATCACTGAGTACCTCACAGGAACGTGCTTCTTTAAATGGCAATACATTCACTGTAAACACAGATTTTTTTCTGTTTGACACATTCCCAGCCTTTATGCTCTTTATTGCTGTAAATTGTTAACCTCAAAATAAGACTGTACTTATATGGAGACTGGAAGAAAATTAATGGTTAGAAATGTTGCATTCATCATCTCTCCACATTTTGAATGTTGTCTTTTATTCTTGTCTCTAAAACAAATTCTGCATGGTAGTGTTAGGTAGGGATGCTATAGATCTCAGGGTACAATTTTGCAAATAATTTAAAGAGTGCTGGTGGGTTAATTGTCATGAAAAGGTAGAGAGGTTGTAAAGGAGGTCATAGAGGCAAGGGCTGCTGTGACTCCTAGGGAGAATATGCTTTCAGGACAGAAGACGCAGTCCTCGTTACAAGTGTAAGCTCCCAGTGACTGTCAAACTTCTCTAGAGAAATCGTGAAAGCATGGTATTTAGAGAACACGCAGGATCGGTAAAGGTTAATTTTGACATTTCCCAGGGAGCGCTGGGACAGTAAAAATGAGTCCTAGGATAAGCACAGGGAAATCTTGTCAGTACAATAAGAAGAAGATTCTATCAATGTATAAGCTCTTATGAATTAATTCCTCTGCAGCAGTTTTTAAAATGGACCAAGCCTCATTCCAGGGCTTGAGGGCTCTGAAACTTCTGAGACTTTGAAGTATCTTCGAAGGTAAGAGTCTAATCTTCCTTCAAGGAATGTAACTTTAAAATCCAAATTACATACATGTGTTGCTTTGGGGGAGGGGAGGGCTGCTTTTTTCCTGTCTAAAATTTTGTAGATCTGCCTGTCTGTGGAGTGTGTAGGAATCCTACTGTCTTCCTGAAGCATTACAGCCACACAGCATTTATAGACACTGCAAGCATATGAACTATCATCACACAGTCATCCTTGCCCTGTCCCCCTGCAATAAACATTTTCTTCTATGAAAAGGGTTTTAAAATGCAAGATCGAAAAGAGAGGATTTTTTTCCTTAAGTACAGCTTCTCTTAAAGAAATGTTTTTCTTTCCCATTTTAATTACAAGATTATGCTTAGGATAAAATGCTGGATGTTGGTCCTAATATTCGTTTCTTCTGCTGTAGATCAGGAATAATTCAATTAATATTAATGAAAATACAGCACTATCAGTAAGAAAAACGCAGCCCACAAAAGTAGCTACTTATGTTGCCCTATTTCTCTGACTCCCCCACACTCCTGCTCTGTAAGAAAAACAGGAGGGAGTTGGGGAGAACATCTTCCAACACCCATTATCCTTCCCTGTTCATCTCCAGTGATCTGTCACGTCTCGCGTTTTCCATCCTTGAAGGCATATGGTGGGTATTAGTGATAATAGCTGCAGCATGTTGATCCTGGCCCTACACACCCTTGTTTAACACACTAGATAGTTGAATGACATTTACCTTGACAAAAAGAGTTACATGTGCCTTTTCTTCTGCTGCTTTTAACACTTCCCTAATACAAGTGAGGAATAGAGTTTCTGTTTGGTTTGTAACTGATTTTCATACTATTCAAGAATGAGAGGAATACTGTCTGTAAGATAAATGGACAAAGCTGGGCAAGTGTCACAAAAAAACCTGACTGGATTGCTTTTCTGCTAGCAGAATACCTGCAAAGGGACTGTGATTTCATCTGGTCTTTGTAGTTTGGAATATTTTATAAACCCATAATTATTATTCAAAGCCATCCCCTGTGCTGTTTAATATGATTTTGGGCACACTGACTTATAATTCAGTGCAATATTTCTATGCAGAAGATAAGCACAGAACAGGACAAAAATTAGGATGAACTGTACCACATGAATTGGGCAGTAGGGCAATAGAATATGTACACATGGGAGAACTTAATGTTCCAGATCAGTATCAACTTGCCTTCTAACTCAGTCTATGATCTCCTTCTGGCCTTAAGACACACTCTAGACCAGAAAAGGGGCACAAAGTCAAGAGCAGTCATAGGATATAACAATTTTTTATTTAAGATTCTGTCAGGGATTTCTGTTTGGTTTGGTTTTCTATTTATTTAATCTATCTCTATGAGAGTAAAATATCTGATCAATTTCTGTGACTGTAAAAAAATATGTAAGAGAATTAGGGTTAAATTCCTGTAATGACTTGAGATATACATATATGATATTTTGGAGAAAATTGACTTGCACTGAAAGGTTCTTCTTCAATAACTAGGAGTAATGGTAATCAGAATGAGAAAATTTATCTTGTCTGTCTTTCTGGAACTAGTATAGAATTATTTCCCTCAGTATATTGATTAATGCTTTTATCAGTCCAGTTTTAAACTGCATAAGCTATGGAGTTTTTACGCTTTTCTTTGGGTCATTAAGAAGTTATTTGCACTGTTTTATCACTGGAAAATATACATCCTTTAGTTCAGCTTGTTTTTTCACTTTTAGTCTTCTACTCTTTTTTTGCCAAATTAAGCAAATTTGGGCAGAGCTTTTGGACAGACCATAGCTCTGAAATTTCTTAGGCTCCTTATAGTGCTAACCTTCATACTGCTGTGTCATTCTTTTCTTAAAAAAATGCAATCCTATTCATTTTTTTTCTGTCGTGTTGCAAAAGAGCTTTGAAAAATGAATATCAGTTTCCATTAAAAGCATTTATTACCTGCAGTTCTCATTTACTCATCTCAGTATTGAACCTTTATCAAAGGAAAAAAAAAAATGGAATGAAACCCCCTAGATTAGGTTTCTATCCTTGCTTATGCAAATAGCATTATCTCACACAATAAATTCCATTGACTTCAAGCATTTTTGATTGCAAACAGTAGTACAGGTACAGTCTTTGGATTGTGTACTTTATTTGAATGGTACTTACAGATATCACATACAAATTGCTTGAGAATGTCTATGTACATGTGGATAGAACTTCAGTTTCATACCTTTTGCACTGTTTCCAGTGAGACATGTCCTGCATTGCTTTCCTCTAGAGTTCTGGAGTCTTACTGCTTCTGAAATGTAAACCCAGGAGGTATGTTCAACCAACAGAATACTGATGTCTGTAGATGTTTGTCAGCTATCTAGTGTTGATCCTACTCAGTGGAGAGAGTTCAAATGAAACCACCTACAACTAAGACAGTGAGATTTAAATCCCCACATACTTTCAGTGTATCTGAATTTGGACAAGAAAATGTTGCCCATTTTTAAAAATAACAGTGATTATTTCTGATTTTTTAAAATATTTCCTCACTCTTTGACTTGGATGAGAATAGAGGCAGTCTTTTCTATAAAGTCCTGTATGTCAAATTGTGATACTTTATTATTTATCTAATCATCTATTCATTCAATCAAATTAAGTAGGGGTAATTAATGAAAAAAATGTTACTTGAATTAGAATATACTAAGTAGTAGTAATACTGCGACTTCAGCATAGCTGCTCTCCTTTCTGTTTGACGGATACATTTCAGACATGAATAGTCATCAGTGCTGGCAATATTTGCAGTGCAGTTTTGTGACGGTTCTGTGAATTTTTCCAGAGTTTGATTCAAAGAGAACTTAAACATATAACTCACTTAAGCTTACATTTTCTCAGTTGCATCTTTCTAGCCTTTTTTTTTTTTTTTTCATCAGAAGGCCATTTACCTCCTCCCTCTTCCATTTCACACAACAAAGGCATCTTTGTAGTGGAATGTTTAAGTTTTAGACAGCACTTATTCCCAGTATGTAATTCTGCCATGATAACTGCCTTGATATCTAATGACTTAATTAGATAATCATATAATTGCAATAAGTAAATAACTTGTGCAAAATTGAATAAATAATTGAAATTAATTTTTCTTGGAGAGGAAAGGGTAAATTTTGAATTTCATAACCTTAGCTTATCAGAGTCGCTAATTAGACCTTGCCTTTTAATAATCTTCATTAAAATAGCTGCTGAGAGGCTAGCCAGATATATTTTTTACTCAGTGAGCCTTTATGTGATGAACACAAACAGTAAAAAAACCTTTCCTTCCCATCCCTGGGGGAAAAGAGGGGGTGGTGGTGGTGAAAAAAGTATATTCCATTACCTCTATTGCCTCTCTTTTCTCTTCTCTTCTCTTCTCTTCTCTTCTCTTCTCTTCTCTTCTCTTCTCTTCTCTTCTCTTCTCTTCTCTTCTCTTCTCTTCTCTTCTCTTCTCTTCTCTTCTCTTCTCTTCTCTTCTCTTCTCTTCTCTTCTCTTCTCTTTTTTCTTCTCTTCTCTTCTCTTCTCTTCTCTTCTCTTCTCTTCTCTTCTCTTCTCTTCTCTTCTCTTCTCTTCTCTTCTCTTCTCTTTTTTCTTCTCTTCTCTTTTCTCTTTTCTCTTTTCTCTTTTCTTCTCTTTTCCTTTTTTTTTTTTTTTTTTTCTGGCTGACAGGAAAAAATAATTAAGACTGTGTTAACATGTTAATATGCTCTAAAAGTTAATATGAGAGTAGTGGTTATAAGTTTCTATTTTCAGCCCCATTTTCCATATCACAGGAGCTAACTCCTAAAACCCTTGTGGAGTCTTTCATTATTCAACAGCCCCATTTGAACTAGTCAGTTTTGCCAGGGGAACAGTTTTAGATTTGGCCCATGCCAGAGACAAGGCATTCCAAACAGTTGCTTTGCCCAAAATTTTTATTAGCTATGATGCAACCAAGGGTGTTATCTGATAGTTAAGCAATTTATTATTTAGGATTACTCAGTAGGTTCATTACTATCACTGCATTAAGCATATGAGTCTCAATCGTTGAGCAGGATTTTTAATCTAATCATCTGAGATAGTTTTATGATGTTTACTTTATCATTAAAATGATCAGAAGAAAAAAATTATGTGGGACCTACTTAAAGGAATTTTGAATATCTGAGGGCTCCTTTGTTCAATCATCACTAATTTCAGAGAGTGACTTTCTGCAGTTTATCATGAGCACTAGATAGATGATAACATCTTTGAATCTTCTCATTGTTATAAATGTCAGAGATGAAATAATGAATGATGTAGATTTCTGAAGCTCTTCTCTGCCTTTTCCTTCCTTTCCTTTCCTTTCCTTTCCTTTCCTTTCCTTTCCTTTCCTTTCCTTTCCTGTCCTGTCCTGTCCTGTCCTGTCCTGTCCTGTCCTTCCCTGTCCTTCCCTGTCCTTCCCGCCCCTGTCCTTTCTCTGTACAGCCAACATTTTTAAGCCTGTCTGCATTGGGCTCCACCAGATAATGTTCTGATTTCATAGGTTCTGACAACTGAACCAAAACCCTCTGTATCTTCCAAGTAACAAACTAGGTTTATATCGTGGCTATGTTACGAGCTGTCTTTCCCAAAGTCACCAACACTACTTCAGGCATATGTGAACTAGTAGGTTGGATAGTAGTTGTGGCAGCACAGAACAGTCAGGCTGTGAAATCTGTCTGGCAAAATGAATAAATATTAAGATGTTTCGTCAATGCTGATATCTGTGCTACTGAGGTTATATTGCTATCTACAGTGACTGCCATGTAATCATGCCATATGTCACACAATCTGGCCTTAACTTCTTGTTTGTTTTCTTTTGGGGGTTAGGTTCATGTTCCTTTTGGTCTCATCCAAGAGCAGCAATATGTTAATAAGGAAAGGGACTTCCCTTGGAGCTATTATTAACAAGGAATATAATCTACAAAATATATGAACATATTCAGATAGAAAATGACATTTGCTGTTACAGATGTACATTTGCTGGCTCTACAGAAAGGACCTGATTTTTTGAAGGCTACTAGGGTAATATTTCCATGCTCACGTTATCAACATTTGAGAGCAGCTTTTTTAAAGGCCCAATTACCCCAAAAAGGAAACTTTAAGAAAATCTCACCTTAGTTTTGAAGTGTTGATAAGCTCTGACTGGTGGTGAAGGCAGGTGGTATCTCTACACACCTTTGTATGAGGTATCTAGTCCTAGCAGAGCAAACCCATGACTGTACAGTTCACTTTTCATTTGAAGATATTGTTATTTTAACCCAACCCTAACTGCTTCAGAACCAGTGAGATTAGCAAAACTGAAAATCAGATATCAGAGAAAATAATTATTCACATTATTTTAAATATGTGTGTTTAAACCCAGGCTTTATAGACTCACTTGAGATCCATGAGGTTCAGGGATTGCAGTCCTTACTGTCTTGCTGAAGTAAGGCACTGGGTAATGCTAGTCACTGGGAGATGTTTCATCGTTTCCCAAATGGGTCCACAAAGCCACAAAGCTAGCGGCAATATCTCCTCTGTAACTCATGTAATAATACATAAGGTTCTGCCAGAGTATCCTAGTTTGAGGATTGTCACTTCCCAAGAGATGGAATACCCTCATATCCATCAGGTACTTCCAAATTCCCCTTAAGAGGAAGGTAAAACTAAGAACTGAAATCTAGCTAGTAGGCAATTACTAAATACAGGGAAATGTATAATAGTTAAATAAAATCATGCTTACAATCTATTTTTGCTCTAGATTTTAAGCACAAGGGTCTGAGCTGTAGTTTATTAAAATTAGGAAACTGTGCTGAAATAAGACAAAGGTATTTTTTGTGCACATGGAAATTGCCACAGCAACACTCAGAAGTGTTGTATAAGACTGATTACAGTGAAAAGCAAAAAATGATGCCATGGTTTAAGGTCTACTCCCAGTAAAACATAGCGTGAAGTAATATGACTTGTAGATGGATCCACAGGTTTCAAAATCAAGTACCTTGTTTTAAAATAACTTTACTATTTTGGTCTTGTGCTTTAAGATTCAATATTGTTCAGAGAGGATATTGTTTTTTTCAAATAACAAGAAGAAAAGAGTATTTCTGAGTCTGCTGTAAATTATTATTTCTTTTTTTAAAAAATTAATTACATAACACACAATATGATTTTTGTTATGAAATTGTGAATCTTTCTATATCATTAAAATGATAGCAAAACCCAAACTATACAGTCAGCATACATGCATGTTTATGGGTAGCACTAATAAGTAGTTAAATGTGAATCATCCAGTCTGGTGTCTTGTATTATTCCATGCGTGTTTTAGAATTTTTGCTGAAGTTCTTTTGCAATTAGATTTGTTGACAGGAGATAAGAAAGTCCATAATAGATTCTGGATTAAACTAATTTACTCACAGCTAGGCATCTGATTTTTGTCTTTGCAGTAAATCAAATGCCTAATTTTACACAAGAAGCATTCCAAAGAAATCAAAAGAACTACTCATGTGGTTCAGACCTTAATTCTTAGCTTAGCCATATTCATTTTAGAATGTAATAGACCAAAACCTGCTTTCTCTATTCATGTTAAGTGGCAACAAGTGTTGATAATAATGTATATAAATGCTTGTTTAAGACTTCAGTATTTTTAAATTTCAGTATGGTTATTTAAAGTTGCATATATTTTCTTTTTCTATTTCATAAAATATTTGCAAAAATGTATTGGTGACTTTTAACAGGGAAAATAAAAAAAATCACAAAACTAAAATAATGAAAACATATTTCTATTAAATTTCCATGTATTCAAAATTATTCAGGGAAATCTTACCTTTTTAAGCCCTTCTTGCAGATACAGTCTGACAGACAGGTAGACAGATGGACAAATAGAATTGGCAGATAGATATCACGGTTTATTTTCCTAGTGAGTAAGTCAATTACGTTGGGAAAGCTGGCTATACAAACACAGGGGACGGAAGAAAACAGATGGTATGCATTCCAATGCCTGGTAGCTGTTTGGGCATTAAACATTTGTCTGAACCATTTCCCTGTAAGTAAAGAATCTGTACATTTTAATATCTTCAATTAAATGAAGACCCAATGAATGGGGAAATAATGAAAGAATAATGAATTTTACAGCTTGTAATGTCCTTCAGAAGACTTAAGTGTTCTTTATTCATTCAACCCAGTAAACTATCATGGGAAAGTCTTTGTATAAAGGCTTAAAAGTAGAAATAGGAAAAGGTAAATCTCCCAAGCAACTATGCAAAATCTGTTCCATAATGGTTTATTCTTCCATGAAGATATTTTGCACCAGTCATTTGTAAGAAGCTCCCTCCTGTTCCTATTGACTCGACAGAAACATTAGTGTGCAGGTCTGCTTGCAGATGGATGGTGGAGTGTAAGGTCTAGAGTTTTATATTACTGCTCTCCTAATAGAAGAATCAATGACATTATACAAACCCATCACCTGCAATTACAATGGGTTGCTGTTCATTACATACGTGGTTGTTATTTTTAAGTCACTGAGGGTTAAGAAAGAGAGAAAAATGTACTATAGTCCAAAGTCATGAAGGGAAAAGTGTGTGAGAGTCACACACACTGTATATTTATTTACTTATGATGAGCCCTAGCCACGAGCCATCAGCTTACAGTTTCTCTTACAATCACCCTCATTGGCTATTCATGCACAGGTCATGAATAGCAGGATTATATCACTTTGTTTTTGCTTCCTTAATAGGAGCTATTAAAGAGTCACTTTTCAGATTGGTATTATTAACTGTTTGTTAGGCTATATTTTACGAATAGTGCTTTCCTTATTCAGAAGAGGAGAACAGCATAGAGAACTGGAAATGGTTTGAGAAGTAATATGAACATCAAATTATTTGTAAGACAGGAAATAATTGGTATGCATTCCAGCCTATTGCAGGAACCAGAGCAGTTTAGATGGTTATTCTGAACAGATCTGCACCTCTAATATCCAAATTGCCTATATTGATTTTCAGGCCAGTAGATTTTAAGGCCCCAAAAAGGGCATTTACATCTTAACCTAATGACTAACAGACTATGGGACAACAAATTTCACCACGTGATCCAGAGTGAAAGCCATAATTTCGTAATGTTTTAAAGAGACAACCAAACATACCCAAACTTCATTTTAAGTGTTGAAACCACTTTATTTCGTGGCATAAAAGATTTACTGCATCCCTAGGTAAGATGTCCCAAAGGTTCAACACAGTCTTCATTAAAGATGTGTAGCATGATCCTAGTCTGAATTTGTATAGCACTGTGTCATTTCCTTCTGGAAGCATTGTAGTTAACTAAGGACTAAGAACAAGTGGAAAAAGTTAGATAAGACAGGGCAACAAATCCTTCACTAATGTAAATATCAGATCATTTCTTGCCAATGGACAATAAATTGTGGATTTTCTTGCCCTCACTTGTTCAAGAACTAAATTTCAGAGCCTCTTTTCCAGGTATGTGTAGTCTGAGTGATATAACGTAAAATGTTTGTTTGGCTTATTAAGTTGCTTAGAGTTCCAAATGTTGGCATCTCAATTACAAAAGATATGTCAGTAATGTTTATGAAATTGTGCCAAGATTATTATGCTAGAAACAATCAAACATCTTTTCAAAGATCTTTAAACCCAAAATAGTCTTTCCATTTTTTATTCCACGTGATCTTTTCATGTAGAATGCAAGAGGTGCAAATGTCAATTCAAAAAGAGAGATTTTAATCTGTTTTTCTTCTTCACAGTACAATTTTATGGGACTTTATTAATTATTTTTATCTTCCTTTTGTTCTGTTTCAGAACTGCAAATGCATTATTAAAATGTCAGCATTTCCTTTCAAACTGAAGATCAGGAGTTAAACACGCTGTATTCATAATGTTTCTTTACTCTTGAAACCTAAAACTTATCACTACTGGGGGGAAAAAAGGGAATAAAAGCTACACAAAAGAAAAGTTTAGTGGGGGGTGACAGACTTCTGCAGACGTTGAATAAAAGAGTTAATACTTAATAAAATACTTCATTTTAATTAAATAAGAAAACAACACTAGAGTTACAATAAACATTGCATCAATCAACCATTCTCAAGATTACATCCAAAAAACTCTTACAGAACAAAAAGCATGGCTGTATGTCTGTCCCAAAAGGCTGAAGGGCAAAAGGAAGCATGCTAGGATCTGACTAGATGTATTTGTTTTCATGGCAGTTAACAGCGATTATGACCAGAAACCTCAACTATTCAGCTACTCCTTTTTTTTTTTTTTTTAGTTTTATATAATATTATGTTTGTTCAAGCACTGAAAATAATATAGGTTCACCTAAAATTAAGAGATCAAAACCCTTTTGTCTTCTTTATTAATACAAATTTGAAATATTGACAGCTAAATCATATTCAGTAGAGATCAGAAAATCTTAGGATAATTCAGGTTGGAAAGGAAGCTAAGGAGATCCGTAGTCCAAGCCCCTGCTCAAAGCAGTAGATATAAAATCAGCGCTTGTACCTAGTCTGATCTTGAGGACTTCCAAGGATGAAGACTGCTTAACCTCTCTGCACTACCGCTTCCAATACTTGATTGTCCTCATAGTGAAAAAATGTTTCCTTATATCTAGTTTAAACCACTCCTGTTTCAATTTACGTCTATCTTTCATCCTCCTATTACACACCACAGTGAAGAGTCTGGCTCCTTCTTCTCCATGTAAGTTAAGTCCCCCCGAAGCCACCTCTTCTCCATACTGAACATGTCCTAGACCTCTGCTGTACTTGCATTAGTTTATTGACATCTTTCTCATAATGAGGGACTTAAAACTGGTTACAATATTCTTGATGTTGTTCTTGTCCTCAGAACTGACAGGTAGAGATTGAGCACAAACATTGTCAAAAATGCATGACCATAGTTTTGTCTTTTGCAGGGGGAAGAATCTCTGTATTTACAAACAACAAAGCATTAAACCTTTGTCAGCAAACATCTTTGTGATATTGTGGAGTGTGCACAAATGTGTTTGAAAGAGCGTTACAGGTATATGTATTCAGAGGGACTGCTAGGAGTCTCCACAAGAGAGACTGACACAAACCCTCAAGAATGAGGATGGACATTCCTTCTCCATAAGATGCCATTACAGAAAAAAGCATCGATAAGAACAGTCGTTAACCTGAGCAAGACTGCAAACAGGATGATTTGCATAGCATGATCAATACAAAAATGATAGATAACACGGTTCAAAATCTGCTGGTTTCTCTTGAAAACAGTGGTGAGAAAGGTACAGATTTTTTTTTTTCTTTAAACTTTTTTTTTAATTCCCTGATCTTCTCAGAAGTCATCACAGTGAATGTGAAAATATCTCACTAGCTTACAGAGGCGTATGCATATATGCCCATATAAAACTATGCTATATCCCCATTTTGGGGAATATCACAATTCTTGCTTATATTTGTGATATTACAGGTATGGTGACAAGTCATATCATATTTCTGTGTAAATGATTACGGTAAACAAAACTTCCTAAGATTGAGTAGTATACTAGTGAAAAGAGACTATTGCCTCTTTCATCAAAATATACTTTCAAATCTGCACATTCAAAAAAAAAAAAATTATAAAATTTCAACACTCAATTCAATATCTTTAACCTGAAGCTTCCAAAACAATGTATTTTCCCCTTGTAACTTTGTTTCAGACTCATATACAGATTTGTATTGCCCGCAGAAGTGACAGCAACGGCAGAGTAACACAGCGAGTGTTTCAAGAAAAGGGAAACTGTGCCTGGGGGTATTCGTTCTAGGATTTGCTTGTGTAGTTTTCCATTAGCATCTGCAGTTTGCGTTTGTGAAATTGCTTAGGTTATATGATATCTCTAACAGACAGCTGGTTAGTAATTTCTCCACATTCTCCCATCAGAAGCACAATAGAAAGCCTATCTATAGGAAACTAAAAAAGGTCTCATACAACCAGATGGAACCAGCACCTCAGAAATGTACTTGCACAACTAGAAGTCTAGAGATGGATATAAACTTCAGGTAAAAGGCCTTTTTTTATTATTACATAAATAATCCAACCTAAAATTTTAACTTGTATCTTCACCTGTGAATTCTAGCTGGTTTGGATTTTTTTATTATTTTAGAATCATCATCTGCACTGGGGGGTGTGAGGGGTGTGTGTGTGTAGAACGCATCACCATACTCACACAAACATGAAACTAGTATCCTCTCAACTACAAATCCAAATACAGCTATCACTGCTTACTGGAAAAGGACACAATAATTCTTTGTTACAGATTTCATTGGAAGCATAAAATCTGTGGGGTTTTGATAGTACTTAAGAAGAAACAATAGACCTCAACTTTCCTTGTTCTTATTAATTATACCTGTGCTACATGTCAGTCACTGTCATTTTTTTTTTTTTTTCTTTGAAAAGGGTTTCCAGCCCTGTGGCATGCATGAAAATGTACCTGTCTTTTCAACCAATCTCTGCCTACTGCTTGTAAATTGATACCTCTGTTTTATTAGCCTTAGTGCAACACAGTCTTTTGTGGTGCAGTTATGCCTCCCCTCCTCCTTCTAATGAATAGACTCATTGTTGAAAAGGTAGTGGTTAAACTTTTATTAATCTTGGCTGTCTGCAGAGATGCAGAAACATGTTGGCTAGTCAGAAGGGAGACTCCTTTTCATGTGGCATTACAATATAGATAGTTTTTATGAGTTTCTGTTTGGATGCCAGACTCAAAACAGAACATACCCATCCCAGTCATTTTCCTGTGACTTGGGGCTCTGCAAGTGCATGCCCGGGAGGCTGATTGCTGAGCAAGTTTAACATGATCTCAAGGGAAGAAAAGGGGGAAGTTATTTAAAAGAACTAGTGTGTAAGTTTATCAAAGGGGGTTTCTACTGACTAAAAGGGCTAATTGTCAATTAAAAAAATGGATGGGAGAATTAAGGACACCTGAACCAATAAGATCCAATATTTGCATTTCTGGAGGGGAGAGAATAAATAAAAAAATTGTGAAGAAAGCGAACTTTTTATGAAAGTTATGAGAATTTGAAAAAAAAAAACCCAACCCACAAACAAACAAACAGACAAAAAACCCAAAACCACCACCGGGAAGAAAAACCCAAACCAAAATACCTTCTGATTATCTTTGTCTTGTATTACTCAATTTCACCTGCTAAACCAAGAAATGGATAACTTGTGAATGGGAAAGGGTATTTTTATTGTGATTATTTGGTTTCAATTTTAGAAAATCTTTTGTTTTCTCTTTTTTCCCTCACTGTTCACATCCCTAAAATAAATCTACTATTCATGATATTGACTTACATTATTTTAATATCATGCACTCAGCAGGGTAGGATCCTTAAACACATTCTTTCATCCATGTACAGCCATTTCTGTGTGGAACTTGACAACTTTTTAGCAGCACATAGCAGCTTGACAGAGTAGTCAAGGGCAAGAAAGGCTGGATCCAGCTGAGCCTCTGCTGAATGGTTCTGAGAGTATTCACTTACAGGACATGTGAGATGCACGCAGTTTTGTTCAAGTTTAAGAAATTTTTTCTAGGAAATGTCATATAAACTTTGTCTGTCTTCAGTGTCATTGTGTCACTGTTTTCCCCCAAACCCTCTTCTCCCTCCCCATACTTGTATTATGCTTCTGCTAAATTTTAAACTATTTGTGACAGCAAAGAGATAGTTTTCTCCAACTATTTTGTAGGAATAAACAGGGCAGTTCAGGACAGCAGATTTCAAAGCTGATATCTGCTTTTTCTCAGGTGAGTGTTAGAGCAGGCACAGTTTTTTATTTCTTTGACCACCCATTTTCATTGAAGTCAGTTTGTTTTCTAATACTGAAAAGCTACTGATCTGACATTTCATTCTGAGCTTGTTTGCACTGCAATAAAAGGGGGGAGCTGCAGAAAAATCAGTCCCCAGATTATGTGAATGACAATCTTACTCTAGAGTTTACTGTTTATATCACTGCATAATTAAGATATAGTGATAATCCATCCTGAAATGTAACCCAAACCCAGTGAGAAGAAGGCTTGAGAAAGAAGGGCTTAAAATTATTGCTCACAGTCTGTCCTACCTGAATGTCAATTTACCATTCTCCCTTTTTCTCTGCAATCTGAGATGCATTCTGACCCTCCTGGTGTTATTGGGTTTGGGGACTGCTGGCACAAAGGGTTTGTGGGTAGGCAGTAAAGAGGAAAACGCCAATGATATTTGTATACAGTGGAGGGTAAATGTGTTACGCAGCTGCTGTTTTGCTCTGTAAGGTATGAGTAATCCTTAGAGGGTGAGACCTAGGAAATACAACAGCCATGATCTGAATGGCCTGGTGCCACCAGAGCAATATCCTTCGAATGCTGATTCTATTCAGTGTTAACCAATAGCACATGAATCATCAGGCCAAATTCATTTCAGATGTACAATTCTCTTCATTCTACACATTTGATCACTGGCTGGGATTAGGTGAAACATGTAGAATGGTGGTATACAATTCTCATAAAAAAACCCTGCATGTGGCCATGGCTGGGGAGGATGGATGTAAATCTTAAAGAGCAAAGAGAAGCACTAGAAATTGTGTGGTTGTGACTTTGAGTTGATACCACGAAAATGATTCCATCACAAAGAGGAATAGTTTAGATATTAACTAGCAGAACTGTGACAAAATAATACATACACTCTACTAAGAATGGTCACATGAAAATAAAATCTCTACTATTTTAATTGTGGTCCTTACTGCATCACATTGTCCTGAAATGGCACTTTTGTATGTAACAATCATGACTGAAGCTTGTCCTCTTTTTATGCTGTAGCAGTGAAATCGGGTGATTACTTTGCAATCCGTCTGCCAGTGCTTTACAAGGCCTTAATCTCATTCTAGAGGTAATAGACTAAGGAATATATTGACTACACTGGGTAATTAACTGGAATTGAAGTAATTAAAGAAATAGAATTAGTGGCACTTCTTGCAGGCAGAATTTGAAAAAGAATAGTAGCATGAATGATCATAAAGAACTGTTTCAGAAGTATGGACAGGAGAGACAGAGCATTAAGGCTGTGGTAAGGGGGTAAAGCACAGCAACCCTGTGGAACCACATTGGCTTTTTCCGAGTTCTAAAGAACTTCTTTCCCATGTCTACGTCCCAGTTCTGCATGCAAGCAATTTTAATAACATATGGAAAACTCAATCAACTCTATGTGTAGGTAACTAAATTTTACTCATATATAACCCATCTGTTAAAATGGAATTTTGTATACACATCCTCCACTGTAAGTGGGTAAGTTTCCAAGCCTGTCAAATGGCTTTTAAAATGTCTTGAGATCTTGAGGCTAGGAGCCTGAATTTTATATTTGGGTGCTGAGCACTATACACTATTCTGCTGGCCATCCTGAAGAACAAGAAAGCCAAATGGCATCTAAAGACATAGCATAAACAAACAAGGAAAGGATGCATGAGAGCATTTAATCTGAGGAGTGGGTGTTGTCTGTACAAATCTGTGAACATACAACAGGAATTGGAAAGGTAGGAATGAAGCTGAGTGACTACCAGATTATCAAGGTACATAAAATAAATTGCATAGGCTTTATTCCTCTTGACAGGAAAATTGTTACTATGCCAAGTCTTTTGCTCTTCTTGTTCAGGCCAGCTGGGGGTAAACAATAGGACCACATAGCCAGATCCCTGTGAAACAGCACTCCTGAAATTCTCAGTATGCACTTCAGAAGCTACACAAGGACCGAACATCGACTTTTCTGGTTGTATTTCTGTTATAGTCAGACACACTTTATACTAAGGACCTCATAGTTTCCAGACTTGGGACCTTCTAGAGTGTTCCATGGCTTCTTGCGTCTCCCCAAGTTCACATTTCTTTCTAAAAGAGCAGGTGAAATAATGATGTGTATCTAAATTTCTACCCACATCATATGAATTTGCATTGCTGGTGTACCAGAGAACAACTCTGTCCTGTAGAATGCGTATAGTGTCTGTCTCTTAGTCTAGATCTTACCAAGTTAGACTGTTATCACCCTTTCTGGTGGCTTGTCTGAAATTAGGCACTCAGAGGGAAAATCAGGAGAGAGGAGATGAAGATGTAGGAATTTATAAGACTGGAAGTGCCAAGAGAAGCTTCATTTAGTACCCACATCACCAATTCACTGGAGTGAGCATCGTGACCTTGCATCACTATATGGTGGAAATTTAATTCTCCATCGGAGACTAGAGTTTGTATATATCTAAAGCTATCAAACTGACTACAAGTTCCACATGTTTCAGATTGTAAATAATGATGATTATCACTAGACTAGAGTTGAACTTAAAAAAAAAGGCCCTGCTTCCTATAAAATCCAGACTTTGTAAATAATTACAGCAATACATAATTACATACAATAATTAAAATGAAGATTGCAATCTCTTCTTTCATCCCCATATTTTCCTTCTGTACTTTGTTTTTTCAACAACCCTTCTAACAAAGTGGAATCCTTTGAGAAAGATTTCTGCTGGATATGAATGACAGTAATTCTATTTGCTAAGGTTGAATAATACAATGGCCAGTATTTTAAAATTAACTTTGATGAGTACTTCTGTCTACAGTTGTTAATCCCTTCTTAAGAGATTAATGCAGCCCTCATTGAAAATCTCTAGGCAGGGATAGATTTGATTCCTAAATACATTAAAGCTAAATCTAAATAGAATTAACACATGATTTGAGTATGAATGTTTGGTAAATTGCTTATACCACACCAGCAAGGTACTTTTTGTCTTGATATATTTCAGGGAGTAAAATACTTTCTGTCTTGCTGCTTGATTCTTCTTTTACACTGTTGGCTGTTTGTCGGCATGAAATTCTAGTAAGGATCAAAATACCAGGCAATTTTTTTGAAAAGAAGAGGTGAGGACATAACATCAGATTTACAAAGGTAGTTGGGTTACCGTGTATACAGATATGTTGTTAGCAGTATTTTTAAAAGATATTAAAAACTTTTTTTTTTTTTTTTTTTAAAAAAATCACTGGTGTTCAGGGCCCAGCACAGGAACCTGTCTTTGAAGGAGCTGGTTATATGAAACTTTATATGTCCAAATCCTTTTGTGAATCTACATGTTTCTTCATAGAATTGCAGCCAACAGAAGAATAATGCACTTTTTAAATCCCTTGTCAGTTTTTGAAGTATCGCTAGAAAATATGACACAGGTATGTACCATACGAAGTTTTTTAAAAGGGCCTGATTTATTTTTTTGCATGGAGAGCAGTTGTAGCATTTATGGATACACACGCTATGTGAGATGCAAGTCAATCACATTTTAGGGTGTCACCTGATCTTTATGAAGTAAACCTCCTTCCTAAGTGCAGTAGAGCAGAACTGATTGGGTCCATTACAGTAATTTGTGCTTTTCTCTGGGAGATACTAAACTTCATGGACTTTCAATAGTTTCTAGTAAGGAAAAATCCTCTCTGGACATAAATTGTACACTTGGCAGCTAAGTTGAACATGATTCCTGCTGGCTCAGTCAAAACAGTATTCCTCTGGCAGAATTTTAAGTATCCCAGATGAACTGTGTTCAAAGTTTAATTCTCACTGAAGTTGAGGGAATTGCCTTCTACTTGTTAGTTCAACCATAAGACAGCTTCACTATTTAAAAACCGCCAGTACCGGTATGCATTGCTATTTTTACAGAGCAAATATGATTGTAGTAAGAACTGTCACAACTTGTAATACATGATTTATTTTTTCTCAAGATCTTTTAATAAAAAAATTAATAAATAAAATCTATAACTTTTGATACTGGAAAGAAGAGGCAGAAATTAACAGTTATGCTATCATAAACTATTAGCATACCTTAAATAATGCCAAGATAAGCTACATGATTAATATCTTGTTAGTTCCAGTTATGCATATAAGTGATGGTTTACACAGAATTATTTGCTTCTTTTAATCCAATATGTTATTGGTCAGACAAATCTGTGGTTCAGTAGGGGAAACCAGTGGAAGGATTATTTTTTTTTAACCCAAGGATTGTGTTTCCACTTTCAACCTGCTCCTCCTCCACCTACTACAAAAAAGAATGCTCTACTGCTCAGAAGTCAGAAGGCACAATATTAATCTCTGTGAAAAAAATCTCAGCTGAAATTCTTCTAAGGAGGTTTAACTTTAACTCCAGCATCTGAGGAGCATATAATGAACGGTTGGTGACCTATTTTTTGCTCTTTAAAGCTTTATGAATTGTGCCCTAAATCTCAAAGTCATCTACAACATGCTTTCTAAGAGAGTTTAAAAATATAGAATTGGAATGAGGGCAAGACTGTAGTGTCACATCATTCAAAAGGAAAATACTGTATTGTATAAATTTCTAGGATAATAGTAATACCCTTTTCTTAGCTTTGAAATAAAGGGACCACTGAACATTTACTGTTCAAATGTCAAATGAAGAGTTTCTGAAAATCCACAAGTTTCATCTCCACATTTTTATTTCATAGTCTGACAAAAAGTCATATAGAAATGGAAAGGGTTTCACAGCTGATATAGAGATCTTTTAACCCCAGACAGCCTATGAAGAGTAATCCAGTGTCCCTGCTGTATCTTGCACAGGGAAAGCAGGGTAAGACAGCAGAATATGTAGAAAGTCTGATGCTGTTTTAATAATTTCCTGATGGAATTGCCAACAAACCAATATGATTAACAGATTGAGATAGGCTTTCCCAATTCTTATCATCACTTTTGGCATCACATCAATTAGTTAAACATAACTGTGACAAAAAAATCAAGTCTCATTGTATCTAAGTAAAATAAATAAACAAAAGATTGCCTTTCTTTTAGAAGTCTGTTCAGCTGTCCAACCCTGTCCATCAAAGTGTATAAACCCACCATGTTCTTCAAAGCACAAATGCAATGGGACTTAAGCAACTGCTTGCAAGGGAGCACATGGTTAGTTTTGCAGCATACAGACACACTTCAACTACTTTGCTGAAAGAGAACTGTTATGTAGTGGTGTCACATCAGCCAGATAGCTGTGGTAAAATTTTAAAGCGATAAGAAAAATTACAGCTAAATTTTATATATATATATATATATATATATATAAGTGATGAAATATAAAACAACAGTAGGGTTCTTTTTATCCATTTTAAGGGAATTGGTTAATTTAGCACTTGAATGCAAATATGCCTTCTCCATATGCAAAGAAATGTCAAATGAGTGTGGTATAATTATTCTGACACTATTCAAGTATTATACTATGTGATCTAAACACAATCTTATGTTTTCTATAAGATAATGTGATAGATTAAAAAAAATCTTCCTGGCACTGAAATAATCCAAAATTAATAGGTACTGGATTATTATAACAAGTTATGTACGTCTCATGTGTATTTAAAAGTAAAAGAAAAAATAACATTACTAAAGAATGTAAGACTGACAGTTCAAAATGATGAATTGTCCCCTGTCTATCTAGATCAGGTAAAAATTGAGGTATAAGGGTGATAGCAGTGTTAAGTGCATTCTATGCTCCTCTGTACCATGCCTCAGTTGTCCCAAAATTATTGACCTACTTTAACTTTGGGACCACTGTAAGGAACCAAGGGCATGAAAAGAAGTTTTCTAAAGGTCATTGAGTCCTCTCTACTGAGATCATTAACGTCTAAAGGTCATTGAGTCCTCTCTACTGAGATCATTAACAAAGCAGCCAGTATGTGTTGTAGTGATAAAGACTGCAATGTAGGTAATTGGAACCTTCATCAACACATTATACATCAAGTAGACTTCACAGGACCAAATAATTCATGTATTCTCCAGAGTTTCTTACTATATAGCTTTCTTAAACATAACTGGTGTGAGATGGGGTGCTGGCTAACTCTTTACTTATGCATTTCTCTGTAAAAACATGTCTGAGCACTGTGGAGACAAGGCATATTTGTACCTCCAAATAGAATGGCAATATCAGAAGGAAAAGATATGAGGTTTCCATGGGTTTTTTTTCTTATCTGAACACTATCAAAAAAGTTTGTCATTAGGAGACCCCTTAATATTTCTCCCTGTGTTGTGTTTAGACACTTCCATACATTTAGGAAAACAACACCCCAATGGTCTTAGGTTGTCCTACCAAATGGAGTATGAAAATCAGTGTATCACTGTGTAAATACTCCTTATACCTTGACCAGCTCATGTAGATCATGAATAGAAGTCAAGATATTGATCAAGTTAGAATCCCAGGAATAAAGAGTACTAGATAAATATAAAACTTGATGATGATGATAACACCTTTGTTCATATCGAAACAGTGATGGACAGGTTGCTAATGCATTAAGATTTCTTATTTGATGGATGTGCCATTCTGCAAGTTGGTGGTTCAACATTAACTTTAATAGAAAGAGACATCTTACTGCTGTGCCTCACTTTTAAAAGGATTACCATAGCTGCCTATACTCAGCACTTAAATTGGACTGAAAGAAGTGCCATATCCATCCGTCATTGCCAAATGATAGATTTTCATCAGTTCTTAACAAAATTGAATTGCTGGGACAGTCTGCTGAGATAAATTTAATGCTCTTTGGGAAAAAGAGTATTCTTGGCCTAGGCAGCTGAATATCAACCACGCAAGAAGTGTTCATAGAGCAGCAATTTACTGCATAGTAAAACCCCTAAATCTAATGGCATTGTTCTTTTCCTACAGTTTTTAGTTGCTTTTCTTTTCACTTTTATATTTGCTAAGAAGATATTATGTTCCCATTGTTTAATACAGAAAAGAGTATCCAGCATACAATGGCATAAAGGCAGAATACTTCCAATGAATTTCATTAGTTAACTAAAAATGTGAAGGAGGTCAAAAATAGGGCAAGATCTTATGCTAAATATTCAAACATTAGATACTAAACATTCAAACATTACATGCTCCATCTAATGGGGCAGAATGAGGAGGGCAATTTTGAAAAAAAGTATGGCAAGGAGGTAAATTGTAGTAGGTCTTTTGGTCAAAAAGCCAGTGTTATTTTTCTATTGTGCTTTGAAAAATCTAAAATTAAAAGCAAAATTAAGTATTTTTAAAAAATTGATTTCACGTATTACTATCGCCAGCTATAAACCACAGTATCTTTTTATATGTGCAGATATTATTGGAAACATTCAAAAAATGTTAACAGATCAAATTAATGTGTAAGCAAGAGGAGATATGTCTCCTTAAATTACCAGAATTTATGCTAATAAACTGTATTTTATTAGATGCTATCGCTGAGATTCATCTGATAGATGTGCAGAACTTCAAGACCTACACAATACTGTGATTTTGTTAATTTTAAATTTGAACAAGCTGCTTGGGGGTGTGTGTGTGTGTGTGTTTTGTCTTGTTTTTAATTATTATTATTATTTTTTTAAACTCCCTGTTCTTTTCTGGGATACACATTCCTCATGTTGTGCCACATTAAGGTCCTGGAAGGTTTAGAGGCTTACAACAGAAGATTAATTTAGTAATATAGGCTATATATAGAAAAGACAATTCAATGAAGAACAGATTCTGAAAATGAGTTTGAGTTATCAGCAAGTGTCCTACTTTATTATTTCTCGTATATTTTCTGATAACACAAACTCATTTTCAGAACCCATTCTTCATTGAGCTATCTGTCTTTTCTATGAGCTTTAGCCAAGAAAAACTTCCAAGCATGCTGCTTTCTTGGTAAGTTTGTTTGCTAGTTTAAATTTCTGCATTAAAGGCAGTTGCATTCCTGCTTGTTTGGATTGAGATCCAGCGCCAGTAAAGTTTGACTGCAACTTCTTGAACATCAATGGAAAAATAATGCTTCTACTAAAGTACCAAAAAATACCAGAATCATGCAGAAAAAGAGCCGTCCTCATTCATTTCATACAAGCAAATGAAATTATTTTATTGTTGCTAAATGCAGTCATAAAGCATTCAAACTCCATGTACTTTAACCAATTCGGAAAACAATCTTTTCTTCTCTGAACACTAACTTCCACTACTGCCATTATTTGAACTTAAATAAAAAATATTAGCTGTATTAGCACTCGAATGAAGAAGCTTATACCACATCTGTAGTTTACCTGTTCCATACAATGTCGAATGTAAGTAGTCAAATCCAACTCCTGATACTGGCGTCTTTTTGACACAAAACTTCAATGCTACTGAGCATTATTAATGTGCAAGTGAATGCTGGCCAACTTTACTGTACGGGCTAAGACATAATGTGAACAAAGAATTTAAGGGATAGCAAGCAGTTAGGTTTATAACAAGCTTTTCCTGAAGTAAGAAATGCCTGTGAAGGTCATTTGTTAGGGATCTTACTTATCATGTCAACACATTTGACGTAGAGATGCAACACTAAGTGTACTCAGGTACATGATAGTGATAAAATTAGCAATGTGACAAAGCTTGCCAATCGATATCCGTAGTAAACGTTTCCAGAATGGTTTTAATTTTACGTCTGACCAGGTAGGAATTGGATAAGAATCGCTAATTATTACAAACGTACACATCTCAGTAAACATGTTTCAGAGTGTTTGTTTCTCAATTTTCTCTCCTCATCTGTTTGCAAAATCAATTTACGTCTTCAAATTATATAAATAAATTGTAATATATAGATTTCAATACTTCTATTTTAATCAAGCAGCTGCAAAGAGTCAGCAGTTTACTCTTTGTTTATGATTATGCAAGCTTTTATAACCCACTGATGATGAGATACATCACCTAAGGAGCAAACCAAACTTCTAAGTAGCACATTTGTAAGTATCCCCAAAAGCAAGCCAGTATGCATACAAGCTATAACGCAGGAGTGATGAGGGACTCTGCAATAACACGCTGCTGTAAACAGCTGACTGTTTATGAACACAGTGGCACAGTAACCAGTTATATATATAGACTATATCACGGTAGCCATGAGCATCTTTCAGAATGTGAAGCTGAATATGCAGAGTTGAGGAGTTCCTGAGTGACCTGTAACAACAAAAAATGCACTTGAAAATGCTTTATGCAAGAAAAGGAAATGGTAGGAAGCAGTTCAGCATAATATTTCACAGAGCTACTTCAAACCTGGTATTTCTGTCCCAGGAGATTTTTTTCTGATACTTTCATTCAAAATTAGGAAGAAAAGAGTTATATTTTTTAATATTTGCCAGTGGGTCTGTGTAATAATGTACTGCAAGAATTTGAACAAAAATCCTTTCTGAAATACTTAAACACCAGATTTCTCATTTTAAATATTACATATTTTTGTGAAGTTAGTGAGATCATCCTAGTTCTCTGCCATCTTTAAGTCAGAGCTTCCCTTTGGACCCACTGATATGATAGTTCTTGAGAAAGCCAAGACGGCAGGATTTTTTTTAGTTTTTTTTTCCCCTCAAATAAATACTTTCAATTAAAATTTAAATCTTTGTGTACAAATTTGCAATTTTCTGATTTTTCTGGTAAAAATGAAAAAAAAAAAGCTGATGAGTTACAGTACAGTTATAGCTATTAGAAAAACAGGTGAGAACAACTATTAATTCTTTGATATGGACTGCAATCAATGGAATTTGAAGTAGTTATAAGAGAAGCAACTGGAATTTTGAAAAATAATACACATCTGCTGTGTTTGGGAATAAAGACAAAGCTTCAAAGACTGTATGATATAAATTGAGTAGTTTGCTGTAATCAGCTTTTAGTGCTATTAGAAATAGCTTTTAACAGCCATTTATTTCCAATTTTGTACTTCCTACTGCTTACCTTGGTAATTATATTATGCTTTTAAAAGGATGTGATTCAGAGTGCAGCTCAGAAAACTTTTTTTCCCCCTACATATCATTAGTTATCAAGCTTTTAATAACACACTGTGAGTTGTTAAATACTCTTTTTCCATCACAGTCTAGGAATGCTGCATTACATTTTACAGATATTCTGGTTCTTGCTGAAGAAGTTCTGGCTTTGTGTTATTTGGCATCACATCAGACAATCCCTTATGATACCTTCAAGGGCATTTCACTTCTTTTACATTGGTTATCTGGGTAGAGAAGACGAGAATTAATGATCTAAGAGAACACCGGATACATGCCACAAACTTGCAAGTGAGGCTGTAGGAGTGGAGTATAATTTAGAAAAAGCAAAATTTTTATTTAAACAAATCATCTATTCTTCATTTAAAATGGGAAAATAAATTATTCCTTCTCTGATTTCTTTACCAAGGGCATAAACAAAGAATTTTTTGGTCCTGCATAAAGGATCAAATTCGATGACGTCATTTGATGTAGATAAAAACAGTGTGAGAGCACACACACAAACGTTAAACACCTCTTACACACCTGATATGTTTAAAACCTCAATGCTAAAAAGGGAACATTAGTTACAAAGCAATTAATGATATAAA
Source organism: Grus americana (assembly GCF_028858705.1). Taxonomy (NCBI): domain Eukaryota; kingdom Metazoa; phylum Chordata; class Aves; order Gruiformes; family Gruidae; genus Grus; species Grus americana. The sequence goes on along the minus strand of NC_072856.1, from coordinate 49,775,905 downwards.
GGCATAGAATTCACCCTCATTATTTATAGTAGAGATAATAACTTATGGTTTGCTGGGTTTTTTTTCTCCTGCTGTTTCAAACGTGCTGAACTTCATGTAAAAACAGATGTACATCTGAAAAAGAAGTACACAAAGAATGCTACATGTTTGTATATATATACATATCAATCTTCAACTTTTTTGTTTTAGAGGCAGCATTTGTAAGTGTAATAAAAATAAAAAGACAAAACATCCATCTGTGACATCAAATGATAACTGACATTCAAAATTTGGTGACATCAACAGAAATTTTTCCTTTAATTCCATTGGGTATTATATTATAAACCTAATCATTGGGGATTTTTTGGTTTGGGTTTGGTTGGTTTTTTTTTTAATACAAACCACATGGATTTCTCTCTAACTGTGACTTATCCAATATCTTTAATGATCTGATATCTTAAATATCTGAAGAATTGGTAGAATTTGGAGAAGGCATGTAATACAGCAGAGGATTTTCAATATAAATGAGAAAATTTGCCTTTAAGGGTTGTTTTGAGGATGACAATATTGCATTAAAAACAATTTAACTCAGCCAGAATATCTTTTGTGTGAATCAGTGTGTCTCAGGCAGTGAGAACTGCAGTGAGTGGCAGAATTATTTTAAATAAATGCATAACCTCTGAAGACTTAGCTGTGTTACCACTTCGTCTTTACAGAGTGAAATCAACTGAGTGTATAACACCTATGTGCTTTTATAACCCAAATAAAATAAGTATGAATGCTTATAAATAATTTGCACAACCATTTTTATTGAGAGAACAGACAATTTCAGAGCTTCACTGGAAGTTCAGTAGAGCTGTACTGGTATTAGCGGGTCTTTTCTCGATTGCTCAGAGAGTACTAAAAGTATGTCAGACACAACAGAGAAGCACTAGGAATCTACTAGTGGAATACATAGAGTTAAACATAAATTACAGGTCATCTACTCTAGACAATCTGTACATGTTGAGCCTTACATCTTCATTTTTATAAACAAAATTACATCTGGGCCAGATGAAGGCAGATAATATTTTACATAATCATACTTTCCAGATAAGAATAAAGACTGTATAATTGGTGCCAGATACAAATTTATATGAGGCGCATTCATCAGTTCTAACAAGGAATTAAAATTTGGTTAAATCCTATGTACAAGGACATATATATGTCCATCGTTCCTTTTTTCCCCCCTGTTTTTCTTATTGATTTTAATTTTAACCACGGACATCTTTAGGCATATTGCTTACACTGTACAAATAAAACAATACTTAAAATTCCTCCTCCATGCCATATGCATATACTTACATTTCCTTTGAGACTGACAGCCTTGGTAGATTTTGCACATATATTCTACATTTTGAAACATAAACTAGTTTACAAAGCTTGCCTACTGTCTTGGAAGAGAAATCATAAAAGTTTATGACATGGTTTAACTTTTTTGTGTATTCCCTCCTTGAAGTGGTTTGCAGGACCAAGTGAAGCTGCCTGAAATCAGTCCACTCAGAAACTACAATTCATTGCCTCTAAAGGGAACCCCACCTTTTCTATAGCACTTCAGTTTCTGGGGGTTTTTATATTAAAAAATATAGTAAATTAATTATATATTAAAGACATCAATTATGCAACAGGTGAACTGAAGCAACCCTCCTAATAAAATGATGTAGGATTTCATTTCAGCTCTAACCAACAACTCTCAACAAGATCTTTCTGTGTGGAGTACTGTTTAAAGCAAACAAATGAGCAAATGCTCAAAACTCAACTTCATGTCATTTATATGTGTTGCTTTAGATCGAGTAAGTATCTATCGAAGACAGGATGATCATATTCTTAACAGCAAACAAAAATCTTTCCAAAAAGGGGAGGGAAAAGCAGAAAACCTGAAATCTGAGTAATTCCAGGGTACCATAAATGGAAAAAGAAAGGGAATTTGAGAGTACATCAAGAGGAACATCCCCTGCAGTGCCACAATGCTCTGAAAAATGCCAGAAGCATTTGAATGCTGCCCACTGGTTGTACATGTGAAAGGCCCAATGACTACAGGTCTCTGGCATGCACTCAGTCAAAATTTCCTCCTCCCAATGCCATGATCAGCTCCTGTTGGGGACATAGCTGAGATAGGATAGGTGTTTTATCATATTACAGAGTGTTCGTAAGACTGAATCAAATAATGACACTTCCAACAAAGGGAGAAGTTTAATGGTTTTCCCTTTATCGAATGTGACTGGTGCACAGATTTATAAAAATATTTAGATGTTGAAGGGCTCAGAAAAATAAGTTTTTCAAGAACAGCTAAGTAGACAATATTCCATCTATATTTCTTTATCTAAATATCTTTCAATTTTCATTTGCACACCCTTCAGAGTTGCCCAGAAAATAGGAAACAGCAACCTTAAGAATGTAATGTAGATCTGTGTTCTTGTGATTTTGGCTCTATATCTGAAGTATTTCAAGGAGTGTGAGTTAAATTGCAGATCAGAGTATAGTAAACCCATGAATTAATTGCATTAATACTGCAATGAGGTAATCTTCTTCAGATTAGTTGCCTGTGGTTCCTGGTGAAACTTGTGGCAAATTACATTACGCTTTTCCTGGAGGAATCCTTATTGACTTTAAGCCACATGGTATGTATTGCAAGTTCAAGATGAGATAGTGGGTGGGCTTTTTGGCCACAAAAGTCTTGATTATATCCATCTTATTTGTGCTCTAGCTAGGGAGTCAGTCTAGTGAACCACAGCAGGTCATTACTTGCCTCTTTGGCTAGTTTTGTCTAAGACAAGTCTGCCAGAGAGGGCTAGTCAGAAGAAGACTGGATGAAAATCCATCAGGGCTAGTTTATCTCAGGGCTAAGAACTGTTCTTGGTCTTCTTTAATTTAGTAATATAGACATAGCCTGTTAATTTTAATTGTCTTCCTTTGCCATTCCCACCCTCTTAAATTGGAAGCACAGATGGAAAAGCAGTCAGTGTATAAAATAATTTGCATCTCATTTGCCTATTGTTAAATGATAAAGCAAAGCGGCATGTAGAAAGTCCTCTGGAAAAAGGAAAAAATAGTCTGAAATGGAAGAGTGGAGTCAATGAAGCAACTATTTCTTAGCCTGACAATTTCCATATGGCCTCCAAGAAATATCACACTTGTGAAATGGAGTACTTGACCTTCTTGTTAACAGCAGAAGGGAGGAGAAAGAGGAGAAAAAAAGACAGAAACAGCAACTTCTCTGAGCCTCTCAGCATTTGTCTGGATCTCCCATGTGCAAAGACTTTATGACTCCCCTTTAAGAAGGCAGACATGTCACAGTGGTGTATTTGTTGGGAGGGTGAAAGAGAAAAGTGAGACTGAAGAACAGATTCTTTGGCTTATGTAATGTCCTCTGAAAATATTAAGAAGTGGGAAGACATGGAAGAAAGGGGGGAAAAAAAGCTGCAGAACATTACAGGGAAGTCAGAGTATATGAAATAAAAATATCAAGAATCCCTCAGGTGGGGATCATTCAAGTTAAAATAGGAATGAAAGTACACTTGTTATCTGGAACCTGGTGCAATTTCCTATGTCCTCTGTCCTATGAAGTCTGCTGCTTTATGACCCAAAAGAGTTAAAGATTTGCAAGCTATGGAGAAGTTCACACAGCTCTTTTTCTAGACCCATGTCAGACACAGATTTGGAATGCAGCTTAAGTGCTAGCGTATTAGCCCATGAAAGACCGATCGTAATGTCTGCTCAGCTTCCTCCTACATACATGGTCTAGTCTAAAAATTCTCTGCTAAGACATATGTTCATGTAATTGTGCTATGCCTCTAAGCATAACCTGAAGTTTAATTAGTTCAGTTAAGGAAGAGGAGAAGTTAATAAGAAAAATAGGTGGTAAAGAACAAGACATACTTTATTTAGACTGGATGTCTAAAGTTGTCCTTAAAAGATACTGGGATATGCACTTTGAATTAATAACCAGGGCACTAGATAAATGCAAGAATAATATTTCTGTAAAATGAAAGTTGAATATGGAGTAAAAAAGCTAATGTGATCCTTGATGCATAAATGATTGACAACAGACAATTCATATCTGTGTAACAACTCCTAAACTGTTATGTCCAGCTCCAGTGTCAGCATCTCAGGAAGAATGCTGAAAACTTGGAAAAAGCCCATAAAAGACTCCCCAAAATAAGAAAAATATTCGTTATGATAAATACCTTTTTTAGTTGAGCAAGGAGGGGTTGGGCTAGTTGACCTTTAAAGGTCCCCTCAACCCAAACTAATCTTTGATTCTGTGATTCTATGATTCTATGATTCTATGATAAAATGTTAATTGATGGCTTGGTCTGTCCTTCAGAACAAAACTTGCATGTCTGTATAAATATAGACACCAGGAACTCAACTTTGATAACTGTTTGTCAGCTGAGGTGACAAAAGCATTGCAGACTAGGAAAGCTGGAAATTGAATCTCTCTATATTTTTAAATAATATTATACATCAAATATATATTATATGAAAATACAGAACATTGTATCAAAGCTATTGACCTTTAAATATTTTTTAAAGAATTATGGTAGACCCTTACGAAATGTTTAAATCAAGTTGGGATATTTCTACACAAGATACAGTATTTGCAGCAAGTAGGAAAGGAGCACGGGATAATTCCAGGGCATGCTTTATGTAGGAGGACAGACTAAACATTGGCCTTAAATGCTACTGCTTTCTGGCTTTCAAATCTGTGAGTCATCAATCTGAGATTCTTTTTAGTTGACTCAGTTCATTGCAAGGGAGAACTTGGGGGTTTTGCCTGTACCATCTGAATACCGACACAGTGTAGAAGCTATCAATAATGTTCATAGTTTACAGAATTTGCTACTGCATTTCCCAGCTTTGATTTAATAATCTCTGAGTTGCCGTGGATTCAGAGAATAAACGTGCAAGTTTTTCAATATACAAACTGAAGATGTGAAATCCACATTTCACTGTTTGTAATACACAGAAACAAAGTTTATATTCTTTCAGTTGGACAAAGAGCATCAGAGTCAGATGATCCCAGAAATTTAAGGTGTGGGGAGGTGGAATAAGAATCAAGAAGGGAATTTCTGTGGTTTACCTATCCTCACTCATTATTAGTAATGATCTATTTTTCTAATTAGAATTCCATACAGTGTGTATAAATGGCTAGAATGTCAAACTTTAAATCACTGCCTAAAACAGCTAAAGAATCCTGTGCTTAGACTGTAATTTCTAAAATGGTTGTTTAATGTCTTTGGAGCAGAAGCTAAGGAGAGTATGTTTAGACTGACGTGTATAATTTTTCTTATCCGCACATGGATAAGCCTGCTAAGCATTTTCTTTTTCCTTGAAATATGTCAGTGAAAGGACGATCTCTAGTAGTTCTCAGGTAAGTACAGTACTCTGTGAAATCTCTTATTTAACAGAAGGAGGTCAGGATAGGGAGTTACATATTTTTTTAGTAGCTTATCATGAGTATAATTCATTGCTTTTCAGGGAATATTTCTTGAAATGCCAAAGCAGGTGTCTTAAAATGCCTCATATTTTGTGCAGTAACCCTCACTCATAAAAACCCTGCTATGCATGTTAAAACTTAATAGCTGGAATATATCATATTAACACACCAAGAGCTATATTGAAGTAACTTTATGAAACTGAGACTTACACCCAGAAAAAGTCAGGCAATTTAGCGTAAGTGATTTCACTTGAGCTTTACATCTTTTTGCACTGTGTCTGAGTGACACGAGAGTGTGAAATCAATTTGTGATGTTGAATATTTGAAGGTTGAGACTACAATGTAAACAAAAGCAGGCAAAGAAAGCATATGTATCACAAACTGATTGCTAACTAGAAGGAATGCAGTGGAATTAAAAATATATCCTTTTCTCAAAGCTATACTTACCTTTATGGATGCATATAAACCAAATGAGTTAAAGGGGTTTAACTGTGACCCAGAAAGAACAGTTGCCTAGAAAAAGGGGTTTACTTATTTTCTTGGCATTAGTTTTGTTCAAAGTTTTTGTACGCTGGATAAAATCAATAAAAGGAACCCATTTCTTAATTGTTGGAACTGTGCGTGCTTGTAGGGTGGGAAGGGAGGAGTTATCACTAACTATAGGAACAATTAAATTCAGCTATAGTGTTTTGATTCACTAAAGGTAATTAGTGAGACATATGATTACAGCTGTAGAGTTTTCCGTAGAACTTGTTTCTACCTCATCCTTCCTAACTTTTTCCCTTAGGCAGAGTAAATTCCATAATTCTATATGCTCCTGTAATACAGTCCATTTGTGAGTTATTTAACAAAGACATACGCATCCAAGCTGTGCAGGTAGGCTTAAGTAGGGCTAGAGTAATCACTTATATATGTTAGAAAGGTGGACAGTAGTGGGATGCAGGAACGATCTGTTCTGACCTGGGCAGTGCTAGGGGAAGGCACAAACAAGAATAGCTGGGTGTATATCGGCCAAAAAAATCGTAAGCTCAGTGTCAGGCACCATTTCATAATGGTGAAGTTTAAGGAGTTTCAAGTAGCCTCCCTAAAAAAGCAGCAGAAACTTCATCTGTTGAGTAATATTTAATGAGATTAGTCAAAGCTTTAGAGAATGATTAGTTGAGCAGCTACCAGTGATACATGCAAACAAAATCTTTGATTCTTTTTTTTAAGTATGATTAGTGAACATTCTTTAGAGACTATTTCTATACTTCAACTCTCAGTTAAAAATCTCAATCCTGATCATTTAGATGAGAAGGCACATGAAACTATGCAAGATATTTATGTCTTTTTGCTAATTGTAGCTTTGCCCAACTTCTCTGTCTTTTGAATAATCAGGTGAAATATATCCACTTGCATTGTCACAACTATACTTTCATAATACTTTCAAATATATCTTTACATTGGACATTTATTTTAAATAATTCCACCATTTTCTTCTCATTTCACATCACTTTCAGTCACCAGCACTTCAGAACTTGATGAGAGGTGCTCTATAAATGCAAATACACAGATTCTTTCACAATTCCCACAGCTTTCAGTATCCCATCTCCCTTTCTACAAGGAGACTAGGATCAAATTTGAAGTGAAAGACAAATACTAGGAAGAGACTAGGTGCATGACATTAATAAATCTATGCAATAAATGCAGATAATACACTATGTTTTGGATTCTTTCTTTCTCTTTCTTTCTTTCTTTCTTTCTTTCTTTCTTTCTTTCTTTCTTTCTTTCTTTCTTTCTTTCTTTCTTTCTTTCTTTCTTTCTTCTTCCTGCAAACTGCTTGCTCAATCTTCCTTTAAAGTGAGTTCAGTTAAACTCATTAACTGAATCAGGACCTGCTTCAAGGAGTGATCCATGTTTCAGCACCATGTGAATTTTTATGACTAAATTATTGCCCCTGCTGGAAACAGTGCCGGTTTTTACAATGGAAATAGTGACAGGCAGACCCTTAGCCATTGTAACGTTAGTAGTGAGACTCTGCAACGGCAAAGGCATTACTGGAGTTCCTGAGGGAATTACAATTACATTATATATATAATTTCCTGATTAAAACCTGCCATCAATGTTTTAATGAGGAAGCCTGGGAACACATAAATCCTTTTGCCAACACACCTATAAACAGTCTGGATTACTGGGACCAATTCTGCCATTCACAGCTGAAGATGCCTCAGTTATAAGTTGGGTCTTCAGAGTAATGCACTACTCATAGTAAGAAAGGGTAAATGGAATGAGCCCTGTGCTGGGGCCAGGACCAAAAGGAAAAATTGATTAAAAGTTAAAGAAAAATTCTTCAAACTAGTGAGAAGTTTCTCTTTCCTCTATTCTTTGTCAAAAATGAGACCTCCAAGAATCTCAAGAGAAAGCCTATTCCTGTCAGAAAAATACACACCTAATGATGCAGAATAAAGAACATCAGATAAGTCCACAAGTTATCTGAATGCATGTGACTGGCTACATTTCTGTAGGAGGTCCCAAAAGACTCAGAAATATTTCTGGTTCACATTAGAAGCGACAGAATTTTTTCAAAACCTTATATGAAGTTTAAAGAGACAATAAAATACAATCAATAATGAAACACTGCATTAATCTTCATTCACCTACAGGAAAATTGACTTACATGTTATTTCTTGTAGGTGTCAGAGGAAGCCAGACTCAGAAGATAGGAATCCTTAGTTCTCCAGTCACTGGCTTATATCTAGACCTAATCTGTTTTTAAAACATCCCAACTAATACCGCTTTTTCCTTCCAACCAGGCAGTGAGGGTAATGGAGCTGGAGAGAGCTGCCTGTGCTGTGATACAGCAAGGCCCTTGCATACCACTTCCATCTCATGATGTGGGCAGTTCTGCATTTTTCAGCCAGTACTTCTGCACAGAAGACACCTTCTGTCAAGTCAGATGTAGAAATTTTGTTTGCACTTTTCAAGATCCTGAGGAAACTCATAGAATTTGACTGGCCTGGGATCTCCTGGGACCCTTACACATGCACCCTCTGCCCTGGATCTGGGTCTCCATGTCAGCTCAGGTCTGGGCACCCATGGTAGCCTGGACAATGTCATGGGTCAACCCGTGTCCAGCCCTACTTCTGCTGCTCTAGATTACAGGCGGGTTTTCTCAGACAGACTCTGGACCTATGTGCTAGGTGCATTGCCTCCAGTTCCACTTATGCTGTGGTCACCCTTGGCTCCTGTCTTGTCTTGCCTTGTGGAACAGCCCCCCTCTTCCTCCTCTGTGACAGCAGTTTTCACTTTCTTTCCTCTTCCCTTCATCTTTTTCTTCATATTCGTATCATGGCTGCTCCAGCTTGGAGCTGAGCACTTATGTTTTCCTTGCTCTTAACAATGTGAAATCTTCAAACTACAGCTTAATGGGAGGCCAAAGGGCTGCTAATAATACTTGAAGTCGGGAGTTCAGAAGTCAAGTGTTTTTAGACTGCCATCTGTGTTCCAGAGAGAAAGAAAATTCAAGAAATCCTACCTACTTTCTCCCCTCACCTTTGCAGGTCAGCCTGCAATGTTATAATAATAGTACTACTTATGTTTAACCTAAGCTCGTTCAACTGAGGGGTATAACTGACTTCATTTCTCTAGAGAGGTTCAGATTTGAAGGTGATTTGCTTAAAGTCATAGATCAACAGAACTGAAAATGCAGCTGTTATGCTCAGTACAGCCTACATTTTGTAATCCCCAGTTTGTGCTCAAGCTTCCAACTATGTCCCAGTGTTCAGTCAGAACATCTATCTTGAAATCTTTGTCTTTCCTGACCAACCTTCATAAGTACTTGGTGGAAAGAAGAAAGATCTTTCAGAGGCCAGGTCTGGAGAATCTGGTTTCTTTCTATTGGCAAAATATGAAACATAGGCTCTGATCTCAGACACGTTAAAAGCTTAATCATAAAATGCTCCCCTATAAGCAAGAGCATCAGACCTGCACTGACTACTTTTTCATGTAGCACAGAAAGAAAACACATTTGGAAGCAGAGGGGAGTGCACAGCGAGCAGATAGCAATCCTGAGACCTGCTTATTAATGTTTGTGTTATCCTGGGAGAAAAGGCTTCAAAGGCAGAGATTCCACCACTCTAACTGACAAAGGGTTACCTGCAGGGTAAAAATTAGGTAGAACCAGGCAAGGAAAGGGCAAACTGAAATAGGTCTTCCCACTTCTTACTCTTTTCTGCTGGGAGGTCTCAGCGGCAAGATGAAGATGATTCATTTCAGATTCTCCTAAATGATCAAATTTTGAACTAGTTTCAGTAATCAAACATAGTGCTCAGAACTTATGCCCAACAATGAAAGAGATGGATTCATTGGTCAACTGAATGATAGATCCTTCTATATAGATCTTTTCTCTCTCTCTCTCTCTGTCTCCCTGAAGTCTTGAATCATAGAAATTTTTAGCTTGGAAAAGACCTTTAAGATCATCAAGTCCAACCATACACCTGGAAATACCAAGTCCACCGCTAAACCATGTCCCTAAGTACAACACCTGCGCATCTTTTAAATACCTCCAGGTGACTCAACTGCTTCCCTGGGCAGCCTGTTCCAATGCTTGATAACCCTTTCGGTGAAGAAATTTTTCCTAATATCCAATCTAAACCTCCCCTGGTGCAACTTGAGGCCATTTCCCCTTGTCCTTTCACTAGTTACTTGGGAGAAGAGACCGACACCCACTTGGCTACAGCCTCCTTTCAGGTAGTTATAGAGAACGATAAGGTCTCCCTTCAGCCTCTTTTTCTCCAGGCTAAACAACCCCAGTTCCTTCAGTTGCTTCTCATAAGACTTGTGCTCAAGACCCTTCACCAGCTTCGTTGCCCTGCTTTGGAGACACTCCAGCACCTCAATGTCTTTCTTGTAGTGAGGGGTCCAAAACTGAACACAGTATTTGAAGTCTGACCCCACCAGTGCTGAGTACAGGGGGACCATCACTTCCCTAGTCCTGCTGGCCACACTATTTCTGACACAAGCCAGGATGCTGTTGGTCTCTTTGGCCACCTGGGCACACTGCCAGCTTGGAGTCAGGTGATACAATTATTAAGAGGTATCATACAGGTTTTGTATTATTACCAGATCCTCTTCTGCTAAAAATGTAAATTCGAAGGAAATATCAAAATGAAACCCAAGCATCTTGAAGTAAATTAATTTCCAACTTTTGAATGTCAAAGTTGGAAAGAGGGAAGGATAAAACAGGGGAAGGATGGCAGTAGGGTTCTGTTCATTATTTTAATGTTCACAAGATAATGAGCTTGAAATCTTCCTTTATAGATATAAGACCTGCTTGACATGTTGTTATCATAAAAAAATTTGTAGTTGAAGAGACTGTTACCTAGGGAAATTTACATATGTAAATTAGCACAGGGTGAACATGTCATTGCTGGAGTTTTCTGCTTTCATTGATAGTTATTCAGTGTAACAGTGTTATCTGTGTACAAATTAACACAATTTTCTGTGCAGTTCTCATTTTATCAGGGTTTATTAATTTAATAACTAATAACTCAGAGTCCCATGGTACTTTGGTTATATGGAGCTGGCTGGTTCCCATAAACTTTCAAGCCTATATTTTTGAGTTCCTATTTAACATATCTGAGGAGTAAATTAGATGTGAGGTTGGTATTTGTTGTTTGGGAAGGATTATATAGCTGTGATATATAAAGCAGTTTCCAAAAATTGAGCACAGAAATTAATTGAAATTGGTTTGAATTTCATTTTATTACCTGTTTCGCCAATACATGAACCAGTTTCACAATGGTACTGTGCAGTGATGTTTTGTATTAATGATCATATATATTTATATATAGGTTGGGTTTTGTTTTGGGTTTTGTTTTGTTTATTTTTTTTTTTTAATCTTTTTTTTTTAGTGACTAATGTAAGAATGGCAATTCCTCTGCAGTCTTACCAGAATTTAAACCAAAGACTATATAGACAAGGTAAAACAAGTGGCCAATCTTGGGTAGAAAGTTGATCTAAGTTGGGAATTCTTTTTTTTTCCAATCTATAAATAAGTTCTGTCTTGCTATGTGTGTTTATCTATTCCTGCAGAGAGGGAACCATTCTTAGTCAGGGATTTTCTCATCCCTGTAAAACTGCCTTAAGACATATGAGAGGCAACATTGATAAGCACCTTATGAAGTACGACTATGGTAATTACAAGACTGGTAACTGTTGTATGAATTTTAGGGTCTGACTTGCATAAATGACAAGAGTAGTTGTTCATTGGGCCAAGTGGTCTCTAAATGAAGAGGAAAGCAGTAATGGGAGTGAAATTTGAGGGAGCCAATCACAATTTGAACAACCGCTTCTAATGAATTTATCCACTGGTCATCAAAACCCCCTCTACTATGTGCTTTTAAGCAAAATCACCATTGTGCTGTATGAACTTTATAGTTGGGGAAGAATAAGGACGTATCCCACAATGACCTCATACAAAGCAAATGTGTGTATACTGAAGCAATAGGGACATTCTCAAAGGATTTGCAGCATTGCCGTATGCCACATGCAATTCCCTCTAAAATGAAGTTTCTTAGGGTATGATTTCTTCCTGAGAACAATGCATTCAGTGTGCATGCAGGGCAGACTCCAGTCATCACCCAATGAATTGCATGAAATTGCCAGCTGACTATATAGCAGTTGTTACCACATGTTAATATATATTACTAAATACTTCTGTGGTCAAGGTCCTTCACTTTCACAATGTTTGTGTATGAGAATACTATAGTAATGATACAAAAAATGTGATAAAATTGAATTAAGTCCTGACCTCTCATTGACAGAAAAAACAAAGTTTTGAAAATGAGATAACTGGTCTTAAACAGCTAGGGAAGAGGATCGCATGGAAGAAGATGACTTCCTTCCAGATCCCATGGCACTGAAAGGTTACATTATTTTCACATTGAAGCCATTTGGGTCAATTGCATTTCCAGACTTAACATCCCATGGAATTGCCTTGTCATTGTGAAAACCAAGAGAAAATGGGATAGGAAAAGGGAGGAAATTGCAAAGCTGAGAGGAAATTAGATCAACTTTGCTTGTCAAAATTATAACTTGTTGCACCCTGGATCAATTACCAACATTAGCTGAGGTTGCTTCTCAGCAGTTTAAGCTGGATTTTTTGGAGGTGAAGCAGGAGTTGGAAACCAGGGCTCCACTGATGGATCCAACCCCCAGACTACCAAGTCTTTCTTTCTCCTTCTGTCTTTCTGTTCTTCAGTGAGTACTGGATAAAAAACAAAAAAAAATCTTTTAGGAGGGGAACTGAGAGAATTATGCCTCAGGATAGATAGTAATCAGGGGATCAGGTCTCAGCTCTGAGAGATGAGAGATATATATTCAATAGAAAATGCCAGTTTTGAGTATCAGTCTTTCTTATATCTGGTTCAATGTTCTATCAGCTTGACTACTGGCTATAAAAAATTTCTTTCTGCCTGGGATTTTTGAGTCAATCAGAGAATGCCTGTAATATATGTCTTCAAAGGTAAGCTTCCTGGGAGTACCTAGTAAACCTAAATATATCTTTATTGAAAAAGTCTTTTCCCAAATACCTTATAAGTCTGGTGCTAAATTGCTTAGGCTTATCAAGACATAGGTAATTTAAGCGTAGTAATCGTTAGAAATGTAGACTCCCAGGAAGGAATCTCATAAGTTTTTGTGACAATTGAGTGCTGGACTGTGAGCATTATTTTTGTCTAAATACAGACCTAGTTGCCTAAAAAGGTAGTTACACCACTTTGTCCATCTAATCCTTTCTCATAGCTGCACTGACATCAATAAGACTGTTACACAGGAGTTACTCACTATAACTATCCCTAATTTCAGCAGATGTGTAGTGAAGGAATTTAGCTGGTTTTTTTTCTATTGGGAGAATATTCTCAAACGTTATTGTTTCATCTTCAAATGCAGTATCTATTTTAAAATATTTTGAAAACAACCAGGGAGGGGTTTTTTTAGGTTATTGGGTTGATTTATATTCTTCTTTTGTTATTCTGCATGAATCATTTTGTCAAACAAGTATTATTTTGTATTCTTCTCTAATTTCAGTGATGTTTCAAGTCTTTTATGTACACATGTTCTAATAAATACATTAGAAAAATGGTATTTTCCAAAATTTTTTGTGTGCATAATTCAAAATAGAATTTACTGCTGTTATACTTCCTAACTTTTTCCATTTAGTTTACACAGACTTTCTTGAGAACAAGTTGCAGTTATTTTAAAGAGGCAGAAAATGGATTCTAGTATTTCTTGTATGAATATTGATGAAAACACTTTTAATTTAAATGTACAAAAAGTCCCTTTGCAAGGGCATACACTATTATTTAATCAGACATGAAAAAAACCCTGCCATGTGATTTATACATCTCATTCAAATTAGCTAGAAAAGATTGGATTTCAGATATTTTCAATCATTAGGCATAATGTAAACAAACTCAAAGTAGCTCAGTAATCACAACTGTAAAAATGTCTATGAAATTTCTGTTTCATTCTTTAACGAGAAAAGACACAAAACTCCTTAGAAAAGTGATACTTTGTATATTATTTATGTTATTCTATGACATATTTTTGTCTGGTAACAGATATGTCAAGCAAGATTATGGTTTTTTGTGTTTCTGAAATGGGTTAAATCATCTTTAATCTTTGCCTAAGTTGTCATTGGCTACCATACAGTTTTTAATAAAAGCTCATGTTGTTTATCTTTATAACTCTGTTTCTGTTGTGTGCTTTCCAAAGGTCTAGCAATGGGCTTATTCTGCTTCCTGTAGAACTATGTGAGCCCAAATTAAGAACACCAGAAAGATTAGATTTAGATATTTCCTTCTCAGTTTTCCATCCTGTTGTTCTCTAGTGAGTAGAGTCAAAACTGATTCTGAAAAAATGGTAGGAAAGTTCAAACATCTTTTCAGAAAGCACTTAGGACTCCATACTGTAATGACAAATTTTCATTGAACATCATGTAAATAGTGTCCTGCAATCAGAACTGTAGTCTTGTCTATTAGTTCTATTACAGAAAAAAAAAAAGCAAAAGCAATAGATGTAAGAGAAAGTAAGTGACAGATCGCAACTGAGAATTTTTAATCTGATGGAATAGCTGCCCAAATAGTTGGGAGGAAAATTATGTACCCACTGTTCATTCTCAAACAGGAAATAATGTTCTAATGGCACCAGTCACATGTTAACTTGCTGTCTTGCCACTGTGAATATTTGCTTAAGTAGATTTTATTAGTGGCCACTGAAGATTTCTGCTATTTTTATTCAAGTGAGGTACAGATAATACAGAGAATGGGAAGTGAAAAAATAGGAAATATTCTGTCCTGTAGGAGTTAAAAACGACAATTAAAACAAAGGACTTCTTAGTAGAAAGAAAGAGCTGGAGTCTTTCAATTCCAGAGACTTGTAGCTGCAGGACTTCTACTTGGCTTTGTTTGAGTCTTCATCTGTATTTAGGTCCCTTGTTTTTTGGGGTTTTTTTTTGTTTGTTTGTTGGTTTTGGGGTTTTTTTGACTCATTTTACAGCATTCTTTAGGTTGTCACATTCTACAGTGCTTGTCATCTAACCAGCAGGCTACCGAGTCTTAGGTCCTCCCTTTTTATCTTAAAATGAATAAATGAATAAAATGAATGAATGAATGAGTGAATGAATGAATAAATAAATAAATAAGGCAAACAGGAAAACTGTTATTAAGGAAACAGAAGCATGATAAAAGCTCACACAGCTGGATTGACTAGATTAATTGGGAAATAAACCTGAAAATTCCTTTTTCTATTCCCAGTTTTCTGAAGTTATTTAAAGTGTGTGTTGTTCTGCCATACTGTATTTCAAAGGTAGCTGGATTTCAGTGGCAGTTGGAATAATAATATGCTGCTTGCTTAAATTATACTTAAATTCATTGACCAATTCTCTAATATGGTCATATACTAGATTCAATAAGACTATTCAAATATATATATTTAACAACTGTACTGTGAATTCCTTCTTCCATCAAAGTACCTAGTTAAATGTCTATCAGTTCTCAGGATTTCACTCATGGCTCATGTTATTAATATCTTTTCCCTTTATATCTGCTAATTTTTTTTTTTTTTTTTTTTTTTGGTCATATCTCTTGCAAGTCACTCTGGCACTTCCTAAAACCACATATGAACAAAAAGTGTGGAAAGATTGCAAAGATATAAAAATAAGGGGAAAAAAAGGCAAAAAAATTACTAAAGCTTTAAATATTTATGAGAAGGACAACTCTGCAATCAAGTGAATAAAAGACCAAAAAGTTTACTAATGAACCTTTAAACTCTCTCTGTAGGTTGTTTTTTTTGTTTTTGTTTTTTTTTTTAAAAAGACATAATAATAACAAATGAGCAGCTAAAGGATATTAAACATGGCCTAAAAAGCTTAGCCGTAAAAGATAAAACCCACAGTTACTCAAGTTGCCTGAGATAATTTCTTGCATGTAGTAATAGCATCACTCCCCCTAATGTCTTAGCCTTGAGACCTGGCACATGCCGATAAGGTTCAAGACTGAGCGTTTCTCAGGTTTAAGTTTTCTCCCAGTGTCTTCCACTCCCCTCATTCCCTGTCATGTGCAGCTGTTTTGAAGAATTTTGTTATCAGCTCCTCAACGGGGAGACAAACACATGGTAGTTTGGATATTTAAATTCCTCCCAGCTCTAATCATTTCACCCTGTCAGGAAAGAGGGCAGAAATAATTAAAAAAAAGTTAAAATTTGAGACTGAGCGCCAATGTCAGCTCTAACCTGTTTCATCTGTTTTTTGTAGTTTTTCTCCCTTCCTTGATGTTTTTTTTCCCCCCCAGATTGCAGATTGCTCATACTGAAGAAGAAATAAAGTTATGGTTTGAATGATATCCCTCTGCATCTCTCAACAGATACATACAGATCAGCACTCTTTCTTCCTTGTTGTCTTAATAATAATAGTAATAATAACAGCATTAAACCACAGAATGAGGCACATGATATTAGTTTTCGATGGCTGATATCCTCCATGTGATCATCCAGAGGCCTTACTAACTTATTTCAATTAGCATGTCAAGCATAAATTTGAAATATTGCCAAGACAGAAACAGGGAAAATGCAACCCCAAAGTTTTCTTTCTTAGGTAGGATTAGATTGAGACGATAATGAAGCTGCCAAAGTAATCTGAATGCTGCAGCCAGAAGAGGTGATGCCCTTCTTGGCTGACTGATTTTCTATTGGTGGCCTGTCATAATTTATAAAACATAAGCCATAGAGCAATGTGAATAAAAGAATGTCTGCAGGGGCCAACATAGCTAAAACAACCCAGGAGGATCTCTGCTAAGTATGAACACTGTCATGGGGATGTTCAACACCACTGGGTTTTGAATCATCTCTCTCAAATTCTTTCATAACTTAACCAAATCTGGTCTATTTGGGGAAGAAACAGGGGACTAATGGGGCTGTACCAGCAACAACAATGGGTTAGGATTGTTATTTTTTTCAGAGAACGCCACATCCATAGAACAGCTACAATTATTTTCTGCAAAAATAAGAATGTACACAAGAGTCTGTTTCGGATTTTTGTGGGTTTTTTTTTTTGTTTTTTTTTTCCCTGTTTCTCACATGTGCAGTAGCACATATTTTGAGGATTTTGTGGCTTTAAGGGGAAATGTATGAAGTAGTGAAGTAGTCTCTCCTTTTCAGGTGCGCATATGATAGAACTTAAAATAATTATGATGAGAGAAGACCTTACTTCAGAAACTTTTGGTCACGTTAATGATTTGCCTGTTTCTTAAATGGGTAGTAAAAATACTGTTGGGGAAAAACAAAAACAAAACCAACCCAAAATAGGTTGCTTCTTAGACTGCTGTAAATTTTCTCCAATGTTAGAGAAATTTCTGTGGTGTCAGCTGAAACCAGTGAGGCTGAAAGCCAATTTCCCTTGTGCTCAGCTACAGTATCACTAACCTGGCCAGCTCGAGTTACACATCTTGTCCTCATCTGACTCATATTTTAGTTGATATACATGTTTTGTTTTTATCTGGTTGGCAGAGAAACACATTGCCTATTAGATAACAAATAATCAATAATATGACTGGTGAATCTCTTTCCTGGAGAAATCAGCTCATGGGAGGAAAGGAGGGGAGGGCATTGTTATTATCTTTCGCTTCTGTTAATTTTATATATTCCAGAAATTCTGCTTAGCAAAGGGCAGTCGAAAAAAATCTGCAAAACTTGTGTTCCTGGGATATTTTCTATGGTCTTAGATTTAAGTCTGATTAGCTGTGCATTTATGGTCAAATTCATATCATTTAAAGCAGAAAAATGTTGAAAGATGAGATAATGTGCACTGGGTCTTAGGGTTAGAACTGTATTAAAACCATAACTTACAGTTACTGGCAGGAATCTGCCCAGGAAAAATTCTCGAGCCAAGGAACTAGGACCTTTTACTTCAGACAATCTAACCTCATCTTTTTTTTGCATTTATATAAATGAAGCTCTCTAATGACTTAAAAAACATGGCATAAATAATTCTCAATCTGGACATAGAAATGCTAGTAATGAATATATACATATTATACACATATCAGAGAAGTTATCATCCAGCACCTGTTAAATTTAGAATAAAATGTTGATATTCTATACCTTAGTCTGTTATTAACAGACTGTGGCATCTTAGACAAATCACTTCATTTTTTGTGCTTTGTTTCCACAGCATACCATTGCCTATGGTCTCTAATTAGAGAGGATTTCTGGGGCCAGGGATGGTCAATTACTTCCTTTGTACAGGACCTAGCAAACCCAAAGCTATAAGGGAAACAAACAAACAAACAAACAAACACCCCCCCAAAAAAACCAACCAACCAACCAACCAAAAAAAACCAACAACCCCCCCCCCCAGGATATACTTTTCAAAAGCATCTCAGTACCAAGCGGATGTACATTTTGGTCATGCTCAGATGCTCAGGCATGTATACGTTAAGTATATCTTTTATTTCGATTGTCCTCAAAAGTTTACAAGAAAGCTGTTTTTCCTTTTTCAGTTTTACTCTGCAGCATGCTTTACAGAGAAGTAAATAGCCAAATGCCTTTTTGAGCTTTTTGAATGCTGCTAGACAATGGGAAAGCAAGTGTGTACTGTACACTTCCTGAACTAATTGCTTTCTGGTTATTTGAAGTATTAAAGGTAAAGGCTTGGCACCTGGAAACTCAAGTTATATATGGGGAAAAAATCAATATAAGCCTATATAAGGTTAGTCCTCCAACCATCAGCTTTCAACTAGGTCTTTGCATCTTGGAGGAATTCCAGGATGTTTGTGTGATCGTGTGGAAATTTCTAACAGGAATCATTCAGTTGTGGAAAACCTATGAAATACCCACTAGGGTCCATGTGAATCTACTGTACCAAATAAAATAAAAGCTAAGCTTTCTCTTTGTATTTCTCAGCTTTTCTCAGAAATTCAAGCTCACAGTGACACATCAGGAGCTAACTTTAAAAACAGCAGTAATAAAAGCAATCCAAGTAGTTTACTGAAGATGTACATCTTAAATATATATTTAGAAGACAGGTGAAAACTAGGCCAAAGACACCCTTCCATGATGAAGAGCTTGAAGGAAGCCATTGATCAGTGACTGTGTCATAGAAGACAAGTGGGTAATTTAACATAATTTTTTTCAAAACTGTCATCCTAATTTGAATTATATTTTTCAATGCTTTTTGTATTTTTTCAGACAAAGAAAGTGACAAGTGGGATGTAATCCTGCTTTTCATAGGAATTTAAAAATCTTTACACGAGAGGAACTATGGACTCATTATCTTTCCATGTCACTCTTGATTTTTCTTTGCATACAGTATATATGGGAGATAAACCTGACTGCATCCTTTTTCTTTGTGTTTGCCATTCAGTTCAACTGCAATCAGCAGCAAGTCTTCAAAATGCTCTGTCATAAGGAAATGCTGATTTTGGCTTTTCTACAACTTTGTTTTGAGAACCGGTACCAAGAGCAGAGAAGCTGGTGACATCAGAACACCAGCCAATTCAGTGATAATGTTCTCTTTTCACATCAATATCTTCCCTGTGTTGTCAAGGTAAGACTTTACCAGAGGATTTTTACTCAGTCATTTATCTTTTCTATGCAGCAAGACAGCTGAGTGACAGCACTATTTAGACATCTGACAAGATGGCATGTGGTATTACTACTGTCTTGCTAACACAGTAGTTGTCCATGGTGTCTTGCAATTTCTTCCACAAGGCTGTGTAGTGTACTGAGTAAGAGAAGATGAAGAAAAAGGAAAACAGAAAGTTTAATTTAGCTCCAGAAGGACAAGTTTGTAAGTAGGAGAAAAAAAATCCTTAAATTCAGAGAGAAAAAAGAGAAAAGCACTCACCTTCAGTAAAAGTGCAGACAAAGCTGTATTGGAGACAGTAGACACAGCTTCATACTTATCCTAATGGTAATATAAACTAATCTATCTGCTCATACACACACTTATCTTACAGCATGTACATATGCATGTATGAGCATGTATACACTTATTGTCTCTTTATTTCCATATCTCTTCTTTTCAGAGTGAACTGGCACTGCAGAAATTTGCTCTATGAAATGTTAAGGATGGTAGAAATAACCACTACAAGCTAGTTGCTGGGCCATCTTAATATTTGCAGATTGTCTTTGTACTATGTTCTTCAGGATATTTAACTTAATCTAGTACTCAATACATATCCTTCAAGTCTCACCTCCGTACTCATTAAAGGTACATGTTTCAGCACACATTTCAGTTTCTGAAAAATCATTTCAGCTGAAAATTTTCCTCTTTGCAATTTAGGCTTTTCAGTGACTATTTAATCAACTCATTTGTGCTTTTTTAAATTTTCTGCAGATCCTACTGTATGATGGCCCCTTTTGCTGGATGTGCCATGCAAGGCGTTTCTAGTCACAAAAAGCAAGGCAAGTCTGAATTACAAGATATTTTCCTTCTATGATCTTTGATCAGCAGATCTGTTAAGTTCCTTCTGTTTATCTTAAGAGCTCAGAAAGGAACATGTGCTTCTCATTCGCAATAACATATAGTAGTAAGAGGATGCTCATTTCTACAATGAAAAGGCAAAAATAGCAAGCATTCAAAACTGGGACACTGAAAATTCAAATCAGTATAAGAGGTTTTCTGAGTCACAGAGGGGAAAAGATGCAACAGAGGATTTAGAATTGGATCCATTGATTAGACACAAGGCAAACAGGATTCTGCTGCTTAAGAATTGTTGACTTGCTAATCTCTGTTGCTATCAGAATGTTGAAGAGGCTGAGGAAAGCCCAGGTGTGCTTTAATTCCCAGCCTCCTCAGGGAAATGCTCTCAATGTGTTTATTAAGCTGTGTGGGTAACAGCGTTTAATAAACTATTTTCAAACATTAAAGATGTTTGCTTATCTGAGAGTGAAAGGAGGAAAGACAAGTAGTCCCTGTTCTCCTTTTGATGGCTTTATGGAAGGCAATTACTTGTGGCAGGGGTTGGAACAGGGACACTCTGCTGAATTGTGCCGCTGCTCACCAAGCCCAGACTGGGGTGGATGAGCTGCAGTTACTGCACTCCACAGTCCTGAATTGTTGTTGCAATAGCTAGGAATGAATTTCATTTCACAGGGAGCACAGGAAGGGATAAGCTGACTATGTCTTATTACTCCAAACATGTGCCCCTTTCTTTGCAGCCTTTGGTCTCTGTGCTAGGATTTCCAATAAGGTGCTACTCATGCTTTTTTGGTTTTGCTGTGCACTGTT
Organism: Grus americana; assembly: GCF_028858705.1. Lineage (NCBI taxonomy): Eukaryota > Metazoa > Chordata > Aves > Gruiformes > Gruidae > Grus > Grus americana. Next base: position 49,754,681 of record NC_072856.1, on the reverse strand, counting down.
CATGTGACGTTAGCACAGGCTGCTAGTAGTTGAGATCAGCAGCTGAGGCATCAATTTATTTCCTACTAACTAACAAACAGGTATTTGCTAATAACAACCTCTAGCTGATGCCATCTGGACTGACTTTAGACCAGTGCCATAAAGAAGGTTACTTACTTATTCCGTAGTGACATTTTCAAATGATTCAGGATAAGGAAGAGGTCGGGATAGGAAAGTGCAAAAATTATCAGATGTTGCGCAATAAGTAAATAGTACCATAACACCATTCATTTGTGATAACGGCATTAATATGGGGATTCTGTACTTGAGCTGAGTCTTAGGCTTACGTGTTATCTAAATTTGTCACTGGAATAAGTTGTCACAGCTGCACTGAGATCACTGGAGCTTTAGAAGTCGGCAGCAAAAGTGAATCCACTTCTTTTCTTTGGTGACTTTGGTCTTAGGCCATAACATATGCTTTCTAAAACCAGTAACATGTGGCTCACTAAGCATGTCAATGGCCACAGTTTGGTGGAGTTCCTGTGCATACAATTGGCTAAATAGTCACCCACCTACATATGGGCATGCGAGCACCACAGGCACGTCAGGACTAGCTAAGCTGTGCAGATCTAGTATACATGCTCTAATATTTGTATTAAGGTTCCCATAATGTCCACCTACACAAATTTCTGAGCTAGGAGATTCAGTAAAAGAGGGAAACTTATTTGCACAGCTGAAGGTATTTGCTTTGCTTGGAGAAACAACTCTTCTCTTTGCCCCCTGAGCTCTAAAGAAAAGTTTTCTACACAGTTTAAAATAGTTTCAGGAGGAGAACCAGATTTTTTGTATTACCCCTTCATTTCACACATTGTATCAGACTGTCTGATTTAAACAAGTTGCATTCCTGCATCTTTCACAATTTATTTATTTATGTTTTGTAAGTGCCATCTCAAATGGATTTCCATGCAGGACAGCTAGTATTTGACATGAATATGATTTGACAGGTTGAAATAAATACTGAAAAGTTTGTAGCCTAAATTGGCCATATGTTATATTTCACATATTGGACTGCATACCCAGCTCTCATACTGGAGTGCGCCATTGGCAAGTATTAATTCTGCCACTGCCCTGGTGAGGACAGCTCCAGGAAAATGCATAAAGTTCCTTATCTGTAATTTTTCTACAAATTGAAAAATACCTTGTTCATAATTTAGAAGAAATTCTGTAAAAACAGTAGTAGGAATAATAATAATTCACTAGTTCCCTTATAGTTACTTCACTATGACACAAAACGTTGCCATGGCATTTAATTAATATACAGATTGGAACTCCACATTCGTTTTGTACTTGCAGTAAATGTAAAAATGTGTAGATTCCTTTAACGCTTGATTTTTAGTTGAACACCGTAAGAAAGACACTCCCAGAAATCCATCAAAGCCTCAGGCTGCCCTCCACGTGTTTGACCATACTGGATACTTCTAAACTGAATATTTCTCCCTTTTGACAAGAGAAATACAATCACTAGTAATAAAGATTGTTACTTGCTTTCTTGAGAATACTCTTACTGTGTATCTTCTTAATGTCTGACTATTCATGAAGAACTATACAGTCATCTGTTGTGTATTATTTTTAGTTGTGATATATGATTTTCTCAGATGCATCTGTCTTATCTGACTTCAACTATTTAAAAGTGAAGTCCTTTGTCTAAACTAATAGAATGAAATGGGTATTCTCAGGTGTAGATTCATTCTAGTTAAGATAAATAACAGTTGGGTGGACTAAATTATTTTTAGATTATGTATTGCTCTATTGCCTCTAGTTCTATGCTTAGTAACTTTAAATCTAGGTGAATTAATAGAAATGGGTTCCTCATAAGTGTCGTGGCCTAACCCTGATAGGCAGCTAACCCCAACATAGCTTCTTGCTCTCTCCCCCTCCAAGGGGAAGGGGAAGAGAATCAGAAGGGTAAGAGTGAGAAACCTGTTAAACTGTCTTTATCTCAACCCATGAGTTAAAGCAAAAGCTGTATGTGGAAGCAAAGCAAGACAAGGAATTCATTCACTACTTCCCATGGGCAGGCAGGTGTTCAGTCATTTCCAGGACAGCAGGGCTCCATCACACGTAATGGTTACTTGGGAAGACAAACGCCATAACTCCAAACATGTGTGTGTGTTTGTGTCCCTTCCTCCTTCTTCCCTGCACCTTTCATTGCCAAGCATGACATCATATGGTCTGGGATACCCTTTGGTCAGCTGGGGTCAGCTGTCCCATCTGTGTCCCTTCCCAACTTCTTCTGCACCCCCAGCCCACTCTCTAGTGGGGTGGTGTGAGAAGCAGAAAAGACCTTGAAGCTGTGTAAGCACTGCTCAGCAATAGCTAAATCATCACTTATCAACAGTGTTTTCATCACAAATCAAAAAAACCCAGCACCATATAAGCTACTGTGAAGAAAATGAACTCTATCCCAGACAAAAACTACAATAGGGAAGGGTATCCTGGTGTTATACAATAGCTGTCATACAGTACAAAGGAGATAAGAGGATAGCTAAACTGTCTTTTCAGAAAGCAATATTCAGAGATAAATTTCAGAGCTGCTAATTGTAAATCATAGCAAGAAAGTGTGAATAGCTTTCAGTTTACTTTCACAGAGTGGGTACCATTCAGTTGACAGTGCAGCACTGTTTGTGTTCTTGCTGACATCTCGCATAACATTAGAAGAGTCGCACAGCCATGGTGCCTAATGAAGTAACACATCAGAGAATCACAGAATTTCTCAAGTTGGAAGGGACCCATAAGGTGCATCAAGTCCAACTCCCTGCTCCTTGCAAACCTACCTAAAACTAAACCATATGACTAAGTGTGTTGTCTAGATGTCCCGTGAACTCTGACAAACTTGGTGCCGTGACCAAGTTCCCTGGGGAATCTGTTCCAGTGACCAACCACCCTCTCAGTGAAGAACCTTCTCCTAATGTCCAATCTGAACTTCCCCTGATGAAGTTTCATTCCATTTCCTCATGTCCTATTGCTGGTCATCAGAGAAAGGAGATCAGCACCCCCGCTCCACTCTCCCCCTTGAGGAAGTTGTAGACTGCCATGAGGTCACCCCTCAGCCTTCTATTCTCCAAGCTGAACAAACCAAGTGACCTCAGCTGCTCCTTGTAAGTCTTGCCCTTGAGACCTTTCACCATCCTGGTCGCCCTCCTCTGGACACACTATAACAGTTTGATGTCCTTCTTACACTGAGGTGCCCAAAAGTGCACATAGTACTTGAAGTGAGGCTGCACCAGTGCAGTGCAGGATGGGACAATTGCCTCCCTTGACCAGCTAGCTATGCTGTGCTGGATGCCCCCCAGGACACAGTTGGCCCTTTTGGCTGCCACGTCACACCATTGACTCATAGTCCACTTGCCATCAACCCAAACCCCTAGATGTCTTTCTGTGGGGCTGCTCTCCAGCCTCTTGTTCCCCAATTTGTATGCATAACCAGGAGTATCCCATACCAGGTGGAGACTCTGGGATTTGCTTTTATTAAATTTCACACGGTTGGTGATCACCCAGCTCTTTAGTCTATCCAGATCTCTCTCTGTAAGGCCTCTCTACCCTTGAGGGAGTCCACAGCTCCTCTTAATTTAGCATCGTCATCAAACTTACTTAATGTACATTCGATTCCTGCATCCAGATCATTTATAAAAACATTAAAGAGCACTGGCCCTAAAATTGAGGCCTGGGGAACCCCACTGGTGACTAGCCACCAACCTGATGTAACCCCATTTACTATAACCCTTTGAGCCCTACCCATCAGCCAATTGCTCACCTGACATATTATGGACTTGGCTAGCTGTATACTGGACAGTTTATCCAGAAGGATACTGTGACAAACAGTATGAACAGCTTTGCTAAAATCCAAAATCGCCACATCTACTGGCTTCCCTTGGTCAACTAGATGGGTGACCTTGTCATAAAAGGAAATCAAATTGGTTAAGCAGGATTTTCCCCTCGTGAGCCCTTGCTGGCTATGACCAATGACTGCATTGTCTCTCAAGTGTTTTTCAGTAACTCACAGAATAACCTTCTCTATAATTTTACTAGGCACTGAAATGAGACTGACAGGCCTGTAATTACCAGGGTCTTCCTTTTTTACCCTTCTTGAAAACTGGGACAACAGTTGCCAGCTTCCAGTTGACTGGGACTTCTGAAAACTCCCAAGACCATTGAAAGATATTGGAGAGAGGTCCTGCGGTGATATAGACCAGCTCTTTCAGTACCCTGGGATGAATCCCATTGGGGTGCATCTAGCTGGACCAGCAAGTCTCAAACAAGTTCAGGCTCAATTGGGAGTTTATCATCCTCCTAGTTACTGTCTTCCAACACAGGGCTCCAGGGGTCCCAGTGCCCATCCTTGGTGCGGAAGACAGAGGCAAAGAAGGCATTAAATGTCTCCACTTTATCTATGTCCTTATTTGTGAGGTGACCAAACTTGTCAAGCGACAGACTAATGTTATCTCTGATTGTCCTTTTGCTGTTGACATATTTACAAAAGCCCTTTATGTTGTCCTTCACAGTACTGGCCAGCTTAAACTGTAATCAAGCTTTAGCTGCACAAATTTTCTCCTTACAGTGGTGAACAGCATCTCTGTAGTCCTCCCATGTAGCCTGTGCTTGCTTCCAATGTCCATACACTTTCCTTTTCTGCCTAAGTTCTAGGAGAAGATCCCTGCTCAGCCAAGCTGACCAGCTGCCCCAACTTGCTTGACTTCTGACACTTTGGAAGTGCCTACTCCTGTGCTTTTAAGAGAAGGATCTTAAAAAGTGACCAGCATTCATGAACACAAATACCTTAAAAAACAGATTCCCAGGAGGCCTGACTAACCAGCTCTTTCAGCAGTCCAAAGCCTGGTCTCCCCATATCCAGGGCCAACGATTTGCTGGCAGTTTTTCTCCTGTTGCCAATGATTTGAAACTCAACTACTTTGTGGTAATTGTGATCAACACAACCACCAATCACCACTTTGCCCACCAGTCCCTCCCCATTTACAAACAACAAATCTAAGAGGGCAACTTTCTTATTTGGCTCCCATAGTACCTGTACAAAGAAGTTATCTTCAACATGCTTCAGAAATTTCCTGGACCTGTTTCTGTCCACTGTATGATATTCCCAGTTGTTGTCTGAGAAGTTAAAATCACCCATAAGAATAAGGGCAGTTGATCTAGAGCTATCCTTTAATTCCCTGTAGAATAATATAGCCCACTTTGGGCTGAGGAATGCTGGATGGTTAAATTTTCTACTCTAAGTGGTTTAATATCTAGCAAAAAAAAAAAAAAATACAATTCCATCTGGAGGTATTAACAAATCAATTTGACACTTCCAAGTGAAAAGTTTTAGGTTTTGACAAAAAAATATTTTTTGTGTTTTGGATGCTTGAAGAAAAAGCAAAAGTTTGCATAAGATTCAGATACATGTAGGAAAAGAAACAAACAAAAAAAATTGGTGGAAAATAATCTTTTCCCTTCTCCATTTAACTTTGGATTAATAAATATATCCATTCACAATACAATCTACAGATACATTTGCGACAGTGTGATGCAAACATAGGTCCTCCAATTTCAAATGCATAGCTATATTTCATTTGGCTGTAGGTAGATTTTGTGGTGCAGGCACTTTATAATGTGCCTTGGTTCCTAGATCCATGAATAATCCAAATTATTCAGGCTATACGTGCCAATGTCCCTCAGGTCATAACGTGCTTCAGCTAGGCAAACCAAGTGATGAGAAACATGGAAGGTTCCAATACAGGGAGACATTCTCAGATCTTGCACTAGCTGAGAAGTTCCCACGAAGTCACCGTGCTGCCTTATAGTTATTTTTCTCTCTCTTCTACTTCTAAGAGAAACCAATGTGGATGGAAGATGGAAACAGTGCTTCCCAGTGCTTGAGATTGTTCATTCTCCCTTATTAATAGTAAAGCAGAAGGGATTATGGTTTGATTCACACTTTTGCAAGGATCATGTGGCACAAAATTGTGTGGTTTTTTCAGCATTACTTATTTTAATACTTCCCACAGTTTGCTTTGCATGAAAGTGGCACTTTGTGTGGCAGCACATGTTGCACACAATAAATTAGAAGACTTGGAAGAGCTGTTTGAAAGACCTTTTATTTTGTGTTTTCTTTTAACTTTAGTGTTTATATCATGGTAAAATGAACTTATTGGTCTTTGCTCTAGTTTTATTCTCCCACGTAAACCACTGTAACGTTTTTCTTTGGGAGGTTACAAGGTACTAATGAAACCAAAAACAAACACTATACAGAAGTGAAAATAGAAAGCAAAATAAAAGCCAGCTTTCCATAACCTAAAATATTGTCCATATAGATTAAATCTAAGACACCAACTCATTAACTTGAGCAGTAGTTTTCACTTAGTTGTACTTATCTAGAAGGTCAGTCCACACCTGCTATACATAGTGACCATTCTTCATTTCTTCCTACTGATGCTCCCTGACTCAGGCACTGCCCAATGAACCACTTCTTCCTGGCATCTGTTGGTCTATGAGTCGAAAGTCCTCTTGTGGTGGTATAATCACGTACAGAAAATGTCTCTCACAGAAGCTGCATCTATCATTTGTTAACAAACCATTTCTTTTCATAGCAAGCTCTACAGAAAACAACACTACCCCCAGAGAAATAGCTGGCAGAAGCATCCAGTATACTAAACTGGTGTCATTTGCCCCCTTCCCCTGCAATCTCCCTCAACAACATATTTAAGGTCACACAGCTATATCATTAAATACTTTTTAAGCAGCTGTTATTGATAACTGTTTTATAGTTGCTTCTTATTTTCTTTTTTTTTTTTTTGGTGAAAAAATTAATGTAGAATTTCACTGCTAGAACTATGTTACAGTAGTAGGTGTCTGAAAGAAAAAAACAAAGAATAATGAAACATTCCCAGTCATTCTGATTCCTATAACATAAAATCATGGGAATTAATATTTTTTTCTTAGTCTTTTTTTAGACTTATAAAGCTAAAATAACATAAACTCCCCCATGTTTGGTCTTCTGTTGGCAAAGCTGTTGGCCAAGTTCTGCAGCAATATCATTAGTGTCAGTGGTGAGTGTCCAAGTTCCTCAGAAGTCTTTTTCTACCTGGAGGAGGAATGTTCTCTTGTAACAAGATACCATCCTGCAGCCTTGAATTTCTGGGGAATTGCAGGTATTCTTCCTGCTATTTTCCAGTATTTATATGAATGTGATACATTCCCTTTTGCTGGCACATCAATACCTCTAACCTTTGTGCAATAATCTTTTTTCAGATAAATGTACTTTCCTTCCTCATATATACCTCTTGCCTATTACTGTTAAGGGTGAATACTGTTGGCTTTGAGGTAGTTCTTTTTTGTCTTTTTTTTAAGACTCCTTCTCCCTCTTCCTCTGACCACTTGACATATTAATGGTGATATTGTGTTACATCTTTTTTGTACCACAAATTTATCCTATAGCCTTTACCGTCACTGTCTTATAAATTTGCACTGCAGTTTCTTTTGTGTTTTTACTACAGATGTGTCATTAAACCACATTCTCCAGATATTTCAGTAAGAATGCATGCTCTTTTCAAGCCTTTTTAAAATTAACCAGGATTTTCTTACCAAGCCTGTTTCTGTTCTGATTTTATTCTCTTCCTCCAATTCTCCAGGAATTTTGCCATTCATAACTATATTCAAATTATGTCTAATGAAAGATCCTTCCCAATTGAAATGTCAAAAGAACACAAGAAGAACTCCCTTGACTTTCCATTATGGAGACAGTTAATGTCATTAAGATGAATGCTCTTTCTCACATTTCATTGCTCTTTCAAACACTCGATCGTTATATTTAGTTGAGAATTTTCTAGGTACTTAAGGACTTTTATGTGGAACCAAACCAAAGACACAATAACGAAAAAAATGTATCAATTGGATAAAACAAAGACTTCACTGGTCAGATTTCCAGCTTTTGTTTCTTCAGCTGTACAGGCAGCTTTATTGTTACAAGGAATGTTTCTCTCTGACATTATCTACATTGATGACCTTTTCACTATGGTTATTTTCATTTACTTTTTGTAGTATTTATGGAAATGCTGGCTAATAACACCTGGATGCTCCAGGCACATTACAAGCAGAGAGAAATTAAGCTTTTCTTACTGATGTTTGTGGATTTACGGCTCTCTGTTCTAGAGATATTTGAGCCCTGTACCTCAGAAATTGTTCTGGATTGTAAATCAATTTTATTTTATTTTATTTTTTTAAAGAATTGATGTTTCATTGTATAGATAAGACAAAGAAATTCACTCTGAATATGTTGCCACTGATCTACTTTCAAAGACACTAGTGAGCTTTTGTTCATAAATATTTATAAAAAGACTTCTTAGAAGTCAAGACTTTTTAGACCTGCAAACTATTACTATGCCGTTCACATACAATCTTGTATCTGATTAGAAGAGGATGTAACCACCTGTCATGAAATTTCCAAGGATATGGGTGAGAGATCTAATGATGAGTGAAAAAATTTCGTATTTCCCCACTGCACAGCTGTTCAAATCCCTAAAGACCTTACTTTCCCCCAGTCTATCTTAATCCAGTTTTCACCTGAATTTTTCCGATCGCAAGAAAAAGAGGCCAGGTGGTAGATAGATCCCCAAAGATAGTTTGAGTTATGTCATGTAATTAGAGATGGTTTTAACACATGTTTTAAAAGATTATTTACAGCAGCGTAGAGCACGATTTAACAGTTTTTATCACTTACAACTGCAGAAGCTAATCAAGTTTTAAGGCTTCATTCAGAAAGTTACATAACTTCACCCTTCTAAGATATCAAAAGAAATTTGAAACTGAACATGTCTTTTTCATGCAGAAGCAAAGCTAGATTATTAAAATGCCATAACGATTCTCATTCATACACATAGTGCTAAACATATTAACAGATAAATATTTTGAAATCATTTTAATTCCATCCATCTTTTTGCTAAATCTTTTGAGTCTCGTTTCCAGTGTGCCCTGACAGCCAAGAGGCCAAACCACATCCTATGGTGCATCAAACGCAGTATAACCAGCCACTCAAAAGAGATTATCTCGCTGCATTCAGCATTTGTGCAGCCTCAGCTCGAATACTGTTTGCAGTTCTGGGCCCCACAGTTTAAGAAGGATCTGAAGGTCCTTGAATGTGTGCAGAGGAGGGCAACAAAGCTGGTGAAAGGACTGGAAGGAATGTCCTGTGACGAGCGGCTGAGGATGTTGGGCTTGTCTAGTTTGGAGACAAAGAGGCTGAAGGGCGACTTCATCACTCTCTACAGCTTCCTGAGGAGAGGAAGTGATGAGGGTGGTGCTGGTCTCTTCTCCTGGGTATCCAGTGACAGGACGCATGGGAATGGTTCAAAGCTGCATCAGGCGAGGTTTAGACTGGACATTAGGAAGCATTTCTGTACCAAGAGGGTGGTCAAACCCTGGAACAGGCTTCCTAGACAGGTGGTCAATGCCCCAAGCCTGTCGGTGTTTAAGAGACATTTGGGCAATGTCCTTAATAACATGCTTTAACTTGGTCAGTCCTGAAGTGGTCAGGCAATTGGACCAGATGATTGGTGTAGGTCCCTGTCAACTGAAATAGTCATTCTAGTCTTTCAGGTTCTTTTATCAGTTGTGATCACTTAGCTGATATGAAAGAAGCTGATTGATGAAAGCATGGCAATTCTTATTCATTTTCCTCTTTCTGCGCCTCTGTGAAATGGCTACAAGGATGGATGCAAGGGATTAAGCTACAAGAAGTTTCTTCCACAGGAGGTAGAACAGTGATGAAAGCCAATGTCAGGCAGTTAAAAATAGAGATTAGCATGTGGATTTTAAATAAATAAAAATTTTAAATCAGCATATGAGATCAGAATACCGAAGATGTTCCATTGGATAGGAGTGACTTTTCCAGTGGCTGAATATATCTTTGACATTCCATTCACTACAATGTCAGGATGAGGACAGAAGTGGAGTTTGATGATACAGAACAAGTTAGGAAGAAGTTGTCATAGTGCCAGCATTGGCAATCAAGAATGAATAAGAATTTTCTGAGTTCTGTACTATCATCATCATCATCACCACCAATTACTGCTTGAAAGGACCAATTAACTGATCCTTCACACAACCAAGTGACAGCAGTATTAAAAGAGGGAGTTTCGTCCAGTTTGAAGGGACCTGGAGAAGACGGCTCTGAACTTTTGTAGATTGTTCTACAGGTTTCTCTTAAATTCTGCTTTCCTTAGTTTCATCCCACAACTCTGTCGTATGTCCTACCAATCAGTTCTCTCTCTGCACTGCTCATGCATTCCAGATTCCAGCAAGTAACTAAAAGAGACCAATAGGATATATCAATCAGTTGCTGTGTTAGCCTATTTATGTTTGCATATTCAGCCTTCTGGAATCATTGAATTTAGCTGGCCATTAAAGTATCACATTAATTCCTGGTAGTTACTATGCTGTGCAGTACTTGACACAGACATAGAGAGAAGATTCATGCTGTCGAGAATGGCTAGCGGAATTTCATAATATGAAAAAATCAGAGCAGGCTTTTCATGAATACAAGAATAGCCAGGACTTCTTTTCACCTGTAATATAGATGACTTTTTATTAACTTTGCTAACCCAGTTAAAACTTTTTATGAGTCATGTGTTTATTACTGCTCAGCTGTCATTACCAGCTTTAGCAAGGCATGAATCAAGACAGAATTGAAAAGTGAATTCTAAGGGTAATGATAATGATAACTACATGATTTCCTGAAAAAATGGACTTTTTTTTTTATTGCAAATATGATCTTAAAAATTTGGATTTGAAATTTGAAAAATACTTTCAACAACACTTGCTATTTAGCACTTGACAAAATTACTAGAAAATGAGGAAGAAAAGCTGAAAAAGTTAGTCATAAATACTAAAGAAGGGTAGATCAAAATAAAATAGAGAAATAAAATGCAAAAAATGGAAAATATCAACAAGCAGTTTAAATTAAGACAGTTTTGAAACAGTGATCACTTTCTAAAACAAACACCTCTGATTCTCGTACATGAGAACTATGTCAACATTTCTTTATTTTTCAAAGAATTGTTTCTCTTTTGAAGTGCACACCTCTCACTTTGTGTTTTGGTTTGGTGTGTGTGTGGGGGGGGTGTGTTTATTTGTTTGCGTGTTTGTTTGTTTGTTTCCCGGGATATCTATGAAGGCTTTGAGTTGATTTTAAAGAAGATTTTAAATGTGCTTTGTTTTGGAAGGTCAGGTCTTGAAAAGCAGATTGTGGCAGTTCGTTGTAGAGTGAATCTGCTCAATGGAGCAATGCTTATATTTTGACTAGCAGAGGTGGCAGTGTTGGGGTGGAAGCCTTGTCTTGAACTTGACAGCTCTGAGGAATTCAGCTACTGGGCTCCTTGTATGGGCTAATGGAATAAGAACAGACATCAACATAGGACTCTCTTAACAAGAACTAGATAAAGAACTTGAAATTTTGAATCTGTAAAATGTTAAAATAACAAAAAAAAAGTCAATAACACCTATCAGTGCTAAACATAGAAAATTGATGATCTGTTCATGGACTACATAAGTAAACTGACGTATAATAGAATCTGCAAAGCCAAAGAGATTAGAAGACAAAGATCTTTTTATCTTCTACAAGTCTATAAAAAGCTAGAAAGGAGCGTGATTATTCCCTACATGACTAAATAAAGAAAGCCTTAAGCCATTAAGGCTGTTCAGATTCATAATATTTTCATTAACAGTGGGGAATTTGCCTCATTTGAATTCTCAACTCAATTCAAAAAGTACAGTTTAGGACCATTTCTTTCATGCATATGTCACATGCTGACTTCAAAGGGAAAGGAAGAAAGAGATCCAGACATGCCATACTCTTTAAATTTTGTTAATTTCTCTTTGCCTTCTCCTCTGGCCACAGATATTTTAATACATGGTTCTATTCAGTCTTATGTTTGTTGTTATCTGACAGTCCATCATTCATCTATGACATCACTTAGTGAGTGTCAGTACCCAACATGTCATTTTAAGTGAATTAGAGGTTGAAAACAGTTTTACACATCCTATATGGCATATAATTCCACATTATGAGGTTTTTCAGGTCTTTGAGCCATTCTGAAAGGATACAAAAACCTTTCAGTCTCCATTCCCAGTGAGGTTTCTCAGAGAACAATCCCCTGAGCCAGGCAGATGTCCAGAGTTCAAGAGATTAATTAGCACTGATGACTTAGAGGTGTATCAGACAGTAAGTACTATACAGGAGTTAATTAGGTACAACCTGGCTTAGGTGAACTCATCAACTTCAAGGACAGGGGAGTTCCCCTCGATGAAAGCCACTGAATTGTACTGACCATAAACTAATGTGGCATTTTTAGGGAAGTTCAACAGCTGAGTCCAGTTATGCCCAGGGCCTCCAAAAGCAGATTCCTTAAGAACTAAAATAACCAAAGGTCTGTTGAGTAGGAGCCAAAGTGAGGTACAAGGAAGAGAACAACATGAAAACAGAGTGGTTGCTTTGTTTCCTGTTGCTTGTTGTTTACAGATTAAAAAGCTTTGTAATGGGAAGGTGGCCAGAAAACACAGTGATTTTGATTGTTTTGGTTGAACTAGAAAACAAACAGATAGCTCCTGAAATGCTGAACCTGCAGAGGGATTTAGAATTTCTTCTGTACTTACATTCAGATGCATGTTTAGTCTAGCCTCTAAAAGGGCAATATCACAATTCTAAATTGTGTGTAAGAATCTATTTAAGGCTGTAAAACCCCAAAGTATTTGGATAGGTGCATGCAAACAAAATCACATAAAGTACCCAAACAAGACCAAGGAAAATGGAAAACAGTAAATGAGGCTGCAAAGGGATGTAAATTGGAAGTATTGTGGTGCCTCTCATCCAGAGAAGCTGATGAGTAGTTTAAAAGGAAGAATATGCCCATGTCAAGAATATTTACAGTCAGGGAGGTGTACTTAGTTACAAAGCAACTGTCTAAAAGAAGAAACGTATGATATTTCAGTTTGGTTAAATAGTAATTTTGACAACATGTTTCTGTTTTCAAACTCTTCTCATATTTTCCCCTTTCTATACTTCCAACAGCTAGCAGGTGTATTAATATTGACATTAACATTAACATTATGTTTCTTTATAAACAGTGGCTCTGCCTGGTCCTGTTTTTCTGTTAATGGTAGTAAACTGGTTTTTAGTAACAGTTTTTGAAAGAGAAGAGACAGTGTTCTTATTAGATACACACAAAGAGAATTTCACATCCTTAAGAAAGAAAAACTTTTCAGATCACGATAAGTACTTAGTTATTCTATATACATATACATGTGTACAGCATGTTCAGGCAACTAATTCCTCATAGAACCATTCTATTGGAATAAGATTTTTCCATTCAAGAACTTTCAATCAGCGTTAAGGTTGACCAACATTATAGCCTCACCACTTCCAAGGGTGATTTTTGACAGAGCTAATATATATAGCTGTATCTTAAAAAGGGAAAAAATTATAAAAGAAGACAATAGCTTTGAAAAACAGGAAACATAATTAATGGAATAAATTTCCTGGTTTTATACCAGTTCCTTTGAAATGGACTATTATTAATAGGCTGCTTAGATGGCTGCAGCTTTTTAAAATATCGCTTCACTCAAAAAGCAGTGAATATCAAACACGGGCTGAAATCAAATAAAAATATGATATACTAGCTTCAAGGGAGTCAGAGTAGCAGTTTCAATTCTAGGTATTTAAGAAGAAAAAAGTTATAAGAACCATAGGTTTTGTTCTGGGGTTTTCTAAAATCAGATCACCATTCTGCTAATGTGAGCTCCTGTGGACTTTAGAGCACTCAACCTACCAGTGATTGATAGAGTGTTACAAAGTAATTTCAAATTGAACTAAAATAGTATTACTCCAGGCCTTAACAAAGGTATACCTTAATACAAGCATACCTTAATAAAGACATTTTAAAAACTGGGAAGACAGGCAAGATTCCAGAACAAATTCATTTTCTCTTACAAAAAAGTCTGGTTTCTCGATTGTGGTAAAATGTACTTTACTGATGTATCTATTAATGGATTGTATTTTAGTTGCGATATTCACATTCTGAGTTAGCTTGCTGCTCTCAGAGCTACAGGCTCAGCAAGGGCAAGGAGCTGTTGTGACTGACAGACCTTAGTCTTTCCAGAAAATGGAATAAAAAAGACTCGTAATTACCAGTTTGCCTTGACACATTTTAAGCAATTCCCTAAGCATTGAAATGTCATTCAAAATAACAATATTTGCTGATTTAACAGGCCTATAGTTTTAAAAGGTGAGAAATTTCTTTGGAACTGAATGCCAGAACCTGAAATACAAAAAAGCCTAAGAAATTGCCATCTCTCTCTTGATTCTCCTCCCCACCGCACCCCCCCTCAAATTAGTGACAATAGGCCACATGTATCTGACCTTTCCATTTATTCCTTTTTGTTTCATCTTCCTCCAAATTTAGCAATTACCTGAAAGCAGCCGCAATCACTTTGCTTACAGAGCTGGATTTACCAGAGAGACTTCTCGGGTTTTCCATCTCCTCGCCCTCTAGATCCCATTAAAGAGGAGTTGCACAGCATATGTTCCTCAAACCTCCTCCGAATGTATCTGGAGCTGTATCCACCCTTTGATTTCAATGCTGTTGTGAATTTTACCATAAGACATCAGGCAAATAGAGCCTGAGATTCTTGTCTTTTGGCAAAGCTTTACATCTCCCTGGTGCTTTGCTTTTAGGGTGGGGAAGAAAACAAAGGAAAGCAAAAACCCATGAAAAGTCTAACCGGTTGTACTAAACGTGGGGTGGGGAGAGGCGGTGGGAGGGGGTGAGGGGGAGAATCCTTTGCTGACCCCCACAGGCAATTAGCTTACAATAGTTAGTCATGCGACTTCATTAGTTGCCCTCTGCCAGACAACATTGCTGCCTTCTCAACAAGCCCACACACCATGTGTTCTAATCAGCTAATTACTGCTATGTTTCTATCTTATCCTGTTCCACAAATGGTATTAAAATGTAGCTAATGCCACAAATCTTCAAACCAACTTTCACAATCAAATGGTCTGTGACAAATATTTCTTTGGGTTTCAACAGGTAGAAAGGTCCCTTTGCTTTATATTTATCACTATATTATGATGTCTGACAAGTACCTCACTGTGCTGAGACATTTCAATCGATAAGTGTGACAGAGGTGACCAAAGGACTTTTTCAGAAGCTGGAACTGAAATTTTTTAATCTCTGGGGCAGTGTGGAGTGCGCGGGTGGGGAAAGGGGCTCAACCACTGTTTTCTCCCTATTTTCATTTATCAGGATGGAGTTTAGACAGCTCTCCTCTCTAGGATCTGTTTTGAATGTTACTATGCAAAATTAGTGAATTTTGATTTGTTTTTATTTTGATGTCTTGTAGTCCCAATTTTTCAATTTTATACTGTAGATTGGAACATTATTTGGTTTCAGCTACAGGATGTTTAAGTTTTTGGTGATGTTTTCATGGGACATTTTGACACATTACAACTAATATAAAACTCTATATTTAATATAATTTATTTATACACAAGCAATATAGAAAATGCATCCTTATTTTGTCACTAAAGTATCTCTACCCACATTTTTTTTGTTTCCAGATCTATCTTTCTAATGCTGAAACAGTTCTTCCCCAATTTCATTGAAATATATATTGACGCTTAACTCTTTTTTACACCTCAGAAAGTACTCTGATTAAGATCAGTTCATGCTAGTGAAGGACAAATCTCAAAAGGTTCAATCAGATCAATCCTGCTTTTTTTTTATACTTACACAAATATCAGCTATTCCAAAATAAAACTGGTCTGGCAGTTTCAGAAGTAAAAAGTTTTCTCATGGGATTTTTTTTTTGTATTTCTGACTCTATTCCTAGCCAAAAATGTTGTAAATTCTCGCTTTTTCTTAAATTTTATTTCAAGTCCCTAGTAAATGACACCCCAACATTTTAGAAATTCTAAAAAGGGAGTTGACACAAAATTGCTTACAAATGGGAAAGCTATCCTCCAAATGGAAGTAGCTGCTTTAAGAGGTTTTTTTTCCTATGGTGAAATTTTTCCAGGAAGCATTTTGGGTCCAATTCTGCTTTATTTATTTCCTATCCTGTTGGCTTTACAATCAGTTTGGGCTACTAAACACAGCCTGACAGAGATCCCCAGTCTTTATTTGAATAAATTATTACTATTTATTAAGCAATATGTAAGTAACTATTCACTAATGATTAAAAAGGTAAGAATCAGGGGAAATCCAAAACATAACTTAACATTTGGAATCTTATTTCTTTTTCATTAAAAACATATATTTACACATATACTTTCTAAAAAGCAAAAATTTAACTACAGCAAACCAAAATATTTAGATTGACTTCTACATATGAAGCAAAAAGGCAGCCTTATTTGATCTCATACAGAATGTTTTCTGCAAATGTATTTGCGCTGTAAAATTCTGAGATCCTATTTTCTAGAGACATGAAGAGGTTTGATCTCAGATCAGAATGTGGTTAAAAGACTTGCATAGCCTGTTTAATTAACTTCTTTCACCACTGGCCATGACTTCAATCATCTGCAGTAGCTTAAATTTCACAGGTGCACTTGAGTGTTTGTTTGTTTGTTTTTCACTCAATAAAAAACAGCAACGTCACACTCTTCCTGGCTTATTAGCATTCTGCCACCTCAGCAGATTATTGTCCTGTGGAGGAAAGGCTGAAGGGCTGTTTGAGAAGCACAAGGCAAGGAGAAGGAACACTGCCACCTGCTGAAGTAGCTCTTCCCAGTCCACCTCCAAACTCGGTTTTACTCAGAGGTGTGCAAGCTGAAGTTGCTTCTGCCGAGAGCTGCGGTATCACGGTTGCCCCAGTAGTGTAATTGCATTTGTTGCTCTCAAGGTCCCAAAGAACCTGCTACTTATATTATGAAAAGCCACGAACATCAGCAAACTCCTCACTTTCCTTTTTGTTGTGCTGCTCTGCTGGCTGGGGAATTCACCTAAATATGTGTGACAAAGCTGAAAGGAAAAGGCGTATGTAGTGATAACGTCTCAGTGCTACTTCCTTTAGAAGATACGGCGTGCAAGTGTTAGAAATTTTCTTGGCACTTACACCCAAAGACATGTGTCTGACCAATATGTTAGCAGGCATGAGGCCATTTGGCAGATGGATATGAGCATACTTAGCCAACAAATATGTTCATCAACTGCATAGGTTGAAGGCATAATATTCACCTGGGGAATTAAAAATGGATCTCAGGCCACAAGAGTTTCCACACCCATGATAAAGCTAGCAGATAAATAACTCAAAGCCCAGTGATTTGAGATATAAACTTTCGAATTTATTCCAAGTCAAAGTGATATTCCTACTACCTAGTTTGACTTAAAAAAATGACTTTGAAAATGGGGCCTTTGAGGTATGTATTGCCATTTCTAATGCTGAGATTTCAATATACCTTCTAATAAAAAATCACAAGCAACATCATTCTGATTGTAGCCTGGTCGCAGGTAATGTTTATAGTTTAAGTAAATATTCAACAACAGGGGAAAAAATCAGATTGACAAACTCCCAAAAAATTGGACAAAAGCACCTCTTCTGTAAAGTATGTGATAATGCCTCATTTAGCTCACTTTTTGTTTCTTAAGACCATCAGTTTTCAAAGTGAGTGACATAATGTTCACTGACTTTAAAAAGTTTCAGCTGAAGTGCAGGGTGATTATCCCATCCAGATTTTGCTTTCCATACAGATTTGATCCATTTAGGAAATTATGCGGCAATATATGAGTATTAGTGTTTGCTCCTAAACTGAAAATAAACCTCAGTTAATGAAGTGCGAAAGGAGCAGCACCCATTTTTTTCAATGGCACATTGGAAACTTGAGTAAATATAATTATTCCATCTGATTGACCATTATTATGCTATATCTGATGTGTTACATACTCTCTGACATCATTACAGCTCACTAGAAAGATGAAATATGTCCTCTGGAAAATTGAGGTCCCAGGCACAAAGATGTCTTACTGTTTCTAAAACTTAAACTTTCTCATGAAGATAATTTTTTAAGACATTGTCATTTTCTAATAAAGAAGTTATATTCTGAATAACGTTGAACCTTTCTCAGCTACATGTGCAGAGCAACAGATTCACTCCCAGTGAAGGTTAATGAAAAGACTTCAAGGCTTCCACTGCTCCTACGGACCCTCTAGACTTGTGTTGGTACAAATCAATGCTAAAAGAGGAAATGCATTTTTATCTCCTTGCTCTGTATAAATGATTCCTGTCAAGGCTGACACAATGCACAGCTCTTTTTAGACAAGCCCTTTCATTGTTTGGAATCATGTTTTGAGTTCTTTTTGTTAAATAACATTTGAATAGTAATTAAAAGGATCTTTCATATTTCCATGTAAATCCTTGAAAATTGTTTTCAACTAAAACATTTAATTGTTTTGTTTGACCTTACACTGTACCATCTCTGGGAAAGCTCTCCATCATCCTTATTATAAATTTACTTAGTGTTGTCTCTTGTTAGCAGATGCGCTCTTTCTTTTTTTTTGCCACTCATTATGTTGTTATTGTGTATCTAACTAGTTCATTTCAATAGCCTCACTTATTGTTTACAGTGTTGTTTTCTTTATGGAAGTAATGTGGTATACATTCCATGTTTCTATTCACACATTTTTTTGTAGCTTAGGCTTTTGATAACATATGTTAATTAGATGTAATCATTTGCGTTTTGCATTTTCTTTTTATACATTCTCTTCAGTGAGGGCTGTAAGTGAGGAATATCATTCAGTCCAGATCCAATACTGGTCAAAGGTATTTAATAAATAAATTCATTCAATAAATTCATTAAATAAGTGCTTTCCATCAGAGGCTATAATAGAATGTGCTAGAAATAAGACTTCATTGTTATGTAATGATTTCAATCTGGACAATTTAACATTAATTATAAAATTCTATAATGTGGGCTTAAAGCACTGTACTAGGTAAATATTATTTTTGCTGGTGAAGAAAAGGAGTATAACATTTAAAAGACTAGATTATTAAACAGATTATGTAATCATCTCTAGTTCATTAAATGAGCACACTCTTACTTGTATACACAGAGTATTTAGATGCCTATTTTCCACTAATTTGAAGTCGTCCCATTGGATCATTCTGCATGTATTACCTTCGGAAAACGATGTCTTCCCTGTAGACAGATTTTCTAACTTGTATTCTGGCAAGTGTTTCATGTTGCACATAGAAAAGAAAAAGATCACATGAGGCTTGTTGCTTACCACTAATACAATATCCGAATTTGGTAATATCTTCACAGAATTGAAAGTTTGTTCGCTATGATTGACAAGGCTGTGACCTACTGTTTACATTCCCTTTTTTCTAGGCATTTTTATTTTTATTTATATATTTGCCTTTGGAAAGTTTGTGTCATTTTGAATGAATATGATTAATTGAACAACTGAGCAGCCGTATTGAGGGTTTAGCAGACAGGTATACATTTTCATATATGAGGTGATCCATATCCATTTCATTACAGGAAAGTTGTCTGGAAAAATGGAGAAAAGAACAAAAAGAGACCAAAACCCCCTAATATTCAAAAACTTCTATGATATTGTGTGAGGAGTTGAAGAGCTGCAATTAGTTATTGAAAAAGAATTGTCTTTGAATCTGACAGTGCATGGTTTCGTGTATTACAATTACTGTCACCAGGTGAATTTGGCTAAATCATACTTGATCATATCATCAAATTAAGAGGAATCATGATTTAACATTAAAGTCTGAATATGCTAATGCATCATTTCCAGTCTTAAAGAGATGCACCAATAACTGCAAAATATGTAAATATTTTAGCATTCACTTTGTCACCTGAAGACAGCCACCTTAGTAGTCTTCTGGGCAGTTTCTGGATTAGATAGACAAGGACAGCAGATCATGGCAGTGCTCATTTTGCAAGTGCCAGATCTTGTGAAACTGGAAACAAGAACTGGAGGTAGCAAGTTAGGGATCTTAGCTCTTCTGCATTATGCATGGGAAAAGCGAGTTGCAAAAGCCAGCAGAGCGAGTGAGGCTCTGTAGAAGGCAGCTGGTGTGGCGAGGCATGCTGTCTTACTCCCTGCCTGTCTCAGGGACGCGAGACATCTCTCAGCAGTGTAATACAGGGCTTTGCTAGGGATCACTGAACCAGCTCTGAGGAAGCTGGGGTTTTTTTACACAATAAAGTGATGCGCCACTGAAAGGTAATCATTTGCATCTGGGAAGCAGTACAAACACGCCAGTTAATTAGCTCTGCTCTCGGTTTACACAGCTGCACTGCTCCAGGTTGAGTATGACGCTGTACTGTATGGTGTAGGCATGCCCTTGGGACTCTCCTCTGGAGATACCTAACGCCGATTTCCTCTTTCGAGATAGCCACCTAAGCAATTCTTCAAAAACCATATAGTTATCAGTCCTTTCAAAAGCCAGCTGGAGCAGGTGGAGGTTGAAAACCCCCACTTCTCTGCACAGATCAATAATTACCATCATATTAAAAATAAAACTGCAAGAATTTCATTTCAGTACCTACCCTGCTTATATTAAGATAAGACATATTAAATGGAGAAACTTCAACAATGGGAACTAACTATAACTTTAGTCTAATTGTGTGTAGTGCTCCCTTGCTTCTCACCATTGAAATTCTTTCCCTTTGTATGAAATATCCCATTTCCACCATTGCAGGTCTCCCAGCAGGCTTCTCCGCCTTCTAGCCGAGTGCTCTAACTGCTCAGACAAAAGGTAAAATTACAGATCGGAATGGGAGACAGCCCAGCCATTTTGTTTCCATCCTTTTTCAAGGATGTTAAACAAAATAAATTATCAAAATGTTGTGCACTATGAAGTGTATCACAGTGTATAAAGTGGTATTCAACTGAAGTAGCCTTGCAAATTCCCAACTTCTTTTGTTACTCACATGAGACCCATGAGGCACTTCAAAGTCCTGCTATGGCCAAATCTTTATTAAACACTTAAGCCAAGTCATCAAAAAAAAAAATATAAGATATATCCAGCTTAAATGCCTGACATTTGCATTGAAGCTTTGCAGAAATTTCTGTGTAGAAAGTAAATATTGGGGAAGTTTCTCAGTTTTCATTGTCTTAATCTATGAAACTGTGTCCCTGCTTTTTATCATGTTCTCCCCAGTGCATATGATTGCTGAAAAGCACTCCTGTGTTCCTAGAGGTACAAGACTTTACGAACTGTCATGATATCAGGTGCTTGGAGCACGAGAGAGCTCAGTGTGGCCTCTGTATTGGTGTCATCAAACTTTCTTTTGTGAAACACAAGCTAACCTTCTATTGGAAGAGAAAGAGAGAAAAAAGAGAAAAAAGGGGAGAGGAGAGGAGAGGAGAGGAGAGGAGAGGAGAGGAGAGGAGAGGAGAGGAGAGGAGAGGAGAGGAGAGGAGAGGAGAGGAGAGGAGAGAGGAGAGAGGAGAGGAACCCCAGGCATTTCTGCTAGGAAGGGCCCTGGAAATGTAAACAAGCAAGAGATTATACAAACCAAGCCAAAACCAAGCAGCTGGATTCCTCTTCAGCAGCTGGAAGCTGTGGGGAACCTTAAGTCCTCACACTCGTCACACACATACTCTCCATGAAAAGGAGTCAGTTTTATAGGAGTGCCACAGAGAAATACGCAGTAAAAGACCGTGACAGGTCATGAAGGTTTTGTCCCGTCTCCAGCCCTTATTGTTTTCAAAATCCAGGCAAGTCCTATAAATAATTTATGTTTTATCTTTCCCCGGCCTAAATAAACAAACATAAATAAATGCTATTTACACAAAAAGTACGTCTACAGCAGCTTGTGAGAAGATGAAGGCCTCTTGTCTTAGATTAAAAAATAGTTTGTGAACTCCAGGGCTTATTTCTAATGCATGGCATTTGCTACATTGGAACAATGGCAAAAATTGTTTATCTAAGGATTTCCACTTTTGTTTCTAATTTGAGTGGAAAGATTTTATAGATTTCCTTTTCAGATTATTAGCAGCACCTTGCTGACACACAATTGTTTTGAAAACTTTTTTTTTTTAAACAAATTTCTGGAGAGTATTTATGTACTGTGAGATAGACTGTATACAAAACTGAAAGGGACAATGCAGAATATTTTCAAAAGGTGGCAAACTGTGATTTTTTCCAGTGAAGTGCTCATAATTTTTCTTTTGCTGAGACAAACAAAAATGATATGTAAGGAAGGGAATTAGCATGATTATTAAGTGCATGTATGTCATGATGTTTACATATATAGGTGGGAGAGACAAAAAGAAACAAAGAAGAACTATAGGGCATACAATTTTTTTGGTTTGCAATGGTGAAGAAAGAATATCTACAAGGTTTTTTTCCCAAACTTTTAAGAAACACTCCACTGCAAATATTAATGCTGAATAAATAAGTTCCAGCTCTTTATTCTAGGCCAAAATCTCTACCTTCCTATACATCTGAAAAGGTTTTAACATGATTGTGTTGATGGATTCTAGCAAAATTAACATTTTAATTAACCCAGGATAAATTAATTAAATAAAATTAACCTAAATATTATATAAGTATTTTAAATATATTTAATATAAACATATATTATTTAAGTATACTAAATAAAATTATCCTAAGATAAATTACAGTACCAACATTCATGTAGTGGAAAAGCTGTTAAAACTATTGAACTGGTCTAGCTTTGCAGACCTAAGAGGATCCCTTCTTAGCATCAAGGAACCCAGTATAAGCTTCGTTATATGGAGTACTAATTAGACAAGAGCATAGAATTCCCCTAATGTAAAACATATTGAGATCTTACCCTCTAAGTATAGCAACATTTTTCCAAAAGTCTAGCTAAGGGCTCATGTTGATAGCAGGGTTTTCTTGCCCCTCTCCCTTTTTCTTGCCAAGTAAACGTTCAGAATTGAATGGTACTTGCTTATTTTGTACATACAAGTATTTTCACTTTACAGTAATAGAAGAGAAGGTACCAATACTGTAGCTAGTATAAATCAGCACAACTCCATTCCTTCAGCAGTTTTGTTGGAACTTGTGGTGGGTTAACATTGGGCAGCTGTCAGACCCTCTCTCAGCCATGTTATCACTCCCCCTCCTCAACATGGTAAGGGGAGAAAACCAAGATTGAAAAGCTTGTGGTCGAGATATCGCTTACCAGTTACAGTCATGGGCAAAACAGACTCAACTTGGGAAAAATTAATTTAATTTATTGCTAATTAAAAATAGAGTGGGATGATAAGACACAAAGAAAAACCTAAAACCCCCTCCCCCCGTGCCTGCTTCTTCCCACTCCTTCATTCCTGACTCTTCCACCTCTTTCCCCCCAGGTGGCACCGGGGGATGGGAGTGGTGGCTTGCAGTCAATGCATAACACAGGCTCTGCTGCTCCTTCCTCCTCACACTTTTCCCCTGCTCCAGCATGGGTCCTTTCCACGGGGTACAGTCCTTCAGGAACAGACTGCTCCTACATGGGCTCCTCTTCATGGGCCACAGTTCCTGCCAGAAAGCCTGCTTCTCTCTGGGCTCTCCACAGGCTGCAAGGGGACAGCCTGCCTCACCATGGTCTTCTCCATGGGCTGCAGGGGGATCTCTGCTCTGGCACCTGGAGCACCTCCTCCCATTCCTTTTTCTCTGACCTGGGTGTCTGCAGGGTTCTCTCACATTTTTTTTTTTTTTTTTTTGTCACTCCTGTCTCTCACAACTGCTGCACAGCGTTTTCTACCGTTTCTTAACTACATTTTCACGGAGGCACCACCAGCCCAACTGACTGGCTCAGACATGCCCTGCGGTGGGTCCACTGGAGCCAGCTGGAACTTGCTGTGCCTGGCACAGGGCAGCCCTTGCTTTCCTCTCACAGAGGCCACCCCTACAGCCCCGTGCTACCAACACCTTGACACATAAACCCAATACAGAACCATCCTGCTGGTGTTTTTTACCAGAATGTGTTGTCATCAAAGAAGATCTTGAAATCCCATTAAGTGTTGTAATTCCATTGATTCAGGTAGGTAAGGCTTAACTTTTACTGGCACTAATGAGAAAATAAGAATCCAGCTTCAAATTTCCACTTCCTTCCCTAGGCTTCCCTTAATTTTTTTATATTACTTTTTAATTGTAAATTTCCTGTTACAGCCATATCTTGGACAGCAGAAAGCTATGCAGGCACTGGCAGTAGAACAAGAAAATGCTATAAGTACCTGATTCATTAGCTATAAAAATAAGAAACATGGCATGGAGACAAAAGCTCTTTGGAGCTTCTAACTGATAACAGCCCTTGCACTGACTTCAAGTTGTAAATACAGAACATTTCGTATCATGGGGTGGGTCATTCATTTCAACTGAGCATCCAAAACTTGTTATATGGTACAAAAGTACTTGTTCCAGAGCAAGGTATGAAAATCAGTAAACTTCTGTTAGTCTCTAAAATAAAGTAAGATGTTCTAATTTCAGCTTTGTCATCAGGATTTGCTTTCAGATAGGCTTGTTAAACTTGGAGAGAAAACTACAAGGCCCAGTTCTTCCTCCTACTGATTAACCTCATCAGTGAAAGCGCAGTCTTGTCACTGCTGCTGCCGCAGATGTTACGCTTTTAGAATAAGGTTTGAATTTTAAACACTTGTCTAATGTCTGCCCCTAATCAGCAGAGCCTACCATAAAGCGTGTGTTTTATTTTTATTTAAGTTCAATTAATGGGCCTAGACTTAAGCAGGTACTTAAGTGCTTTGATGAATGGGAAAGAAGGAGAATGCTTATCTAAGCATTCATGGCATTTTTTGATTGATACAAGTGATCATAGTCTGGGATTTCTTTTTTCTTTCAGTTGCAAATAAACAGCAACTGTAAGGTCTTCAGAGGAAACTCTGTTCTCATTTACTTTGATGTTCTTTACACTTAATTGTCTCTGACTTCCCTTTGTTACCCCAGATTTATCCCAATGTAGCTGAAAGCAGCAGTTGGCTCTTAGCAATTGAGACAGAAATAAAAACAAACACAATTTAATTGGCAGTTTGAAAAGCCCTTGCCAGACATTTATTGAAAAGAAGAGTTCATTTTCTAATCTTTCTTCTTACATTTTCTAGACAAGGGAGGAGGTGGTAGCGGGGAATATGATATCGCTGATTATAAAGCCAAACAGATCTGCAACAGGGGATTAACATTCTTTTTCCTCCCAGAAATAGACTCACTTATATTCTCTTGGAGTTATGTAGGTGCTCCTAGATTGTGTAAAAATCTTGAAGAAAGATAAATGAAACTACCATTTCGGTGAGAAAGTCTTGAGACTTTGGCAGAATTTGTAAAAATATGTTTGAAGCCTCCAATTCCTCTTCAGTGTCACAGATAAAGAAGTTAAACCCTTAATGGGAGAAGGGATTCTGACAAAGGCTGGTAACTAAAATTAAATCAGCCACTAGCAACACATTTAGCTGACAAAAAGGTAGGAAGAACAATTGAGGTAATTATTTTTCAGTTTTTAATGGTCTTTTATTTATATTTTTGTGTTGATGTTTGCTAATGATAATTGCCATTCCCTGTACTGTTTATTTTTAATGAGCCCCTCAAAATGGAGCATAAATACTGTAAAATCACAACAGTAATTATTCTGATCTACTTATAAAGGAGTATTAAAAAAATAAACAAGACACTGGTGCAATTAGGGCTTAAATGAAGTTTGATAAATGATTCAAAATACTGTTTAATATCACAAATCTGGGGTGCAGACTTGGGTTTAACTTCTGTAAAAATGATCTAAAGCAGTATCTCAAGACAACAACCCAGCTTTCTAAACATTTCTAGTTCCACTCTGGTTGGTATTTCAAAGCCATAGACCATACTGAGGGATGTGGCACAGAGAAGCTACCCAAACAACCTGGGAGCCAACTTCTATATCTCTATTACAGCATAAGTTTAAGTCCCATCAAAAAGAACCATCTAGACCATACAGTGGTCTCCTGATGCAGCTGTATTTCTTCTGTAACAAAACATTTGGTACTTATTCAAGGATCCTCTGAGTTTAACCATGTGAAATTAACATCCTACTTCACAGAGACATAGGCAAAGTTTTTTCAATGTTATTCCTTTAAAGTAAGATTTATATGAACAATATATCTGCATTAAGTAAATATATAGACAGATATAAGTCTGCATATATTTGTATACCCCATCAGCTATTAAAAATATTTATAAATATATAACTATATAATTTCACAAGTATGTGAAATTAGTGTCAAGAAGTTAAACATTAGTTCCTGGATCTCCAGTTTGAACTAACTGTACCATGGAGGTCATAGAGGAAAACTTTTATTCCATTAATTCTGAAAGTAGTAGCTACAACATGCTGGTAATGCCGGTACTTTTCTTCTTCAATGAAGGGTTTTTAATTGCTCTGTACTAAGGACCCACCATCTATGTGTCTCACACATTACCTTCAGTGTTACTTTCTGTGATACAGGGGAGGAAGTTCGAGAACTCTCTCTCATCATATGATATGCTGCTGGGAAGGGAAAGGGTCTGTTCCCAGATCTGAATGTTGGGTAATCACTTTTCACGCTCAAGAATCATGAAAGCCTGTTTGCTTTATACACATCCCTGTGTTGTCTTGTACTTCCACTTTATAATTCAACATGCCTTCCTGTGAGTTCCTTTCCCCTAAGGAGCGACAGAGTTCAACGAGTGCTAATTCTCCAAAGCTTTCCAAGTATGTGTGTGCTGGGCTGTCAAGATTCCCCAGACAGAGTGCATGGTGTAACCACTTAATGCCTTTCCATGTCCCTGCCTTGGCACATTGTTCTGAAGTCACAGCCCACCAGCTGGAGGTTCCTGCAGAGCGCTTTGTTAGGATGCAGTGTGCAGCTCTGCACCGCTTCCTCTGACAGCTCTGCCTTACGGGGGTGGATTTCTCAGTGCTCTCCTCACTTTTGCGATGCACAGCGGAGAGGGTGTGCAGCTTTCTAAATATGCATACATTATATAGACCTTTTTGTTTGGCTCAGGATATTAAGAGGAAAGTCATTAAATCTTACGAGGAAAGCGTGACTGTGGTGTCAGACCACATCCTCTGATACAGAGTTCATTTCTAACTTGTAAGCCTCATTTGCCACGGCCGTCCATACAGCGATGACATGTCCTTTGTTTTCTTTATAGTGTGTTTTAAAATTGCTAAGAATGACAGCTCTCAATACGCATTCTGCTCTCAGAACTGAAGCAAAGGACGTACTGTTACGGCAGGACACTTGTTCACATCAGATCAATTAATTCATGAACCTGTCACATGCTCTTTTACATCCTTGTCTCATCCTTTAACAGTATTTCCAACTTATTGCAGTGTTTCCTTGAGTTACTTTGGCACATGGGGCTTCTGTGAAATCAGAGTACAGAGACAAAATAAAAGATTGGCATTTGCTATATGGTAGTACTAGCTACGTAGCAAGAGAGTGTACACCTTTTGCAGGCTCCTTTACGCTGGCTAACCCAGTACACAGTATCTCTAAGGAATCCCAGATCAGATCCATGATTTTTTATAACAGGCTTCACTTTTGTTCTTTTTCTTTAAACTTTCAAGGATGATCCAACAAAAAGGATACATACTTTTCTGGAGGATAAAATATTAATAAAGTCCATGGTGATGAAGATGGGATTGTAAACTGAAAAAAAAAAAAAAAAAAAAAGCCCATGAAATAAAGAGGTCAGGTACAAAAGAAAAGTGAAACAAAAAACATGAGAAAGTGTGGAACATAGAACAGAAAGATTTTACAATACCAGAGCTATCTCCATTACAACAAGAACAATTCTGAACTGTAATGTACAATGAACTACCATATAGCATTGTTATTAAACCAATTTCTTCAAATTGTTGGAAAGATCTGAATTTACAAAGGACAGAAAGATCACAAATTAATTGGAATCAGACGGAATTTCATTATTATTGTTGTCACTGTTATTGTTGTGGAATATTTCAGATTGTTTTGAAGACCTTACAGAGTCGTAATTTGTTCATCCAATTTAAACAGAAAAGATATAGATTGCCTTTACAATTTATGTTAATGAATATCGTACTTTATTTGTGAATAGGTGATTCTGCAACACATAATATAAATCATAAGTCCTGAAAAGTTGTTTCTATTTCCCTCCTTGCATGTTTAGTGTTAACTCCTTCAGAACCATTCCTTAAAACATTCCTACAGCCATTCTGCTCCAATACCTCCTTCTCAGTCACGATGAAGAGAAGGTTCTTTTTCAGGTGTTGGCAAGTCTTGGACAACTGCTAACATCCCTTTTTTCGCCTGTTGGGAAAAACAAACAAACAAACAAACCAAACCAACCAACCAGAGTTAGGCTTCATTTTCACAGGCAGGTAGGCAATGTAAGAATTAATTACTGCTTCAAAAGAGCCATCTCGTTCTTGTCTTTCCCTTCAGCTGCCCCTTGACCCTTTCAGTAGTACTGAACTGCTTTTCAGTCTCATCACATCCCATGTCACTGTCCTAGTAGCATCTTTCCTAATAGAATATGCAATAGTTATGACATATATAAATGATAAATCGAGAAATAGAGGCCTAGATATGTTAAGTGATTTATTTAAAATCACTTACAGGGACAGTGACTGAGCTAGAGCTAGACACAATATCGTACCTAACGCAAGGTAAAAGATTTGCTTTCTGCCATCCTTTTCTCTCTCTCATTCTCTCTCTCTCTCTCTCTTTTCTATGTTGCAGCTTTTATTTTCTTACTGTGTAAAGTAAAAGCTTTCTTTCCTACCTCTGAGCACAGGCTCCAGTCTCTTTGGGGGTGGAATCATGAGGTTTATTTTGTAAAGCCTTATCCTGACACACTTTGTCATAAACTGAACAAATAATAATAACAATAAATAGCAGTAAGAATGACTTTATTTACATTACCACTAGCATGGAAGAAAGCAGTAATTTACCAGTACTTTGTACACGACTTTTAGTTAAAGCTGCTGTAGCCAGCTGAAACGGCAAGGGCAATGACAAATAAGCTGAAGCAAACTGGGTTGCAACTAGAGACCTCCGTAGGTGGACTTTGTTAGTTTTTAATATGAAGTAAAATGATTGCTAATGTGATAAGAGAGAGTTGAAGAATTCAGTCTAGCTACTCAAAGGGCAGGGTGGGCAGTTAACACTAGTGCTGTCCATTCTGTCTTTGTGTAGAAATGTGTGTATGGGTTATGGTGTGTAGGGATTACGGTGCAGTGGACAGCTGACTTCTGACAGCTACTGCCACTGATGTCAGTATTTTTTTTGGTGGGGGAACTTATTATTACAGCAGCTCAGTCCATACTTCAGTATTATGTTGTGAGCTCTACAGATATACAGAAATATGTTACAATGTACCACCAAGATTTCATTGTTAATCTTAGGTCATTAGAATCTGATTTGGGACTCCTAATTAATTTCAGACTTCAGGGCACTAATTGCACCTATTCCAGACCTGCACTGACACATATATGACATGATCCAGGTCTCATGTCTGATCACCTGCACTGTTCAGCCTCATGAATAAAAAGCAAGCAAAACAAAACCACCTTTCAACTTGCTTCCTAATAACAAAGAATTCATAGACTTCATAACAGAAAGGCAGATTTTTGGGCATAAATAAACTGTAACATATCAGAGTAAAATAGTCTCTGAAGACAGCAGTGTACATCAAGGCCTGCCAAGTCCTTTTCTAAACCCCACGTTTGAAAAGATTGGTATAGGTCCTTAAATACAGACTATCAACATGGAGTTGTTTGCTTGCAATTTGGAGAAAGTTTACATGAAAGTCTCACACAGTGAGAAAAGAGGTAGCAAAGACAGCAGAGTGAAAAGCCAGGAGGCCATAGGGGTAAGTCAACAGACTGTTCCACCAAAGAGTTGTTAGCAACTATTCAGCCAAGACTTGGTAAACCTTACACATACTTTCATCTTTCCTTTCCTTTCCTTTCCTTTCCTTTCCTTTCCTTTCCTTTCCTTTCCTTTCCTTTCCTTTCCTTTCCTTTCCTTTCCTTTCCTTTCCTTTCCTTTCCTTTCCTTTCCTTTTTCTTCATTAAGTGTGAATGTTTGTACATATGCACATGCATGCATGAAATTAGTACTCACAAAAAGGATTTAATTTCCTATCATGGAGCAAGAAATCTTACACTTATTTCAGACATGGTATGGTAGAGATGAAATAGTTTAGAGTCCTCCATAAGCTGTGTTAGTGAGATGTTCCAATCCTAGCATCATCTCTGGGACTGAATATCTACATATTTCCTATACTCTTTCTGCTCACTGTTACTAAACAGTATTTTCAAAGAAACTAGAATAATTAGCCACTGAAATTTTTATGAGATTGAGGATGTAACATTCTCAGATCACTTAGGAAGTGTTTTTTAGCTTAGGAAATAATAATTTACAACTGTGCAATGTCACATAAAATGTCTGTAACTGTTATGTTTTCTTCACACTGCTTCTCTAGCTAGACATTTCTTTTTTTTTTTTTTCTTTTCTTTTTTTGTCCATTATATCCCCGTCAGCAACTAGTGAGGCCTACAGTTCCCTATGGCTCCCGTGAACAAGTCTATTGACAGTGGAGGCATGAGTTTTTCTCTTCCTGATAGAAACTTTTACCAGATTTTCATGCGTTTGTCTCTTTCTTTTCTCTAGACTGGTGTTGAAAAAGTGTCTGTAATGAATAATGAATAAGTTTGCAATACTGGAGCTCACTGTGGTTAATCCTTTATAAATTGTATATCCTGAATTTAGCTACAAAAACAGCAGAGTCCAAAACCAGATCAGGTACTGCCATCAAATGAGCATACTGTAAGTAATGAAATACTAAAGAGAAAGAAGCATCGGCTTGTTTGTTTGTACATTTTAATTTCTTTTTAATCATGATTCTCAAACTGATTTTAGAGCTGATATTTATACATAAATTATTTGGGAAATAAAATAAAAATTAATCCAAGAAGCCCTTCCATACAACTCTGGCGATATGGAGGATAATATCCTTACTGTTATGTTTGCATAGCAGCAAAGGATGGTCACATGTGACCTTAACCATCTGTTCCAGATGATCCAATGAATTCAATAGCTTATAAACAAATCAGACAAATGAACTTTATAATTAAAGGTAGAAAACACATAAAAGGATAATGGTTATCTGGACTCATTAAATAGCTATTTGTTAATATTTAAGACTTTGCATTGTATGGTTTCAGAACACTTGGAGTTCTGCTGTTATTAATTATTGGTTTTAATTTTACGGTCATCAAACTACGTAAGCTTTCACAAGTATTTGAAAACTAGGTTATTCATATATTAAAATAAATGACAAGTGCTTAACCTCCATTCAGAATTAAGGCAAGCAATACATGAAAGACTAGGAAAAAGTAAAAGTACACCATTTTACAGGCATAGTAATCTCAGAAACTATGTGTCTTAGATGATCTCATGTCTGTAGTATCCAAACAAATTAATGGAGCTGAGGTACAAAGAGAATAAATAAATATTCAAGTTCATGTAAGAACTTCAAAGACTGTCAAGAAGTTGAAACCTGTATGGGTAAGTCTAGCACCTGGACCTTGAAGTATTTTACCTCTCCAAAAGACAAGTAGCACCGACAGATTGTAATTGCACAGTAGAAAATGAAAGCAGAAGATCTGACTTCTAATTGACTGGTCTAATCTCTATCTAAGGAAGATTCATTCAGAAATGAATATTCAGACATATCTTTTAGCAATCTTACAGTTCAAGAAGCAAAATCTAGATAGTGAGTATTCTGAAATGAAGGTGCATATTAAGTAGGGTGATAAATGTTTTAGAGATATTCATCAGGAAAAAGTTCAATCGATTTAATTAAATTATGTTCTTTTCTGCAAGAGAGTCAGCATAGTGGGAGAAACTCAGTCGAGCATCAAAGCATTCATAAGCAAAAAAGCCCCCACACATGAAGACGTTGATCTAAAAATGCCTCAACTATGCAGAAATTCTGTTTATCATGAAATTTTCAAAATCTGGATCAAACCAGATGTATTCTCTGTAGTCACTAATGCTGGCAATTACATCTAGTTGCTTATGAATGCATCTTGAACAATTTGCAATTACTGTACAAACTATAGAATTATCCAGGGAGTTCCTATTGTGTGCAGGAAGCTCAGCAATCCTGGTTTCTAAAAACAGTAGCCAATTAGGCTTTTTATGTGCCCCACTTCTGAAAAATTATATATAAATCACATTTTATTTTGCTTCCCATCTCAATACCTTTTTTAGTCCATTGCTTTTTGTATAAGTGACAAGAACACACTCTTCTGGAACAGAAACTAAGGCTATGATTTCAGTAGGGATGAAGGTAAGCCTGTTCAATCAATCAGACCTGTTCCTTAATATCACCTATTTCATCACAGACTCAGAGATTGACCCAAGCACTTACAGCAAGTTCAGAGCTTCTTCAGAGTTTGAGATCTTTGATCATCTTTATATTAATTATTATAGTGATTTTCACTACATTCTTTTTTATACTGTAAAGTAAGAGATGGTGATACACTACACAATTTTCACCTCATTGTTTTCCACTGGTACATCTCCTTCAATTCTTATGACAGCTAGACAGGCTAGATATATCTACAGTTCTTACAGGATGCAGGAGATTCCCTTTCCATCTAATCTCTGACTGAATGCACTTAAGTTTACTGGTTAAATCCACCTGGTTTATCAGCCTGAAATATCAGAAGTGAACCCTTTCTCCTTAAGTTTCAGTGAGTCTTGCTTTTCTAAATTTTCATGGGGGTACAGAAGTGATAGAATTGATTGCAATATAAAACAGTGTGTCTTAAAATGTGTTTTAAAGAGAGTAAACACAGGTTCTTCTTCATCTGGTACAGGGAAGTTCCAGACCCAAAGGCTGAACACTGGAAATTTCTTATCTCCACATTTTTATCTTTTTTTTTCCCCTATATGTCTTGGTTACCAATATTTCTGCTAGTGCTGCTAAGCACTAGCTTCAAGAAAAAATGGAGACAGCTGTAGACTTGATGGTTCACTGAGATCTTTGAAGACTTTGTTTTATGGACATCTCTCTCTAGTTTCCATTTAGATCTTGTCTACCTGGCACTGACATCGTTCCCAACACTGTATTCTTCCCATCTTTTATTCAGGTGCCTTTTAAGTAAAGTTACCCTGTGTTTCCCTTTGTGATCTGTTGCTGATTTCCACATCTCTCTCCACCTACAAAGAGTTTTGAACTGATTACATGCAAAATATAATTGAGCTGAATATTATTGTAAGTAATTTCAGTTGAGACCGATTATGTTTTTACAAGAGAACGAAAAAAGTGATTTCAACAACAGGCACATATTTCATCAGAAGAAAAGCTGCCTTTTATGTTGTTTGACAAACTCACATCTTGGCATTTCAACACTTTTCTATGTTCTGAATAGACTATTGAGTATAAATCGTTTTTATTATAACATGCACCGTTCTTTCTAATAAACTTTTAAACACTATTTATTGTGTTACCCATACAAAACCAGGACTTTTTGGATAATAGCAATAGTTTCTCTCACGACAAGTAATGATTTTAATGAAAGACTGTGGGAAACATTGATACTCCAAGAAAACCTAACAGTAAGCCACTGATTGATGCTTTTCCCACCCAGACCAGTTTGTTATACACAACTGCCTAATTCTGTCCTTTCTATGAAAAGGTCTAATTATTTCCTCCCAGCAGTTGTGAAGTAATTGTTGTTGAATGACCAGCAAATAGCTACGCAAGCAGACACAGATAGAATAAAAAAAGGCAAACTGAACAATACCAAACCCTTAGATTCTCCCACATTCAAACCCCAAAGTAACTTTTTATGACTAACAGACTCTAGAGACCATTTAGTCTCTCTGTCAGGTGGACTTTAGAGGCCTCAAATAACAAATGTAGCTACCCAACACTTCATACAGGATTGGTAATCCTCATAGTACTTGAGTGATATGAAAGATAACAGAAACCCATCCACTTGTGGAGTATGGGATTAATATTAAAACAGTGGGGATGGGCTTGGAGTAGAGGGATTTGTTGTTTCCACACAATTAAGTTTCTAAGAGGTCTTCTGAGACCCCTAATTTAAAATACAATTCTCAACAGGTTTCATGCCTTCAACTTCAGCCTACAAGTTCCCTTTTTTGGATAGACTTATAGCAGTGGTCATCTTCTTACTCTGCTCGTTTGTGGAATGGCTTAGAAAATGCTGATACAATTTATTACTATTAAGAAGGTAACTGAATAGGTCCTAGGAAGAAAAGAAGTCTACCCATTGCCTCAACATTAAAATGTCCTTCCTGCTGCCTACTGACGCATTAGGATAGTAAGTACTGTCTTCAATGATAAGCATCACTTAAACTTTCTTTTGAATCTTGTTTTGAGTTGAGAGTGAGATACTTTGAGAGACAGTGTAGAAGTGCATACTGATTATTCTGTGGTCATTAAAAAAAAAAAAGCTACAGACTTTGACTTCAAAGACTTTCAGCTCAAGACTCTTCATGACATTCACATTCAATGATGTCAAAAAATCATAAATTGTATATAAACGTATCTTAACTATGGGAAGTTTACCTCAGCAGCTTCAGAGATCTATTTTTCTTAACATGCATAGATAGAGAAGTCATTAATTAAACTTCTCCCACAGTTTCTTCCACTTCTTTTAGGTAGTGTTGACTTCACACCAGCAACTCTCTCAACTTTGAGTAACCAAGTTAACCTTTCTTCCATTATTCAGGACTCTTTTTATGTCTCATGCCATCTGATGCATCCTATTAACTTTATATTTGTAGGTAGGTGAACAACTTTTGCAGACATGTCCGTCTATCCTGAGCAGTAATCAGATTTTATTCGTATCTTTTCACTCTTCTCTCAAAGATATGTGTAACACTTGTTAGGATCCTATCTAAATTCCATAAGACTGTGAAGGAGGCAAAAGCTGCTATGGTCATCTAATCTGACCTGCTACATTATGTGAGCCAATCATTTTCTCTGTGACTTCAGGAAAATGGCAATTTGTAATTTTATAGATGATTTAAGATATAATTTAAACATTTATGGTGACTTTTTGTTGTTAAAAACCACAAAGCATGCTTCTGGGTATTGTAAACCCAAAGCATTAAGTAATTAATCGTTATTAATCATTACTATAAATAGCGCATGGCATTTACAACTATTGAACTAAGTTATGCCTGCAGAAGGTAAACTGATTGAAAGAAGCTTGGTCATGAATCCAGACCTCTATTGCTGTGCTCCTTCAATGGTTTTATGTGAACATGAAAATATCATATGTCACCTGAAAAAGAAAACATATGAGTTATTTCCATTGATATGAAAACAGAAGTTTTCCTTTCCTAATTGCAGTGCTCCTAGAACCTATTCCACTGTGTATGAAGAACTTATTTTGCCTGGAGATGAAATAAGTTGGTGAAGCTCCAGGTTAAGTCACGTAGGTTACTAGATGTAAACTAAAATCTCTGCTGCCATGCTAGTTAACCAAGACCTAATGAATAAAGTCAAAGCTGCTTAGGCAGCCGTTCAACTTATGCTAGAGCAGACACCTACAGTATGGTCAGCAGAAAGTCTAGTAGGCTGCACTGATGATATTGGCTAGCTCATCGTTAACCGTAGTGGCAGGTCTGTTGCCTGACTCACATGTAGACACTGACCTGCGGGCACCTAATCTCAGATATCTGCAGAAAATTCACCCTGTCTGAGTGTAGTCCTTGTTTCAGCGTAGTCCTTCTTGTGACTGCAGTCAAAAACATTAAAAAACTGTAATGCTTTTAGGAATCTTCTTGTTATGAAGCCTAGGAAACAAGAAGACTCACTGACAGTTTACAGTAATCAATACAGGTAATAATGAAAATATATAGGAAAGCATTCATCATTGTGAATCTTCATCAGAGATATATCTGTCTTTGCATGCAAAATAAGCCACCAGAGTTATGGAAAAAGATGTCTTAAAGACAATGCCTTTCCATCATTGTTATCTCAGCAGATAAAGAAAATATAAAGGAAGCATAGATACTTCCTAGACTATAGATACTCTTTTATCGCCCATTCTCAAGTTTCTGTTCTGCAGTATGTACAAAGACACAGTACTTAAAAGTGAGTCCCATAGTGCAGTATCAATCATTTTAAAGAATTCAGCAATCCACATAAGTCTTATGTGGACTGAAGCTGTGATGCATTCCTTTACTTTTAAAAGTAATAAATTTAGGCCAGCTATAAAGTAAACCCAAGGTAAGCCCATTTAACTTCCTGAATATTCGTTAAGTATGAGGAAAATAAATGTTCCAAGCAAATATAGTGTTTCAATTTTGACTTTATAAGTCAATTTTCCAAACAGTTTTTTTTTACTTAAATATTTTACATATGCACATTCAGTGTCTGAATTTTTAGTACTCAAGTGAAATGGATAAACATCTTTGTGAATATATAGCTACTGACCCCACATAATAAAGTATCAAACATTTGAAACAGCTGAATAAAAGCTGTATACCCCAGGCTTCCTAAACTGTTCTTAAAGAAAAATTCATGTTTGAGTTTAGCAATACAGAAACAAGTATGTCAGCAGATCTGCATGCCTCACATTTTAATAACTTTAGATGTTGTGTAAATGTTTTTTTGAGCCTTTCCTAGGGTTTAGCCAGAAACATCACCACACACGGCAAAAATGGAAACAAGGCACTAATATCAACTCAGCCATCACAGTATGTCTTTTATTTTTGTATTGGCAGACCTTCAATACTTGTCACATCGTGAGCGTAACTCCCCATTAAATCATGTTGTTTGACCTGAGGGGAGAGGAAGAAAAGAAACACAACATAAACTTGTTTCCCAAATCAGTTTTGTAAATTTAATTATGAATTTGAAAACTTAATTATGAATTTGCAATAAGATAGTCTATTCATACTTGGAATATTTAGAGGACTTTTTAAAAGTAAGAATGGATGAACCTTGTCAGTTAAAACAATTACTGACCTAT
Organism: Grus americana; assembly: GCF_028858705.1. NCBI lineage: Eukaryota > Metazoa > Chordata > Aves > Gruiformes > Gruidae > Grus > Grus americana. The sequence continues at coordinate 49,717,642 of NC_072856.1, read as the reverse complement.
GATTTCAAGCTAAATTAAACTCCAACTGAACCAAAACACTTCCTGTTACTTAGTATCAGTGAAATGTGTGGGACCCTTTCTAACTGTCACATACTTCACCTCCCCACTTTTCAAGCTGTTCTTAGAAGTCACTTCAGGAGACACCGGCAGAACTTGACTTTTGTGGTGTAACCTCTAAGTTAGTCATTTGGTTCAATTGCATCTGTATAGGCAACTAGTGACAGACATTTGTGTTATCTGCCTGTGGGCAAGCGAATTGTGTCAATGAAAACAGACATTTGTAGGATGAAATTTGTCTAAAGAAGAACCCTGATACATGTAGAGTGGACTGTTCTGAAGCACCTGGGGTTCTTTTGTGGGCATGTGAAATAGATGAAGAAAATCGCATGTGAATTCCTAATGGAAGAGTTTCTGATGATTTCCATCAACTACATGAGAGGTTATGCAAACCTCTGCTGGCAATCTTGCACTAAAGGGGAAGGCAAAGACAGGGTAAAGACACAGTAGTCTAAGATAAACAGAGAAGATGGTTGCTAGACTAATCCAGTGGCACTAAAATAAGATAAATATGTGGACGGGAACTTAGGAATAGTGTCCTGTCAGGTCTATCTATATATCCCATGTAGCAGAATATCTAGCCCTCAGATATTTACTGCTTCCTGTTATTCAGAGGGAGGGGAGGTGTTGATTTTTTATTTTAGGGGGTGGATGGGATTTTTTGTGTATGTTGCTGTTTTATTCTCCCAGAAGTTGCAGGTGAAACAATTAAATTTCCTGCAGGTTATTTTGTCCTTACACATTAATTAGAACTACTAACTACTGGATAATATCTTCTGACAGTTTGTTTTTTGGTTTTTTTTTTTTTTTTTTCTTACATATTCCAGTTTGAATTAGCTGGTAAAGAATTTTAAGAATTTGAAATAATCATCTAGAAATTGGGACTCATAGCCTGAGAAACAACTTAATGATGTGATGTATCAGAATGAATGTGAACTTTTACTATTTTGGAAGATTATACATGATTCTGTGGCTAGCTAAAGAGAGGAATAAATTGAAGCAAAAATAATAAAATAAACAGAACAAAACCCCACAGCCTTATATACATGTGTAAAGTGATGTACCACTCAGACACTGAAGAGAGTAATCAGCTGTTCCCTGCAGTGGAAAGAAAAGCCTTGACAGCTGCGAACCAATTATGGCCCCTGAAACCTTCACCAAGCCCTAATCAAGAAAAGTGTTTGTTATTGTCTTCCAGACATTGCAAAGTAAACAAGACGACTGAATACCTTAGAGGCAAGGAGGAAATTTCTTAGGCATAAAACCTCAGAACTGTCTTTGGACATGTTTGTATTCCTCTCAGAAGATGGAGAATTTTCTAAAATAATAAATTAAGTACACTCCCCAAAGAGATCCCCTTAAGAAATAATTCTGACATAAAGTTTTCAGCTCCCTATCTTACTGTTACTGAAACCTTAATTCTTTTCTCCATGGAAAACTTTCATCACGCCCTACTTTACCCATCTGAGCCTACCCCACCCCTTCCAAATTCCTAAGTGAAACCATACCCAGAGCCAGAAATATTCATAGCACTTGTCCAGAATACTTAAAATTATGCAGGAAAAGGCTCTCATTGATCAAATCTGACTAGTTTACTGCTGCAAATGTTTGCAGTGAGCTTCATTTAAAACTTGGATTAACCAGCTGCTGCATTTGGCTCCAAAGATCCTGTCCAAGGAGGGTGAGGTCAGGGAGTCTGTGTGAGCATGGGAAGCTACAAAGGGCTGGGAGCTTTGAAATCAGTGTACTTGAAGAAGAAAAGAGCCTTAAATCATGGTGCAGGGGTTATTTTCTGTTGGTAGAACATAGAAACATCACTAGAAGAAAGCTAGCGACTAAACCACAGTACTGAGACCAGCTCCTTAACTGCAAGGTCATGTAAGATTTGGTTCGCAAGAAGCCTTTAAACTGTTTTCTCTTCGTGGACACGGCATGTGTGTTTGATACTTATACAATCCAAGTTTATCACTTCAGGGCAGTAAACAAAATGTATCTTAGCCTGCAGAGTTAAATAATTTTTGGCACAATTAGGCAAAGCAGAGCTGGAATGAGAGAAGATAAACAAATTTCACTTGCAATAAACTAAAATGACCCGAGATACCCAGCTGTTAGTGGGAAATTTGGATAATTTTTTTTTTTTTAAAGAAGATTGCACCCTGTCTGAATTTACGCTGAAAGCAGAAGTCTTTGAGATCAGGCTAGCTTTCTTAAAAACATTTCAGAAGGATATGTTTGTGTCTCTGTCTAGCTCCCCTTCCTAAGTTTCAAGATCAGTGAAATTAAAAATTTAAAAAGCAAAGTCTAGACAGAACAGTTGAGTCTGACTGGATTTTGACAAAGGACCACAAATTGTCCCTACGTTCATTCCAGTCTGGACCTAGCTTTCATTCAAAAATTAAAAAAAACCTCAGTAATCCTCTTGATAAATCTGGACTACAGGCAGAAAATTCAGTAATAAAATTCTAGGCCAAATTATTGGGGTTCCTAAATTTGTAACAGAAGATCTACAAATTCTAAAGGTCAAATACCTCCGATACCTTACAGTATTTCCCATTTGTCCTTGGAAATGGTTTATCTCACTTGTTATTTGTATTGGGTAGGTATTGCAACCTTTCGAAATTTTAACAGGAGAATCATGAATTAATGTGGGTTTATCAGGTTCAAGATCTCCTGAACCGCTTTGCTATTGTAAAAGTTGGCATGTATATGGGACAACTGTGTTAAAACTTGTACTCTCCTGCATAACTATGAGGAAGCTGGTCTGACACTAAGTGCTACTAGGGAAGTGGACCTAAGATGGCAATGCCAGAACTAGAGCCAAGATAATCCAGAGGACATGAGACTTTATTCAAATGGTTTTTTTGTGGCATGCCCTGAGGCACTGGTCCACCACTCATAGAGATTAGGGATTTGTCAGGACACTGCACGTTAGTCAACCACCCAGTGCCTGATTTTCATTACCAAGAAAACATGGAAGAGGAAGAATGGAGTGAATACTTAAAAGAGTGAAATCATGCAGTATATTTAGGTCTCCCATCGGGGATGGAAATGTCCAGAGGAAACTTGAATCTGGGCATCATAAGACCCCTGAAATTTGGTAAAAGTTGGGTTCATATCTCACTCCTATTTTAAGTATCTCTATTTATCCAGTTTAAAGGGTAGTATTAATTGGTGTTATTTAAATAAGAAAAATGCAATTTGCATGGATTTAGAAGGTGGAATGCTTTTCTGGTTTCTGTGTTACTGTATGAGAGACAAAACATGCATTCAAAAAAGATACAGAGTTCACCAAGGATCAAACCCGGTCCCAAAGAGACCAAGGATGTGAATTCTATGAAATTTGCCATCAGTTCATGGAGATCATGGCATCTGTCTTGTTTTCTTGTTCCATAGCATCCTTAGGAGTAATTTTTGCACCTTTCTGGAAAGCATATAGCTGCCAGAATATTTCACTAGACTTTCCTAGCCATAATTCAATATAAGATAATATTTCATTTTAACTGCAGTAGAGGGAAACACAAATGGACATGTAGGTCTAGAAAAATATGAAGTACGGTTGTAGGCATGCTCTTTGAATTCTGAACATAGATTATTGGAGAGGGGAAATTTTTTTTTTTTAACCTATGTTTGTGTGTTTCTTAGGCTTGAAATTTCACCTCATGAGGCTCAGTGGAATGATGATTAATGCCTTTATAAGTGCATCATGAATAAGAATTTCCATCCTTTGTACCCTTTTTCTACCTTCAATCAAATATGAAATACTTCACTTTTGCTTTGAGAATATTTTCATGGTAGTTTTCATGTTTACCTCCACTAGAACTTATCAGATAGATCCTTCCCACCAGTACTTTAGCAGAAGCTCTGAGGATGCCAGAACAGCAAGGAAACCAGTCAATTCATTATACTCAGAAATGAGTGATTGTTGTAGAACTTTCAGCTTTTCACTTTTCTCTCTTAAGACACATTTGGAATATTTTCTTGGTTTTGAGTATGTCATCATGGACAGGAGGCAATTTCATTTGGTTCAGAGTAAAACAATTTGAAAATAAAATAATCCATATGTACAAAATGTATGCATATTGCACAAAGGGAAAATAATAAACAAATAAATGCTAACCAATTTCAGCAATGCATGTGTGATGGAATGCTTTTTTCTAACTGTTTCAGTCTTACAGTCCCTTTGAAGTGTATCTCCAAAGTCCTTATGTCAAGAGCCACTGATGGGCTGTTCAGGAGAAATTTCTGTTGTTGTGCAATTTAAAACATACGTTATTCAAAACACATAAAAAAGCACAAACCTTCATATTTCAAAAGTAAATATGAATAGTATACTTTGTCTGGATCTGCTGCTTTTGATTAAAACAACAATGCCAACTATTTTTATTTCTGATTAACCCATTCTTTTTCCCTAAAATGCAGTTACAAGTTTGAAAAGGTTTTATTTTTTGATGTGAGGATTTTTCCCATTTGGTAAGCAATAATATTTTTCCTCCCTAATACAGATAAAAGCTGGCATGATGACTGTTTTCTTGTAACAGTTATAAGGATTACAATTTTTCTAACATCTTAGCAAATCAATGTTATTTGTTCAGACTCATCTGTTGATTATTGTAATTTATTTTTGATTTGTGCTCATGACAAGAAACACTCTCTGCTCAGAGTTAGGTGCCTGTTTTACTCTACTTTATAAAATACAAAAGAAAAAGGTAGGTCCTTCCCAATAGACTGACGAAACCAACATCAAAGGACTTCTAAAGGCCAAAGTTAACTGCTTTCTTAAATGGCTTGATATACAGGATTGATGATTTCATTTTCTTGATTTTCTCTCTTGCTTCAAAACAGTGAAGGGAAAAAGCTCATTTAGAAATAAAATTATTCATTTATTATTCATAGTATCCTGTGTGATCATCCTTGTGCAAGACATCTTGACATATTCTTGTTGATTTAAGAATTTTGCATTTAACTCTTATTCTTTGTGCTACAGTAGGGTTATACATACATTTTAAATGAACCTCCTATGAACTAGGGAGGCACACATACGAAGTACTGGTTTAGATTATAGAACTACACCAACCAACCACATCATCCTAGAAAGTTTTCAACATACTGCTAGGTACAGAAGGGATAATAAGTATCTGCTCTTCTCCATAGATCTCTGCTAGTTATTCTCTATAACAAGGTCTTCCTATTGAAACGTTTACTACACACTCTGTTTCAGAAGCCAAAAAAGGTTGTGCAAAATTATATTTCTGAAATCTCCAAAACACTTTTCCTTTATTTTCTTTTGTTTCATATTTTTACCACATGCAGTAGGTAAAAATCAGAACTTCTGCTAATGTGCTTTTCATAATTTTTTTTAAATTGTCCTAGAAGAACACATGACTTGTTTGATCTGCATTTAAGGACAAAACTAAAGAAAAGAGTAATAAATCTGTTAAGAGTTTGATTTCATATCTTAAAAGAGAAAGATAAAGGTTGTTTATTACCTTTTTTATGTATCATTTTGTCCAGATCAGGTAACATAAAACTCCAAAAAGAAAAGGTTGTGAGTTTCTTGTTTTGTTTATTTTTGTTCTGATTTTAAATAATTATTAATTCTTAAAGTTGCATTCAACATCTAAATTCTTGCTCTCCCTATTCAAGGTATTCAACACTTAATCCTTCTAAAAACCAGAACCAAACCAGGACCTATAGGTGAAAGGAACCTTGTATTCCAGCAGGACAGGTTGTGATTTGGATGGTACAACAGACACCCAGGAAGAAGAAAACAATTCTCTTCTGTTTTGTTCTCTCCAAAACAGAGAAGAAGAGTTATTGGAGGGATGGAGGAAAGAGAAAATATTGATTAGCTGGTAAGTATGGAAAGGTGTGTGTAGCTAATATAAATTATTAGTGAAATAAAAATGCCGCAAATGATATGCCCTATTTTCTAAGCCAAGAGCAAGGAGGAAGCGATTTTCCCTAATATTAAGAATACTGAGATGTGAATTTATATGGCATTGCCTCCTGGCAGTGATTTCTTCCAATAGTAAATTTGTGCTCTAAGTATTTGCGTTACTCTGATTCAGCACTCAGATAATAGAAGAATGTGATAAGTGACAAGTATTATTGTGAATTAACTGCAAGTGATCCTTCTGTCCTTTTGGAGTTGCAATTTATTCTTGTCATGAGTGTAGGAAGGTTATAACTTTCAAAGTAGAATAAATAAATCAGAACCTGCTATGACTAGAAGTATCCTTCTGGAAGAAGTGAGTGTCCAGGAAATTCACAACTTCATATTATCTTCTTTCCATGGAGATTTCTTCAGTAACACGAGATTCATTCCACTAATTTGAGTTATCTAAAGGAATCTAGTCTAAAGTAGTCATCCAGGCCGTCTCTCTCTAATCAAGGAATAAACACTATCAGAAAGTGTTTTATCTGACCATGTACTTGCGATAGAAAAAAATCCTACTGGATATGTCATTGACTGGCTCTGAAATGGAGGCAATTTGAAACTGGTGACCAAAATAGTGATCAAGTAAAACCGAACTTGCTATTTTTAATATAAATAGTAGTGGTAGTGGTCGTGGTAGTGGTAGTGGTAGCAGCAGTAATTGACTTAGTATAGAAACAATAATGACAATAGCAGTCATAACAGTAACCGTAATAAGGACTAAAAGTAATAGTAGTAGTCACAGTAATAGCACTACCAGTAAGTAATGTTGTAGTAAAAGCATACTAATAATAGCAGTGGTTTTGACTGTTGCATAACGTTGACGTTTCAGGGTTTTAGCATAATTCTTAAGGGTAATCTCATTTCACAAACAGCTATAGTAGCAACCAAACAGAATATTACTTTCTCAGTCACTAGAAGGAGTTATTCTTGTTAGAGGAATACAAAGAGAGGGTTTTTTTAAGAGAAGCATGGTCTGTCCCCATATTCATAGGTTTGTCAGTCAGTTGCATTAAAGCAAAAAAAAAAAAAAAGACAAGAAAAAAATACTTTATCTTGCTTAGATTCAATACCTTTTTCTCCAATTGAAACACAGATTGTTAATTAAAGCTTCATTTGTTAAACTAAAACAACTTCCAGAATGAAAAGATGTGTTGCAGTAATGAAAACATAAATGGTAACAGATGCAAACTAACATGTGTTTAGCATTCTCAACAACTTTCCCTCTTTTAAACTGAGCTTTCCAGTTCTTCAGTAGCACCTGCCTTCCCAGACATGCCTGGTATACGTACAGGTTAAGTATCACAGTGATTCTGTCCAGTGAGCCACCGAAAGTTCACACTTGAGTACTGCCATACCTGCCAGCCTTGAAAGAAAGCAGTGAGAGAGCTGGCAGTGTGTTACAGATCTCAGGCTTCATGGTGAGGAATAGATGGACTTTGGCTGTTCCCCCAAAAAATTAAAACCAAAAACCTGAAATGTAGTGTAGAAATGTCAGGAATGTTGTTCTGCAGTTGGGCTTGAGTTTCACATAAACAGAAACACACTTCCAGTGAAAGATTTTATTAGAAAATCAAAGGGTTTTTTGCTTGAGAAGATGTTTAAATACTGAAGACTGTTCACTGAAACCTTGTCAGTTTTATAGTGAAAGAAAAAGCCTAAAATGTGACACCTTGTTTTGTATTGGAGGACTTTCTGGACATCTTTTTGTTTTCCATAAAAAAAAGGTGCTTATGATCCTTATGGACCTCAGCTAAAGCTCAAGCTATGTGAAGATACATGAATGTGGGTGCCAATGAGGATACAGATATGGTCCTCTTAGTGAATTGTTTCCCTCTTCTTTTCCTCCATCCATCTGGCTCTATAGTAGCCAGCAGCCCTATTATTAGAGCTAATTGCAAACCAGAATTATTAGCTTACAATAAATCCATTTTTTAAATGCTGTTTTGTTTGAATCTGGATGAAAAATAGACATCTCTGATTTTTTATTTTTTATTTTTAATATGACATTAAATATCTTCTGTGTCTTTTAAAGCATGTTTTAATTGTGACAGCAAACCTTTAGAAATTAGTTTTTTACCTACCATTTAGGTCCTATAGACTGAGAGAAAGAGGAGAAAGGAAAGATAAGTTTTGAAAGGTATATATCTCTAGACACTGTGCAATGTTATCCAAAAAACTATCAAAAGCTAAGAAAGGTTACATATTTATTTTGATGGGTGCTTCATAGATAAACCCCAAGATTCTGCAGAAAGTAGAAATAATGTATTAGAAAGGGTTAGTAGAACCTTCAAAGATTTCTCAGCATCAGACAATCAATATTCTTCAGGGACAGATATACTATAAGTCTGTCCCATTAACACTCACATCTAGACCGTGTTTGGAAAAGACCTGTATTTCAACATACCTTGAATGTTATCTGAAGTTGTCACATGAACATGAATAGTTCTCTTCATTAAGAGCTAATATCATTTTGGACACGTGACATTTCAATATCTAACACATGATATATCAAACATCACTTATTACTGAGTTGATACCTAAGCTTCACCTATAATATACAAAACTAAGCTAAAAACAAAAGTGAAATGTGCTTACAAGATGTATTTCTTTGTAAGGTTTTGGAATAAGCCTGCAATCAGGAGAATAGTGTTAAGAAAGCAAAATTATATTGGAGATGTAACTTGCTTATTCATGGCATGATGCCCTTTAACAGATACATGGATTCCACTTAGTTCTTTATTTCCGTGTTCCTAAATCATTATTCTCTTTTAGCCATTAAAAATTGTATTAAGTCACACATAAACAAGTATGGTAACATGAGCGACCTGGCTAGACTTGCTAATTTATGTTTTACCTTACTAACTATCCCAGGATATGTAAAATTAACTTTCCCGTTTTGTTCTCATGAAATTTTCCTTGATACAGCAAACATTCAAACCCTAATATTTCAGATGTAGATGACTGGGGTGAAAAATAAAGCAAAAATGATGACTGGTTTTGTGTTAAAACCCCCCACATATTACATGACAGTAGCTAGGGCTGAAAATGTAAGAGGTTAACCTCTGAACATAATTCCACACACACTCACATATACATTCCCACACAATCACAGACAAGCCATAAATAAAAATATCTCAAATTACCAAGAAATAAAAGAACCATTCATGAAGCACTTGATTGTCCCACACTGTGTTACATAGTATGGAGTAATAGTTGTTTCACATCACAAAGCCATCAGGTGTTTCAAGACAAACGAAATATAAAAGCCGTGTTTGGAGGGGGAGGAAGGTTGGAAGGTTGTCTAAGTTTGAATGTACTTATTGAATCCCAGTAATTGCCACTTAGTGTTTGATTTAATGAAAGCCACTGAATAAAGGCAACTATTTCCTTTGTCACGGCTCATGTTCCCATTTGTACTGTACCCTTCTCTGTCTTCCAAAGTCAAAGCCACAATCCCCCATTTCGATCAGAATACCGCTTCCTTCCCTTCTCCTACGTTCATCCCCTTCTGCATGTATTTCCCCCACACTAAATGTCTCCGTTAAAAATTGCTGTTTCCAGTTATCGGCTCTGAAGCTAACAAGCTTGCTTTGACTCAGCCTTAGACAGACTGAAAAGGCACAACCACAAATGCACTCAAAACTACGTGCCTGCCTGTGTGTTCAAGCAGAAATATTTGGCCTTCACTATAGAGGTTTTTGTCATCCAAGCTCCTTGCGGACAGACCATTTGTTTATCATAGACGAGATTGTTTACAACCAGTGGTTGGGTTTGGGTTTTCTTTTTTTTTTTTCTTTTCTTTTCTTTTCTTTTTTTTTTTTCTTTTCTTTTCTTTTTTTTTTTTTGTTCTCGATAGCTAAAAGAAATCCTGACAAATCTACCAAACTCTCTGTGTCAATATAGGGAAGGGAGGGTGCTGTTTTCATCACACTCAACTCTTCAAATTGTTTAAGTCCTGTTCTGATGACAGCATTGGTTAGAAATCAAGAGGATAAACATGGTAAGAAAACTATTTATTCAGATTATTTTTCTGTTAACTGCTACTGAGTCTCTCTTGGTTAAGGTTTCTTGAGGGACAGGGGGAATCCTTTATTGTTCCAAGGAATAGTTTTCTAGAATTTAGAATCCTTTCGACTCAGTTAATTTCCATCCTGAACATTATATTAAATATAAAAGCAAACATTCCTTAAAAATTTAGATTTAGAAATGGGAGTGGAAACAGGTTTGCCGAAACACCTTTTCATCTTTCTCTTCTTAGGAATTAAACTGAAAAATAGTAAGATACTTAACTACAATTCGTGTACTGTTGAAAATTAATCAGCTGAATTTAGGATTTAAATTAGAATTAATTACAAAAGTGGGGTACAAATGAGGAAATATAGAGGACACAAAATTCTCGATTGTTTTTATTCTTGTTCAGAAACTAAAGAAAAATGGGAATGAATTTTGGAAGAGGTGGTGAAATGGTCAAGGAGGCAAAATTTAGCAAATGGTGTGTGTGTGTGTATATATATATATATATTTATGATTAGGTGTTTATGATGATGAAGACATGGTAATATTCTTACTTCACCAGCATATCCAGATCTATGGATATGACTTTCAGAGTATTTAAATTCTACCTACATTTTTCTCTTAGGTTCCCGAATGTGATTGAATCCTTTCCTTAGAAACAAGTGACTTGGCTCCCCATGATATATAAAACTTGTCTGTAAGGGGAAAAGTTGACTGGCATAGTAATTTCATTATAAAGGCCTTGTCATGAGCAGAATAATTATTTTGGAATAAAGATATTTCTCCTTTAAAACAAAGTGTCCACAGGAGAGCTGTTCTAGTCAATTTACACATGGAGACAAGTCTCTGGCCTCCTAAATGAATAATTACTTCTAAAAATGCAGTAATGCTCCAAAGTCAAATGGGTGCTTTTCTGAGGATAAAAGCAAACCAAACCAAACCACCAAAAAATTGAATAAATAGAAATACTACACAGCAGAAAACTTGCACCAAACTTTTTCTATCTCCCAAAATCAATTTAAAAAAAGAAGAACAAAAATTTTCAGTGAAATTGGAGTGTATTTTTATAATTGTTTCTGAATTGGTCTAGTCTGCTGCTTCTTTCCCTGCCCGGCTTCCATTTGGTTGAAAATTAATATTTGGTCTAGCCTGGTCCTGCCAGTCTGTTTATTTAAAACTAGAAGAACAAGCTATAGGCTTGGAAGAAACTTGACAGAAGAGATAGGTATTTCTAGATGTATTTTAACCACTTGGTTGCTTCTGAACCCTCCGTGTAGATTCAGGTAGAGTGCTCTGGCTGTGCTGCTGAGCAAACACCATCTGTGTTAGAGAACGTGCCAAAAGCATCCATGTAGAATGTGTCTGCTGGCAAGTACTTCCAGTACTGCATATCCTGGTAAACTACATCTGCTACAAAGCTGCATTATTATTTTTTTTAAGCTTTTTTTTTTTCCCCTTATTTTTTTTTCTTTTCAGAGGAAGTGATGAATGTCCAGGCAAAATGAGATTGTTTTGCTGAAAAATCATAGATATACAAAAATAGGAAGTTACAACTGCTCCTCCCAATTCTCTGGACATGTTGAAGCAGTACTGTCTTTCCAATTTTCCAGGACATCCAGCAGCAAGAACATGCCACGTACAACTCAATAATTCACACCCACAATCCATAAAATGGCCATGAAATGCAGTAGGGGTCCCAATGCACCTTTCATACACAAACCTCTCTAATGGTTAAATAGTGACCTAAATATCATGTTGCAGTTGATACTGAACATAATAAAAAAAAAAGAAGCAAGAGTTCTACTTGTTTGAGTTTCACAGCAATATAGTTCTCTCAATACCACCATTATACGTATGTAATTATGCATTTATTAATTGTTATAGTTAAGTAATTACATTAAAACTCATCATCTTGCTTTTCATAACCATTCATCCTCATTGTTCCTGTTTGTAATTAAACTGGAAGCCAGGGCACGGCCTTTTTTTATGATGTGTTGAACAGATACTGTTGGTTCGGGTTTTTTTATATTAGAATGTATTCTGGTAATGCCCGTTTAGGAGGGAGACATAGGATATGGAAGGATGTGCACTGTATCATGCTCATACAAAAAAATTGCCTGTCCTAGAACCAATATCAAGAATCACAACTTCTGGGGCAGCAAACTCGAATTGTATGTGCACTTGAGTGGTTTTATTACTTCTTTGGGTTTTTTCTATGTATTATATCTCTAACTTTCTAGGAAATGTATTTGTCTGTAGATACAGGAGACACTTTAGCAAACTCTTAATATGCTTGGACGAAAGAAAAAATATCCTTTTTCATGATCTAAAAAGTGCATAATTTTAAATTGAAAGTCAATATTTGCAATTTGTGTGAAGAAAAACAAACAACTTCACAGATTTCTATTTTTAAAAGCAGGGGAATTCTTCAGGGTTTTTTGGGGGTTTGTTGGCAAACTTTTTTGGGGGTGATTTTTTTTTTTTCCAGAGGTAATTAAGAAACACATTTCTCTCTATGTGCCTAAGTGATGTGACAACCTAATTGAGTGGTTGGAAGGCTAATGAAGGCAGGGTGGGAGGGAAATCCAGGTGAGCAATTCAAAAGAACAGCTCATTTCACTTAGTAGGCTGCTGGAAACCAAAGCAAATAGACATGGGGGAAGGGGAAGTAGGAGGAGTGTAATGAAAGCTTAAAAAACGTAGAGGAGAATAAGAAGAGATGAACGCTGGGTTTTACCAGAGGTTGTAGACTTAACATTAAGCCTTTTAAATGTTAATGTTCATTAGCATCTGAAAAGGACTACCAGAAGAAGAGAGTAGAATAGATCAAGATTCTTATTTAGGTAGGTGGAGCAGGGGAATACCCATTTTCTCATGTGTGAAATATAAGAGTTTCCTAGGGTAGGCAAGTAAGAAAAGCTCTGACAGATTGGGCAGAATCCTTGATTTGAAGATCATAGCTGCAATCCAAATAAAATATTCTACAGTTATCTCTCTTCCCCCTGCCCCCCCCCCAATCAGAGATATTTGAACTTTGCAGTGGTGAAATAGATATTTTATTAAATTCACAAAAGCAGATGGAATAGAACAGTATGTGTGTGTTTAGAGCATAAAACCCTTCAGAAAAGAAACTTCATACTTTTTTTTTCTCTATTGCCCATTCTACCATTATTACATTTACAAATAGTTTGTGAAAAATGCCATGCAAACCTAAATCTTTCACTTTTATAATGGTATGCTGACAGACCTGACAGTGCCCCATAACATTACAATGTCTATTTCTGTAGCAGTGATACGGAGGGAAGATTGTAGAAACCTGTTATCAACTAAGCTGCTTAAAGCTTTATTATCCTTTTTGTAACACTCAACACTGCACAACAGGCGAAAGATACTTGTCCACAAAGACTTAATGCTAAAAAGAAAATTAGGATAAAGGTAAAAAAGGGAAGATATTTCTGGGTGTTGCATTACCTTATGAATCCTAAACCTCTTTTTCCTTATTAGAAGAAGTGCTGTAAAAGTGGAGAAAATGGTTTTATTTATGCCTTGCCTAAACAGTTATGAAAATTTCCTTATGAATGAACATTCTCAAAAGTAGAATTCTGATGTATAATTAGCAAATATATACACATACATAAAATTATACATATTATTTATATATATGTGTTTAATTTTACTTGTTCAGTTCTACAAAGACTCTTTCCACTTGTCTCTCATTGTGGAGATTGGATTAAAATCCAAAGCATAAATGAGACAATATATATTACTTTACTACTAAACAAATTTATTAGTATAATGAACATTTTTATTTCACACACAAATTGCTACTGAAGGCAGCATTTTAATTTTCTCATTTTTAAAGAAAGAAGAATGTTACGGTGTTTTGGATTCAGTAAATTTATCTAAAAAGTGTTTTTCAGTATAGAGGCTACTAGCACACAAGAATGTCAAAGTAAATATAACTAGAGCTTTGTTCATATTAAGATGAATCTCATCGTCTATAATCACGTCTGTTCTGTGACTTTTTTTTTTGCCATTAGCTTTAGACATTTCATATTTTGTTACATTATCTCAACATTCACTATTAGCAGTACTAGTTCTTAAAAAAAAAAAAAAGACAAAAATAAGCTTAGCTCTAAACTGCAAATGATTGCCCTTTTAGAAAGGGAAAATAAAATGTGGCCATGCTATATGGTGGTACCAGCTATAAATACTTGTTCGTAGGTGCTCTGGGACTGAAGAAGTGTAAATGTAAGGTGGAGCACTGAAGTCGTTTGCAGGAGGGGAAATGGCACTTGCTGTGACAGTGCAGTTGTCTGGAGCAGGCAGCGCTCCCTCAAAATATTATCCAGAGGAGGTGTACGATCCAGCTTCTTCTCCAATTGCTGATTTGATGTGTTCCAGCAGCTGGCAACGTTTGCAACATGTTTAAAGCCAATATAACCTTGACTCAAAATATTTTTTTTCATATAAACAAAAGGAAACACCTTTTGGTCTGGCTAACCAAAGCCATAAAATGCAACCTGCACTTCTCTCTACCCGCTCTGCACCGGGGGCGGCAACTGGGGCCAATGAGATGTTTGTGCTGAAGGGGCTTTTTTGGAATGATCACACAGGCTTTTCTACTCTGGGCACCCAGAACTGAGAGCCAGCATAGATTAATAAAAGTTTATATTTTAGAAGTGTTTTCTCTAAATAAAACAATTTTTTCACTCTTCCTCCAGGAAGCCATTTCATCTCATTACTGGGAGAAAATCTGCCTCATTCAGGTCCAGGTTATAAGGTTTATTTTAAATTATTCTACTTTCATAGTGGAGAATGTCATACTTGCTTTTCCTCCTGATAACTTTCGGGCAAGGACTTTCTCTAAATTTCCAGAGAAACTGTCTGGACTGCCTAAAACACTGTCTGATACGATAGACATTCCAGCAGTCTACCCCTTACCTGCTGCTGTTCAGTCATCTTTCTGAGCCAAAGATCTAACAAAGTCCTACTTTAGGGTACAGTCTGAGCCCTGACGTTATCATTAGTCCAGACACAAAATTATTTCCAGCTATTTCATGCCGATAGCCCTTTGAGATGAAATTACTTCCACATCCCAGGCGTCTCACTAATAATAACACTGACCTCTTAAAAAGTCCATTTGTGTGTAGATTTCAGGTTGCTTTATATAGCATGGTTCCATTGAAACCCAGGAAAGCAGAGGCACGTGTGAATGACAGGGCTCCTGTGCCACAGCGAACAGTCCGCGCAGCAAACAGCCTCACCATCTTAGCACCCATAAAAATAATTACCCAACTTGGGAAACTTGCATGACTGGCTTCCCAGCCCTGATTTCTTTTTGTGAAAAGCCTTAGAAGACAGAAACCTGTTAGTCCTTCCCTCAGGCAAAGAAAAGGCCCGGGAGCATCAGGCAATGCTAACTTCAGTCTTGTCTTTAAATATGTTGTTGTTTATTGACAGATCAAAATGCACTATACCGGCTCACACCAGTAGCCGCTTCGCTCTACAGATTTTTTCCCAGCCTTGGCATGTATTCCTTGACTCTCAGGTGCACAAATAACGTAGCAAAGATTCTAGCATCATACACCATAAAATGATTGCAGAAAATTTGGTGAGGGATTAATTGTTCAGCACAAGACAGGGTTACCCATCACATGTCTTTTTGGGATGCAGTCTTTCCAATCTAAATAACTTGTGGTAGTAAAAATAATAAATTTTGTGAAAAGTAGGTCTTTAATACAGCTCTAAAGTAAGGAATGCCTAAGTAAGGAATGTCTATAATGGACAGCTAGGTAATTTTTCCATGTACATGACACAGAAAGAGAAGAGAGTGTCTATGAAAATCCCTTATCCAAATCAAAAATTTTTTTTCTCAGCCATAATAATAAAGCCAGCTATGCAGATTGTTGCTTCACTGGATGTCTTTTAATTCTTTGTTAATCATTTCAAACAACATAACCTTTCAAAGATTTTCTTTTTTCTTTTTTTTTTTTCTTTTTTTTTTTCCTGTTAAAACCAGTGCTAAATTGAGCTGAAATGGACCTTTTAAAACTTTGGAAGTCTGTTACACTGGACAGTTTTTAAAAAGTCATTTTCTCACTACTGTTTGTTCTTCCTGCACATTTCTAGCCCCATTTCTTTTGTGACATTGCTGTGCATTTTCTTACCAGTGATACAATCTGTTCAGCCTGGGAACCTGGGCAAGGAATGAAATGGAGCTTTACCCTTTAGCGAGCTGTATGAATATGTTCACGATTGTGCTGTGGTGCAATTTGTAGTTGTCTGTGTTGTCAGTAAATTTGTCTGTTATATAAACAAAAAGACATATATAGAAAAGACATTGTGCTGTGACAAGAGTTTTCTAAGTATGAATTTGAGATCATTGCATTCATAAATGGCAAAACCATGAGTGAATTATACAGGCTATCCCAGTAGGGTATTAACACAGTTATAATACCACCCCACCCCACAAGCAATCTGAATGTGCCATGTATATTACAGGAAAGAAAGTGAGCTATTTTATAAATGTGTTTTAAAGAGGTTTTTTAAAAAAAAAATATTATGGAAACCATGTCTTTATCCCCCACCTGTGAAGCCAGGTGCTTTATTTATTACAAGAAACTGAAAGAGGTATATATTATACTAATAACACTTTAAAATGTCTAAAGTGTCTTAAAAAGCTCTTTCTGTGTATTTGGAGCCCAAACTTGTGAAATACCAGAATTATATGCAAGGACAATGTCCCCATGAGGAAAAAATATTAATACTTCCCACAGCATAAAGAAATTGTTCTCAAGCTTAATGATTTATAACAGTCTGAGCAATAAAATCTAAAAGTGATTCAAGCCTGGTGCTGTCTTTTCTGCCCTTTCAGAGACATGTTAGTGCTACACTTTCTAAATAAAAGGAGAATCCTTTCTGAAGCAGCAATAGTGAGTACATGTTGTAATATGTACCAATAAATGGTGATGAAGCTTTTGTGAGTTTTTCTGCATGATAATTTAGCATATGTGTCTTTTACCCTGGATAAACAGTCCATTTTTTGCTGCACACTTGTGGTCAGTTCCTGTGATCTTTACACTCAAATATTCTTCTCTCATGTCTTTGTGATACACACCATTATTTTGATTTTTTTTCTTTATAATTTTGACACAATAAGTATATACTTCCCAATGCAGTTGATGGTCTTTATTCATACCCTGGAACTCTGTGATAATGATGCCACTGAACTGATGTTCAAGATTTGCACTGAGCATGTCTTTGCAAGGAGGGGAGATTAGCCTACTCCTCATTCTTTCTTTGTATTTTAAATGGTAATACAAAGTGGCTTGTGGTAGGGTGCTTTCTGGCACATACACCATGAAGTGAAGAATAAAGCTGCATTGTGTGAGTGATAAATATTTGACAATTCTTTAGGACTCTAATATTTCATATCGAATCCTGTCATTTCATTGTAGAAAAGGCAAAAAGACATCGTAGTTGACTGACTTGGTGCCTTGAAATGATAACTGTAACGTGTCCTGGTTTTGCAGCTATACAGTAAGGTAGTAACAACAATTATATAGCACATATCTACATTTGTTTATAGGGAGACGCCTCTTTCATTTTAGTCATTCTGTTTTTGTCTTCCAGAGGCTGCTTATATTCTTGCTGTCCTCATCGTGACATGGTGATTCAGACAGCAGACCGATGAGGTAGCAGAAATCTATTATTTCAGTGTACTTTAGAGCCTCAACATCTCATTTAGCAGGGAGAAGGCTGGAACAGACCTTTGTTTTTCTTATGCTAATGGTCAAACTTAACTACTTTTGGCAGCTTGATCAAAACAGACAGAAAAGTGCTGAACACGTACAAGAGTGCTTTCCAGCAACTTGCCATTATCAGTAGCATCCAGAATACAGACTAGCAGATATGGAACAGCACAGAACATCTGCCATCCAGACAAAGTTAAAAAAGGTGCTTTTATCTTTTTTATTTTCTTCCCTAAAAGCATTATGGAACCGTACCTATATGCAAGCACAGTGAGAGAGCACAGCTTTGCTTACTGAAATTTTTGATAGTGAGAGAATCTGTCAAGCTTTCTACACCGAGGATCCTGTGCACTATTCCATCAAAAGATAAGCAAACAATATTCTCAGGCTTGTGTGTACAGCCAAAGTCCTAAGGAGGCCTCAAGGGGTCTTCAAGGGCTGACAGGATGAGAAGCTCTGGTCAGGTCATGTGCGATTACACAAAGATCTTCATTCCATCCTTCAAAACTGTCTTGCATCTATTCAGCTGCAGAAATCATATTAAGCTGAATTTAATTTATCATTTAAGCTGAATTGACCTTCAGGAAGGTTTTCTGAGTAGCTTCACTAGAAACTCCATTGCCTGTTTTTCTGGAAAGATTTTTCCGGAAAGATTTTTCCAGGAAACAGAGAGAAGCAAGCTAGTCCAGCATTTATCACAGCATGACTGGAGACCTTTTTGTTTGGAGAGGTCAATGATGCTGGCAAACTTGAACTCCCAGGTCATTATCTCCTTATTTAATCTCCTCTTGGGGTGCTGACTGCTATAAATTTGTAAGAATAACATCAGACCTCTTTACCTTGATCAGCAGCAACTATGTAACCCCACAAAGACAATGCAAATAGATGCTGGTTTGCTAGCTGGTTCCTAAGTAGAGCAGTGGAATTGTATCAAAAGTTTCATTACAGTTAACGTACAGTTTAGCAAAGCATGGAAGTATCTGCATTATTACTGTACTATTTCATATGATCAACCTGATCATCTTTACCAAAGAGATGCAAAATGCCACTGATTTTAGGGAACAGACTGTTTTTGAATGCTGTAGAAATGTGTGGCCTTTTTGTGGATCTGCAGCTTGATGACAATCTTCCCACCTCTACTATTTATCATTCATTTATCATTCTTGACATAAAGCCTTGCTTATTTCCTGTTTGGCTGTAAGAAAAGCAGTTTTCCCCTTCACTGTTTTTTTAATTTTTTTTTCTTTTATGCAAGCTTTTTGTGATGCATGCATAAGAGTTAACAAAGATTTGATAAACTCTTTATCAAATTAATTTTGATGATGGCATTTGACAAAGGTAAAACCTCTTGTGAGATGCTTCATAAACACCTATGAGTCTCTTCTACTCCTGTTCAATGCCTTTTGATTTGATTTTTTAACTGAACTATAAAAGGATTGAACTTGGTGTCCAGTTAATTCTTACTCTTGGGCATTTTTAAGTAATTCGAGATTTAGTGCTTTAGAGAACTTGATTCACTGCAAGATATGACCGTGACAGGCACTCATACCCAGCATTTCACTAGAGTCTGGCCAGACTTGATATTTGCATGGCTTGGCTATTTTTGACATTATGAATGTCAACTTTTTTACACCAATGCAATCAAAAAGATGGCAGAGCTTGGAACATGGATGCACGCGCACCCTGTCAGTTGTTGGAGTGTCTGTGGTTGCCACCATAAAGCGTTAGTTGTACGATGACAGGTGATTTCCTTGAGAAAAATGTTGCCCTTTCCTAAAACTTTAAAGGCTTGCCCATAAATGTATTAAAGTCTCTCGGTGTGATAAGACTTTTTCATTTCAAAAGTTGAAGGAAAGTATGTTCTAGTGGTACAAACTGAAGAACTCTTTGGTCGTTCAATGTCATGGTCCATTCATTGGTACTAATGATGGAATGACAACTGCATAAGAAGCCTGTTCATCATACCACCTAGTCAGCTTTGGAGTCCATTGGGAAGCAAATCCAACCCACAGGGAATACATATTGCAAGGTCTGCTCAAGACAGCTTATTTTCTCACTTTCTCATGCAGTTAAAATAGAGTTGACTCCAAATTCTTTCAAGCTGAGCTTTACCAAGAAGGAAAGTTTTGTCAATCTGCTATGTCAGTATTGGAGCAGACAATCTGAAAGTCCAGAAGTGCTATGAGTTCTTCAGGTCCTGCATCAGTATCAAGAAGTGTTCAGACTTTCCATGTCTTGGTGTGAAAAAAGGATGCAAACTCCCACATACTCACAAGTCTGGAGTTATCTATGCTCCATATCCATTGCCATTCACTCTTTGCAATATGACTTGCAATAGCTAAGGATAATATGAATATAATATGGGATAAAACTGCTGAAAAGTATACACAGTGAACTGAGTACTAGTTCTGGTTTCCCATCTCTCCTGCTCAGTATCTGTGTTATCTGTGCTATGGTTTAATAAAAAACTATGATGGAGGTCCACTTGAATGTGTCTGATAATCACAGTACATATGGGCCTAATATCAAAATTCCCTTCCTCCCCACCTACACGCATCTTGGGTTTTTTAAAAAAGAGAAAGTCACTAGAGAACAGAAAATAAAATAAAACACGATAAACTTTAGTGCTCTGGTACTTATGCATCTTCTCTTTAGCTTCCTTGGCTTGTGTGAAGATGTGGCTAGTTCCATAGCTTGCTGTGCTTCACACCAGGTCCAACAGTATTGCAATGAAATACACGAATCACTGTCTAAAACTTCTGATTGTGACTGTACTTCTTGGATTACAATGATGAATACGTGGGATATGTTGGGAACCATATCTTTAAAAAGGTCTCAATTTCATTCTCTCCATCAAAGACTGCTTCTACCAACAGAAGGAATTGCCTCCAGAACTGGTTTGCTGTGAGGCTGGAGGTTAAGGAAGGAGCAGGAAAAAATACCCAGCATGTGCTTAACTGTTAAATAAATATATTAAATATTTGTACTCCATACAATACCTTGATTATATAGAAACTGTAGCAAATAAATCATGTAAGTAACCAGATCAGAGCGCCAAAAATTCTGTGAAGAATGTGACCAAATGGTAGATTGTGTATCCTACAGATAAATCTCAGTTAACACTATTAAAACTTCATTTCCTTTACAGTAGTGCAAATTCTGTCCTTGAACTGCAGGTATAAAAGCTCACAGGCAACATGACCAATGTGGGATGTTCCATAAATGAAACTAAATACAATGCACAAAACCAGCTTACTTCCTGGGCAGTGAGGAGCTCGGAAACTTGAGTGTGGGAACAGCAGAGATGGACAACAGAAGGAGCTGGGACAATCATTAAAAAGCAGGATTTGATTCTATACATATTCTTTTGTCTTGTAAAGAGGTGTGTGAGAGGAGAAGGAGAGAAATCCAAATACAGCTTTGTTCCCTCCTAACCACCACTCAAACATCTAATAATGACCCTAGTGATGGTGGGTAGCTGTGACACTCTGCATTTTGTCTTGGAATTAGAATTTGAGTGCAAATTGAGGAGACTAAATCAAATCAAGTGCTTTGAATTTATACTTGAAAATCTTTTTTCTCTTCTCTTCTTTTCTTTCTTTTTTTTTTTTTTTTTAAATAGAAAGCCTTAAGTACCAAAATGAAAACCAGCTCTGTACTTGACTTAATATATTCTTTTCTCTCTCTCCATCTAGGATGGAGGAGGAGCAGGAAGACACCAGCACACATGGTATGGAGGATGAAAGCAATTATAATGTATGATGTAGGAGGAAGAAAATTATGGGGAAATTATCTATAGCAGTTCACTGATAATTACATTGCATAGATTATAAAAGAATCACTGAAAATATATATGTAAATTACCTAAATTTGCTATTTGCGTTTGCCTCTGTTCTCTATATTGTGAAACTTCAGTGAAATTTTGTGAATTAAGGACAACGATAAAAATAAAAGTCAATTTATTTTATTTTAAGTGATTCATGATGCATGGCAGATGCATAAACGGTTGGTTTGTGTGTGTACAATTCTTTTACAAAATATACATTTGATGATGAGTTAGTTAATGTACTGTTGAACGGGAATTCATTTTGGGAACAGTACAATTTGGAGTGATGAAGATAGAGCTAAATAATTGCATCTGGATTTTTTTTTTTTTTTTTGAGAGCCTATTCTGTTAAACTTTTGTATAAGTGGAAAGATAATTAAGCTATTCATGTACTTACTGGCTATGGCTTGGAAAATGTGTAATTTCACAATGTTTTGTATACATGCAGAGTCATTTTCTACTGTATGCTTCGATATCACAGTTTAGATAAGTTCCAGTAAAGCTATTTATTTAATCTACTGTTCAAGACAAATATAGAGAATAGGATTTTCCCTTTTTCCGTATTTATTTTATTTTTCATACCAATATTAGTTCAGCTATTTCACAGGAAACGTCACTTAGGGAAAATCATTTGGTGTACCTGGAAGAAATGAAAGAGAAGGATGAAAGATCTGATTTTCCATTATAATCTGAGCTTCAGAAATGATGGTTATAAAGGATGTCCAGGTAAAAACCTTTTGAACTCTGAGTTTGATTCAGTAACGCTGATATAAATCAGGAGCAACCCTCTCTAAAACAAAGGCAATTACTTAAAAAGAAAATTCATGGGTTCAGAGTAGAAGTTTGAGATTTTGTTCTCTTGATTTTTCATCAAACTGCTTAACAAGTTAAAATTTTCACTTTTTATTTTATTGAGCTACTTCATTTGATTTTTTTGTTTGGTTGGTTGTTTGGTTGGGGTTTTTTTTAGTTCTATATTCCAACTTCATTGTATGTATGCAACTGCTGTGTTATTTTGGACAAAGATTTTCTTTAAGTTTAATCAGACCTAGACTTCTGACTGGCGCCTGCATAAGTCTCTGTTGACAGAATTGTATTTCTCCTTTCTTTCTTACTTGTTACGCTCTAATTCCTGCTAAACACTACACTAACATGCACCAAGTTAATTTCCGCACTGGTATGAAAAATTACATCAGAGTCAATCTTCTACAGGTTATAAGGGTATAGTTGTCAACTGATTACTTCTTTGTATTGGCTGGGCATCTCCTTGTCTTGGAACGGGAGTTTGCATCGGTCCATAGAGAAAAGAGATGGGGAAGGCACCAGTCTACATGCAGATGCAGTTATTTCACAGTGGTTCCCTTTCTCATTCTTCCCATATTTCTCCCCTATTCATTACCAGGTATGACAGTCTGACCGTCAGAAGTGAGTAATGACTCTTGTAAGAATTCACAGACTTCTTGGAGGAAGGTATTTCATTCACTACACAGCTTTTCCTCTTCCAGGTAGTCTCTATTTATTTCAACCGAATTTCAACGGCCGTGGTAGTCACCATTACAAAGTAGAAGAAAGCAGGCTCTGATCAGATACTGCTACACAAAAACAAACACTGAAGTTTCCCCACTTTCCCTCTGAACATATTTTGGGTAGGCTGCAGCAGTGGACGTATTTGGTCTGTCTGGCACTATTACTCTTTTACAATGAACCATCCTGGAAGGTATTTTGAGATCACAGTTCATATCTTCAGGAACTCTGTGAGTGTTCCTGAAGCTATTCTCTTCTCATTTAAGCTGAAAGCATAAAAAACCTGGATGAAATAATAAACACTTGCATATTTCCCCTGATTATGTTTCTTCATGTGCTGGTTTTGGCTGGGATAAAGTTAATTTTCTTCACAGTAGCTAGTATGGGGCTATGGTTTGGATTTGTGCTGGAAACAGTGTTGATGATAACACAGGGATGTTTTCGTTAGTGCTGAGCAGAGCTTACACTGAGCCAAGGCCTCTTCTGCTCCTCACCCCACCCCAGCAGCGAGTAGGCTGGGGGTGCACAAGGAGTTGGGAGGGGACACAGCCGGGACAGCTGACCCCAGCTGACCAAAGGGATATCCCATACCATATGACATCATGCTCAGCATATGGAGCTGGGGGAAGAAGAAGGAAGAGGGGGATATTCAGAGCGATGGTGTTTGTCATGTTACTTCCCAAGTAACCATTACACATGATGGAGCCCTGCTTTCCTGGGGATGGCTGAACACCTGCCTGCCGATGGGAAGTGGGGAATGAATTCCTTGTCTTGCTTTGCTTGTGTGCACGGCTTTTGCTTTACCTGTTAAACTGTCTTTATCTCAACCCATGAGTTTTCTCACTTTCACTCTTCCAATTCTCTCCCCCATCCCACTGAGGGAGAATGAGCGGGTGGCTGTGTGGTACTCAGCTGCTGACTGGGGCAAAACCATGACACTTCACTGTATTGAAGTTTTCCAGGAAAAAGTCAGAATATTGAATTTTCTTTAAAGCTTCTCCCTGGCACTTCCCGGTTTCTTTCCTAAATCACAAAGTTTTGCAACTCAAAGAATGTTCCTGAGATGTTTTGTGTTTGGTTCCTGCCCTAATTAGACAATTTACTGTTTAGTTATCACCCCAGAGAGTCAGATGCTATCAATAGCTTGTTTTGGATGATAGCCATCTCTCAACGCAGGGATTTTTATTTAGCAAAAGAGAATTTAAACTACCATAGTGTTGCATGCAAGAATTTCTCTAGACATTTACTCGAGGTTTTTATCTCAGCATGGAGGCAAATGTAGCAGGGCTGGTAATTGCATCTCATACACAAAACAGACACAAGATGGGCATAGGTACTAGCACAGCATTTTCAATACTGAACTACCTTCAATACAGTCACAATCTACAAATGTTCATGTTAATAAATTATCAGAAGTAGATTCCTTCCCTTTTTAAAGGGAAACTCCAGAAGGGTCATCTTGCATTTGTTTCTGCATCTGATTTTTGTGATGATGTGCGGAATACACGTAAACTTCGTAGAAAGGAAGATGAAGACGATCTAAAAACTGTACTGGAGTAATTAAATGGGACACTTAGCAGCAGCAACAGTAACAAAATGTAGTGAAAATTCACATCAAGTCTTCTGCCTGTGACTTCAGTGAGTTGTGTACCTAGGAACCGAAGCTCTGCCAGAATTCAAGATAAAAGTGTATATTACAGGGTGTAGAAACAGATCTTTTATCCAGGACAAGTCAAAGAGCTTTTTATAGAGATAATGGAGTTTGTATGATCTGATTCCTCATGCCAGGTAAGTGAACTGTTCATGCATCATGTAAGCAGTATGCTGCTATTCTCCATCACTAAATGGCTATATGGCAAAGGGCAACATGATGTGTGTACGTCAGGTAATATGAAGGCGTATTGCAGAGCCTTTAGAAAGAGATAGCTAGGAGTGGGATGTGAAAAACAACCTGATAAGATATGAAAAGTCTCATGGTCAGAGAACATGAATGAAAGCACAGCGCAGAGCTGGCATCCATTTTCTAGAATCTAACAGGGAAGAGAGAAAGCTTCATACAAGCATATAGATTAAAGAGATGGCCTGCTCATCAGTCAAGTCACCTGGGAGCCTGAGCATTTTTAAGAATTAGCATAGGTATGTCATAATTTTGACCCAGAAAAAGGCTGAGAAGATTCTAGGAAAATAACCGGACAGAATTTGTGGTACTGGGAGATGAATAAGAGTTAAAAGCTATAAAACTGCAACTGGTGAAATATCAGTAAGAAAATGGAAAACTTGGAGCGCGCACTCCAATCAGCATCTAACCATGTGGAATGATGTAGTGTTAGTCTCTCTATCAAATAATAAATGTAGCAGAGAAACACTTTCAGAACTGCAGACTGGCAAAAGGTTTCCTTAATCAGCCTGGCACCTCTTGAACCTGTAACTGTCAACATACCTAGGAGTAAAAAAGGCCTTTTTATACTAACCTCAGACCACCTGCAGTATTTGTCTTTGAAAAGCAAGTGCAAAGTCTTGGGATAAACAGATTTGAGGGGTATGGTGGTGTCATTTATTGTTGTTCCTGACAAAACTGCTCATAACAAGAGTGGTTGAGTCTGAGCACCCTTTCTTCTCTTTCCATGTGCAATACTGCATTGCTTCTCCTGAGACAATTTTGTCCTATAATTTTTGAGATGTGAAGTAAAGCTATTCAGACTCTTTATTGGAATAAAGAACATCCTGCTTATATTGTAGGAGAAAAGGGGAGGTGAGCCCAAGTGCTGCCTTGCAGGTCTGTCTCCGTGCAGTCTCCTCAGTACTCCTCCAGGCTTCTACCAAGTTATGCTTCACTAAATCAAATACTGTGTTGCACAGTTGTGAATATCTGAAAAGCATGACATTGTGCTTAGTCTGCCTCAGAATGGCACTCTGGTTTGGAATGATGTCACTAACATTCCAAGGTTCAAATTCTCAGCTGATTTAAATTGCCTAAAGTAATTTCCCTCACATTTCTTTAGAACTAAGTCCAATAGTTCTAAAGTAAGTCCATAATCCAAATTTATGTTCTCTTGAGACACTATGTGCAGTGAAAGTGCATCAAGACACCCACTAATGTTTGATGAAGTTTCTTAACCATGAAGCAGCATCTCTCCCTAGAACTAGAATATGCACTGGTGTCCATATTTTTTAAAGTCATTTCCACCTCTTTATCCCTCAGTGATGTAGACCTACAGTCTATCAAAGGCATAATGGTGTCACAGTGCATGAGCTCAGACACTCTAAACATCATCTCTGTGGTTTTAATCTGAAGATGACAGAAGCATTTGGAGTATTCTGCTCCTGAATTTGATTCCCATGTTGACCTCTGCGACCAAATTTGTTGAATTTAAGACTGTTGATTAAGTTGGCAACAGAGTAACTGTTTCTGAAACTGAGGAATTTTGTCCCCTGACATCTGTTCTTTTAAGATAACATCTCCTTCCTGTTGGCAGTGCTCATAAGAAAGTCTCTGGTGGTTCGTGGTCATGCTCATGGTGCAGCTGTTTTATTAAGTTTCTAAAATATGTATCAAAATTCAAAGGGAATTTGAAAGCAAAAGAGAAAGTCAGAAGTATAGGAAATTTTCCTTCAAGTCTATCTTTTAACTCCAGAATAAATAGAAAGGTTTTGAAAGTAAACACTAGCAATGCCACTTGGATTTTATCACAGTAAAAAAGTCACTAAACTTTTTTTCTCCCTCCTTCCCCTTCTGCTAATTGATCTCTGGAAGCTGTTCTTACTCAGGTATGTTCCTTTTACTTAAGTCTTTATTCTCTCTTAGATGCCCAATGATTCATAAAGCAAAAGACTGTATAAAATAATGGTTAACACATATCAATAACTAGAGAAGAAGTAGTTAAACAGCCATTAAGCCACCAAAGCCAGTCAAACAACAAATTATTAAGTGCTCTTCAACAGCTTTGTACAGTGAGAGGAATGGCTCTATCTTCTCATCAGGATTAACCATAAGGTTCATAATATATTCAATCTCCAACTAGTAAAAATCTGTTGTCAAATTAAAAAAACAAAAACAAAAACAAAACAAAAACATATTTCCATACATGGTAGAAATACCTTTTGCTGTTTTGGAAAACAGTAAATATTTGGTCATTTGGCATTTACCCAAACTTCACCATTTTCAGCTATTAAAAGGTGATTCCTGGGGCCTTGGCAGATCTCTACAGTCGTCTAATGTTTTTTGTCATCCCATGACTGTGGTATACAGCCATGGCCACTCAATCATTTGACAAGGATTTTCAGATGAACTAGTCCATTTAGATTCAACTTGGCAATAGGAAAGCATAATCTGTGTAACCCATTGATTAAGGAGATTAAAAAAAAATAAAAAGGCAAATGAATCCAAAAGAGAGCTTTGTTAGAAAAATCTTCAGCAATGTGTTCAAGAAAAAGAAAGAAAAGAATGCCTGAAGCTTCATTTGTAGCTACATGGCTCTTTCTGCTACATTGCCTGGATTTTTTCTTACCCCTCTTCCAGTATTTGAAATCCTGAGTCTAATATATTTTTTTTCTGTAACTAGCATGTTATGTCTATTTTATCTATACGTTGCCTTTTTATTTGGAAGAACTTAGCTCCACAGTTCTGTCTTCTGACAACTGTAAGCAAACTGTGGTAGACCACAGATAGTTAAATTCTGACACCAAGTGATAAACAGACTGTAATGAAGTAATTTAGCTTATTAGAATTTTTTTCTGCTTTCTTTTCAGTGTAGTGAATAGTGTAATTCTGACTGTAGTACGTAGCTGTTCATAACATAATCCTCAAATATAAAATATGACATATTTGAGAGAATTTTGGCATAGAACCTATTTTCAGAATTTACTTCAGATTATTTGATCATCCACAGACACTTTTTCAATACTTGTCAGCTTCTGGAGAGAGCACGTGAACTTGACTCCTAATTCTTTCTATATATTACTCAGCGAGAAGAAAGCAAAACAAGCAACATCCCAAAAAACAACTCCCAACTTCCATTTCCAGTCTAACTTTCACAGATTCTCTAGAGTGCCTCTAACTAATGAAGTACACAGACTAAAGTCACCGCTGAGGTCACTGCCTGGGATCGCCACACTGGTTCCCAGTAGTCACATTTACTTCCTTGCACCGTTCTGCCCAACACCTTACCCGATGCTGCAGGAAAAACAAATGAGTGCTCAGTGTCACAAGGAGTAGTGAGACAGGGCTGCTGTTAACTTGTGCCTCTCATAGCCTTGCTTGCAATCTTAGTGTCTAGCATCAAGTTACTTAATACAGCCTTAGGGATTTTGTTAGAAGAGAGTTTTGCAAAGGGCCTTTCACTATATTGCGTTCGAAAGAGATTTTGCTCCTGCGTAACAGAGGCTGTTTTGTGTCAAGAGGTAGAAGAAAAAATAAATCTAGGTTACATCCATGTGTGCTAGTGAAAAAACCCAGTTATCAGAGTCCACTCTGTGGTCTTTTGGCCAACTGGATGGATCTAGCTATGCCATGCTATTAAGCTCTTGCTTAACTTAACTTGCAAGTCAGCTGACCGTTCCCAATCTGCTCAGTGGGAGCAGCTGCTGATCCGGGCAGACAACCAAGATGTGCCCAAAACTTGTCTTGAAGGTTTCTAGTTGGGGCGGAGAGGTGACACGGACTGATTTAACTTACTGATTTAATGATAAAAATGACACAGCTTCACTAGCAGAAGAAAGAGTAGGGTCTGTTTAATTCACAAATATAAACTGTGTACTATTATCTGGCTCCAATGGAGCTAATACGTTTCATGGAATTCAAAAATGTGTTGGAAGGTGGGTGGCAGTAATTGAATTATCTACAGCTGGAGTTTAGAAAAGACAATAAGATTCTGTGCAATTCTGATCACAGCATACTTTTTCAAGCATGATTTTTGACTTAAGTTGATGGGGAATCTGGTAATGATCTGAGTTGTGTTTATTTATATTTAAGGAAGGAATAAATGACAGAGATAGAGAAAGGAAGGTTTATGATTTGTGGGTTTTTTTAGCATAGTGGTAGACTCATTATGATTTATCTTGTTGCAGTCTTAGAGATGTAATCAAATATATTTACCACAACTGTAAAAGCCAGCTAATGCACTATGTTATCTGCTGACTATGGCAGGTTTTATTGCTCAAAAGCACACAACTTTTGTAGAACAAGCTACTGTGTATTTGTTTCTAGTTCCTAAGCTTTCAGTAATGCATTTTTCTCACATACATAAGTGATAGAAGGCTTTTATAATACAACAAACAAGAAGTAAAAGCTTACAAAATGTGTGAGGGATTTCTTTTATACATGAATATTAGCAGTACCACATTTTCTGTCTTTATTAAAGAGAATGTAGGAAATCTATACATAACGAATTACATACTTCTCTCCCCATGCCTACAGAGAGCCCAGCTGAGATTTTGCAGGTATCTAGCTAGAATATGATCCAGAGACAATAATCTTTGTAGTTGTCATTGATGAAAAACCATTTGGAAGGTCTCAGGTTTTGATAGCTATTTAAACATCATGATCAATGGGATGTGTTGCTAAAAGGGCCCTTCAGTGGATTCAATATCTGAGTTTTCCTTTTTGAATGGAATAAATAGGTTGAAATAATTCTTTTGTGGTTTGAAATTTCTTTAGTCTCAATTAGAATTTTTTTGCTGGTGGGTTTTGTTGGGGTTTTTTTCTGTCTGGGGAGGAGTAATTTCTGTGAATAATACTATCCTCTACCTACACATTGTCATTAAAGTGAGTTAAAAAAATTATTATTTACAAAAATATCTTAAATCTAAATATTTCCCATTATCCTCCCAACTTTATTGGAACGGTCTTTATTACTTTAACCTATGTCAGAAGGTGTAATAATCTCCCTACTTGTACCACCCAGAGGTTTTAAGTATTGCGAATCTCTATGTAAGACTTGCAGCAGAATTTATTGGACAGTAACAGTGTTAGTGTGGTTCAGAATACAACAGAATGTCTGACAGAATGCCTTTTGCAGAGGTTAATGTATTGTGTCGACCGTATACTCAGTGTGTTGGCACTGTGTAGAGAAACAGACTGATCCTGCGCTAGTTTTCCAAGTGCCACTAATGACACAGGATTTAGTTATGTCCATTACATCTTTGATCCTTTAGCAATAAAGGTCATCATCTTAAATATTTCCTACTGGTTTACAAAACCCTTTAAGGACTTCTGGTTGCTCCCCATGCTAGAGAAGGCTCTAAGGTCAGAAAGAAAAAAGATTTGTTTAATGTCTCTGTGATGGATTGACCTCGGTCAGCACCAAACACCCACCCTACCTCTTGATCACTCCCCTCTCCCATGGGATGGGGAGAAAGTAGAAGTAAGGCCAGAAGACTCATGGGTAAAGATAATGACAGTTTTATAGGGAAAGCAAAAGCTGTTCATACTAGCAAATTAAAAAAAAAAAAAAAAAAAAAGAGGAATGCATTTACTACTTCCCCTTGGCAGGCAGATGCCCCACCACTTCCCAGAGAGCAGGGCCTCAGCATGCATAACAGGTTCTTGGGAAGACAAACACCACAACCATGAATGTCCCTCCTTCCCTTTTCTTTCTCTGAAATTTTCTTGCTAAGCATGACATCATGCAGTATGAAATATCCCTTTGGTCAGTTTGGGTCAGCTGTCCCCTCCCAACCTCTTGCCCACCCCCCCAGCCTATTCATTTTCGAATAAAGTTCATTCAGTTTATTTGTGGAAAGGACATTACAGTTCTCACTTCTCTGGATTTAGAGGAAGTATTTAACAAATAAGCAAAATTTATTCATTAATTATTTTATTCCACTTGATTTTCTGTTTTTCTCTAATTTTCTTCCCTTTTTCCATTTATCTTCTCTCCCACACACCTTCCTTCCTCTGGCTTCTTTTCAAGTCCTGAATACTTTTTTGGAGGCTCTGATGGGGAGAGAAAGATGCTGTCCGTATTCAAATAGTGCAGATAGTGGGTTCTGTTTGAAGGAGGGCTGCAAAGTGGGTACCTGGCATGTGTGGAACGATCCCTGCACTTATGTGAGTGGGAGCAGGAGCTCTATTCCTGTCTCTGTCCCGAAACTCAGCCAGGCTTGGAGAATATTGCACATTAATGAGCACACTAACAGAAGTCAGCTTTTGCAGCTAGAGCACAGATCAGTATTTACTGGAGCACAGCCCTGGATTTCTCCTTTCACATCTATCATGCAATCATAAGGCAAAAACCTACCCCAGGATATTTTTTAGAGGTGAAATGTCACATAAATATATTGTTATATTTTCTAATAGTCATATTAAGAAGTACAGAACCTTAGGGTGGCGTGTAAACAGGATTAACCCTTAACTACTGTTGATTTAGGCTTTTTTTTCTTATTAACACTCTGTTGGGTTTAAGGTACCTCTAGCTTTAGATTTGTAAAGGCCACTGGTTAAAAGATCAAATTACAGAGAAGCATCATCTGCTGTTTGAAGGACAGGTGCTCAGCTTTCAAGAGCTACCACTTACACATCCAGGTAGTGGCTACTGAGCTGCTGTTAACCTATTTCCTTGGAATGTTCTACATGCAAACACCAAGTAGATGTTTAAAGATTTATTCATTGGCTCTTGTACTTGGGATTGGATAACCACGATTTTTTTTCACCTTTCTGTTTAAAATCACAAGCACAGACCTACCATTTTCTTCAGTAGAGGAAAGAGAGCGCTATATGTTTAAGGAGCTGGACATGGAAACGTGCAGAATTGCCACTAGCTCCTGTAAGTAATGTAATGTTCAGCACCACCAGATATTGAGACAGGCTTGTGCTTTTTTTCTTTTTCCCCAGTGGGAATTAAATTCCCAAAGAAAAATAAAACAAAGCAAAACAAAACAGCAACTCCTAAAGAAAAGTAAAAAACTTTTAGAACTTGGAAAATTAAGCATATCATTAAGGAAAACTGAGAAGTCCAGAATGCAAAATCTGACATGCTCCACAATTAAGATTGCCTGTGCAGTCTTTAATATGACTTTTATATACACATTCCATGCAGAATTGTATGATGAGCTGTAACACTGAGAAAGCTTCCTGTAACTGTGCACAGGAGAGACGATGCTTCTTAACAGCTATTGACTATATTGGTTTGTCCTTAGTGTTCAAAATGGATGATGCCTTTATTCTGCATGATTATTCAACACACTCAGCAGACAGGATTATTTATTTTCTACAGTACATAAGTACTTTGCAGAAATTAATTTCCCTTTACAATACTCTTTTTATTCAGAGGAATTGAGGGGCAGACCAATTTGACATCCTCCTTGACGTGCATGTGTTGTGAATTTTACTTTTTTTGTGTATGCATTAGTACTAGGTATGTTTAAAAGGCAGAACCCCTCAATTATATTTGCATGAATGAGGAACATGTGAAACCCAGAAACAGCAAATATATAGTTAGGGACCCTCCCTAAAAAGTTTTAATTTT
This sequence comes from Grus americana, assembly GCF_028858705.1. NCBI lineage: Eukaryota > Metazoa > Chordata > Aves > Gruiformes > Gruidae > Grus > Grus americana. Next base: position 49,685,065 of record NC_072856.1, on the reverse strand, counting down.
AAAAATGGATCATTTGCCTAGCCTGACAAAGGAACTCCTTCATAGAAGCAGGAATTCCCTTGCTTCTTTCAAACCTTTTATTTCCTTCACTGGTCAATCTATACTGTTTTCCAAATCTGTAATAAGCAAGATTCAAGTCCTATAGCAGCAGCCTGCTTTACTGCACAGATTGGCTTATTTCTTAAGTCTCCTATACACAAAAATATTTGCAAATATTAACTACTTACTCCACTCTCAAGCACCCTTCATCCATTAATTTCCACTCTACACTATCCAATGTGATGGAGATCATCTGCTCTGCTTGGCAGTATGTGCCTCACCACCCCTCCCCTTTCTGCCATTGTTCCTTCTCTGTAGTCCCTTGGAGTAACTGATATATCAGATTATCTGATTGGTTCTGACAAAGCTTGCAAGGAAAAGTAATATCTCTTACTAGAACATCTTACTAGAACATGATGGGCTTACAACGTTGGTGGATAAGGGAAGGGCAACTGACATCATCTACCTGGACTTTTGCAAGGCATTTGACACTGTCCCGCATGACATCCTTGTCTCTAAATTGGAGAGACATTGATTCAATGGATGGACCACGCGGTGGATAAGGAATTGGCTGGATGGTCACACTCAAAGGGTTGCGGTCAATGGCTCAATATCCAAGTGGAGAACGGTGGCGAGTGGCGTTCCTCAGGGGTCGGTACTGGGACCGGCACTGTTCAACATCTTTGTCGGCGACGTGGACAGTGGGATCGAGTGCACCCTCAGCAAGTTTGCCAACGACACCAAGCTGTGTGGTGTGGTCGACATGCTGGAGGGAAGGGATGCCATCCAGAGGGACCTTGACCAGCTTGAGAGGTGGGCCTGTGCGAACTCCATGAAGTTCAACAAGGCCAAGTGCAAGGTCCTGCACATGGGTCGGTGCAAGACTATAGGCTGGACAAGGAATGGATTGAAAGCAGCCCTGAGGAGAAGGACTTGGGGGTATTAATTGATGAGAAGCTCAACATGAGCCGGCAGTGTGCGCCTGCAGCCCAGAAAGCCAACCGTGTCCTGGGCTGCATCAAAAGAGGCGTGACCAGCAGGTCGAGGGAGGTGATCCTGCCCCTCTACTCCACTCTTGTGAGACCCCACCTGGAGTACTGCGTCCAGCTCTGGGGGCCCCAGTACAGGAGAGACATGGAGCTGTTGGAGAGAGTCCAGAGGAGGGCCATGAAGCTGATCAGAGGGCTGGAGCACCTCTGCTATGAGGACAGGCTGAGAGAGTTGGGGTTGTTCAGCCTGGAGAAGAGAAGGCTCCTGGGTGATCTAATTGCGGCTTTCCAGTACCTGAAGGGGCCTACAGGAAAGCTGGTGAGGGACTGGTTATCAGGGAGTGTAGTGACCGGACAAGGGGTAATGGGTTCAAGCTGAAGGAGGGTCGATTTAGATTAGATGTTAGAAAGAAATTCTTTACTGTGAGGGTGGTGAGGCCCTGGAACAGGTTGCCCAGAGAGGTTGTGGAGGCCCCCTCCCTGGAATTGTTTAAGACCAGGTTGGATGAGGCTTTGGGCAACGTGGTCTAGTGGAGGGCGTCCCTGCCCGCAGCAGAGGGGTTGGAACTAGATGATCTTTGAGGTCCCTTCCAACCCAAACCATTCCGTGATTCTATGATTCTATCTGCATATGATTGGAAAAGCAGGAAACTTTCAAGAATCCAAGTCCTTCTTGAAGTCTGGAATAAGAGTAGCAAACTTCAAGATATGTATAGATCAAGAACATTTATGTCAATTTATTAGTTGAGAGGAAAATGTAGTTGGCAGTTGTAGAGCAGAGGAGGCAGAGAGGAGGGAAATCTCTAGTCACTATGGGACAGACAGATATTTATATTGCATGATTGGCTCTTGGTACAGAAGTCTCTTACTCCATTCTCCTTGAAGAAGGCCACTGCGCATTGATGGTATAGCGTAGCTGTCTATGATCTGGAACAACTTTAACACCTTTACCGATACTCCTGGTACTTCAGAGGGAAATCCTAACTTTACATCTATTAAGGACGGTGTGTATTTTTTATATATTATTCTAGAAATTATGCAATTTTCACTAATTTCTGAATGCGTCATCACTGTATAATAATAACCAGTTTTGAAATATGAGTGAAATTTTCCCCACTCAAAGTAGAAACATTCAAACTCATTTAAACAATGGGACATTAAACACTGCTTTTATGTCTTTTTTTTTTTTTCTTTTTTCAAATCCAAGGCTATATCTGATCAGATTCTGTTCTCAGTAACATATGTGCAGGGCCAAAATAACCCAGATGACATCACCAAAGTATTCTGATTCCATAGTAGAAGTTAACGGCAATCTCTCTTTCCCATATAGGTCATGGTGGTGCTTTCATTCTGATTGATCTCAGGTCCTTGTTCAGACCCCTGGTTCTCTGCAAGAGTTGTACAATTTATGACTCTTCATAAAACTGTCCAGTGTTCAAAACTATCCTATCTCTTTTAATTTGTCCTTTCTTGGCTGTTACAATTTTTCCTTACAAACCTGTGAATTTTGGGTTTCGAGTTTTTTGTCCTCGAATTCTTTCGATAAATCCTAATTTTTTCATGTCGTGAAGTTAGATGTCCAAGTTTGAAAGTTTGCTGCCAAGTTGGAATAACTAAAATTTATATCCAGCTACTAGCTTTCTAATTGTTTTGCCATTTCGCTATCACTACTACTGCTATTATTATTTATTTTATTATTTACTAAAACGTAGTTAGTATTAATTATCATCTATGTTTGTCTCTAATAAATCAATGAGACATTTGAGGCATCAAGGCTGAACAGACTACAAGAGATAACTGTAACTTTTGTTAAAGCTTTCTCAATTCTCTGATATGACAGATTTCAGCCACCAAACTGAAACCTTGAGCAGCAATACATACTCTATACTTCTCTTCTAGGCACCAAGACACAAAACAATGGCTAACACATAAAAGAGCAGAGAATAAACTTCGTGCCCCGATACTGTTACAGATTTCTACAGCAATGCGCAATCCATACAAACATTCCTTTTATAGCTTTTCATGAGTTCAGTGTAGGTTTTGTCATTCTGAAAAGAACAAGTGTGGGCAGGTGCTGTGCACTTTTTCTCTTTGTGGCTCTACAGATGCTTTAAAGCTTTCCTTTAATGGAACTGCACGACAGTACGTGGTAGTGCTGTGAACACCTGGCAATTAATTAAAGCCATGAGGTTCTGTTCTTGACATAAACCAGTCTCATACTAAGCCCCACAGAACTGAAAGCCCACATGCTGTATTATTGCCTGCACAGTCTCTTCCAACGATAGTTTAGTGCAGTTGTAGCCATTCAGACAGACTGATATTTTCCATTCAGTGAATTATGAGAAAACTCACCCTCGTCTTAAGGTTTGTCATGTTTGCGTATTCATCCAAGGCGGCCATGAACCTGGACTAGAGGTCTCTTGCTTCAGTTTCTAGGCAGATTTTAGGCTCATTACCAGCAGATATAACTCAAATTCTTCACATTCCTTTCTGTATCGCTGGCAGCTAAAGTCTTTACCTTACAGTTAGTGATGAATCAAACAATAATTTTACATCAGAAAGGGCACTGGTTATCTTAATACCTACTTCCATGACAGTAATGTTTCACCTAATGCACTTTGATGGCACAATCACCATTACACAGCTTGCTAATACATTAATTGAACTTGCTTTTGTGATCAATATATATGAATTATTAGCTCATTTTAAGGAAAAGAGCTGAACATTCCAAAAGCACATACAGCAGAATAATACTAATTTTATATTTTACTAATCCATGCACTTTGTAATTTGCACACATAAAAATGAATGGCCTCTTTGCAAAGGAATATTTAAGATGGGAACGATTATGACACATTCCACTAACAGGGGTTTTTTTAATAATAAGCTTCATCACACTTTGCACTGTGAATATTAGTAATGAAAATTAAATTATGCTTTACAAAATATACAGATAAATTGTTATTTATGATTCATTACATTTAAAATTTTAGTTGGTTGATATTTTTGTGTTGGTTTCCTTACCTATTAATACAGAGTATTAAGTAATTTTTTTTGTTTATTTTTGTCATTAGGCAGTTAGCAACACCACCTCATAATGATATAAAAGATAAAAACATTGGTGCATGGTTCTGATACTTTTTTAAACAAAGGTTCTGGAACAGTGTAAAGTGGTTTTTAGTTTGTTTACTTTGCTTGTTGGCTTCAAAGAATTATGGGAATCCAGCTAGTTGTCTCATAATTAAGTTTGAAAATATTTTAGTACATAATATTATGCAAAAAATAAAAGGATTAACAACCTTTCATAGGAAAAAACACTTTTTTTTTTTTTTCTGATTACTGTCATTATCAGAAATCTAAGCAGGGAGGCTTATTCTTCCAAGATTTCTCAATCTGGAAATCTAAGAAGGATTTAAGGAAATTATTTTTAAAAAGCTTAAGATAAATGCTCAGCTACATGGATGTATTTCTTCTTTTAATTTATGGTTGAAAGGCAGAAAAAAAAACAAACCCAAAGTTGCTGAGCACCCTCAAGTTCCTAGCAATTTTGTTGTCAGATGGATTTACTCAGCCTCAGTCAAGATCACAGCTGATCTCTGTGAAATTTTGCAGGTCTGCTTATCACCAGTTCCCAGGTGACCAATCTGCAATTTATTCAAATCAGAAACCTGTTTTTCTCTGGCCACTCTGATTCTAATGTGCACTGTATATCAGTCATCAGGCAATGACAAGAACAGAGGAATTGATCTCTTCTAGCATAATAAGCTTATTTTTGTCTTCAACCATGCCTTTATAGTGGAGGAGATATTATAAGCTGTCTGTCACTTATTTGGAGATGTATACACAGAAGAAACAACTCCCAGCAGCTTCAGGGAGTGAGCTGTGTGTGCTCAAGTAAAACTCATAAAAACGTTTCGTAAAAAGCTTTGGAACAAACAAAACTTTTAATAGGAGAAATGGTCTGCTCCTACCCCAGAACCTTTTAACAACTGTTCTTCTCCACAGATGAGGTACTTGGGTAAATTGGCACACACCGACCCGGATTCGGGGACAATGGCTGTAATCTGTCTGCAGAAAGCCCTGTAGGCTGTACAGAGGCTTCAGTGTCAATCAGAGAAAGAAATGGAAGTTAAACAAGCACCACTAGATTTTGTGCTTTTTTTTCCTCCATGCTCTGTTTGTTTAAGCAGCAGGGTGGCACCAGGTGGATGTTAGCATTCCTGTACAAGGCTTTCACAGAGATTGATGTTCACAGCAACAGCTGAGTTCATTTACAATGCCTTCTCTGAAAGCCTCACTGAATAGATTCCTAAAGACAGTAATTTACTGTCTGTCTTTTCCTCTTTTATTATATTTCACCACCAAAGAGGTCTATTCTTATTTGATGACTTAAGTATCCTTGCTCAAAGGTGCTTATACATTGCCAAACTCTGTTACTGTTAGAAAAAGGAGAGAAGGAAGAATTATGACCGAGCTGTCTTTGAAGAGTTGCTGTGGTCTTGCTGTCCTGTAACTACTGCAAAGCGTTGCATTGTCTTACTGTTACTGGGAAGAGTGAACAGTAAACAAACTTGAAACAAGAGAGTGCAGCTTCTGGACAGATTCCTCTGTATTCTTTACCATCTCCTTTCCTTTTTAATGTGTGTGAGTACCTCATCCTGAGGATTAACATTGGATAGGATTTAAATCACTGAAGAATTAAAAAGGTAGCAACACTTCACAGAAACTTGACAATTGCTTGCCCCAGGATAGCATGTGCTAACCAGTCTTTTTAGAAGAATTTTTGACCTTCAGTCCGAGCTGTGATGTGAGCATGTATTCCTTCATTCAGTTTGCAGATGGATAAAAACGACAGAGTTGAGCAAAGTTTACTATCTGTAACATTCACACTTTAAATGCTTAAACTGTGGAGACGGGGAAAAAAAAAAAAAAGAAAAAGAAAAAAGCATTCTGTAAAACTACAAACCATTATTCCTGACAATGTGCACATTTGATGAGATGGGTGGTGGTTTTAATGCCAGGGTGGGAGATCAAAAAGGTATTTGTTGGTCAAACCCTTAAATCAGCATCTGCAAATAAAGATAATTGACGTGGACCAGATTCTGGATCTCCATGGATCTCGTATGAAAGTAAACAGATATTCACAGAGGAACTGAACCAAAGTTTGTTGAAATCACTGAGAGTTTTTCCACTAATGGTACTGGGGTTTGGATCAGGCTTTTAAAAAGCTCTCCCAAATTACTAGCAATCCCATCACCCCATCCAATATCTAAGTTGTAGGCGGATCTACAGCTTAATAGAACTTCCCTCATTTTTAAAATATGAAGAAAAAGGTACAGAAAAGGTGGGAGACATCTCTGTATCCAAGGGTGATCCTTTTAAGAAGGGAATCCTCGAAGCCTAATGATCTTCTATTGTCAGAACTATACTCTGTGTGAGCCTCTATTTTACTACCACCTCCAGGTTTTAGCTTTCTATGAAAGTAAAAATATGAAGAGAAAGGATTCAGTCTTTTCACTGTATAATTTCCCTGGCTTTCTTTTCAGGGTAACATGTGTGCTGATTTATTTTATGTTCAAGAACTTGGCTTCCTTTTTCCACTTCCCGACCCAAGCTGAGGCATGGATATATAATAACAGGATATATATAATAAGAGGAGGAAATTTGCATTGCTTTTGCTTGTGCATATATAGAAGAAGTCAGGCTTATAAGCAAACAGTCTGTCACCTTTAACTTGTGTCAATGCCCTCCTCCTTCAGAATAGCCCAAAATGTTACCCGAAGATTACACAAGACAAAAGTAACTCATCTCACATCAGAAACAGTACACAAATATATGAGAGAGGGACACAGTATTTAGCAGTTTCAAAAAAATCCTCTGTTCTAATCCTGGTAACACAGATGCACATCCTAAATAGTCAGAAAATCAAATATTGTTCCTGTTAATGTTTTGTTAAGCAATTCTGACAACAATACACATTTGGCCAACTCACAAATATAGCATGCCTTGTCCTTTGAATTGTGGATGGTTTGCACTATGCTAAGAATGACAACAATTATAGAATTTGCATGCATCTGCCAACAGAACAGATGGCCTTGTAGTTGGAGGACAATGGAGAAAAAAGAAAGAAAATAAATGTTCAAATGAAATCCAAAATAACAAAGAAATCTTAACTAGATGCTGATATACAGGGCAATAAAGAAATTGATTTGAAAATATTGCAGTAGCACAGGAAGGAAAAACACTGAAATGGATTTGAGACGCTTTCTGAGGAAAGTATGGGAAGTGGATGGCCATGCTTCCAGCACATTAAATCATGTTTATTTCTTTGCCCTCTGCTGGCTACAACTGCTCAGAGTTATATTGGTGTAGCTCATTCAGTCCTAACGTCTATACTGAAGTTAAGGTTTTGATCGTGACAGGCATATGAAGATAGCCACAATATGGAAAGTTTACCTGTAGAAACAGATCTTAGAGTGTAAATACTGCTGAAGTTGTCAAAAAATGATTAAAACACTTACTATAGTCATGATTTTGAATAGCTGACAAAGCTAAAGACATATGCATAGTTCCATTTCTTTTATCCTTATACTTCAGTGGCTAACTATTCAGACAATCAACAGCAGACAGCATATACATTCTGGTACTGATATTTTCCAACTGTTTTTCTACTACAGGTGTCCAAATCACAACTCTGCTCTGACAGACGCTTTACAATATACCGAACAAGAATGTATCTCTGCCCCATTCAGTTTACAATCTGTGCGTATATGGAGAACAAGACATAGGTAAGCATATGATACAATATTGAGCAGTGTGGAAGACAGATGCCATCTTGGGCAAACCTTTTGGGTTTGTTTTTTTTTTTTTTTGAGGGGCAGGGGTGTTAAACACTGGGACAAAAAGAAATTTCAAAAGAGAGATTTTAGTAATACAATGAAATATATCTGCAGAAATCCACAGTTACTTATTCTCACATATGACAGTCAGTATGGGAGAAGGAGCACAAAGATCCTATTTGAAATTATAATTAATTGAATGTAGCAGTATAGCCAATTAAAACTGGGACTTGACCTCAATACTAAACAAAAGACAACAGGAAAGGTGAATATCAGATAAGAAATACTATGAAAAAAGCTGTGCTAAGAAAAGTGAAAAGGTAAAAAAAGATTCTTAGTGATCCACTAAGCAAACAGCTGACAAAATGCATCTCTGATTCACAACAATTCCCCACGGTTCAAGGTACTCTTAACAAATGAGAGTGGGGCGATCCATATGCTAATACAACCAAGTCTTTCAGAATGATTGTTTATCCTTTTGGGACTGTCTCATGGTGGGTGACGAGGGAGGTGAATCTTTGTAATTCCCTGAAAAGGGTACCCCAGCACGGCAGGGCAGCAAAAGCAGTAGAGTCACGACAATGACCCAGAGGAACGGTACCAAAAAATTTATTAGTTCTCCTAACAACAATCAAAAAGGAAAAACGTGACGGATAAAGGTGTTATGGTATAGGCATTATTTCTTTACCAACTATTTTAAGGCAAAACTAAGCAACGTCTATTAAGGAAAAAACGAGTAGAAGAAAGTCAAGAGAGAAAAGAGAGGGAAAAAGAGGGAGAGAAAGAAATAGTAAAGCAAAAAAATTTGGATCCAGCATTGTCATCTCGAGTTGGAATCTTGATCTGCAGGTGGTGGGTCGACAAAGGTAAACGTGCGCGCTCACCTTTATATAGTCTAGTTGATCCGAGCTCGTGTCTGTGCAGCTGGGTGTTGTAGAAGGTTCAGGGTGGGGGGCGACAGCATATATGTCCCCTCAGCAAATATCAGTCAATCAACGTGTGGCTGAACCGATGTTTTTGTAATCACGAGAGGAAGTGAAGAAAGGCAGCTCGCCGCTCTGCCTCTGCGGGGCTCGATCCATCTCCCTTCTGGTTCTCCTCTTGCAACATTTCCTGCTCGGGTTGTTTGAAACAAGACAGGCCGAGTCCTCTGGCAGTCTTAGACAGGGACAAAATCATAGCTGGTGTAATCTGGGACACATGCTACTTGATTGGTGTCTTCTAAATTTCTTATCCATTATTGCATAAAATCCATATTTAGCCCAGCGTATTTTTACTTTTATTAGTATTTATTATAGGTGCTATTTGTTCCCTTGTTGTCTTGCCACCTGTAAGTACCTATAATTCTGGTCTGTTCTCCTGGACAATATTCATTAAGGTCTAGTCACTCCGTGTGCGCACACTATCTCATCTCACTTCACCTTGCCAGGCACTTCTATATGACTGCAAAGGATTTTTATTGAAGAGGGAGGATTTAACAGTGAAGATTGCTTCCTGTGTATTCATCCATTAAGTGTTTTTCCTATTTAGTGATATATTCAGATTTAAATGCATCATATTGCTGTGGCATCTGAACACCTCACAGAAGCTAAAAATAACTATACATTATCCCAGACCAAGGTCCTGGGACTTAATAGGACAAATTTTATTTGCTTAATTTTCCATTTCTTACTGTATTTCCTTATTTTTGTCTCTCTCACTATCTTTCTTTTTTAGTTATTTAATTTTATTTTATACTGGAAAATGTATCTATGAGAAATTTTAAATGGAAGAAATGGGTCTTGCAAATTATTTTGAAGATTCTGACTCTTTTTGTGAACATATTTGTCTCCAATGAGATGAGAGTTACAAGGCCTTACCCTTATTTCTACAGAAGCTCTATTCTCCGCTTTCATGACTGTAATCTTTGAAGTAGAAAATTTCATCATATATTCTTCAAGAAATCACCATTAAAGATAAAAGACGAGAGAGAGAAATTGTCTAAATTAGCTCTTGTATTACTGAATGAATGCATTCTTTCTGTTTAATGTCAAACTGTTCAAGAGTGGCCAAACTGGTTACAGAAAACAGATTCAAAGTCTTGAAGAGGTGATCAAGTAATAGGTGAGATCACAGCCTTCTGTCCTAAGGCCAAAGTGAAGAAGTCAGATGAACTTAGGAAGAGATCAGAGAGCTGAGAATGATGATCTTCTGTGTCTTGGGTTTATACTACAGTAGGGTGAGCTCTGATGGGGTGAGATCTGAAGGGGTTTGCAACTTGTTCTTTAACATAAAGTTAGGGATGGTTAAATGCTGACAGCAGCCAATGAAAGTTGTGCATATTCACTAACAGAAAGTGTGCTCAGATGCTGTCCACAGTTAGAGATGAATTACAGGGTCTCCATACTGAGGCAATCAACAGGGGATGGAATTGCTACAGATACAAATCTAAAACCCCAGCAACTGCCACTTTCTTTCCAGTGACAACTGGAAGAGGCTGATAGTCCTCTAACTATTAAAAATAAAAAAAAAAAATAAAAAAATTATTTGTGGCAAAGCACAAAAGCACAACTATTGAAAAGAAATCTGCATAGTAAGATCCCATTCAGACATATGTGCGTCGATGTTCACTTAATATTTTCCTTTAATTTAGATATTGCAAAAAGGCATTCTCATAACATATTTTAAATCTGAAATCCCTGTGTTCAGCCAACTGAATTACTGTATAAAATTAATCATTGGAAAAAGAACATTGACGTACTGATGTGAGGAGAAAATTCCTACAGTTAGAAAGTATATTTCCAGCATTTCTTTGGTTTCACACTGTGCTTCTTTTTTACATTTAAAACAATAAAGAGACTGAAGTCATTCTGAATAGATGCAAGCAGAATTGTTTATATAACAATTTGGAGATTGTGAACATGGTTAGTCACATTCTGATCTCAATTATGTATGTATAACACTGGAGAATTTCAGTGAAGTTGAATTAGTAGTAGAATGTGTCTCAGATTTTTTTTTAAGTATTGTTTTCAAAGATGAAATAAACAGAACAATTATGCTGTTTGAATTTAATGTCTCTTCCCAATAAATAAGGTGAATAAAATCATTGCCATATCTTAGAGCTTCAGATCCTATGGCTCACATACCATGAATATAATGGAAACCTGAACATAGTCTGCCTACAAATTCTATCTACCTTTGTTGCTGTAAAAAAAATGGGTAACCTACATGCTTACCACTGGCCAACTGATATCCCCAAAAAGTCCGTGTACATATTTATGCATACATTGACTGTTAGAGCACCAAAGGTATGATGTGTTTACACCAATGACTCTTGCAGCAGAAGTACACTTGAGCCCAAATTAAAAGATAACACAACTTATCCATTCAATCGCCTTTCATCCCTGATACATCCAAAGCTATCCTGGAGCCGCTGCAGCTCACTACAATTGGTTTTGATTGAGTTTTGATTTAACGCTTACATAAATATATAAAGTCATAGCCTATTTATTGTATACTGAATATATACTTTCATATACATTACCATTTATACCTCATTATATCTCTCCCTGAATCTATACACATAGTGGCATGTGTATGTAATAGCTATCACATATTATATGTTTTCTTTTTTCTGGGAGCTTGAACAAACGTCAAGACAGTTAAAAGTCTGATTTTGTTGACTGAAAGTAATCTAATATTTGAAAATACAGTCATTTGAAAATACATTTATTAATAAACTAGTTTGTCTACTGGAGTCTCAAGAATATATCTTTATTTTCATTAAGGAAAATCTCTCTCTCTTAAAGGTCAAGTGTGAAATGGCTAATGGCATTGATTTATAGCTAATAGTCACTTCATTTCTGTTATGGGAACTCTGAGGACAGGCTTGGTCTCTAGGCTGTGATAAAATGTAGGTTAAGTATGCCATTTATTATTTGTCCCTTTGTGATTAATTGATCATTTGGGATGTTGATTACTTAATCATCCAAAATATTAATCAGCAGCCAGCTAAACAATAGCCCTAAATTGGTTTAATACCAATGACCAGGTGGCCACTGAAAGGAAGAAGTCTGTCCAATTAAAGAGCTGACTTTAGATTTTGCTGTCAAATACTCACTGTCAACCTCACCTCCCTACTAGCTGCTGAAAGCCCAGTACCGATCTGGCATTTCACCAAAATCAGCCCTCTGAAGTGCTGGAATGAGGACTTTTACTCAGCTAATGCCTGCATTGTTTCAAAATCCAAGGGAAATGCCACACGGCCCAGGCAATGTTCTGTAACACAGTCACAAGATCGTCTGCATGCAAATAAACATGCCTGCAGCTCACTGTAAGCTAGCTGATAAATGTGATAATTCAAAGTAATACTGCAATGGTAGCCAAACTCACTGTTACTGTGTGAGGAAATTCATTATGGCACAATTAAGTGTCAGAAAGATTCCATCTAGATAATCTTTATTATCCTTGATGAAAAAAATTCCGTTTCAAACTGGTGTAGTTCCTTTTCATTTTGTTAGTGAATACTGGGAAAATTATTCTCTTATTGTAGGCTCATCATAACTGGGAACAAGTTTTGCCCACCTGGCTCTCTAGACTGAAGATTTAGTGTAGTTTAGTGATCAATGAATTGCTGTTGTGGCAATTGTGTTCTCACTTTTACTGCAAAATAACACCTGATCTCTGTGTGCCTCAGTTTACTGAATAATAAAGTCTTTTTATAATGATGTTACTGATGCAATTTTTAATGATATTTTACTGAGTTAATAAACGTCTCCTACATAATTATTGTGTTGATAAACACAATGGAACTAATGTTAACATGTTCTGTGCTTTAGCTAGTTGGAGTATACTGTAAGTATCAAACTACAATATTTTACTTCATGCCCTAGTCACCTTCAGGAATAGATAAGGACTCTTAAGAAAGGAGCACAATGGGCAGTCAGGCTGCAATATGCTGCTACTTTATGTTACACTTTAATTTTTCAGACGAAAAATAAAAATGATAGAGGACAGTCTAAAATGACCATATCACTGGTCTGTTCTGATCAGCCCAGGGCCACAAGAAAAAGCCTAGTAATGCAGAGATGACACTGCTGGGTGATGCAGCAACCATCTACAATCCTAACCTGGAGTAGTTATATTGTTTTGATTAAATTCAGTCATGTAATAGTTAATGACAATGCATGGTGAAAGCTTGAATAGCACTTGTTTCTGCTCTTCAAACTCAAATTGTGTACTGTTACTCATTTACTGTCATCAGCAACCAAATTTCATGCCAAGTTTTAAAACCTTCACTTATATTCTAAATACCACAAGGTTGGCTACTATCACAGGATGTTATGAAATCAAATAGTATGGTCCTTATGTCAAAAGACTACAAAATCAGTTTGACACCCCTACTCAAGTTATCTGGCAATTAGAGTCCATATTAATTTACTTTTCTGAAAGTCCTCAATTTAAAAGTTTCCCCCATCAAGCATTTCACTGGTGTTTTTTCATGACCATTTTGCTCTGTTTGTGAGAAAAGCTGGGAAAAATCCCTCTTTTGGGAGCAGGGCAAGTTCGTAACAGCACACTCATTAAATAGTTCTATTTAAAAAAAAAGTATCTTTCTCAAGTATTTGTAGAAATAACTTGGCCATTAATCTCCTTAAGTGAACACTGATACATTTGTTAGCATATTCTAATGAGTGTAAATTAGATGAAAGATAAAACAAGAATTTAAAATGTTAGGAAATATCTATTATGTGTTAGGAAATAAAGTTTCAGTACATGGTAGTACTACAGGTAGAACAATACACATTATACGATATTGAAGCAAGCCAGCCATGAAGTGAAAAGATGCTACCTCAGGTAGCTTCAAAGCAAGGGAGAATATTCTTTCTCCAAAGGGCTGATATTTAAGGTAATATATTGTATATGGTAATATGTTATATTACCTGTCCAGCTACCTTTAGGTTTTTTTCCATTTGGAGTTCTGTATTTATGTAGATATGCTCTTCAGTTACTTACATTAGTTTTATTATACCTATGCCTTCAACTACTTTGTATTTAAGATGTGCTATGTTTCTGGCCATGTGGAAATGTGCAGGAGATTCGAGTGTTAAAAAACACCCAAACAACTAAACAGAATATAGTTCGTAGTAAGCATGAACTATAGCTAAGTACCAATGTGTGAAATCTTAAAAAGAAGTCCATAGAAAACCTACACTGAATAGCCTTTGGACATAATTTCTTGCTAAAATATTGTTAATATTATACACAGAAGCAAATGTATCCAAATATTATATTTGTCAGAACTCATGGAAAGCTTAGTTCTTATGAACAGTTTTTGAAGTGACCGTTTGGCCCTCCACAACTCTCCAATCATTTCTGACCCTGCCAAGCACCACAGGGCGCTACTTCTCCCTTTGAGACTGAGAATGGAAAGAAGGGACATTTACGTTTATGAAAAGCAATATGCTTCCCACTATCTCAACTCATCTTCAACGTACCCAAGAAATACAGCTTCATACCTGAGACAGAATCTATGATGCAACATTGTGAGAAAAGTACAAGAGAGATCCTTGCTTGTTGGTATTCAGGTGCCCTGAAAATGACAATAAATGAAAAAGCTGTAACTAATTAATGAACATCCTGTGTTTAAAAACAAGCTTTCTGAAGGCCTGTCTGTAAGACAGACTGCCGTCAAAGCATTTGGTTGCTCCTGGAGCAAACCAAAAATTTTAATAGCTGTCAGTACTGGACAGAAAAATAACAAGCAGATTTAATTAGTATCCTCTGAATTCTTCAGTATAATGCTGTCTCTTCAGAAAACATTACTCAATGCTTCAAACTTATCCGTATCAGTTGATTTCAAGTTTGCTACATGCATAGCAATGTTTTGGCTTACAAGGATCGTTGTTTCCTTTCTAGATCACCACAGAAGAATCTTTGGAAAATGCAGATTTTAACTTCTGATAAGCTGGAGATACTAGGTAATTCTGACAGGTATTTTGTGTTTGTATTAGGAAGAAAGAAAATGTCTTTGCTTGTTGTTTTTTGGATTGTTTGCATTTTTGTTTTTCTCTATAGTTCACGACGGGAATATCAAGATTGAATCTGAAACTTACCAGTTGTTACAGGACGTCTGTTGAGAAATACTTTTTTGAGTCAAAACTTAGTTTATGGACAAAAATGCATAAGCACAAAACGGAAGTTTCTGATCAAACTTTAAAAATAACTATGTAGTAAGACACTCTCGAGAAAAGCTGAATGTTAAGAAATAGGAAACCTGAGGTTCAAGCCCCTCCTGTTCTTAACTCACGGTGGATTTGGACCAGAGTCTTTCACATCAGAAGCAGTTATCTTTATCTTTACATCTTTTCTGAGACATCATTTTCATACAATCCTTGTTTTCATCTTGGAGTAGAAATAGAAAATATTTTTATGGTATCTTCTTTACTCACATACATACATATCTTTAAAGTCTGTGGAAACAGAGTTTTTTCCCTTCAGTTTAGACTCCCCAAATTATCCTTACATCTGTGTCACTCAATCTCTGTTATTTAAAACAATCAATTAAAACACAGAATAATCTGACCCAGGTTTTCTTAGAATTTGTATCTGTGATTAACCAATATTCCAAAGTAGCTTCAGAGTTCTGTTGACCACATGGGTTTAGATCCCTACCTTATGAAAGCCAAATTCAAAGCCAGCATTAAGCCTCTTTGAAGGACAAGTACCATCAATTGTACTCCCCATTTTCTGCCAGTCTTCAATTCATGTTGAACTCTGGACTCTAAGATGGAGTCTCTCAGGACTCGAAGAGTACCTAGCCAAACTGGGGTCTAATTACATTAGAGACCTGTATTAAAAATAAGCAAATATAAAGTGTCACTGATACCATGCAGTATAATGACACAGTATCTGTTGATGCATATCAGGTACATAAAACATCACTTACAAATAAAAAACTGTCTGAGGTAATAAATACCGCTTTTGGTTTTAGTAGAAAACTGTGAAAAATGTTGACGGCATTATTATTATAATTAATGACATCAATTATTAGGAAAATGAAATAAAAGTCCTTAAGGTTTTCAAACGTTTCTGCACTACATGTTGGCTAACTAAAATGGTAATATCTGAGAGCAGATACAGAAAGATACAAAGACTCATTTGGTGTAGCGCTGTTATTATGCACTAAATGAGAATGTGATGTGAATGTACTTTAAGATTAACTGGTGATATGGCCAGTTGCTGGAACATTGGCAGACATGGCATTGATTCCATAGAGGATCATAAAAAAGATCATTTTCATAAAATGGGATAAAGTCTAAACTAAGACTTTTACTTCACCATTATCCTTTTCAAATTTAGGAGAGCAAGTAAGTGCTGTAACAGCTCAGGATTCTAAAATGCAGCACTCAGTGGTGTGCAGATGGTCTTCTGCCTGCTTCAGTCTCCAACATATCCCTGTAGATAGCTCCAAATGGTTCTCCAGCTACAGGCTCATATGTCCCACATGATATATCAGCTCTTCAGGAATCCACACAGACTTCAGACCTCTTCTGATTCTCTCAGATAAATGATAGCCAGATGCCACTGGCATAAAACAACCAATGGGATGCAATACTAAAGAATTCTGCACTTCATCTTCATATCCCAGGAATCTCCCAGCCAGTGGAAATTTTCTAGTGATAATAAAAGCAATCATTGGCATTTGGAATAAGTTATTGTTAAAAATAAAATAGGTTTCAAAATAGATTTTTATATTTAAAACATATTCAGAAAAATGAATCTGAAGTGGATGCGGTACAGGAGTAGCTTGATACAAATAACACCACAATGAGCAGTAATAAGTCACAGAGTTTAAGGACCATTTGTCTGAATATGCTCAATGACAATAATAACCAAAATAATAATTAATAAACTTTTATTTCTTAATTACCTTTATGAAATAAGTCCTTGGCACTGACCATACATTTAGCAGGTTAAAAAAAAAAAAATAAAAGAAACAAGATCAATCAGATGAGAGGCACAGATGAACAGGATACTGAGCTCTGATCTCTTCTTGGCCTACTCAGAGTAAATGATATGGCATGTGAGAAATAGACAAAGTCTTACTAGCAAAAATGTCACTTAAGCTGTTGAGCCTTTGATGCTGACAAGAACTGCAGAAAAGTTACACGTATAAAATAGAGAGGTGATGAATTAATAGCAAAATGAAGCCAACTCCCAAGAGAATAGATAGCTAAAAGAAGGAGAAAAGAGTATCTTCATATTCAACTAAAGTGCAGCAGAAAGGAGCCTGCAAAATGGGAGGCCTAGTTCCTGGTCACCTAGTGTGAGGATCCGACCTAGGAAGCTGTTGATTGATAGAGTGATCAGGTAGACAATTAAGGTATTAATTGCTCTGATGTCGCACATGCTCTGTGAAAAAGTCTTTGGCTTGACAGATGGACTGTATTTTTTTCTCTCTTGATCTTAAGGGATCCTATCTAAACTCCTAGCTGAGGATCTTATAAAGCTCCACCGTTTTCAGTTTTCAGAGGAAAATATGTAGGTACACTCAACAGAAAAAACAGGAGACAAACGAAATGGTGATGACCCACTGTGCTAAATGACAGACAGACGAAATTCAACTGCCGCTACCACTCAGTAAGAGCAAGAGTACTCCTTTCTCGCAGAAGCATTAGAGCATCAGAATGAAATACACTGTAAAGGCATCAAACACTGTTGTACTGGCTGGTACTGGGATTCAGTGCCCATACAGAAATGATGGTAAGCAAGCAATGAAAGCTAGAAAGTGGGCAAGTAAATCTAGACTAGCATCCAAGGTACCAAAATACAAATAATCAGAAATTACAAATGAAAATAGTAATAAGCTCAACTGCTACAGATCACTGAAGAGAATAAGTTGATATTAATGAATTGCTTCACTACAAAGGCATGTGCAAAACTGAAGTAAACCCTGTGAGTAATGAAGTCATGCCTAAATCAAAAAATGAACAACTGTGTAATCAATGTGACAACAGTGAGTCAACAATGAGTCAACAGGATTGAAGCTTTCCACTCCAGTATGGCAAATATGAGGAGATTCAGAAAAAGATTTCTTAAACTAAAATAAATTATATAATATTTATATCTCCATCTATTTTTATAGTAATTTGTTACTTCCTCTAAAAGCAATTGCCATTCCTTGCCTTGGGATGTGAGAAAAGAATGTCTAAGTAGTTGTAGTGATTTTCTCCTGTGTTATAAAGTGGAATTCAGCAGCACGCTGGTCTCCCTTGGAGTTTCTCTGTGATCTTTTGGCAACTCACTTAATCCTTCAAAACCACAGTAAAACAAGAATAATACAACTTTTATGATCTGTTTGTAGTTTGATGATGACAGATCTGTTATAGTTGCACATACTGGCATGAAGATATTTAGGCTTAATGTTCTGAAGAAGAACTAGCATGCAACCATGACACCTGACGCCTATGGCAAAAGTAAAAAGTCTCCAAAAATGCCAGTTGTGAGGGAAAATATATTGATATTTGGTAGCACAGAAGGGCAGTCCTGGAACATATTTGTACGTATTGTGCATGTTTAGGAGACATTGGTGTTAAATAGGAAATTATACTTCCTAGTAGAGATAACGTAATTTTGAACATGTGTAGAAATCTAGGCTGACTCTGCCTAAATGTTCCTGAGCTGAGTAATGTCCTTAGTCCAAACCAATAGCTTTTAGTATTATGTTAAAATGTTCAAGCCCAACATAAGAAAATGTTAAGAAAGCTAGTACAAGAATCTCCTGTGAGCAGGGACATACGAAGCAATTCAGTCTCTTGTGAGCTGAGCAATTGTTCAGTTCACCATGTGATACTCTTCTTTCAAGAGATGAAATAACAAAAACCATGGGCAGATCTCTGGGAGTTATTTACACTGGCTTTTGGTGGTAGGCATGGTTAGAGGAAGAGTCCAATGGAGTGAGGAGCAGCTAACAAAAACAAGTCATAGCACCATATCACATCAACTTAATTCAGACCTTAGTACAAGCAAGACTTAAAAACATGGGCAAAGGAAGGCTATTGCAAAAGGAGAAAAGCAACCATTTGGCTTCACAGTGGCTTCCTGGAGACAAAGACTACAAGTTGTTTTAGTTATATTGTGGAAATTAGGTGTTCTTCTCTATAAAGCTTTCTGGTTACAGCTTTCTTCTCCCTCTTGAATTCATATTGTTTAATAAACCTCGTGGATCCTACTTGAGAGAGGGGAAAATGAGTTCACTGGAAGCCTGAATTTTAATATCATTTCCCCAAGTTCAGAGGATTTTGCCAGAGCTTTGATCCAGGGCTTTTTGTAGTGACCTTTAACTTCAGCCCAGCTCCTGTTGCCACCTATCAAGTCAGATGGGAACAAAGGCTTGAATAAAAGAGCAACATACCACTGGCTGAGGAAAAATCATAGTATCAAATGCCCAAATATGCATAATGACATCTGTATTTGTTTGGTCATGACTTACCCTGTAGATCTTGATGTGTCTTCACTTCCTCCACACCATCGTAGCACTTGAAATGCATCTGCTGGAAAAGTCCTGCTGAAATGGCTGGGGAGGCCAGGCTGACCCCGTGAGTCTTAAGTGTGCTGCTGGGAATAGCTGGGGACACTCAGGGCAAGCAAACTTCCTGCAAAGGTGTTTGGAGTGACATTGACTTTCCTCTAAAGTGCTTTATTCTTAAGCAGTTAACAAGTATTACAGCTCCATCTATTCAGTGGCTTTTCAATAAATAAAATAAGCAACTCAGGAGCACTGAAAATCAAATTTTCATCCTTTGACAAGCATTAAGAAAAAGTGCTAGAATTTATTTGTGATCTGGTTAAAAGCCTTCCTTTCTGTCCCTGATACATAGTAGAGACACAAACTTAAGAAAAGCTGACTGGGAAAATGATTTCACAAGGAGTAAGATAGCTGTCGGCAACATAAAATATCTTTTCTTGTCTACAGATTCACTGCTTCCATTCTTTTCAGGGGCAATATAAAAGAAATCAAGAGCACCATCTACTAGAAAAGGAGGAGTCCAGCAAACTGCCACACTGCCTGATGTATTTTCCTTCTCACCTCAGGACTGTCTACTACATAATTGGCAATAAATTGTTATTACTTCCCACTATGGCAAATCCCTTTGTGGCTTTTATATAGTTTGGATAGACTATGACTGAGCCATAGAGAGAATAAAAAAGATACAAGTATAGTACTTAAGTGCTATCAATAAGAAAAGAATACTACTCACAATAATGTAAGCCCTGAAAAGAATTTTTGTATTTCCCATAAGCTGTACAATAGAAACTTTGTTCATGTGCCACACCTTGGGCCAGGTCAGTACAAAGAATATAGCTTGCTTTTTCTAATAGCATGTTATTAAAATACGTATTTGCATCCCACTTCCTCGGAGATGTGTTGCCATCCTAGTGTAAGTGGGTTGTGTTAGCCGATAGAAGTAAACAGTAAGAAAATTATATCACCTAAGGCTTTACTTGCTCTGTCTTGTTGGTTCTTACTTGCCTTTCTCCTTTTTTTCTCTGCTTCTTTTACTCTTTACTGTCTTTATGTGTAACTGAATCTCTTAACACTCTGAAGATATATTTTAAAATAAAATTTTCCTGTCTTTTTTTTTCTAAACAACTGGACTTCCTGCTAGATTCTTGAGTCTATCCCAGATTCCAGAGATATTTACAGAAGCTATATTTACTAATTGAAGTAAAAGATAAACCGAAATAAACAATAATAACTCCTACATGACCTCTCTGGTAATGTCTCGTAACTTTCTTTGCTGGCTTTTATGTTGCTAAAAATAAATTGGGACTTTTGCTTGAGAGATTGAGAGAAACAAAATAGAGACTTGAAGAATTTGCAACAAGACTTGAAATTATTAAAGCAGCTGAGGCACATCTAATGAGAGAATATTCCATAACAATTGATGTAAAACTCCATATTCAAGAAAAAAACAGAAAAAATTGCAGAAAGATACTAAAGAAACAGAGGGGAATGTAATGAGGCATCTAGATCTCAAGGCATCACAATTACAGAAATTTTTATTTTGGCCTGGCCTTCCTGTCTCAGCCATTGCTATTGCACTCCCCCAAAATAACCCCCCAAATCTTTGTTTGGAATGACTGACAAAGATCCTACAGACAACTTCACAGAGTAACCTGACACTGGTTAACTGCACAGAGTTAACCTAACACTGCAAAATTTGCTTATATATAAGCCTTTTATAAAAGTACTAGGAGACTTTAAGGTCTGAACCTAAATTTCTCCAAATCAGGTCTAATTTTGTCCTGTGAGGTCGTGTGCTGTCTCTGTTGAAGCCTGATATTGAAAACTATAGTCTGAGTACAAGACACAGAGACATTCTTATTTGTTCATACCAGTGCTGTCAGTAATTCGTCATTTCATCCTTACCAATCTTCTACTGTAACAAGGTAAAATCTTCCCTTTCCACATATTTGCAATGTGGTTAAAGACAGGGGGAGAGAGAGAGAGAGCTCAGAGAGATGAGAATGCTCTCAGAAGCTCAAGTGTGGAGCAAATTAGAGGTATTCTAATTAGGCATGTGTTTGGAGAAAGAAGACTGCACTGAAGGAAGAATCGAAATCAAAGGTGTGTTGTCATCTGCAAAAGAGCTGGAATAATTTTTTCAAAGCTAGACCTGAAGGTCTCACCATCTTATATAGAATGAAAACTTTCTTATGCCCTGAAAGTCCAGAGTCCGAACAATGCAAAGATTTCTTCAAGCCTTTTAGAAATATAAAGGAGAATACAATTCTCCATTTGTAAGGTGTGATTAAAATATTCTGTTATTTAGCTTCCACATGACTTATGAATAATTGTTCACTGCAGAAACACGAAGTAATGTTGGGCCAAATCCTGGGACTTTTTAACTTTTCTTTATTTAGGAAGAAGTCATGTTAAAGTCAAGGCATGTGAAATCTTTCTGAAATTTTTTTTATTCACAATATCTTTGCTGTTCAAACAGAACTTGTACTATGTTAACATGTTTGCTTTGTTTGCTGTTTGAAATTGTCAGTCTGATGAAAAGTGAATAATATAAACTAAGCTTCAAAAACAAAAACAAAAACAAGACAAAACCCCCAACAAACCTTGGAAAAACCCCTGTGGTTATGCACCTATGTTCATTTTCTGTCCTCTATTTATCAAAACAGAGAAAATTGATTCAAAACTGTGTGAGCATTTAGTCATCTTTCTTCAGAAACTTGGAATTTTTCCCATTGGATGCCTATAACCACACACCTTGCTGAGGTTTCTAATGTGTCATCTTAATTCTTCAATTAAGAATAAAGTAGTTTATGCATCAGAATTCTGACAAGAGGGGGGGTTTTGATTGCTTTTGTTTATTTGCTTGTTATTTCTTTCTTGGAGAGATTCCCTGGATACAGTCCAACTCATTTAGGAAAAAAAAAAAAAAAGTTATGCCAATTAAATTTCCTTTTGTTATAATGAGGGGTATATATATGTACTGAAATATTCTCATGGCAGGAGAGCCAGTATCTTTTATGGCAAGATATATTCCTTCATGGTGCATCTTGTTTTGCATTTGCTTGCAGTATAGTAAGAAAGGAATTTTCTGGTTTTCAGATTTTATCAATGACAAAAACCTTTTTTATGGAATAGATGGTAAGATGTGGCTACTGTGACAACAGTAGCTAAGTATATTTAGTGATTGACAGTCCTTTCCAGTCCCATTAGCCACAAAATAAAATCTCATTACAAAAACATCAACTTTATTAAATCACAAAGTAAATATTTTTGGATTAAATGTTGATATTTTTATCCAGCTGAACAGAACTCTATTTTACAAATGCACCCATCATAATTTTTTAAACAACTTGTGGCAGAAGATATTATTAAGAATGCAATGAAGATTGCATCTTATGAAATAATGAGATATAAATATTTTTTAAAAAGATATAACAAGAAAAATCCATGCAATGTTAATAAGAGACAATAAGAATTTTGGGGTTTGGGAGGGTGCAAGGATGAGAGGGTGGGGGAGGCCAAAGCAACTCTTGGAGGTACTCAGTACTGATACATCTTCATTTCAATAGACGGTGAACTAGTTCCAATATACAATGCCCAGTTATATCTTTGAATGATATCATAAAGCAAGTTGTTCAGAGACTACTATTTTTAATTACATTTGTAATGCTAAAAGAAAGTAGAAATTACAAGCTAATCATTCCTTAGTGTTATTTTAATTTTCTTTCATCTTGATGGAAAAGAAGAAGAAATAATTTCTGATGCAGCAAAAACTGTGTCACACTGTAGGTGTTGTTTTTTTCTTCTTCTTTGTAATAAACTGAAGTTCATTTCAAAATACAAGAATAGAAGAATCAAAAATAATATTTCTGACAGCTTGAAATTTTTGCAAGTTTTTATTTTTTATTTTTCTCAATTGAAATCATTACTAGAATTCATAAAACAAGGAACTTGAAAGGACTTTGACAGGTCATCTAGCTTTTCTCTGTAAATTTGATGAATTCTACATTAATATTTGAATCAATCCAAAATCCACTTTAGTGAAAAAAATCACTCAGTTCTGTCCTGTGGTCTAAAGTTAGAATAAAATCAACATATTTTCCAAAAATGTTTGTGGTTTAGGGAAGAATCCTAAAAATCAACAGTAAAGAATATGCATTATTAGAGATGTTAGTTTATAATCTTTTCATTCTGTAGGCCATCTCCCATCTTACAGTGATTAAATAAAATCTTAGAGAAAACATACCCTGCAAAGAAAAATAAATGCAGTAGAATCCTGAAATTCTTTTTGTAAGGGAAAAGTCAAAGCGATGTGACATCTAGAATAGTAATGTTAATACCTGTCTTCAGCAAATAGTCTATGTGATATTTATGATGTATCACAAATTCCTGCTCAATATGTCCCTTTGTTCTCAAGTGATGTAGAGAAGAATTTGCAATATTTCTGGAATCAAAGGATTTGTCAGTAATTCTGAATCCTAGTTTTCTTTTTTTTTTCTTTTTTTCTTTTCTCAATTTTACCTTTTCTTGCTGTATTTTAATTTTTGTTCTGATTCACCAGAGATGTCACCAAGCTCCTATGTACCAGTTATCCCTTCAGTGTCTAATCACCAAGCCTTCAAGTGAAATAGAAATATCGATTTCATGATAGTCTGAAAACAGAAGTAAACCACTTCGCAGTTCTGCTCTGAACGTATGTGCTTCCTAGTTACTACTACAAGCTTTCATAGATTTATAGTACTCTGTGAAGCTCAGTCTGCCTGGTTTTTGAATGCTCATTTTCTAACGAAAACTGGTTTTTTGATGTGCCTAAGCTAACATTGCTCTTTCCTATAAATCTCTCAGTGTATATGAATAAAAAATTCTGCAGGGCTGTTTCAGATGTCTATGCTCAATGATCTTGGACAAATGATAGAAAAGGTCATGCAACCTGCTACAGGTCAAAAATCTAACCACTGAAATAGCTATTATAATTGTAAAATAAAATATCATCATTTCTGTATAAAGCAAAAAACTGTTAAGTGTGAAATACATTAGCAAAGTGTTTGAGTTCTCACAAGAAGAGCTGTAGTAAAGGTGACTATACCCTAAAATTTTGTGCAGACGGTTTTTGCATATGTGTGGCTTCCTTTCATGATGGATAATATTATTGTGTTCCTGGACAGTACCTGTCCTTGCTTCCACTGCCTGCCCTTTTCCTTGTCACCCTTTAGTCTGACCAGCAGGTCTCTAGTCTTCCTTTCCTGGTTTCTTACATGTGCAGATCAGAGCTCTTGTGCTCTAAGAAAGCATCCTTAAAGATCTGCCAGCTCTCTTCTGCTCCCTTGTCCCTGAAGGCAGTTTCCCGGGGGTCCTATTGACTAACACCTTGAACAGCTGGAAGTTTGCTTTCCTAAAATTCAGGGTCCTGACTTTACTCTTTGCCTGACCGGCATCCCTCAGGACTGCAGGCTCCACCAGTGCAACTCCCTGTTTGTTGTCCATGCTGTGTGCATTGATGTAGAGGCATTTCAGCTGGACTGTCGGTCGTGTCACCTTCTTAGAGAAACGTGGCTTAATTCCTTTGAGGCATTTTACCGGTGTTTCCCTCTTGGCTCCTATTACCTCAGGAGTGCCTGTCTCATCTCCATAAGACTGCAGTGTACTGCAGTGTACCCAGCACATCTCAGAGCAACAGGCTGAGGGCCCTCACTAGCACCCTGTTCCTCAAACTTTGGCATGTCATCTCACAGCTTGTCACGGGTAAGCCTGATATTATCCTCCTGCCCCTTCAAGACTAGTTTAAAGCTCTGTCAATGAGCCCTGCTTGCTTGTGAGCAAAGACCCTCTTCCCTCTTTGAGAAAGGTGAATTCCATTTGAAGTCAGCAAGGTTGGTGCTCTGTAGGCTATTCCGTTGTTGAAAAACCCAAAACTGTGGCAGTGACACCAGCCACGGTCTCATGTATTTATAGACTGAGTCCATCTGTTCCTTCCAGTATCACTGCCCACAACTGCAAGGATAGAGGAAAAAATGAGTGCTTCAGATTCCCTTACCAATTCTTCCAAGGCTCTGAAGTCTCTTTTGATTGCCCCCTACACATTGTAGCTTCATTGCCATCCACATGGAAGATCAGTAGTGGATAATAGTCCAAGGGTCATAGCAGGCTAGGAGGTTTCCTAGTGATTAACCTGGGCCTCAGGGAGGCAGCAGACATCCTTAAGAGGAGGGTCTGTCCAACATATTGGGCCTTCTGTTCCACTCAGAAGGGAGTCGCCTACACCTATAACCTGTCTTTGGTTGCTCATGGAGGTGGTCGTGATACGGGGGGGGTGGGCCTTTCTGACCTTGTTGACACCTCTGGTGTAGATGGACCATCATCTACATAATCCGTTGATTGGCCTTCCACATGCAGAGCCTCATACCTGTTGTACAGAGGCACCTGGGAAGGCAAGGTGGGCAAGGAAGAAATTCGCCTCCCCAAGAGTGGACCTGCCTCCATTCACTCCTTTCCTTTAAGCTACTTCCTTCAGCCTGGGGGAGTGAGGACACAGGATCCCCTTGATCTTGATTTTTTTTCTGATGCTTGTTCCTGTTTCTGTCTCAGGGATGGCAGGACATGGTTCCACCAGTCTATCTCTTTCTCAGCATCCCTGATGGTCCTTAACCTTTCTACTTCCACTTGTGGCTCTGCCACCAGGCTGAGCAGATCATATGTTTTCTGACATTTCCTCAGTCTGTGCTTCTCCCACACTCTTGCACATGATCCATATGTTAACCTCACAAAGAACTAATTTTGGTTTTGACTGAGATACAAGATACTATTTTTTCTGATTAGTTTATAAGAAATGTGTTGCCAGATTGATCTTCCAGCCTCACATGGAAAAGCCTTCCTGCTCTCAATAATATACATGCATTTGATTTTTACAGTAGTGTGCATTAATTATAAAATCATTATATATGTGCACTCTCAGAAAAAAAAAATAAAGTCTTCTCACTATTTTTTTTCTTTTTGCCGTTCTTTCTGTCCTAGGTGACTACATATAATTATTACAATTAACACAAACTAATATTTGAATGGCTCATATCATGAATCAGAGCCCTGCAGGCACAACTGATGAAACTCAGTTCCCCCAGGGGGCCTTCTTTGTAACCATCAACATATGTGAGACCAGAAATCTGACAGAAAGTTTTGGTCAATATCACAGAATCGTAAAATGACACAATCATATAATGATCTGGGTTGGAAGGGACCTTAAAGAATATGTACTTCCAACCCCGCTGCCATGGGCAGGGACACCCTCCACTAGACCAGGTTGCCCAAAGCCCCATCCAACCTGGCCTTGAACACTTCCAGGGAGAGTGCCTCGCCACCCTCATCATAAAAAATTTCTTCCTAATATGTAACCTAAATCTACCCTCTTTCAGTTTAAAGCCATTACCCCTTGTCCTTTCACTCTATGCCCTTGTAAACAGTCCATCTCCAGCTTTTTTGTAGGCCCCCTTCAGCTACTGGAAGGTCACAATTAGGTCTCCCTGGAGCCTTCTCTTCTCTGGGCTGAACAACCCCAACTCTCTCAGCCTGTCTTCACAGGAGAGGTGCTCCAGCCTGCTGATTGTCTTTGTGATCAAGTGCCAATTATGAAGAATTTTATTTGAACCAATCATCAGAATTCCAACTTCCACAAGATGCTTCCAACTGCAATTACAAAACTTTTTCAACAGCTTTTTGCTACATGACATTCTTCTGCTCTTCACACTTTACTGTCTTTGCTGTGTCATCTATAGTAAAAAGGAAGGATAGGGTGCTTAAGAGAAAGTGCCATGTTTTTGCCCTTGTGGAAGTACATCATTAGCTATGTGTCAATTTCAGTATTCCAATGTGAAATGTGGAAAAATGTGATAGGATTCATTTAGTCTGCATTTGAAATTATATGTTTTATCTGAGTTGGGAATATCTCCCAGGCTATTCAGTTGGTGTTTTCTATAACAAAAGCATTTATATTTAAAATTTAGTGAAGGCCAGATTTTTCTTTCAGGGTAGATTTTCTATAGCCTTGATTCTAATTCTGTTTTAAAGGTCAAATACTGATGAAACATAAGAGTCAGGTCTGTACTTCTGGATAGGCATTGGTGGAGTAGGAAGAATTTAGCCTCTGAATGGGCTTCAGTGTGTTTCTGAGTCACACAAGACAGAACAGGGCTGTGAACTCCCCTCCCTCTGCTCCTTACCATGGGTAAGGTACTTCTGGAGATGTACGGATTTGTAAAGTTTGGTGGGTTGCATTTATGCTTGATTTTCTGTGCTTATTGAGCTTCTCTTGGAAGTTTAATAGGTTACCAAACTTTAATAGATTATTCTGATTGTCACAGCCTAAAATACTTTGGTAGGTACTTTATGAAAGAGTCATTAACAACACTGGTTATTATCTGGATTTTACAAAAGTCATAGACAATAGTTCCTTTGGTTTTGATGGGAACCACATAAGAGTCCTTGTTATCACATCATCATCGAAAAGATCTCAAAATATTTTATGAAATTTAAATCCATACTGTATTTTCATGTATAGATTTTGTGCCATATAACCCACTTGACATCAGATATGATTATCTACTGGGGAAAAAAAAAAGTTTGGAGGTAGTTTCTCCATTTTTTATCAACACATTCTAATAATCAAACTATGGCTGAATCATGGAGGTTTTTCATTTGCTTTCACATAAAACTTCTATATTATGTATGTGAAACTGTGGTAATTTTTACATGATGGATGGACTGTATCTCTATAAAGATACAGACATACAGATATAGCTATTCTAAAAATGCAGTGATAAGAAACAAAGTGGCAAGTATGCCTTTGTTCACGTTTTTCTCAGTGAGGGACTCCACTGTATAAAATAGAAAGCAGATAAGATTTTAATAGCTTTCTCCTCTCTTCCCCTCTTTGGACCACTAGAAAAAGCTGCCTCTGAAATAAATTTACCTCTCTGACACAATGTTGAATGCAATTATTTTCTTTAATGGGATAGTTCCTGCTTTGGAATGCAAACAACAAAAATATCATCCAGTTTGACCAGAGATGAAATAAGCCAGATTATATTAAAAACAGGATCACTGAAATTCTTTTTACAGTCAGTAAAGAAGTTCCAACTGTCTTAAATGATTATATGCTGAGGGCTTAAAATTCAACACAAATATCAGATGGGGGGGAATCTTGCAGATCTTTCTTTTTTTTAATACTATAAATTATAATATTTTGCATTCCTTTGCAACTTCTTTCTGTTCCTGTGTCACATATGAATGGGATTTTCAAAAGGATTCATTATTGGTCTAATGCAGTTTCTGCTGAAGTCTATGACAACCTTGTCAGTAACCTTAACAACAACAGGTTAATGGGAATTTGAGAAATTCCTCCCCTCCCTATTAAATGTTAGTTTCTTTCCGAAAGAAAGGAAAGAAGAAAGAAAGAAAGAAAGAAAGAAAGAAAGAAAGAAAGAAAGAAAGTAAGTCAGTCAATTGATTATTTTACTGTTATTAGTATTTTACTATTAGTTTTACTTAATAAATCAAAGCTCTGCCTGTTAGTTTGGTAGATTATTTATTTCTCTGTTTTTTATAACCACTGTAGTTCTGACATTTTTAAGAAAAATGGGTTGATAAAAAATATATGGATCAAAAAATGATTAGCAGTAGCCAAACACCAGCAACAATAGGCTAAATTGTAACTGCTGACTGTACTCAGGAGACTTCTGTCATTGTCTCCTTCAGAAAACTTTTTGTTGCTTAGACAAGTAAACAGGGCAAGTGACACAGTCATTTCATTCATTTTATTCCATTTTCCCAGACTTTTATGCATTGCCATACCAAATAGTCTTGCAGCCCTCAGTATTTCACAATACCCCATTGTAGAACTCAATGTTTTACATGCTGACACTCCTTTCAAATGAAGCAAGAGTGATATAAACAAATGCTTAGCCTGCAGCAAAGCTCAACTGTTAGTTAGGGAGTAATGTGAACTGCTGAAGAATCTGGCTTCAAAACAAATTAGTGGGGTTTTGTTGTTGTTTTGTAGCACTGTCAGAAAGCACTTTGCCTAAGGGTCAAATAGGGGAAATAATGCCAGTTAGCAATTCTGCAGAGCCCCGTCCTCTTATCTCCCTTCGTTTCAATGCAATGTACAGAAGCCAATAAGAATTGGCGAAAACAGTGCAACCATTTGTTCTCTTGCAATATTTTTACACATAAAAATGCAATGGAACCATCACAATATGAGCTCTTACCACACCTGAGTAACCATGTGGTGGTCTTACAGTACTTGAACCACTCATTCAATGTTTCTGGTCTGGGAAATCGAGCGGAAGGGAGGAGGGGAAGGAGTGATAGAAAACACCTTCTTATTTCAAATGTGCTCTGAAAAGAGAAGCTCTGGAATCGAGTGAACTTGATGCTTGCTAAATTTACCTTTCTGCTTCTTTCTGTGGAAGTATGGCCTTTCTCTTCTTTTTAGCTGTGTTATAGATAAGAAACACAGCTGGCTGATTTGGACTTTTTTTAACAGAAAACAGAAGTAGACAATTACCTGGGCCAAACGCCTCTATTTTTTACAGTTAAAGACTCTTTGGGAATACTCAACATAGTCAGAGGTTTGTTTGTTTTTTTTCTCTCAAGCTTGATTTTGTTTGAACTCATTCCTCCATCCTTAATGAAAAGTTTAGTAAAAATGAGACCTAAAAGTCTGGAGCATTTTAAAAAATATATTTAGCAGTCATGTGAAGTATATACTACCTACTGCTGGTTCAAAGCCTAGAACGCTTTATACTGGCTCAAGTGCTCCCTAAGTACACATAGTAGGAAGCAAGCCGTCCTTCCTGTTACTAATCACTGAGACATAACACCTGGTGGAGGTAAAACAACTGTTTGGAGTGTTCAACAGGTCTATCTCTTCACGTGATCATATGACACCTAATCATTCACTTCCGTGCAACAGTTTATTTACATACTTTTAAATTCAATTCTGTGTACAGAAAAATAAGTACTACTCCAAAATCCAGGTTGTCCAACACTCTGAGTCATCTCCATGAGTATCTTAATAAGTTGATTGATTTAATTAAAATTTAGAGTACTCAATTAACTACTATCAATTTGAAACCTCTATACACTTCCAGTTTCTCACTGCTAATTTGGACAGACATGGGATAAAATTCCATTTTAAGTAGCTTTGGGCCATGTTCAGTTTACCCTTCAAAGAATGGTAAGAATGAAATGAAAGATGAGAAGGTATGAATCCACATCCTGAAACCATTTCCTCAGGAGGAGTCCTACAGATCAGCAGGAGTGAGTGTGCTCTTGTCTATGCAAAGTCCCTGAGAAGTCAGAAGATGCTGTCAACACATTGAGGACCTTTTCTGTCTTGCCATCTGCATGTCCAGTAGCATCTCTCCCCATATATTTGTGCACACCAGTAAGAGCTCTTAGGCGCATGCCTGAATCTTTTTGTGGGTTTGTTATAATATTTAGATATTGAAAAATGCAGCTATATTTTGTAGACTCTTTTTTTTTTAAACTAAGATAAGTCATCCTCTCTAGTTATAATTACATCTGAAAACACATCTCGTTGAACTCATGGTGGAAAGATAAAGTAAAAATACCGTAAAAGATTCAATTAATTTTCATCACTAATGAATTCATTGGAATTTGAAAGGAAGTGATTATTCCATAGAGATAAGTACAAAAATAAATATCTGGAGAGATGCTGCGGTAACCAAATAGTTGATTAATCAATTAATTATTCTGCATATAATTTATTAATAAGATAGAAGTGTCATAGAACAAAACAGAGTCTTTATATAAATGAAGCTGGAATTTTAGTCATTAAAAAATTGTCAGCTGTTCTGATAAACTCTGCTGTAAATACAGCATGTGTTCTTTTTCTCTCTTTTGATAAATCAACAAGAGAATTCAGGTATAAATATTTGCCTCCTGTTAGAGAAGACTTCAGCTGATTATCAACTTTTTTTTATGACTTGTTTCTATGAGAAATATGTGAGCTTTGGGATGTGTTATTACCATGTAATAATCAATAATTATTTGCAAAGAGCCTGCTTTGAAATGTTAGGCTGGCTAATTTTTTTCTACTAAGGAATTTACCGGTAGGTACATGTTCCAGGAAGGGCACTGAATCACCTGCCTTTGGCTCATACCTGTTATCCAGATGCATACCTAGAAGCCTTGGCTGGTTTCTTTTTCTTCCTTGTTTTTCCTTGCCTTGCCTTACCTTGCCTCATCTTGCCTTTTATGAACTTGACTCCTGATTCCTTATCAGCATTATAATGTCTTATCTCTTTATAAGTAGCTCAGAATTTCCTACTTACAAGTAAGATACTTCCAATATTCAGTGTGTCCATCACTACTCTATGAACTTACTTGGAATTTCTACTTTATCAGTTTGCAAAGTCTCACACGTTGGAGCTAGATACCAGTGGTCATATTAGTGAACTGGTCTGCAAAATGAACTGTGACTTCTGTCTGTATTCCTTTGTCCTCGTCCGTACCTTCGATACAGCAATACACATCTCTCTCTCACAGGATCAAATCCACCTTCTATCAAAGTCAGCAGCTGGACTGCTCTCACGCAGTTTTATGCAATGTCATGGCTAGAGTACTAATGCAATGAGCTGACCGCTTGCTTGTTCCTGAAAGTGTTCCTTCAAGCAGGACCTCATTCCCTTACCTATTTGAAAGTGGATTTCTGGAATTCTTCTGCTCTTGAGCTAAATCTGGGTGCAGTGCACTCACAGTTGCTTAGCGTGCAATTTTACATGCCAGATGCATTTTCTTCCCCTTGAAAGAAGGACTTCAATACATATACTTTTACCAGTTCAACACATGGGGATGAGCAAACTTAAAATACAATTAAGCACTAGATTAAAAAAAAAAAAAAAGAAAAAGAAAAACAAACCCCACTATAAAATATATGAATGCTTTATTTACCTTCAGGATGCAAGGCAGGGCCAGACTCCCTTGTCACAAGAGCAGTCAATGGAAATGGACAGTGGGGAAAGTGGTCCGAAGGAGAGCCCTGGAGAAGAAGCTCCTGCAAGAGGAAGCAGCATCAACTGGGGTGGCAACCGCGTGTGGTTGCTGCTTACACACCTCAAAACTTGCCTGAGCAGCAGCGATCAGTTTTGAGGACTCTGCTTAAGAAAATGTCATAGCAGTGACATAGATATTTTCTGATCCCTCACCATCTGCCTCTCGGGCAATAACCCTTTTGCATGCTTAGCTGCTTGTCGGGCCCAGGCTGGTCTCTGTACTTTCTAAACATGTGGTTTAGGTTTTTCCCTTGCAAAACTATTCCATTATAAATCTCCACTCTTCCCCTGTGAGGCAGTTCTATATATTGCATCAGTCTGAACCATAAATCCTAGATATGAAAATTTCTATTTTCTATAACCTGTTTTGTACAGTTAGATGTTATTTAATTCTTTGCCATTCAGATTCATTATGCTGAAAACAGTTTTTATTACTAGTCTTGTCTCCAAGGAAGATCATACATTCTTCTGCCACCACTATTTCTTCCTCCTGCTGTTCGTTCTCTCTCTCTAATTCAGTAACCTCATACACAAAATCCTTTTTTGTGGTAGACAACTATTGCCATTAGCAGAGCCCCACAAGCTGTTGCACTGAGGTCTGTATTTTTTTCAGATCCATACTGAGAAAATATGTTAAGATTTTGAATTATTCATTCAAGTGACTGGTCTTACAAGGATCATCCTAAACAGTCTGGTTTGTTTCCTGTTGTTTTGACAGCAGCTAGGTCATATGAAATCTTTTGAGCTTTAAGAGAAGGCCATGGGAATCAATACTAGTGTATAAGTATATATAGTATAGGACAGCCCCAACACTGAAATACATAAATCATTTTCAAAGATATATCCTATAATTTAGTTTTGCCCATTTGTGAGGTCCATATCTGGCGTTATTTTGGGGGGATTTTGGGGGTTTTTTTTTCAGATTTGAAAATCTATAAAAGAATATATTTCAGAGAAAAACAATTTATTTGAGAGTTATTATTTTTTTTTTTTTTGGAAATGTTTTAATTTAAACATGAATATGTCATGGAGAATGGAAGTCTGCTTCATTCTCAATTTGCAATGAAATTAAAACATGCTGAGCATTTTAAATTATGTAAGCAATACTCCCATTACCTCCCTTTTCCTAACAAGTAATTATCTTCATTTTCTTTAGTATTTTAAAAAAATCACATTGCTTCTCCCTTATTAATCACATTAACCTTCTGCATAATCCCACAGTAAATGCGCAATTCACAATTTGTGACATTTGCAAGCTCTCTCCATGGAAACTAGAAAGACACTACAAATTCAAATTTATATCAAATCTCTTCAAAATCTCCCTTATGTTGTTTGTGCTTTCTTCCCTCCTGTTTTATAGATTACAATTTTTTCCCTTTTCCTGCCTTCCAGTTTTTACTAGGCTGTCCCATTTACTTCAAGTTTCCGCTTTCTCTACTTTTCCTACATCACATCCCTGTTGAAGACAAAGTTACACAGTGTAAACTAAATAAAAATATCATAGCAATCATAACATGAAAAACAAGGAAAAATCTCTTATAAGGTAGATTTTTTGTTTTGACACAAGTCTGTTAAAGATTTCTGCACGTGAAAATCTCTGATCAAAAGGTATGGAAAGGGGTGAAAATGTTATTTCCAAAAAAATACGAAGCTGTAAAATTAAAAAAACCCCTAACAAACAACAAACCTTCCACAGAAACAAGAATGAGTATAGGTGGTATCTAAGAATGAGAAATGTAATCCTGGTGAAAAACAAGAGCCCCAATGCCAATCTATTTATTCAATTGCATATAATATATGCTGGAATGTTTTATATCAAGGATATGCAAGTTGTAACTAGATTTTTTTTTTTTCCTCTTTATTTTTTTCTAACATCCCCCTGGTATTCTTCTTTTAGTATTTGTTGAGATGATAAGAAGAAATATGCAAATATTGAAGAGATACAAACACTGGGAAAACTAAAGATCTTCTTTCTTTAAGGTCTCATGAAACTGCCTTTCCAGTCAAACATTTCAGATTCAATTAATTTGGGTAACTTTACTGAACATCTCAACAATTAAATTTACAATATCTTCAGTCATCACTAGTCAGGAATCAGACACTGACCTTGCAGCAAAAGCAAGAATTGCAATCTAATTCTTGTTGATGTTCACATTCTTGAAAATAGTAATGTTGGCTACTGTGTAGAATTACAGGTATTAAACTCTGTCTGATTCACCTGACCTGAAGAGGAGATAATCAAGTCTTCTATCTCAAGCAGTTCAAGCTCATTATTTTGTTAGATAGTAAATGGTTTCACCATTTTCAAAGAGTATTTTTTTTTGTGTCCACAATATATAAAAATGATGTTCAGATAGCTGCGAAGTTCCAAGGAAAAATATACAGATTGTTTTTTCTAATGTTTAGTGGTCAGGTCCAGGGTGCTCAAGTTATAAAAATTAAATATTAATCCAATTTTAAGTTTCTGAGGTAGGGGGAGTGGATTTCCCCCCCCCCCCCCCAAGAAATCAGAAAAATCCTTTTACTTTTTTTTTTTTTTTTTTAATGCCAAAAAGGCTGCTTAGGAGGAGAAATATATTATGTCCCATTGCTGGATTCATGCATTGCCAATGCAACTTTTAATTGTTTCCAGTGATATTATTGGAATAAAATCAGTCCTCTGACTAGGCATGTAAATGAAGCCAAAATCTTTCCTAGGACTCTTGACTGAAAGCATTTTGTAACAGAGACCTGTTAGTAGAAAGCGTGGTAACCTGTAAAGTGTTGAAAACATTCCATTACGATGTGTAGTTCCCTTTCCTATCACTTAAGTAAATCCTTCCACATCATCTTCGTGTGCTTTCTCTATTCTGTACCTTTCAAAGGAAAGAGGGTCATGGACTGGCGGATACTAAGAAAATCTGTATTTTTAAAACAGTATTCCAGCCTTCTGCATAAAAGACTATGTATGTTGCCTAAAAGGTCAACTGACTGCACACGGAGGATGCAGAGAAAAATGTAAAGCCGCCAGCGTCTACGTTCAGGAAGGCCGGCCCCATTGCTCTCATAACAAGCTGATGAGGTGCCAGAAGGACAGCGTACAACTGGGAGGAAAATATGCTCAGACCTTTGCACAGAAGGAACTTTGCCAGTGCACAGTATTTTTAGACGTACGCACCAATTCAACGGCAAATAGACAAACTCAATGTTAACTCATGGAGGAGATATCTGAAACCAGCAGTACAGTAAGTAGGTGGTGCTTCCTTAGGAAGGATAAAAAAGCTATGTAAAGTAGACACAGATGAGAACACAGAGGAGTAAGCCCCATTTTTGTAATATAATATATTACCTTTTTGGTTCCATACCTGAAGCAAGACAGAAAAAGCCTAGCTGAGGTACAGCTGCTTCACCCTGCCACTTCCAGTATCCTCTACCCTTCCCATCCTTATGGCCCTTTCTCAACTTCTGAAGAGATATGGGAAATATTTCTCACTTGTGCCTGGCAAAGTCAAGCTTTATGGTTTATATCCTTAAGTCTTCATTAGGAGCGTGAGTTTGAGATATCAATAAATAAAAAATAGAAGTTCCCATCATGAGAACATTTACGTATTAATTGCTTTGAGATTCTGGAAAGCTCCAAAGTTAGGAGTGGAGCTGGATGAGAGAATTTATCTCTGGTTTGAAATAAATGTTTTATTTCAGAAAAGAAAAGCGAACTGGTAGGAGAGTTGTTACAAAACATTTACAATGCTACAATGTTGCAAAGCATTTCCGGTTCCACAGAGCATTAGAACACAAATATTTTTGTATTTCTGCCCTTTATTTACATAACTAGTTTTAATTTACAATTCCAGGTGTTGCTTCACATTATCATTGATCCCTTCTCTTATTTTTTTTTTCCTCCTGACACATAAGTGCTGGTAGTTTGGGAAAAAAAAAATAAAAAATCCATGATCAAATATAAATCAAGGAATAGACTATAACTCTCCAGCCTAAGAACATACAGAGATTTTCTTATATTCTATATGAAAGGGGACAAACCAGCAAGCAGACAGTATCTGAGATGTGTGGTACACAGTAGCATCTTTAAGATCAGCTACAGGGAACTTTTCTTGTATTCATTGCAAAAATACCTACTCACCATTAGCACAACTAATTTTAAAGCCTGGAAGTGAGATGTGCTGCAATATTTCAATACTCAATGTACATTACAAACGGGCCATTTTCCACACTATTGTTACTTAGAACATCATTTAACATCTGTTCTTGCTATACTGTTACCTGTTTCTGAACCTTTGCTTCTGAGACTCATTGAAGATTTGGATGCTTAAAAGATTATTTAGTGCTTATTACCTGGAAGCCTAAGAATCTCTGGAAGATTCTTAAATTAATAAAGATGTGGTTTCAGGGAAAGGCTGTAGGTAAACACTGAGAGAGGAGAGCTGAGGAAGCAAATAAGAATTACATACTGAGACGAGAGTAGCATAGTTAAATATAGTGCAGAAAAGCAAGGTCCACTGGTTAGTGCTGATGCTGCCTTACTGGGCTTGAGAAGAAGGAAAATGAAAATTTAAAATACAGCTCATCATCCATGACCTAATTACAACTGTCTGGAATAATTTGTAGTTAAAGTAGGGGCCACAGAGCCACAGAGAATTTACTTAGATAAACACACAGTCACACAACATGTGCTCAGCTCTGTTTGCTATGGGATATGGCATTCTTCTATCATGGCTGTTTGTAAGATGAGTTAAATTAAGCTTGAAATTGCATGAGAGAAGTCTGGTTCAGAGAAATTTTGGAAGTGTTTGGACAACAAGATGGTGGTAGAACATACTGCAGCTCGGCACGTAAAACGGTTCGGATCAGCACAACTTTACCACAGATGTAGGGATAAGATGGAGAAATCTTCAGCAAACAAAAAGCTTTTAACTCTATTGACCTTAATGCTGTCTTACCACTCCGCGTGCTAATGTCTGTGGTGAAATTGAACTGAATTACCTCATTCCTTAAAAATTCTTGGTATGTTCCCCCTCTTTCGTGCCCCTGGGGTAAGTTGTTTGTAAGGCGTGTTTGACAGTGTAACGGACAGGTTCTGCTGGCATTCTTTGTTCCAGCGCAAGTGATGGCGAGCCACTAATAGCACGTCTCGTGTGCTGGATACAGCAGAATCGGTGGTTGCTGAATTCTACGCACCCAGAAATACTGGACAAATGAATATGCCGCACACACTGAATAAACCATGCTTTAACCTTTAAGAGTAGAGCTGATACGGATGCAAAGAGTATGTTTGGCACGTCTGGAAATTCTGAAAAATAGTAGAGAAGGGTGGACTGCTCCATAGATATTTCCCAGTGTATGTAATGATTCTGTACCAGATACCACAATTCCATCATTGACAGACCAGAGAATGACTTACACAGTACACTCACATTATGCTTTTTGAGAAGTTTATTTAATTGGCTAAATAAATAATAATAAAAAAGAATATATACATATATTGTAAATAAATAAATAAATAAATAAAAGAATATATGTATTTTTAATTAGCCTGATATCTGTTTGTTCACAGTTTTCCCAGTAACTTAAAAATGAATAAATGAATATGATTTCACTGTTGGAGGATATTTTACCCTTGAAAAAGAATTTTTAATGAAATAGTGTTCTTAAATACAATCCTTACCTAAATAATTTTTTAAAAAACTTTACACTTTAGATATGCATAAATGTAGTATATTGGGGGGGGGGAAGTATATTTGATGCAAAAACTTAAATCAATTCCCTCAGATCTCTTCAGGGAAATCCTTCCCAAATACCAAGTCTACAGTAAGAGAAGTTTCTTCTACCTAAAATTTCAAAATGTTAAAAAGAATGGAAATGACCACAAATGTTTAAGAAGTGACACTGCATCCTATTTTCTATGTTTAAGAATGAAAAATAACCATTACTCTAATGTGAATATAATCCAAAGCAAAGTGAATAATGTGCAGTATTTTGCTTGTTCCATTATTTATCTTGCTTGTCACTGTAACTCCCGTTCTTTGACATTTCCCTCCTCATTTTTAAGTTTAGGAGTTTTAGATCCCTTCAGATAACCTTTTAAGTAGCTGCGCAGATGTATTAAAATCTTCAGACTTCTTAAGGTTTTCAACTCCCAGTCCAAGTCTAGACAAAGTGCTTGGACACGCATTTCAGTGCCTTCATACAGACTTTTTCTCTGCTTAATTGCAACAGGTGGCCTGCATAGCTGTGCTGGCCAGGCGCCGAAACCTTAGATTCTAGGAAAATGGCAGATGAATTGTAACAAAGGATAGAGCAAAGAGTGCAATGGCAGAGTATTTAACACATATATAGCGATAATATGGCAGCAAAGTCCAAACTGTTGTGGTATGACCGTGGACTATTCAGCTCTGATGATAGGCTTTTTCTTTGCTATTAAAATCAGCAATGGAAAGAAGGGACAAGCTAATTAATCGAGATATACTTGTCCACGCAGTCTTTTGTATACGCTGGTCCTACTACTAAGAGGACTCTCCATGGCTGTAAAGGAGACCACCTTAGATTTCTCTCTGAAACATTAATTCTAAGAGTAATTACATGAGAACAGACTGAGGACAAAAAATGATAATCAATGGTATGACAGAAATAATAAAGCAGGAAAAACAAGATTATCTCTTTTCTCTCTTCTGTTGCTCCTGTTTCTCCTCTCTTCTAGACAATACTTTTCATGGAAATGTGCTGTGAATAAACATTTATCACATTATTTAAATAAGATTTCCTAGTAACAACTGGGTTTTCTTTAAAGACTACCTTTGAAGAAAGTGGCTTCAGCATTTCAAAATTAGGCTATGTTAGAGAAAGAAAATGAAGCACTTGTTGTCTGATTTCCAGTAAGAACAGTTATAATTGTTTTCTGTAAATGAACTTATATCTTTGTTCTATTAACTTGATCTTATGTTTTCATAGATTTTTTTATATTCTGATTCTCCACAAAAGGAAGAGTCCACAAGGTTTCTTCATACGCTTATTCACTGACATCTATAAGAAATATTTCTGACACGTGTTGCCTCAGAAATCATATTGACTTCTTAACCTGAAATTCAGCCACAAATACACTGATAGAATGTCTTGCAATAATGCACCTTCTCAAGTACGAATGTCTTAGTCTATGTGCTATTTATCTAGGTGACTTTAGTAAGCAATGTCTTTACATGTTTACACGTCATTAAGCATAACAAAACACTCTGATCTAAAGTGAATTTCTTTTTTTTTTTAGATATTACTATGAGTTGAATTTTACAGAAAATTCTCATACAAGGATGGCTGAAACAATTTGATAGGATAAGTGAATAAATAGTGTCTGAAACAATCCATCTTGCATTTTACTAACTAAGAAACCTGGGCTATTTCTTTGCTCACAGAGTTTTCAGGATAAATAAAATATTTCAACGTATTGACTAAATCAAAATTCTGACCAGTGGTAGGGTTATAGATTTTATTTCATCTTGAACTGCATAACTCATTCTCGTGCATTAGATCACAACTGATTGGAAAGCAGGACTTTAGGTGGCTGTGAGCCAACTGAACTGAATCCAGAACAGAGCACTAAGCTTTGGAAAAAAAATGGTTGAAATAAAATTAAAATTCTTCTGCTGAAGTCGAACATTTATACTACTTGGGAACTAATTACTATGGGCATGTCAGATGTGCAGACCGATATCTTTTCCAGACCACTTGTTTTAAACTGTTGAGTGTGGATTTAAAAAATGAATAAGAAATCTTCATACAGACTAGCTGTCTAGCTTGTTCTGTTTTTATTAAGAAATACACTGTAGAAAAAAATAGGTCTGTGAAAGTCATCTTTTTGTTTGTTTGTTTGTTTGTTTGTTTATGACAGTATTTAGTCAAGTAAATAGCCATGTATGAAAAAAACACACATTTATATTATCTTTCTGTTGATACTGTTGGTTGTACAATAGGTCATGTATGTCTGTCTTCACATTATTTCTCATCAGGCTTAGTCATATTTATTTTCTGGCTTTTTTTATAAATGCAGTTTCAATACATGTCTTATGATTGGACCTTCCAAATACTGCAGCTATATGTATAATAAAAAATACTTAATATAAAGCTCAGTTGGCAAAAGTTCAGGCTTTGCATTATACAACCCAAGCACTACAGTGTAAGACTGGAGCTATACTGCATGATAATCAAATCCTAGTCTGTATTAAAACTGTCACTCTTCCTACCAGTTGTAGATACCACTCCTGTTTCAATCACAGAACTTGAGTATAACACACTGCACTAAGGAGAAATTTGCAAGAGGGAGGAAGGAAAGAGAATTATAAGTAAGAGATTTGAATTACATTGTATAATCATTGATGATAAAAATGAGAATATGTGATGCATAAGTTAGGTTTTAAAAAGAAAATCATGGTTGTTTTGTATAAGAAATATTCAAATATTTTTACACTGTATACTGACTTGATGCAATAAACCAGTAAGTAACTTCTGAATGTAGAAAAAAGAGATAAGATTTTTTTTTTCCCACTTCCACAATTACCTTCTAGGCTTACCAGTTGCTATGTAGTATCCTTCTAAACAGAAGAAATATTAGAAACAGAGTTCTCAGGAGTCTGCCACTAACATCAGATGATTAGGGTATCATTTTGGCAACAACAGCTTTCAAATGCCACCTCCAGTTCAAGAACCAAAGACACAGGCTTTCTTTCTATAATGTACAATAGTGTTGTGCTGACCTTTATAACTGGATGGGCAATCTGAATGATTAGTACTTAGTTAAAAATTTCCTGTTTGATCAGCTTGTAAATTGCCAATATTTTGCTTACTCTTTCAGTGAAACAGCAAGTGAGAATTCTCTGCAATGCAAGGAGGAAGAAGGAAATACAAACCTTTCCATGTACTAAGCCTCATGTGCTCAGTCATCAAATGTATGGTTTCCATCTTTCCCTTCTGGCATCCTCGATGTGTTCAGACATTCAGACAAGCTGGAATAGACACTGTGAGTTTGAACAGTAATTTACATCATTTGATAGCAACAAGAAAACAAAGAACTGAGGAGAACCCCCAGCCACAACACTAGTAATGGAGTTTGTCTCACCCAGCTTTAAATGTCTATAACATGGGTGTTTATGAACAAACATATTTTCTGTACTCCACTCCTTGAACTATCTATAAGCAGAATAAAAATAGTTCTAACAACAGCTGTATTTTGTTAGAACATTAATGCCAAAGTTCCTAATGTGGGATACCTGTGCCTTGCCCTGAATAAAAGTAGGATCTCATTATGAAAATAAAATAAAAAGAAAATTAATTAAAAATTAATTATATGACTTTCTAAAGTTATTATGTTAGCTGTCTCCTTCATGATATTTCTGGTCCTTTACTCAGTTTTGCTGTGCTTGATGCAGCACATACTTGAGATAATAAAAAGAAGTGGAGGCAATGCAATTCTAGGATTCTGCTTGTTGGTGATTGTACCAGAAAGCAATTTTTAACAAGCAAAAATAGGCTTGTTTGCTTTCTTTGCAAGTCTCTTTATGGTTTTATAATTATTTGATTTATAAAGAAGACAGTGTACATAGTGATGCCAAAACCAGAAAAGAAAGATCATTAAGAAAAACAAATTCTGGAGAGAATCAATCCTTATGATAACTGAGAAAAAAGACAGCTTTTGTCTAAAACAAGGAAAATTAATGCTTATGAGGATGATGTCTGATATTAAGATTAAAATAAGCAAAAGAGCAGATCACAGAAGCACCTATAATTAATTTAAACAGGTGCATTTTCAAAACTTTATGCATCATATCTCCACTCACATCAAATTCAGTGGTACTTATGCAACATTAAACTTCACATCTCACTTTGAAATTCTTTCTCCCTGGGGGAATATATCATTTAAAAAGTTTGAAAGTGTTTCATGTACAGCTGTACAATACCTGGTTTGTAAAGCTACTTTTCAATTCATAATTTCTGTAATCTCCTTTCACTAGTCTGTCTCTCAAACCTGGTGTATAAGCAAATGCTTTAGAAAAAAAGTAAACTGTATATTACTTGGATTTGA
This sequence comes from Grus americana, assembly GCF_028858705.1. Classification (NCBI taxonomy): domain Eukaryota; kingdom Metazoa; phylum Chordata; class Aves; order Gruiformes; family Gruidae; genus Grus; species Grus americana. The sequence continues at coordinate 49,642,559 of NC_072856.1, read as the reverse complement.
CTCCTTTCTTCTACAGATTACTTTTTTTGCACTTATCTATAAAGCATCTTTTTGTATGAGTTTTATGGAAAGGATTGCATGAAATAGTTGTCTTTGCTAACAGGGGACAGGACCTGGTGAGCCAGGAGGTCTCTGGCAGTCATGTAGCCATATAACGGTATCAGAATGCTTTGTCTCTTACAGAGTGAGCACTGCGTGAGATCTATGTTTTACAGTAATTTACACATCTGACAAACCGTGCTGTTACTTAATCATCTCCCATTACTTCACCGTCCTAGTGAGCTGCCTATCTATATCCAGTCCATAGTTTCATGCATTGGCCGTATTAAACCTGGCTTCACATTGCAGATAATTAAGATACTCAAGAAATGGGTGGAGTGTATCTATGGAATACAAGGAGTGACTCTGTGATCACACGTTGGCTAAGATCAAAGGCATGTCTTAATGATAATGAAAAATTGACTCATCAAAGCTTTGTTTAATCTTTATACTGGTAAAAAGATCAGCTCATTTAGTATTATGGGGGGGATGAGAGAGGAGGAGAGGAGAGGGGAGAGAGAAAGGGGGAGAAGTGGAAAGAGGAGAGAAGACAGCGAGAATATCTCTCTACATGGAAATATAAGATAAGGCGACAGAAACTTAGCTTAGTATAGGGTCTCAAGTGTTTACTGATATTTTCTTGCCAATATGGAGCTGCTAGAATTATACATTAGAAAGGGAGAAGACTGCAGTGCAATGGTTTTATTTAAACACTCAAAGAATACAGTCTGCTCCACTTAAGAAACATCACCAAAGTGAAGCAGATAGAAAGTCTGCATAGCAGAAGAAGCCAACTTCCCTCACTCTGGTACTTGCATATCAAAACTGTTACATAATTGAGAGATACATACTGCATTCCTTGCAAAGATGTGAGTGTTATATTACAGAGGAGACTGGAGATGGTGGTTCTGCAGGGATCCTGAGACTCCAGGGCTGGCTTTTGGCTAGATTTCAGAAAAGCTACCAAAGCCTGTCATCAGCAATCTTGTTTACTCCCACACCCAGGAATGTAGGTCTAGAAGATAGTCTGTATTTGAATTGCTTATGAACTCCACATGACTGGAGAGCCAGTAGCTGGCCTCAGTTTCAGATGTTCAGCCCTCCGAGTGGGAGATTCAAGCAGAAAACAAAGCAAGGGAAAACATGAATAAAATCTAAGCCTCTTCCATGGTTTAGAAAGCAGGATCACATTCCATTCTGTCATAAGGACTGGATGCAGTAACCTGCCCATCCACCCATCTACCCATCCACCCACTCTAACCTGGTAATTTTATTTATTCGTGCTAGTTTTCTTCAACTTAAAGTACAGGCTTGCATTTGTTTAATGTTACAGATATTGAATAGCCTAAATTAAGATAATAATGAATAAAACTGATATTTAGCATTGTACAATTATTGATGATTTAACTATAGACATATATGACACAAAGCTGAGGCAAACTTGCAAGAGGAGATGGTCAGATGGCTTCTACCATCTGCACTTAACTAAACAACTCCTTGGGTAAAAAAACTACAAGAGCACATTGCATATCAATTCCCCCTTTGTACTCAAGTGACTGATGTAAAAACAGTGCATTAAATAAGTTTAATAAAACTGGCATGAAATGAGGCACTGCAGGAAGAGCAAAGGGATACACAAAGTATGTGACACAGTGTGATAGTTTCAGGAAACTATATTTAACAGAGTAAGCTCCGTCAAGCATTAGCGAGTTTATCTCCTCCTTTTGTGTAGAGTCCAGCTTAACTATCGGGATTGATACCAACGTAATCCTGCCTGATCTAGATGACAGTTGAGCATGGGAGTTATTCTAAACCCAGGTAAATATGGTGTCATATTTTTAACATGTAACTAATAAGATAATGTCAGTACTTAATAATTATATTTTTTTAATAGAGGAACAGAAATATTAACATTAAAAAGCTTGAAAGACAGGGAGGGAACTTTGTGTTTCTTAGACTGCTAATTCTCAAAGTTAACACACAACAGGAGCTGGTCTACACTAGTTTTTTCTTGAGCTGGTGGGATAATGAATTTTAGCCCATGTTTTCAATGGCCAAATCGTAGGATAGAGTGGAGACAACCCTCCTCCACTTTGTAATACATTCTGCTCGATGTATAACAGCAAACAAACATTGGATAAAACCTCGGGTCCTGTTGTATATCTTCCATTAATTCAAGGAGTGTTCTTTAGTTGAGAGTTACCAAGCTGCTTTCAAAAATCTAGAGTGACAAAGTTTCAGTCCTTGGTACATTGAGCCATGTCTGAATAGTGTAACCAGCAACACTGTTTTTTATTTTGTTTGATGCGCTAACTTTCCTATTTTCATTTTCTTTAGAGAAAGCTGAGTAGCAATGATAGAGTGCATATGCTGAAGGTAAAAATACACACTCAAAAGCACTATTAGGTACTGAGGAGATTGCATTTAATACCAACAGGCATGGGAAGACAAAATACCCAATAGCAATGCCAGCAGTACTAATTAATAGTAGTGGTTTGGCCAGGCTGGTGATTGGAGCTACTGTTATCTTGGACAAGAATAGACTCTATAAATGGGTCTGAGTGCTACAAACCCTTTCCACTACTTGATGCCACTTAGAGGGTGTATTTTGCCTAAGCAAACAAAATGAGTGATAACACTCCTGTCTTAACTGACCTACATAACAAAATGTACACTTGCAGTGTTCCAATCAATTACTTTGCTAACCCAGCTGGCTCTTCCATTCTCAGTCAATGAGATCACAGATGAAGCGCTCATTCCCCATTTCCTTGGTCTGAGTGAATATGGATTTGCTCATGAAATCAACAAACTTTTTGCTCTAAGGGCAGAGTAAAGAAAAAGATTTTCCGCAACTTGGCAGATTGGTGGCAAAGTGTTAAAGGACATAGCCTTTTCCAGCGAGGCCAACACAAACCTTTCTACTTATTTTAATTAACACACTACCAGGCATTTGTCTGAGATAAAGACTGACGTTACAGGTTTCTCATACGCATGTGGAATGTGAAGGCCTCAAATTTCAGAGCACTGGTGATTTGCTTTAATCTATAACAAAGTTAAGGCACTGCTGAAAAATATAGAAAAGGTTAGGTCTACCATCTGCGGTGTCAAGGAAGAAAAAATAGGTATTAACAAGCTCTCAGCAAAGTTGTATGCTGATGGCAACCTTCCCATGTCCTTTACTGACCTACCAAAAATTTTCTCTTTTCCCTCTTAAGAGTTTTGAGCTTTAAAACAATCAGGCAGGAAATTTCAAAAGTAAATACATTTTTTGAAAAGTCAAATAACAGTCAACATGAGACACCTAAATCCACATTTAAAGATTTGAATATGCCTGACCTAGTTTTCAGAAATGCCGAGCATCAACCACTCTCAGTGTCATCAGTGTCAGTAAAAAGCTGAAAAATCAAATAAATAATCAAATAAATACATACCCAAACCCCAAAAACCCGCACTCCAAAACCACCCAAGCAATATATTAAGTGCTTAGACAAAGCACTGCATCGTTAGCAACCACTGTCCTGAAAGAATGGACAGTTTTCTTATAGTTATGGATTTATGCATTCCTGCAAGACCCCAGTACAACTAAGGAAGTGGTGGGATGTTCCTTTGCTCAGAGAAGTGTTAACTAACTAAATGTAGACAAAACCACAAAAGAAGATACTGGGTCCGAGAGCACTGATAATACACTGAGAAATTTAAATGCTATTTGTCACATCTAGTGATTAACAGCCTAACCATTCGAGTTAATAATATACTAGCACCCAGCCAGAACCTCGAAAGCTGTACACAATTTGGTAAGTAGTACATACTTTCAACATAAAAATTACATCAGCAATAACCACTTTTAATTAGGCTTTCTTTAATCCATGGATGGAAATTGGATTTTGGCTGTGTTCATCAGTCTTGAAAACAAGAAATCCTTAAATGTAGTCAGAAAGCCGTTAGAAAGACATAACAGAACTTGGATCAATTTGATGATATTCCACTGTGGGCTGTTCTTGCCATCCATTTTAAGCCATAATAAGGTCAGCATGATTCTAATGCTTATAAGATTGCCTTACTCAGGACAGGATTTTTATAAAGGCTTTAGGATATCCTATCTAAAAAACTAAGCAGATTTTCAAATAATATTTTGCACTCAGAAACAGGCACACAAGTCAGAGGACATTCACAGGGCAGAAAGCTATTGAACATATTTAAGTGTGACGACTAAAAGGAAACACACCAGTCCAAGTGACCACATGGATTTTGTGAGAAGTCAGTAAGCAAATGTAAAGTTTTAACTGACACAATTTTCAAAATTACATCCCAAATCCTATTCAGGACAAACATACTGGAATTATCTGCAAAATCGTAGTTATGTGAGCATAAGGAATGATTTATATTTTTATTATGTTTCAGAAAAAATCTTTGTTTTACATGATCTAAATTTCAGACCTCAACTTAATAGTATCCATTAACACTCTTACAAATTACCAAAATTAATAGTTGCGGATTCCAGAGAATCATCTCCTCTATTTGAAAAGTAAAATGCTTTTCCTGATGCTCAATTAGTATCATAATTTTAACTTAATCAATCTGAAAGAGAGACACAAATATAGGTAGAATAAAGAAAAATAACTAATAATTAGGTGAAGTGGGGAAATGGATGAGTGTTAATTTGATATATTTATATTTTATTTCATATATTTATAGCATGTGTGCTTTGTAAACAGTGCCCAAAGCTCAAGAATGAGATGAACATATTTATCTGTCTATATAAGAGTGTGTTTCCAAAGTGAAGAATACTGAAGTCATCCATGTGTAGGTCACAGCACAAAAAACTGCTTTTTCTTTGGCGAGACATTTCTAGCACAACCACCTGATGATAAAGACAATACTCCCTAGGAACACTGGCTTTCAACCCAAGAAGAAAAAGACTAGATATCTCTATGCTAGCCACTGAAATCAGACAAACTGATCCAACTGCCTGCAGTGTATTCAGGTCAGTCAGCAGTACGAATGTGTGAAAAACCTTAAGATCGAAAGAATAAGTAAGATGGAGCAAAAAAATTGGAGCTTCAGTGATGCCTGAAGTTCAACTGTTAGAACAGGAATGTTAGGGAAGGGAAAGACTTCATTACACACTGCACCTGCCTCAAGTGAGGTGCTGTAGACATAGGCTATGTAGTTATTCTGGTTTTGTATATAACCGGATATAGGGTGGGTGCAATCCTGACTGATTGCCGCTGGATATTACTGTGCTTATTCAAAGTACCTGCTGAAGAAAGTAACGTCACACTCTAGCATTTGCCTGTGTGGTCAGTGACCTGTTTTAGAGGGAGTTCAAGAAGTTTATAAGAGGGCACACATCTCGCCTATGGTGGTAAGGATCTGACCTCAGAGATCAATAGCTATGTTACAGCAGTTCATGGAGCCGCTAATACTCAGCATGATATAAGAGGGTTTATATGTGATTGAATATACTACTACAGCCCCTTTGAGATCTTTAGGTGAAAACTTCACAAATAATTTAAGTATTTTATCATTTTTCTGACCTTATAACTATTAGTCCAATTATCTAGTCAGGTAGTTTTTGAAACTAAATTAGACTTTTCATCTGGGTCAGCTCTTTGAACCCACAATCTGTTATGCTGTGATTGTCTGTGTTCACAGTATTTCTCTGATCCATCCTTATTATTCGCCATCTCAGCAACTGAATAAGCATTTTACAAGTCTAGGTAACAGTTTCATATCAGACAATTATTTTTACTGACTGCTCATTTCGGTCAAGTAATCATTTTAGAATTTGTTAATGATTGCCTTCTATCTTTTTATAGAGAGAGCACAGGGCAGCGTGAACCTGAAATGTCTAAATATCACCTAGACAGCTTTTAAAAGTAAGATGAGATTTGTCCAGAAGAATCAAGGAAACCACAAAGCCACAATCAACATCATGAAAAAGGTACAAATTAACATTAAGCTCTATAATTATTTTACAATTTAGATGCCTCATATATGTGCAGATAATATGTCTTTGTCATGTGGCTGAAATGATATTTCTGAAAACAGATGCTTTCTCCTGCCGTCTGTGATGATAAGTCTGTTTGTACTCTAGCCTTCTTACTTGCTTAGAAGCCAGAATAAATAAAACAAAAAATGTCTCCTAAAAAACACTGGTCAGTGCTTTTTCTCTCTGTTACTTTTAACAATAAGCTTATGATAATTTTATTTTATTAGTAATTTTAAGAGAAACTTTCCTAGTCCTTTCTAGAGGGACAACTTAACAGAATGGAGCCCCTCAGCTAAGAGCTGCGAGAACTTTGTGGACACTTCCTGGCCGTGTGAACCCAACCAAAACTATGGCCAAGGAAGTCATGAGAAGCAAATGTTTTGGGGGAGTCTGATCATGACCATTGTATTAATAGCCAAGAAAGGGCTGGTGTGGGACAAAAGTAGGGTTTTCAAATCTGTGCGCTCTGCTTCAGGCATTGACCAGAAGGACTTGCTGAAGATGCTAGCATATGCTTTAAATTTTGGTCTTAGAATCAGAATTATCTCATTTACTATATTTACTATATTTACTGTACTGCAAAGGGGTTTTTTCAGTCTGTCAGTACATGCAAAAATGCCCTGATCTGATACTTACAAATAGGTAATGGTGTAACATCCAACACAGTCACCAGCTGCTATATATCGCAGCTGCATTAACTCTCTGTGGGCTGAGCAGGTTTGACAAATATTGGCTGATAATTCCCTTTGTTAAACCAGATTTTATAATCTGGATAGAAAATTTAATAAGCTTTGATGCTTAATGGATCACTGTAGGTGGATATGCCACCTATATTTTGTCCTGCAGTAAAGTGATTTTTTTTTTTTCTTTTTTATTCAGCATCTCTGCTTTTTCACAATGATATCTTATTTGAAATGAGGACAAAGGAAGCAATAAAAAGGATAACAGTAAACTTGTGATGCAACAAGAGATAAACCAACATTTGAGAGAGAAAATAAGAGAAATTGCCCATGAGTTTAATGGTTCAGAACACTGGGACTAAATATAAAGTTTATTTCTGTCCTTCCAAGTTCTGTCTGCAGACTGCTGAGAATGACACTGTAATGTGTTCTGATTTAGTGGTTATTTTATGGCTAGGACACTACAGTGTCCCTGAGTCTTTTTATGACTAGGAAACCACTGTGTCCCTGAGTCTTTTCACCTTGTTATAGAGAGAAATAATTGCTCTAAAACAAGACAGTAAGAAGGCTATCAGAGCTTCAAAATATAGAGGCTGGAGAATAGTTCATTTCTTTCAAAACTGCTACTGTCTTCCCACTGAACTTTTACAACAGCTGAAAAAAAAGGTACTATAAAATCCAGTAGGTCTTTGAAAATATTGATAGGTCATTAATATTTGTAAAACATTTTAGAACACTTTTACTGAAAGGTAATATTAAACCTCTTACCATTTAGTTATAGTTTAGATGCGGTTTCTTCCCTTCACTTACACTTATTTTGGACTCTGAAGCATACATTCAGTTCACTTTCTCAAAGGTGGTTTAACTCCACAGTAAGATAGTAGAATTAAAAATTATTTACTTTGAAAAACCTGTTAAAACTAAAGTCTTCAGTGTGTGTTTATGGCATATCATAAAGTTATATTTGTGTGAGCTTGGAAAGTAATATCACATGTAAATAGCAAAGATTAAAAAAAAAAGCAGAAAGAAAAAAAAAGAAGCTCAGAAATTGCACATATTAATTCTAAATTAAGGTTTTCTCAATAAAATCAGATTAAATCCAGAAAGCTTAAATACAGAATTCCAGCATAACAATCACTATGGACTCTAAGAGGGATTGTGTCAATTGCAGAAATAAAATAATTTGAAAGCATTTGTGTACTTTTTGTAAGAAAGTTCTTTGGGACCATGCGGTGTCATTGTTATACAGTAAACACTGAATAAAAATATTTGCAGTCATTTTCAGAAGTCACACCAAACTTGAGGATTAGTAGGATGGAAAACAAAGCAGATGTTGTAGTGAGTGTCTGCTACCGATCACTCAGCCACGATGTAAGCACTGATGAGTTATCTACAGGCAATTAGGAGGAATTTCTGGACTGGTAGTCCCTGCCCTTATGGGAGAGTTCAACTTTCCAGACACGAGCTGGGAATATCATATTGATGTCTTGAGCAGGTCTTGGAAATTCTTGAAGTTTGTAGAAGATAACTTCTTGTCACAGGTACTCAGTGAACCAACTAGGAAAGATGCCTTCGTAGACTTGCTATTTGTGAATAGAGAAGGACTTGTGGAGGATGTGATGGTAGGTGGCTGTCTTGGCCACAGTGAGCTTAAAATTTTACCAAGAGGGTGGTCAAACCCTGGAACAGGCTTCCTAGACAGGTGGTCAATGCCCCAAACCTGTCAGTGTTTAAGAGACATTTGGACAATGCTCTTAATAACATGCTTTAGCTTTTGGGCCTGAAGTGGTCAGGCAGTTAGAGTACATCATTGTAGGTCCCTTCCAACCGAAATAGTCTACGCTAGTCTAGTCTTGTCTAGTCTAGGCTATGTGTCTTCAATGCTTTATCATGCCAGATTAATAAAGCTATATTTGGCAAAACGTGTCTATAAGTACTCCAATACAGCATCATGCCCTTCAGATTTAATTCTTATAATAAACAAGACAGGATTTTTTTTTTTTTTTTTTTTCAAAAATCTTCACAGTACACTCTATATTAGTTTAATTAATAAGAATACTGATATGAACATTTCGGAATCCTGGTATAAAAAAAGCAGAAAAATCTAATTTTGCATGTATTCTATGTCTCCATAGAAAGGTTGATTTATCACTTTGGAGTGCCTTAGTGTCACATCGGCATGCATGGATCCATCCTGGCAATGATATCTCTGTAAGTGTGTGTGTTTGTATGTGAGACTATGTGTGAATATTCATATATGCATATATACATATATTCACATATGTATATATATTTGCATATACACACATATCTGTGTTGAATTGGATTAGTTACAAGAGACAGAAAATTTAGTCTGCGTTTTTTAAAATCTTTCAATGTTTTATAAGATGTGCCACTGAAATTTTCAAAGTAATGATTATTAGATGGAATTTTTGGCAACAAGCAAAGAATGTAAGTAAAAGTTCTTTACCATTAAATACCTTCAGCATCATATTTTCTTATGCTATTGTTTACTGTTTGTAATGTTGTATTGAACTTAAAATTGTCAGTGGCCAAGGATGAAATAATAAAAACACAGTTTTTAATTCTTCTTTCTTATGTCATCCATAAGGGTAAGGGGACAGTAAGAGAAAAATAAAACAGCAGTCTGTTTTGAGTGGATATATTTTAATGAAATAATGATGGCATGAGAAAAATTATAGCTTGGCATCTTATTAAATAGGATCCAGCTGAGATTATTGGACAGAGTGCAGGAGAGCAAGGTCAAAGACAAAAAAACCAACTGATTTATGATCAAAAGTAGATTTTATTTTTCTAAATATAAATGAGACTTATTTTATAAGTTACATGCTTACATGTGTGTGTAGGTTTTTTAGATAGAGCAGATATATAAGGTGGGGGAAAATATTCCAATAGATTTCAAGGTACTTTCTCTTCATCTCATTCCTTTTGGCTGAGTCTAAAATATTGATGTAAATATTGTGATAAAAATGTTCTCCTACAATATACAATGCTGTCAGAATAGAGAAACATTATAAAGTTTTCAGGAAATATAAATTCCATTTCCAGCTTGAACTGATTACAGAATCAAAGTGATTCAGAAAAGTATACCTTCATAGGTATTGCCATAAACAAGGTTACGTGAAAGCTGACAGTTCCCTAGGCACTTTAGTGGAGCTACATTGACACTCAGTGAGATTTAACTGGTATGGTCTACGCATACAAATATTCAGAGAGACAGTATATGAAGCGAATGAAGAGCATACGAATAATCACTGTGGTTACAGTAGATTGAAACAGGGTAGACTTTCCTTTACCAAAACAAGGGTGACAGAGTTGCTTACCAATATTTAAAAAACACAGGGGAAGTCAGGGAAATTCTTCATTTGAGCAGGAAGAGGGAGCTGGGTCATTCTGTGTTTGCTCGTACTGTAGCTACTGGGTAGGTACAGAGACCTACACAGGGAAGGATCTTCTTAGGCAGTCCTGGAGAATAGGTCCACCAGCTGACACCACCTGCCCTAGCATATGTAGATGCAGAATTGTGATCCTTCCTCCCTTATTCATGCATTTTGTGCGTACACACATATTCATGAAAGTCAAAACATTTTAAGGGAAAAGTAGAAAACTTTAATTTAATACGATAACTAGAATCATTACTTGAGTCACATTCATAGGTGGGGCCAGTTAGCTTACCTTACAGCCAAATATTCACCCAACCACTCACTCCCCCTCCTCAACAGGACATGGAGAGAAGAGAATGAGAAAGCTTGTGGGTTGTGATAAAGACAGGGAGATTATTTACAATTTACTGTCACAGGCAAAACAGACTCAACTTGAAGAAAATTAGTTTATCATCAATTTGGCTAGTGAGAAGCATGAAGATAAACACTAAACCAACACCCTTCTTCCCACTCTTTCCAGGTCCTTCCCTCCACGCTGCTCTCACCACTCTGGGCAGTGTGATGAGGATGTGTGTTTGGGGGGGGGGGGTGTGGTTGGGGCGGGGGGGGTGTTACAGTCATTACACAGCAGTTTCTCTCTCCCTCTGCCTCTCCTTCCTCTTCAGACTTTTCCTCGCTCCAGTGTGGGCTGTCTGTGGGCCACGGTTCCTTCAGGAATATCCAACTGCTCCAGCCCAAATCATCCCCAGGCTGCAGTAGATATCTACTCTGCCATGGAGCACCTCCTTCTCTGACCTTGCTGTTTTCTCTATTGTTTGTCACTCCTTTGGTTTCCTCCTCCTCTCTCTGTGCAGTGTTTCCTACCCTTTCTTAAATAATTGTCCCAGGGGTGCCACCAGCTTGGCTGATGGGCTCAACTGTTTCCTGTGATGGGTTGATTGTGGAGCTAGCAGGAATGGGCTGTGTCTGGCATAAAGCAGACACTGACCTCTTCCCACAGATGCCACCCCTGCAGCTCCATCTCATCTTCTCTCCCTCTCCCCACTACCAGAACCTTGCCACCTATGCCCCATACATTAGCTATACACTTTCAGAAATACAGTTTCAATACCTAGCATATTGCATTATATTAATTTTATTTCAACTATTCACTCCTTTTGGGGCATTTTCTCACATCAGATAATGAGACTTTTGATGAAAAATGGAGAACTTGTTTCAGTACTTTGAGATAGCTATTCTTTCTAATCTATAGATTTTAGGGCCAAAAGAATACTAAAAGTCATCCGGTCTAAGGTTCTATATAATGCAGACCATAGATTTTCAGCCATGAATTCTTTTTATAATTTATTGTGTCCTGATTCTGATAAATGGTATTTGACTAAAATATACATGTTGGCTGTGCTTAGAAGCTGTGAAAAATCCCTGTTGAACTCAACAGTCATAGCTACTGTCTTCGGTTTGAGGTAAGGGCAAGGAATGACCAAGCACTTTTACAGAATCACATGGCTGAAACTGTAGGCACCGTTGGCCAATAATCAGGCACATGATAAATCTCATATAGCAGTTCCACTGTACATTCTAAGACGCTTGATGGAGCTTGATGCAGAATACTTACACTTTCTATTTAAATAATAATAAAAAGAAGTAAAAGTTCACAGAGATATAAAAATAAAGAACAAAATCCACCAAACACAACCAGGAAACCTTTTGCAGCATGACTGACTAATAAACAGATGAGAAAAGTTTTGCATGATATGTGAAAGGGAATAAAGAAACTAGTTTGGCTGCTTTATTCACAGAAAATTTTCCATGCATTCTTTGTAAGTAAACCCCGATGCATGGAAGAAATACCAGACTCTTTTATGCATTTCTCTTTTTGATACAAGTAAACAACTTCTGGAGAAAAAAAAAATAATTACTTGGGGGGAAAAAAAAAGTTCCCTTATTTTCCATACAGCTATATAGTCTTAATTTACAGACTTTTGAAAACTATAAAGAATCTAATGTTTTTCTGTTAGTGATAATTCATTACACTCAAGTATTTATGTCATTAGCACCATCTATTTCCTTTCTACACAATTCATTCCATGACCCAAACATGACTTGTTCCAGTAAAACAAAAAGTAGTTTTGTATTGACATCCTTGACAGAAATCTTCCAGTTCAGCACACAAATAGGAGAGCAATAGTGCTACTCAAGTAAACTGGTGCAAGGGAGCTGTGTTGATTTACCAAAGCTCTGATAACATATTGACAATGTCTGTAAGGTATATCCAGTCTCACTGACAGTGTTCAGTTCATCTGAAGTGAACCCTGGGGTATCAGTCTACCAGCCCATGGTCAGGAACCTGAAGAGATCTCATGTGAAAAACCAGTGTACAATGACTGTCATCAGCTTTTATATATAGATTTCCCTCCTAATAATCCAAGGTGTTGAGACTGGCTGGTGAATACTCAGGCTTCATAGCGGAGTTGCAATACGTCTGGAGGGCATATCTGGATCAGGTGCTCAGAAGCACCCCAAGTTCAGTAATTCCGTCATTACTAAATGGAATATTTGCATAAAGGACAGTAAATTAATTCCCAAATACTTTCTTAAAATCAACTGTGCCATATTTTCTGAGAATACTAGAAACATTTTGTGTCACCCTTCAATGGTGGGACTAGCTCAACAGATGGGCAATCAAACATAGCTTAACTGCAGGTTAAAAAGGCAAAAGTCAATAAAGACGAACGCACAGAAAGGGCAAAGCTGCTAGCAGAAATTTATTGATGTCCTTCAGTGTCTTGCCCAAGCCTTGCTCTTTATTGCTCTACTTCTGTCCTTACAAGGAGGAATCACTCAAGTTCACATATACAAAATAAACAGAGCAGCTACCACCCAAATGTCGCTGTTTCCCTCAAATCAACAGCTGTTTTTTGGAACATGTTGCTTTTGTCAAGTGAGGCCGTGGTTTAATTCCAGAGGCTTGCCTGTGAGTGAAGAAACCACAGCCAAAGCCACCAGCAGTGTGATTCAACTTTCAGCAGCTCAGACAGAGTTAAGCCTCTGGAATTGTTATCCCCTAAAGGAAGATAAAAGCCCAGGCAAGGGAATTAGCGTGAACTTGTACCATTAAACAGACATGTATACCACTGAGAAGGATGCCTGGTCTCTTATTGCTGCTACTTAGTATTGCTCTGAGTAATGATACTAAAGAGCTAACCACTAAGACAAAGTGAAAAGGAAACAAGAAAATAGAGGGGATTAACAAAAATCAGGGATGGAAAAATATAGGTTTCTTGTGAAAAGTAGTAAAAAAAAATATACATAAGAAAAAGCTAGAAACACAGCAACTATAAGAATCACTTTGCAAGCCAATATATTACATAGGATTATGAGACCTTTTTTTTTTTTTCCTGCAGGCTGTGGTAATTTATACCATTCAGTTTTGATTTTCATTAAAATGAAGGGGAGAGACTGTATTTTAACTACAATAAAACATACAGGCTGAAGGATTGCTAGTGGGAATTTACACTCAGAGTAGAGGGGTAGCACTCTGTTCAAATACAAGGTCTAGACACTGAAATTTAAGTTTCTTTAATTCTCCTTGTATCTTGATACTAAAGCAAAAATCCAGAGGCATTTTCAAAGAAGCCTAAAGGTACTCAAACCTCAATGACTTTTAATAAGATTTTCATGTCAACAGCCTCGGTGTCTTTTAAAAATCTTCAACTTAAAGACTAGTGGAAGTTGGAATGGCCTTAGGGCATCTCTTATTCATCCTTTGTTGCTTTCGTCCCTTGTGCATTTTTTTATAAATAGAATTCTTTTAATCCACTTTTTTTTTTTTTTTTTGGGGGGGGGAAGTGATAGGAGGGGAAGTAGGAAGAACCTTCTCCACTAGATTTATGCAAAGAAATAGGGTTAAAATTATAAGCAGGGGAAAAGTTTTAAAGGAGATTTACAGTACTGGATTTCCAGAAATATTTAAATACAAAGTAAATCAACTTCTTATTCACTGTACATATTGCAGATGTTAATGCCTGACAATTTTGAAATCAATGTATTGTTTAATCTAAATCAGTTTACCCACATATTTTGAAAAGAAGATTCACCCTGTTTCTTTAATTTCCAGTGACTACTCCCTATTTGGCATGATTTATTTACAATAAATAATTTCATAAATAGAAGCAGATCATTATAGAGACAAAGGGAATGATGATTTTATTAGCAGCTTGGATTAAGCTAAGTTATGTATGTATTTATTTATTTATTTATTCTCTGCCCAAAATTTAATTTTCAGTTTTGCTTTAAGATTCTTTTATCCCAATGACCATGATGTCTCTGGGAATTATTTTACTCTGTTGTCTTGATTGTTAAATCTGGTGATATTTTGTATTCTGCCGATGCACAACATGAGAAATTCTGAGGATGCCTCCCACCTCCCTTTACATATGCATGTCTGACTTTTTGAAAGTGTTTGTGTTTAAAAGGACTATAAAGTCTTCTGTCTTTGAGTGGTCGATTCCGTATGCACATATGTGTTAAATGTCTTTTTTTATTTGAATATAGTAACACATGCATATATGCACATGATAACTGAGGTAGTTGAACATATATTTTTTCTTGTTAAAAGTAGCTGAGGGAAAGGTGCCAATGAATCAAAGAAATACATGTTCTCTGTGTTTAGTGAAATTTCAGAGACTATCAAGAATTCTAGTCTTTTAAATAGTCAGAGAATTGAAAATACAAAACTGAAAAAAAGTTACCAGGTTCTCTGTAGTTAGGAAAGGAAACCAATATATTTGATGGATAATTTAAATAAGAACTCAGAAGACTTTTTATTTAATTTGATGATGTTATTTTTGTTGATGCTATTTCATTCTTTATTTTATTTTTAACTCCTTGAAGATGTAGGTGGGACAAATTCTGTTCTTATTTATACTGAAGTAAATCTGAAGTAATCAAATTAATACAGTTGTTTGGAATTAGAACTAAACTTTTGTCTTTTTTTTTTTTCCTCCACAATAGATGCAGGTTATTTATTGAAAGCCAAAGTTCCAATGGAACATTTCTTGGGAAATGATTTATTAGATCCAAGATGACACTTCCTGTATCATGTCTTTGTCCACCCCTCAAAATATTAAGATAGTTTGAACATTTAGGTTGTGGGAAACCTAGATCTCAGCCCTAATTTTCCTAATAAAAATAATGAATTTGAATATGGATCTCATATAATGATGGAGAACCTTAAAAGGACAATGTTTCTTTCTTGTTCCAGTGAAATAAATCTTGGAAAAAATAGATCTTGGCCAGTGAGTTAAGTCTTGGAAAAATTAAGTCCTGGATGAAATTTTTGGATGAGTAAAAACATTTTCCACTATGGTGTAGTGATGTTTGGAGAGGGGAGGGGGAGGGAGGGGAGGGAAGGGTCCAAAGATTTTATTTAAATTTTAATAGAGTAGCAAACTTACTACAGCTAGAGAACAAAATTTCTAAATAAAGAAAGTGAACATTCATTTAGGGTCATTACACTTGGTAACAAAATATAGCATAAATCATTAGAAGATGGGTTAAAGAGGGCTTTTAAAAAATCTCAATGAAAATTCATCTCCTAATGGGGATAGAAGGAGAGGACAGGACTATGTGGGCACAGAAAATCCATTTTAGTATCTTCCTTCCTCTTTCCAAACCCTGGAAACAAGCTTTGATTGTGAGAAGGAATAAAGATAAACAAAAAAGCCTGTTTCTACTTTGGTTTTGAAGTGAAATGTAGACTTCAGCACTTCACATTTCCTTATAAGTTTGGATCTTATTGTTGGCATCATAAGATATTCTTTACATCTTTCCCATAGTTTGCCCTCATCCTCGCCTCATACAGAATCAGCTAAAACCCCTTTCATGGCACTACCGGTGGGGTTTTGCCAAGTTCATAACTTCCAAAACCCTTTAAGACAGAATTTCCTGGGATATAGGATCTGTCAAACAGATTAGTGAAGAGAGGCAGAGAGGGTACATTTGGGAAAGATAGGTCTTTGTAACACAGAGCAACTGTGAGTGTGTTCACTTCTTTGGCCAAGATGCTTGACTTTTCAAAGTCTGAGAAAAGCTTCCTTGAGGGATATGAATTTTACATGAGCTACCATATATCACTGTATTTGCTTCTTTGACAGAGTGCCATTTTTTTAGCTCATTAATACTATTTTCAATGCGTGATTTAATCACTAATGTGTAGGGGAGATTTGGTTTCCTATATCTTAGGTATAGCTCATTAATGGCTCATTTCTTAAAAGTGTTTGCCAACTTTAATTCAGTCGTGGTCCCTAGTATATCCAAATAGTAGTTAGATACAATACATTCTTCCTAATGTGCTTTCTAATCATTGCTCAGCTTATGTCAGGACCAAAGGATATGAAAGCTATTGGCCCCAGCTGTCTACTGTTCAAGCATTAGCTATAATTTGCTAAATCAGCTTGGAATAAATAATCTAGTATCCGCTAAATTTTGTTTCATGTATAGCAGACCAAACTAATCACAGGATACATGTGCACGAGGCTTATGTAGATCAGCAGTTCTTACTGCTGGGACTCTTCTGCAAAGTATGTTGAATACATATGATTTCTTGTTTGTCTTTTTTTTTTTTCTTGGATTTTTATTTGTAGAAGACTCAACACCCACCCACCACCCACCCCCCATTTTTCATGCATACCAGATTGCTTTCCAAATTCAGTTACAGGATATTTTATATTTTGTTCTGAACTATGTACTTTTGGGAACACCTTTTTGAACTTTATTGTACCATTTTTCTTAGCAAGTGATTAATTCATGTTCCTATATTTTTTCAAATCAGAAGAGTGAAGTTTTCAGTGTATCCCCAGTCTGGATTTTATGATTCCTGTCTCTGATGCTCAGAATTAAACCAATTCAGTTTGTAAAGGAGTTTGGGTGACGAGTAGTATGTTTTCTTCTACTTTTTCTAACAATAAAAGCCTTAAAAGTAATGTGCTGAAACTTCTGAAGAAAAAGGATTCATGACAGAAACTGGATAGAAGAAACTACATGGAACAGGTGGGTAATTGTTTAGGTTGCTGCCACCTCTCAGCCTGCTACTAAATCTTTAGGTGTTTTATTTTAATAGGGTTCTGGAAGAACTTGAACCTAAGTCTTTCCCCTGGGTAACTGGTCTAACGGTCAAGTAAATTAATAATTCATGAGTATTCTTTTCTTCTCTCTAGCCTAAATACTTGGTCGTTTAATGGAAACAGAATTAAATACATCAGGGGAAAATGAAAATTCCCTAGTCATGAAATTATATCACATTTAATTTTTTCCCATGGAAGTGAAGTCAAATCCTCTCAGACAGAACAACTTGTCACTCACTGGGACAAGAAATCAATGAAATAATGAATAGTGGGTACCACATTTCCATTGCCATTGGCACTTAACCTGTGAACAGGCAGATAGATGTCTGTGTGTCCCATCTGGGGGATAAGAACCTTGTCATAGCAATGAATAAGCTACCATAGTCTTCAAAGCAGTTGAGCTTAATGCATCCTCTTCTAACATTATCCTTTTGACTTTCTTTGGCATTCCACTACTTTGGTAGGCTAGCTTTCCTGTCTCTAGCTCCCAGAAGCTTAATTCCTTCTAGGCATGAAGCTAAGAAGCAAGCACGTCACTCAAGCACACAGATGCTAGGAATTAAAGAGACCAGAGACCGGGTGCTGCAATAATCAGTCTTGCACTACTTTTTGTTCTTTTCTGAATCTGCTTCTCAGATTCGCTATGACTTCATTCCGGGAGAATAGTTCTTCCCTACTTTTCAGCAATACACATCTGCAAGGTGTCCTGATGCACCCTCTTAGGGTGCATATAAGCATCTTATGCCACGGTGTACCAAATCTACTCAGAAGGACAACATTAAGATAGAAGAGAATCTTGGCACCTTCCACAGGGAACTTACTTGCTTATATATACAAAAGGCATCTAGCACATACTCAGTTTATCAATTTCTAGAAAACTAACAAGGAACACAAGATAGAGATGTGGATTCCCCTCAGTGGGATATCAGGCATCAAGATTTCTTCAAGTAAGGAGATAAATAATCCATCTGGTATGCACTTTCTAAAAAGGGAATTATCTGTTTCTCTATAAATTTATGTAGGTAATTCATTACAGTCCATTAGCAAAATTACTCATGGTTTATGTAGTGTTACTGTTATTGCTAACGCTGTTACTTTTAGCATTATTATTATTATTGGTAGTTACTATTATTTAAGTTATTATTATCTTATCTCATCTTCCAGTCATGAACCAGGATCTTATTGTCCTATTTCCATTTTCTGGTTGAAGGCTGAGACTTCTTTTTGTTACCTTTAATATCTTGCATACATTTTCAGAAATTCACTTGTTCCCAGCCTATGAAGCAATGAGGATTGCCAAATTTGGCACAGAATCTTTCAATCTCTAAGAATAGGAAGCCTTCTATGAGGAAACTGCCTCTCCCTCTCTTTCTCATACACATGTTCATTCACATATACATATATAACTGGAAACAAAAATGACATTCAAAGAATGTTTAAGGTGGCTACAGAAAACAATGAATGAAAGGAAATGTTAGTCAAGGGTGAAAGGTACCATATGTCCTCAAAAGTCTTGGCACAATGGGGAACCACCTAAATAGCTTTTTTAGTGCACCCTGTTGTGCCTAGGTATTGATGGACATATGGTACATTTCACCCTGAACTGTGAATTTCCTGAAACAGCTGTAATGCTTTTTTAATGCTTTTCTGGATAATGACACATTCACAGCATACATTATTTAACCATTCTTCCCTGACCCTTTAGGGGGCCCGTGTACTTTATCAGTCTATAGAAAACAGGATATCAGAGAATCATTTATCTTCCGGTTACATAAATATGTCTTATTCATTGACAGACTTAAAGTTGTTGGTGAGTGTGCACCATGAGAAGTCTGGCAAGACAGTCAAGTTTGCTGCCCTCTGGTAAGGTCCCACACAGGCTCAAGACACAGGCACATAACAGAGTTAAGCATGAGAGTAGCTCTTCGCTTCGATAGTGGTACGGTTGATTTCCCTGCTCTTATTTTCACAAGATAAATGGGGGAAATTTGTCCATAGGCATACATAGACAAATCAAGACAGACTCAAGTGAAAACGTATGAGGTAATGAGATGATATGATATTTGTATACATATATTATTCTCCCTGCAGTTGTAATTCTTCTGTGTATCTCCTCCTGTGACATGTCACCCTTTATACATGCCACAGCACCATTCATTTTTTATTTCACTGCTGACTGATAAAATGTAATTTCTTAATTATGTTCAGTTACTGGCAGTGTGAGATCTAACTTATAAATCTGTTTGGGCAAATAGATCGAAGGAGAGAAATTACATTATCTGCAAGATTATCTCTTTCTTGTTATTTAAAAAAAACCAAATGTATAAATTTTCAGATTACAAAGCTTTTAAAAATAATCATTTAGTCTAAATAAAACTGATTTTGTCATACCAGAAACAGTATTTGAGCAATTTTCTTACCATCCTTTAGGGGAATTACTGATTGATGAAAGACTTTAGGTTAATAAAGTTTTAAAGACTGTTGTTTCTTTTTTATTGTTACTACACTTTTGCTTTGTTATCACCTCCTTTCTGTAAAGGGGACAGCATATTTTACAGGTCATCAGTGTCTTCATCACTTCTGTGGGGAAATGCACTGCACAAATAGAAATTTTGTGTGATAAAGCAGAGCAATCAGGCATCTGAGTGGTTCAGAGAGATTGGTACTACAGCTTTACATTAATTTCATCTTCTCTTTCCTGAAACTTTAGATCACATATTCAATCACAACAGCTAAAAATAAACAAGAAGAAATAAATAACCATTTCCCCCATCATATATTTTATAGAAGTAACATCTACTTCATTAAGTAATCACTGATTCCTGTACTGCATGCTGGATTATCATGTTAGAGCTCTCTCACGTGTAGAATCGAACTGCTCCTTTATTGAAATAACTGTTTCCAGAAATGCTGTGATCAATTAAAAACACATATAAATTTGCTAATTTTGACCCCCAAAAGGCAAAGAGTCATGACTACTGAGAATTTAGCTGTTTATTGGCTTGTTGGGTTTTTTTTCCTGCAAGGATTATATTCTAGAATTTTTGTATGTCCCCCAGTCATACCCAAAGTGTCAGTCTGAAAACTGACGTTGCTGTTTTCCCAAGCTTATTTAATTCAGATAACTCTGGTTCTGTCATAGGTCTTACTCACGCAAATGTTCATTTCTTACTCAGAGATTACTTCTACCCACCCAAATTTCAAATCAATCATACCCTGTCAGATACTGCATCAGTTTTGTTCTACCCTCTACTTTCACATCAAATTTGTAAAGCAGATCCTCCCCCTCATTTAATTTTACCTTCCTATTCTGTCCTCCTGCTCCTTCTGGTATGCTACAGCATTTTCCTGATGCCTGGAGAGTGAAGTTGCAAGGTCCTCCCACCTTTTCAGGAGGAGGTACTGCACTGAGGAGGAATGAGTAATGGAGAGAACAAAGTAAAACACAGCTGAGTTTTCCCGCAGCAGAACTGACCTAGTGCTTCTCTCCCAGAAGAAGGTAAGTGGGGTAGGCAGGTGGTTGAATGAGTTTCCCTTCCCTCTCTCAAGTAAGACCAAAATTTGTGAGAATACTGGAATTTACTGCGTTGCTGTCATAAGATTCAGCCCTGACAAAATACACTTGCTGAATCTCACAAAAGCACAGAAACTAAGAGCTGTACTCCTCCAGGGAGACGTGTTTGTCAACACCCGTAGTAAAAACTGGAGAATCGTCAGTGTAAAGGTTCCGATGACAACAAAGTGGTTAGATTTCTATCTAACAGGATGTACCTTATTTATAAAAATTATGGTATATCTCTCATTGTTTCAGAAAGCAAAGAACTGAAAATGTAATTAAAAAAAAGTCATGATCTTTAGACAGTCTGATTTTCAGAAACATATTTCATGGTTTTATAACATATATGATTGAAAATACTATAGTATTGATATGCTAATTAGCACTGATACAAAAACATCCTATGATTATTAAAAAAGAAAAAAAAATCACAAGTAAATGACAATCTGATAAACTTTTATATTTTGAAGTATTTCATGTTTTCTGTGCTGGCATAGGAGAACACTCTTACCAGGACGAGAAGGTGAGCTGCTTTCTCCATTTTGGGTATAGAAACCTCATCATTACAGAGAGGTCTGAATGTCACAGTGTTACACCCTAAGTCTCATTAGTAACTTAAATTTGTACTTATATCTTAACAAAAAATGAGCTTGTTCATTATCAAATTCACCAAATGCTGGAAAACATGCTTCAAGCTGAGGGGTTTTAATTTTCAACATCTTTTCAGTGGCTTGGATTTTATTGTTGGCTTCCATATTCTGTATATCAAATCTAGAATCAATATTTAAATTAAAAAAAAAAGGCAACAAAATCTTAAAATTCCATTCTTCTTCACTTGCTCAGGATTTACCAACTTTCCAGCACAGCACTTCCTAATTGAAGACTCAAACACCAGCTGTCACACATAAGAGTATTGGTGGAAATGAAAACTCCTGGAACTTAACAGCATAACAAATGCTGAAGTGAAAGATTTATGCGCAGAAAAGAATTTTTGAGGTTCTTCATGTTAGAAAGTGGCTCCATCCACACTTCCCATCGTACTCCAACTAGCTAACCTAAGAGCTCAGTTGCTGCCTACAGCTTGCAGTTTAAAACTACAATTAAAATAATTTAAATTACACTTACCCACAAATTCTTTTTCAGTTTTACATCATATATAAAAATCAGCCTTGGAAAATATTATCAAAACTAGAGGGTTGCTGTAGAACATGATGAGATTTTTTTTTTTTTCCCCACCAGAGGAAAACAGGATTTACTGTAAATAGTAATTGTCTACTAGAAATATAATTCACAGATTCACAGGGGTCTCACAAGGTGCTGATGTTATGGATCCTGAAGTTTTAGACAGCAATAATCACTAGACAAAAATTTCACAATTATGAGAAGAGAGAACGCAGAGACAAATCTGCACCTAATTAGATGGAAAAGGTATCCTCTAGTTACAAGAAATCCACCCTCTCATAGGAAAAGATTGCTTCTTCTTTTGTAAACGGAAGGACAGTAGAGAACAGCATTATTGTCATGTAAACCCAAATCTCACTAATGGGCAATATGAAGGTCTACATCTCATTCCATTTAAGTAACATTAGGTAGAAAATGGTGCAATGCTGTAAAGGTACAAACCTGGATTCACAGACTTTTTTTTTTTTTTTTAATTTCCCCATAAGATCCATATATTTTATAGATTCACTTTTGTATATAATTTTCCACTTCAAAATGGCATTTTCCACTTCAAAATGGGATATAAATTCCATGCAAACATGGATTTTAATATTCTAGATCACTACTTATAAGGAAATACTGTTATCTGATATTGGCCTATGTAAAACCCAGTGTACTATACAGTTCTTGCAGATTCTTACTCTAGAAATGAAACATAGCTAAAATGTATGTGAGACCAGATGCAGCTAAGAAATATTTATGTACTCTTTGCTGGCAAGAAAGTGGTTATTCTCTCTAAAATAACTGCAAAATTTTGATTTTTTTTCCATCCCCATTTTGTTGTTGAAGTCTGAAAATCTTTAAATAGCCACTTATTTACTTGGAAATGCACACATATGTACACCTATTATAAAAATGTTGTCAAAACACCAAAATTAGAGAAAAAATAGGTAGGTTACTCATAAAAAAAGGGCATCCACAAATTACTACTGCCATCTATTGGTAATAGCTTGGAACTACAAGTTGTTATAATTTGCATAATAGGTTAAATAATTAAACATTTGAGTCATGACATCCTACCAGTAGAGAGACTTAAAAAGGAAATAGGATATTACTGAAATAACTTGCAAGACACCAGTTCTGGAAGAATATCTTCAGCAGGACATGTGGATATGTTTGGAGGTGTTCTTGGCTATTTTTGAGAATTAAGAGTATAGTCTGTATTTTCCAATGAATTATCTTAATAAAGGGCTTGGAGCTAACAATCCAAAAAACAGTACTTTTTGGACTATCCAATAAAGGACTCAGGTACCTAAAAACTCTTCACAGAAGCACAAACTTTCAGTCCTTTAAAGCACAATCCGGCCCTGTGTTTCAGTAACCTGAGCAGATAGGCAGGGGTGAATGGCTTCTGAGTGGAATCCAGAAGAGCGGCAACTCTGAGCATGAAGGTGTTTAATAGCTAGCTGCTAGGCGCTGGGCTGTATTTGAAATCTATCTGGACCTGCTGCACCAAGGTTAGTGTTATAGGGGAAGAGCTTCCATCTCAGCTGGGATCTACAGCTTGAAGGCCTCTCTTCGCTGTCCAAACACTGTCAATAGAGTGGATAAGTCCACTTTTATCTGCTAGCCCAAATAACTTGTGCAGAGAGCAGGAAGGTTAGGTTCATCTCCTGGCTTGTCTGGACTTGCACTCCCAGCTATCCTCCCAGAAGACTCTTTTTCCCATTGAGTATGTTTTATTCTGAGAGCAAGAGGGGAGTATTCAACTACTGCTCTCACTGAAGATGAAGGACAATAAATCAAGACTGGGGAATTCAAGAGAGGCCATGACTAGGACACTGGGGCATTTTATCTCTTCAGATCTCATCTACCAGATGAGATCCCTTGTTAGCAGCTTTCCTTCCAAGAGTCCTTCCGCAAGAATCAGCCTCACCATCAAGGTGGCTTACTTCCCAATGAATGCACAGGTCTTCTCCGCCCTGGGCAAGTGCTCTGACCAGTGTATTCAACACCAAAACCAGCCCATGTTAGTGGTAAGTGAAATTTGTGACTGCAGGTCCCTGCAGAAGATAATCTTGTCAATGCATGTGAGGGGGGTGGTGACACAATAACCCAGCTCAGGACACTCAAGGATTAGGGACCTAACTCTCACAGTAAATGCCTAAATGCTTTCTTGGTAATAGAAATTAACCCCTGACGAACCATTCTGAAGCTGTTCCCTGTGCTGCAATTTTCAAATGCACGTATATCCACTCCAAGGTTATTAATTCTTCTCTTCAGGGAGTAATATAGAATTCACAGCAAATGAATGGTGAAAAAATAATCATTTTCAATAATCACTGACATTGCATTCCAGTTATTCCATTTTCAATTTTATGCCTGATTTTCTGTTAGACATCCCATAATAAAATATAAATGTTTTTTAAAGCAGAAATGTCTGCTTTGGAACCAGCCACCATAAGCAATGGTTGACTGATTAAAACAATGGATTAATGTTCTGTTTCAAAACAAACAAAAAAATGAGTAATGCTTTATATCAGTGAAACAGACCCATTCAGATAGAAGTTATTGAAAATTTGTATATATCTTCTTCCTTAAAATACAGAAGACTTTTCCTTTTTTAGCAGAGAAAAAAAATTTTGCCTGGATTTTAGCCTGTGAGGAGGAATTATAATATTAGTTTGGTGGTGTAATGATAGCAGTGGACATTGTCTTTACTGACATATGCCACTTATTCATGCTCCCACTTTCTCAAAGTCAAGGTCCTGTGCTCATTTCATTTTCTTTCCTCCCACAGATGCTTCTTTCCAATTCTCAAAAAAGGATTAGATGCTAGTGTCATACCTTCCCCATGTACTCTGTCAACACTTGTGGTGGACGTATTCATTTTCCAGGTTATAGC
Source organism: Grus americana (assembly GCF_028858705.1). NCBI lineage: Eukaryota > Metazoa > Chordata > Aves > Gruiformes > Gruidae > Grus > Grus americana. The sequence continues at coordinate 49,617,698 of NC_072856.1, read as the reverse complement.
CACACCTCACCAACATCATATTCGTCTTCTGACCTTGCTTCCACCTCTGCAGCCAGCGTAGATCTCAGTCAGACTGGTGATTAAATCAAAGTCTGCTTCCACAGAGATGAGGACGAGACAACTCCATTCCCAATGGGTGTGGAAAATTACATGGTGAAAGCAAAGCAGTTGCTTTGGGGAAAATTTTCCCCAAATAACTCAGTGTTCTGAGACAGAGGAAGCTCCATAGCCCCTGCAATAAACAACCACATACTTTATGCCTGTGTCCCCAGCTTTTACCCTTTGCTGAGATATGAAGGGAAGCAGATAGGGGGTACAAGGCCATACCATATTCCCTCTCCCTCCCTCCTGTCCTCTGTGCCTCTGCTGAGATAAACTGCTATTTAAAAATATTTTCTCCCCAGCAAGAGTGCTTTAGGGGTGAAAAAAGGAAAAGGTTGGATGTGCAAAAGCAGGGGCCATGGTCAAGGACTGTTGAGGTAGGGCGTTGCAATTCTTGGGAGGGTGCTGTCTGCAGAAGCTGCTCTGCCACTTCTACAGATTTTGCCATCAAAATCCCATCACGTTGTTGCCCTAGGCAACTTCTTGCTTTGCCTAAGGACATCCCCGGTGCCTAACAGCACACAAGCCAGATTTCAAACTGGCGCTGTTCCCATTTCTGACACCTCTGTTGCATCCCAGTATCAGCATCACTTTGAAATTCTTCAGAAATCACCAGCAGGAAACATTGTAGTGGCTGGGTCTCTTCTTGCCTAAAAATATGACCTGCAAAAGATATTATCCCCTAGTCACTTAGGAAAATTGATTTTCATTCCACTCGGTTAATTCCTGTTAGCTGAATCTGACCTAAACTTCTGCTTACTGTAATCAAGACATAGCAGGAGATGAGAGTGATAGTCTTTATAGTTTTTAGCATGAAAACGTGTTCAATTAAGCAGTATTTACTCAGGGAAATGTCAAAGATTTCCTCCTGCCCTTTGTGTTAATATTGTTTGGTGAAGGCAGTGTTTGGAAGACTGTGTAAAATGCTTCTTTGGTTGACTATATTTGTGCAATGTAACAAGTCAGAAATATTACATTTCTGATAATGAAAAAGAAAATTTTTGAGCAGAGAAAAAAAATGTGGGAAGAGCTTGAAAGACATTGTCTCTCTCTTCTCTTGTAACCTGCGGTTTTCTCTTGTGCCTACTCCTAAAGCAATTTTTGAAGTACTTCACTGTGTTTCAGAAAGGCAGTTATAATCTCCATCATGTAAATTGTCCAAGCAGTAGTTTAAAAGCAACACATTTTGTGCTTGTCAGACTGAAGGGCAGAGAAAATGAGCAATTTTCCCATCCCATGGGAGATATTGAAAGGGGTGGAGAATTCACCCAACTGTTAAAATCTTAGCAGATTCCAACTGAGTCATATTTCTCCTTTTTTTTCTCCCCCCCCCTTTTTTTTTTTTAATCTAGAACTCCTTCATCCAAGGCTTCTATCTATGACCATGCTTGCTGTAGTCATGGTTAACAAAAAAATGTATTTGTATTCTCTTGTAATGCAGAGGCTGATATTTGTCACTCCTCTGAACTCTAAAGGGGTTGAACAAAATTTTCTTCTCACTTTGTGTTTCCTGTCTTTCACTGACAACTCAGAGATGGTACTGTTAAAATTGTGTTGTAACTTGAGGTAAATTCACAGAGCTATACTGAGGAGATGACCTTCAAAATAGAAATGTCTACCCTGAAAATATTTGATTCTTGGAGAGACATCAAAAGAAAAAGTTAGGTTTTTTTTTTTTAAAAAGAAACAATGGCAAAACATTATCATTGTCACCAAAAAGAACACTGATACTGTCCTTGTGAGATAAATTGATAATAGTATTTTCCTTTTTTTTTTTTAATATAGGATGCATTATTACTAAAGATACAGTGCATGCATAGTGAATTCAATATTCCATCCTTTATAGGCGCCCCCTCTGAAATAAAAGCCACATGGCAAAAATAATTTCTTCCTGACAAAACATTTGTGCTAACATTCCCTTTTGCTGGCACGGGACTAGTAATGTAAGCACAGGTACAACAGGAAGGTTCCTCGAGTGATTTGTTGCCTCATAACACCGTGTGCATTGGGATTTGCCGTCTCTCAGGGCACGCCTCAGCTGCAGGCACAGGGACGGCTGCAACGCCGTGGGTATATCAAAGTGAGCTTTAACCTGTCTCCGTCTGGCAGTGAACGCAGAGTGGAAATCTGTTGAAGCACAGGGTTTGATACAGACTAATTTTTCAGGCTGTGCTGCACTTCCTGCCACGAGAGCGGTGCCGATGCTGGCAAGTTAACCCTTGCTCTTGTGTTTCTTCTAACTGCAGTGCAGTGGCGCTGACATAGCTTTACTCTTGCCACAAGTCCTCATTCTCATCAGTTGTTCCCTGTTAGACTGAACCTAACAGATGAGAGTTCCGCAGTCAGTGGTTTAGTTAATCAGTAATTTTGACTCTCCTGGTTTTGAGTTTTTTGTAAAAATTTGGGCTAGGAGGCGAGTTTCTCACTTCTGAAAGGAGATGGCCAAATGACATGGCAATTAGTTTAATTAGTGTATGTCCAATAGCAATATTGTGGAACACTATACAAGAAGTTGCTTGGACGCACACACTTAAAGAAAATATAATGGGTTTATTCCCTTATTTTTAATTTTTCTCCTCAGAGATTTTAAAGCAAGCTACTCCGCTTGCTAGAATTGATTTTTTTTAATGCAGTTCGAGGTATTAGTAACTCATTTTAAAGAAGAAATTGAATATAGTGGCTGGAAGGATGAGACAGCAGTTCTGTCCTCACTTATTTGGTTATGGCAAAATTCCCAGAGCCCATTCCATACAGGTACTTATAGTGTACAGCCTATAGAGTATAAATAGGAAACTGCAACACAAGAAAAATTAGTGTCAGGAGATTAGAAATGAAACTAAAGCTCCTGTTGGAAGGAAGATAAATCAAAAGAGTGCTTTGAATTCTTCTATTTAAGAATAAAATAAAAATTACAATCAAAAAATACAGCAATAGCAGTTGATATGCTGAATAAGCAAGTGAAGCGCTACAAATCCCAGGTGAATTCTCTGCTTATCTTCATTCTCGGTGTATTGTACTACATGATGCACTACAAAAAAGGTGACCAAATTCATTTTTTTAGTACATGCCAAGATACATAGCAATATGAATTCATTTTCTAGTGCCAATTTACCTCATTCCTGAGCTGCAATACCCCTGTATTATTTTGGTTTTCCTAGCCTTTTTGTGGTAGACACTGTTAATCTTTTATTCCCTTTTATGCAGGTATTTATTGAGGTAGACATGTGAGGTAGGCAAAGTGAGCTACTAGAGACATATTAATTTGTTTCTTGACTGAATATATCGTTCCAAAGACAAGATAGCTACAATAACTCCTTGCAGCATATCTTTGTTTTCTGACTCCTCGCAGCATATCTTTGTTTTCTGTAAAAGCCCCACCAGAACACAGCTGTGTATACTACATCTGAATATTTTCCCAAGGATACCACATATTAATCCATTATAGCAGTGAAAAGATCATAGACATGTGAGTTATTCAAGTATTTTCTGAAGATGAGTGAAATTCAGCAATTTGGTAAAGTATGTCACAGTGGAAATGTATTGCATAGCCCACGCACGGTAAATATACAGTGACTAGAAAGCAAATATTTCTTGTTTGTTGTAATACAATGTTATGCATGAATGGAGCTGACTTATGAAAAGCCTTATAATAAGTATTGGTACCTGGAGGTGGAGTAGAAAGCAAAAGTAGCTGAGATACAGGAAACTGAATTAATTCAAGAATATTTCCATTTAGATGGGGAGCAGATGTAACTGTCAATACATAAATAGCTCAGGTACTGTTTTATTTTTGTATTAAGGTCAGAGCCTATATAAAATATGCTTATACTTGTATGCAAATTGAAAAATAATAGTAGATTTTTTTAAAATTTCAGTTGTTTTTCTGGATCAGAGTTTTTTTCTTTCTTCCTTCTTCTCCTCTTCCTCAATTCAGTACTTCATTCTTTAGTACAGTGAAAATCTTCAAGCTATGAATGTGAATCAAATATAAACTGATTATTTAGACCTCTAATGGCATCATGGCATTTATTTTTAATCCAAAATATTTAAGAGAGATCAGAAATTTGAAATAAGGACCAATAATGGCCTTTTTTCTTTTATCTCTATTCACAATTTGTGGTAATTGACTGTGGTTCTGACCTTTATTGTAACCAGTGGGCATAGGCTTTGGTCCTTGTTGATACCTTTGGAAGAGTCTTTTAGAAAAAAAATGAAAAGGAAAAAAAAAACCCACTTTAAAAAGTTGTGTTTGTGTTATCAAAATATTGTGGAGCAGATTGGGTCTTTGTATTTTCCAGTTTGTTCACCTGAAGTGAAATAAGTAAACTATTGCTAATTCCGCCTGGCATATGGCTACTCATTTTGTGCTGGCTGAGTTATAGGGACTGATGTTTTGGAAATGTGGTACCAAAATTTCCCCAGCTTCCGGGCCATTTTGACTGCCTGCCATACATTTATCTGGCTATCTATCCACATATGACCCCAGATTTCCATGACACTGTGCAAGCACTCACGGATGCTTAAAATGGGATACATTCTGGTGGTGTCTCTCCTAATGTACTGAGATAATGGTTTATCTACCTTGCTGAATGCTGAAACAGAGACTGTTTTCTATTATACTTTCAAGACTTTTGGTGCTAGCAAGTGATGAATAATGAAAGAGTCTTCCCTTCAGTAATGGCTTTATATAACAAAATCACTTGCTAAAGCAAGGAATTTCAGGAGTTGAGGGAAGCTCTTAGATTTAAAACTAAAGCTCTAGACATGAATATCTCAAGTACATAAATGCTTCATTGCTCTGACAGGGGAGAATGGATAGTAATTGACTGTCTTAGTAGGATTCAGTATTGAAAGATCATTACCTAAGCAGAAAGAGCCATTTGGAGTAAGTCTACGCATTGTAATCACAGAATAAAAGTTTCTAACGAGACGGTTGCTGGAGTGTTAATAACAAAGATGAAAAGCTGGTGATTCTTCCAAGCATGCAAATCACTGAAAGTTTCACGTGCGCATGAAGTCAGACAACTGTCCAAGAGAAACCTATTTCAGAATTTTATATTAGACTTGGGACTGCACCGAATTTCTAGATTGTAAATAATGCTTCAATTATGTTTTAAACATCAAAAAAATCTTAATACTCTTGGAAAAATCTCCTTTGATGTGTTTTTCTCTGTTCTTTTCCCCTCTATTTCATTCTATGGAGAAAAGGAAAAGTGTTTTGACTGAAATTTTACAGAACTTTCAGAAAGAAAGTTTTAGCCTTGGAGCAAGCCCTGATGAATGATTCAAATACAACACCAATCTGATACCTGATTGAATTGCTAATAATGACAAAATTTGCTGCTTATGCTGCCACTGCTGCTGCTCACTCCTGCTAAGTCAGATGTCTGTTACCCATCTTTCTGCATGCAAATAAAATTGCTACCTTTTAGAAAGACTTTTTCATCTTGTACTGCAATGAGTTTTAACATCCAGGTCCAAACTCACATCTGGTATAAGCTCTGTTGAAGGCAATGGTGTTTAGACTAGGAATGATTTTGATTTGCATCACAAAGACAGACTTTTATCACTATGTGTTTTAACTTGATGAGACTTGATTCTAAAGTTAGCTTTTGTTTTGCCTTTGGTTTAGCCACATTTGGGTACTTAAAACTGTAATGCCAAAGGTGGTGTGAATCAACATGTCACTTCTGAGCCATCTTTTTTTTCTCCCCACCCCCCCATTTAAGTTCTTATGCTCAGAATTGGAATCCTTCTCAGCAATAGCATTGTACTGCATTGCTCTAGCTGTGCTTTTAAACTGTCTTTTGCGTCAGTTAATCAAACGTAGATTTCTCAGACAGTGTCTGCCATTACGTTACATATGAATTGTTAGTTTGAAAAATAAAGATCGCACAATTTTTACTGCTGAGTGGAACATACATAAGGTGTTATAGCGATAATAAAAGCATATAATTGCAGTTATAGGTATTTTCTCCAGAGATCTCACAGAACATTAAAAACACTAGTTTTATTAAGCCAAGAAAATGCTTTCCATTATGATTTTATTTTATTTGATAATAGACAAACTACAGCTCTGTGGAATTAAGTTACTCACCGAAGACTTCACAGTACATCAATAGCATAGCCAAGAATAAATTCTTTGTCCCATTGTAGATATCGCAAAATAAAACAGAACGAAGTAAAATCCTCTTAATTTTAAAGGGATTGGGATTTCACATCAGAGTTTAGGACTTACTTGTCTGCCTTCATTTATTTCAAACTCTCAACTAAAGGTACTAACCATGACATGATGGGATATCTAAGCATTTTGGCATACTTAAAATGTAGCTATATTTTTTAAAAGGTAGACTAATCCCTAGGTTGAAAGAAGGTGCAGTACGCAGTGTCTCCGGAAAGCAGTGGGAGATTATCTGACTCTGAAAGTCTCCTCAGAGATCAAAGTTTTGCTGTTCCTGGTAGCGGGTTACACCTACACACTTTTGATACACAGTACTATGAGACACCAATGCCTTCTACTGCGATTACTTGGATGGCTGACAAAGTGGGATGAATTTCTGCTTTTTGCCTAAAGATAGGTCTCCTATCTCTCTCTGTGGCTTATAGGTACATTCCCAGTACAAGGACTAGATAGATGATGATGATGGTAATTATTTCTAGTGAAGGAAATGGGGTAAAATCAGTATAATATTCTTAAGTAAAAGAGAAACAAAATAGTTCCTCCTCCCCCCACAGTGGCAACAAAGATGGGTAAGCTAAGGTCAGCGCTGATCTATGATTTAAATCTACTTAATCGAAAAAGTGGTCTTGTAGTTTACTCTCCTTCAGAAAAAAAAATGATGGATGCTTTGTTTTGATTTAGAGTCATGTTTCATAGTCAGGGGAATCTCCTACTTCACTGCGGTGATTCTCAGTGTGCGGCTGGTGTGGTTAGTGGAAAAGGGCTTGGCTACTGCAATGGACTGGATTCTGAAAAGTCTGAACAACTTTTGAATATTTATTTCAGAATGCGTATAGTACTTGAATCAGTGAACTTACTACAAGGGGAACACCTCGAGGGGAACACATGAATCAGAAAACCTAGACATTGAAGGTTCCCTTTTGTGCTTGTCAACCAAATCTCATGATGTGAGTTGTTGAGTCCACTGAAGATATGACATCAATACAACATTTAAATGATACATGATATTGTCACTCACAAGAACTCTAGGACAACTTAACCTCTCCAGAGCAGAGCAAGCCTCTGGAATAACATTTTTACCTCTTGTTTTCTAATATACTAGCTCTAGAGAAGACTACTGTTGAAAATGAAAATTATATCTGATAATGTTTCTAGGGTTGCATAGTTGTAGATTTGTTGGAAGTACCAAAGGATTTAAATAGCTTTATTATATGACTAATCAATTCTTTTCCTTAGGAGAATGATAATTTTATTCACTCAGAGGCAATTTTAGCATGTCTCATATCAGGCTATAGATAATATCTGGCATTCATAGGTCTGATGCTAGTCTTCTAAACACAGAAGTGTTGTCAATATTTAGGGAACTGAGGCATTGGAAGGGTCATGTCTTGTATTGTAGAACAGTGGATCGTGAAACACCCTACTAAAGTTGACTTTTGGTTAAGTAGGATCTGAAGGATGGTGTGGATCCAGATTCAGCTGTATTAGCAAAAGTATAAAAATCCCTACTAAGTTACTACTTTGGAAACTCTGAAATACATAACCATCATAAGCTTCTGCGTGTGCCTCAGTAAGACATTTTGAGAAGCAAAGGATAATGTATTGTGATACAGTGCTGGTTTTTATGTACAACACGTAATAAAACAAGTCTTCCTTTCTGCAGTGCCCAAGATTGACTCATCACTTATCAAAGAACAAACCCTGCAAAACAAGGAATAGAATGTTGAAAAAGAGCTAAAACACTTTAATATTCTTTATGTTTCTATTATCAAGCAGACATAGAAATAAAAATCGTCTATCACAGTAATGTTTTTTAAAAGCTCACTCACTTGAATTGAGGTTACAGCTCAGATTCAAGACATTGATAGAACAGTCTAAATTTATCTATGGTGCCACTTCAAAGAAGTAACTTGAAAGTGCTGGAATCAAGTGTTGCCATGGCTCATTGCTTCTGGGGAGACCATGGCCTAATGCAATGAAGTAAATGCAAAAACTCCTGCTGACATTGTTAGGATTCGGATCATTCACTAAAGGAAGAAGCACAACCTAAATTTCTGTCTTACAGTAAGCCTTATTTAACATGAAGTAAAAAAAAAAAAAAAAAAATTTAACTTAATTTTGATTAAGCAATTCTGTGTCAATTATTTCTAATTAAGAGGAATTACTCTTCTCTTTCCCAAATTAATAGCTTTTTGTTTACATGTCTATGAACTTAAACAGAATTAATTATCAATCTGGGCACTTATCCAGAAACAGAGGTCAGGTGCCATCTCAAATTGCTTGTTACATTTTATCTTTTTCTTATAATTTAATTAGGAATGGGTCAACTTTGAAAAAGCTTAGACTACATTCACAACCTAAACACTGGATATTCACCTATGTTATCTGTCCATCTGCATTTCTGAAAATTGGCTTAATCATGAGATATCTGCTATTTTACCACTTGTAATGGGTTAAGGAGAAAATTATTTTCCCTGTAACTATTCTGGAGTAAAACAAAGGACAGACTGAGTTGCATAAACTATATCAAATGCCCTTTTTATTAATCAGTGATGTTGGACTCTGGTTTTGTTTGTTTCCTGAGTTTCTGTTAAAGGGATCCATTCTGAAAAACAAGTGTAAATAATTATTTCTTTAAAAAAAGCAAAGTTAACTGCAGTAAATATACATGTTGTAATACCAGCTTTTTTAAAAGGACGTCTTTTTATGGGAATGCATCTCATGATCTATGTTTCTTAAGTTCTGGATCTGGAGCCATTGCATCCTTACATATCCATATAAAGTATATGTGGAAAACGAAGCTCAATGTCACATTATCATCCATGAGATAGCAGATAAATTTTATCAAGAACACTTCGCTTTTTTGCAGGTTATACCTGGAGATGACTGCTGTGTTAAGGATCACAATGTATGTGTGCTGGATGTACATATATCATGGAGCTGATCTGCAGGTACACAGCAAGTCCAACACCTGAAAGCTATTTTGCACTTGCTGAGTGACTTTATGTTACATGCACTGTGAAATCAGATATACGAGAGCTGTTCTGCACAAGTCCTTGCAGTCCCCAGGAGGCTTGTAAAGCTGCACTGTGCAAATGCAGAATCCCCCTGTTTTGCAAATATGAAACAGACGTGGTTATATAGGAAATTTTCAGAAAATTTGTAGAATCATAGAATGGTTTGGGTTGGAAGGGACCTTAAAGATCATCTAGTTCCAACCCCCTTGCCATGGGCAGGGATGCCCTCCACTAGACCAGGTTGCCCAAAGCCCCATCCAACCTGGCCTTGAACACTTCCAGGGAGGGGGCATCCACAGCTCCTCTGGGCAACCTGTTCCAGTGCCTCACCACCCTCACAGTAAAGAATTTCTTCCTAATATCTAACCTAAATCTACGCTCTTTCAGCTTAAACCCATTACCCCTTGTCCTATCACTACATGCCCTTGTAAACAGTCCCTCTCCAGCTTTCTTGCAGGCCCCCAGAGCCTTCTCTTCTCCACGCTCAACAACCCCAACTCTCTCAGCCTGTCCTCATAGGAGAGGTGCTCCAGCTCTCTGATCTTCTTCGTGGCCTCCTCTGGACTCTCTCCGACAGCTCCATGTCTCTCTTGTACTGGGGCCCCCAGAGCTGGACGCAGTACTCCAGGTGGGGTCTCACAAGAGTGGAGTAGAGAGGCAGGATCACCTCCCTCGACCTGCTGGTCATGCTGCTTTTTGATGCAGCCCAGGACACGGTTGGCTTTCTGGGCTGTGAGTGCACACTGCCGGCTCATGTTGTGCTTCTCATCAACCAACACCCCAAGTCCTTCAGAAAATTCAGTAGTTGAACTTAAAAAATTGACTACTATTATAGTCCACAATCACAGGACTGCCAAGGACAGAGCTGAATTATTTTTCATAGGAATGGTGTGTATACATAGAAATTTTGAGCTTAAATGTTTATGTCTGGAGAATGACTTTTTTCCTTCCAATTTGTGAAAATACCATGTAAGCTTAACCTATGAAATTTTTGTACTTGCTATTTTCCACCATGAAAGTATACTGGTGCAATTCTGCCGATGCACCTCAGTTCTGAAATTGAGCACACTGTTCTTTTTCCAGTATTCCCTCTATTTGAAGCAAAAATTGCCAATTAGGACATAAGCTGTGGTATTTTTCTAATATGAACCGGAGATTAGGATGAGGTATTCAAACTTATTTTCAGTTACGAGATAAATGGGTTTCCAATCTAGTTCCTTGGGCTGTTTCACTAAGCTGTTGTTCCATTTACATCCCTTCAGTAGGAACAAATATTTCTCTAAAATAAGCCCTTTCTGTTAAATGTCTATGGCAGTCTGCTTGGCAGCTGTAGACACAATTTGGGTCACTGTGTTGGAATTTGAGCATATATGTATATATTCTGTGCCACCTCTGACACTATTATGTCATGAATTGAATGCACAAGTGAATAGATGATGATGGTGATTTATTCTGATAAAAGAGACAGAATGACCTGAAGGCAATTCTTTACACTAAGGACACAATATATAATTAAGAACATTTATGAGCTTAGGACCTTTTCCTACACTGCTTTCTGTATTTTCTCAAAACTCTACCCTTAATGACCTCTCTCCTAATTGAAAAAATGGAAAGTCCCCATAGATGTTGGTTAAACTAACTCACCAGTGCAGAAGATATACAGACAGCATATAACAGAGAGAGAGTGGAATTACTGTGTGATAGTCTCGTATGGTATAAATCAGTGTTGCTATGATGATTTACATCATCAGAGAAGGTGGACCAATATTACTTTTATTTCTATTAAGAAACACCAAAATGTGAGATGTACAACTCAAAAAGTCAAGTTCTTGTTCAGAATTTTATAAAACTTACAAACAGCATGGCATAGCTAACGAGGGCCACAAACAAGAAAAACTGGTGAAGAAAGAAAACTGTTAAAGCTGGTAGAACTAAGCACGTTGTCTCAATGCAGTGTTTTCATAAACTCCATTAAATGTAGCTATCTTTTCCACTTTCTAGGTAATAATGGAAAATATAATTTTACACAGCTAAAATTAGAACTATTAAAGGAATAGGTGTTACACTAGAAGCTAGATCTTGGATCATTTGAAGGTAACTCTGTGATTTCAGAATGATTCAAGAGAGTACCTTGCTCCATTCTGGCATCGCCAGCATGGCAAGGTGTTCTGAGTCCAAAAGCAGTGAAATGAGTCTGCTGAAATGAGGTTAAGCCAAACGGATGGCATGCTGGAATTGGGAGGATTTGGAGATGGAGCATGGCATACTTCATTACAGGCCCATAGTAACTTGGACTGTGAGGTGCAATAAGGATAAACATTCCTTTTTCTTTATTTTTTCCTTTCTCCACTAGGACTACTTAGTCTTTAACCAATGTAAAATTAATTTGATTCTGCCAGATCATACCAGTAGCATTGTCAAAACAATTGTTGAGCTTGCACAGGTTTATGGGAAAATCACACATCAGCAGGCACATGTACTCATATATTATTTGGATTCCTGCTATACCAGTTGTGGCTGTCCTTCAGTGTTTTTGACACTGGGTAAAGGGTGGTTAAAGCTTCTCTGGGAAGAATATCAAAATGCAAATTACTTTGCACAATGAAACCCCTGAGAGGAAACGTCTGAATTTTTGTATCAAAAATAAATTCTTTCTTCATTTCAGATGGACACAATGTCATGTTTAGCCATTGACGTTACCTGATCTAGTGAAATAACAAGGCGGGTTGTACCAGACGATCTTTAAAAGGTCCCTTCCAAGCCAAACACTATGATTCTATAGGTTGAGAAGATTAAATATGGTAAGAGCCACACCTGAGAGTCTTTGAGATTTCAGTATAGATCTAGTCATACAAATCTTATTTCTGTTCTCACCAGTAATAGTATTTAATTTAGTTCCTTGCCCACATCAAGTTTGAGCTGCTTTTACTAACTCAGTAACCAGATATCTGATGTTTTGAGATTTTGATGATCTTTTTTCAGATGTAAATTTCTCTAGCACTATCCTAGGGTCTAGTAAGAAAAATTTTGTTCCAAGTACAATGAAAATGAAACTGTTCTTTTCTTGAAAGTGAAAAGTTAGAAGAAAATCTAAACACAACATCAAGGGCTTCCATTTCTTTTTTATTTCCAAAATAAAGAGGTTATAGATTCATTAACAGTTTTTAATTCATCAGGCTGGATGCCTTTTTAAGTTTGGAAAAGATACAGATAAAATGCAGATTTCCTTCTTTGGCCTTTTACAACTTATCATTGAACTTGGGTGAACTGCTCTGGGGTGAAAGGACCGAACAGAGTTCATTTAGGGCCTCATTTGATGAAAGGCAGAAGATTGTGATCAAGAGCATATGGGATCAGAGTTGGAGGAGAGGTTGACATTTTTATGGAATAATGATGATTAGTAAAACTGGGCTTTTCAAAATTGTCTATGAACAGGTCTGCAGCTAAGACTTCTTGGTGTTCACAGATTTATAATCTTTGGACAGAAAAAGAGCAGAAACTTTTATTGCTAAGGTATCTCATTTCAAGAAAACTTTGCCATATAGTTGAAAAACCTGCACAACCTGAGAGCAGAATTGGAAGAGGTTTCTCAGTCATTTTCATTCTTATGCTGTTCCCTGAAGAACCTGAAGGCTCAAGAGGTCACATATTAGAAGAATCAGCAACTACAACAGCAAAAGAATATCCATAATTTATTTAGACAACACAAGAAGAAACCTCACAATTGACCAGATATCGGAGGAACCAAGCTTCTGCACATTTTTCTTTCATCATATTTCTTACAGTGTATTTCTGTGACTTATACTTGTTGTTGCAGAATCAGACATACTCAAAGAATTACATCAAACCCTGAAGCTAAGAGCACTGACAATCCATTTAAAAACATTTTCCCAAAAGCTACACAAAGTAAATTGTAGACTGCAGAAACTAGGTAACACTCTAAATAGTGGAGCCTGTCTCTGAAATTTCTTTATCAAATGTACTATTTAAAGGAGGGGAAAAATAAAATCACTGTCAGCCCGTGACAGAAGAAAATTAGATATATATCCACATTAGCAAGATACATAATAAAAGGACAAAGTGTGGAACCAGCGCTGCGAACCTCACATCTCTAAAACCTTTTTCTTTTGGTGTGGAGAAGATTACTTCATATTTGTTCTTGTTTGGTCCCATAAACTGAATGCCTACTTGTAGCAGGAATGAAATATGTACACCACTAGGTGACATCTAGGAATTCAGTTTTTTTATTCTGGGATCATTCCACTATGTGAATTGAAGACAAGTAAGTGGAGAGAACTGTGAGATTTGCTTTGAAAGTGCACTCCTGAGGACATTAAAGTAGACACACTGTATGTCTCTTGCAATCTGCCTGTACAAACAGATGGTTGCACCTACTGAAAGAGAGGAAAGATGAAAGAGAGGAACATGAGAAGTAACTGAGAGGAAAGGTGGCAATAAGGCTGAGATGGCTAGCATGAAAGGAAAACAAATCACAGAAATATAGTCTGGAAACTAACAGGAACATAATGGAGTGATTGTATATCTGTTTATTTTGTATATTTATTTTAAATCAGTTAAAAAAGTGCAAATACACACACACACAGACACACACACACATATATATATGTAACCCCTTCATGGTCAGACAAATACTTTGGCTCAGGTTTCTACACTGTGCAGCCTAGGAAGGACTAGGGTACCTCCTTCATGTACTTTATTTTCTCCCACTCCTTTCTATAATGTATCTGATATACAACCACTCTATCATGATCCCATTAGACTCCAGACTATATTTCTGTGATTTCTTTCAGATCCAGCTGTTTCTTTTGATTCAAAGTTATTCAGCAGCTGGATCTGAAATGTTCTCCAATCCGTAACCGTTTATTATACTGTTAAATGCCCTGCCCTTAAACAAGTAAAATCCATACTGGGAGAGTTGCAGGTGGGTGATGATGTGGGGTTTTTGAGGGGAGGTGTTGCTTAGTAACTTTTTAAGACAGTTGTTTGTAACACATTCCAGGAATGAAGTTTTCAGTATGTTTATCACTATTCTACTCAGTTCTCTGGAGAATGTGCTGGCATTGGTTTTAACAAGCAGTGTAAGCATTTCTGAGTTTATGACAAAATGCCACATAAGCCTCTCCCTTCCCTCTGCTTTGTTCTTATCCCACTTCCAAAGGATAATCTTATCAGAGGACCTTAGAGACTGAATCATTGTTCAGCATGTAAAACACAAGGCAGCGCAATGAAGATAATGAATGTATATTTGGACTGGATAGGCCAGTTCAAAAGGTCTCAATTCTTTTTGCAGGTTTCCCACGCATTGTCATATGTAGCTACCTTATTACTGATTTTGTTCACCTTCTTTATTATCACTGCAGTGCCACCATCTCAGCTGTATTACTACTTGTCAGTTTGTAACAAAACTTTCAATAATTTTAGGCTCCCTTCATGGTTATTCTATTCCTGCATTTTCGACAGTGACAGTCATAATAAAAACATAATTTGAGGGCATCTTTTTTTCTGCTTCCCTTAAATCTTTTTAACAACCACATGTGTTGAGGATATATAGAGATCTTCAGACATCCAGAATAGCATTATTTGTCCATTCCCTAAGCCAATATCTTTTTTACTCTTATTAACCTTTAGATGAAAACTTAAAAGAATCCTGGGAAAACAATTTCTCCTCTTTCAGTGTTAAGAAAATCAATTACATTAATATAATGTCTTTTAAAATTTACTGAAAGATTAATTAATGAATTAAAAAAAAAAAAGAGATTAAAGCTTTTAAAACTTTACAGTTTTATTCCAAGTTCTCATATGTCTTTTTCATGCAGTGTATTGGATGGATCACTCTATGAACCAAAATATTTTACAGTAATTTGCTTTGGAGTTCTGCCATTCTCTCTCCAATTCGAAATGCTGAAGCAGCACATCTAAGAAAGGACATTGAATGCTGCCATCTAAGTGAGAGTTCAGCCATGTAACATCACCACCTCAGTCACTTCCCTTGAATGTTACATCCTTATTTAAAAGGAAATATCTGAGCCTTTTCCAAAACATCTCTTTCACTATCCTAGCATGCTAAATTCTTTCACCAACACTCTGTAGCACTGATATTGACACCTGGCAGGAAAAGGAAGATGAAACACACTGAGGAAACTCTATATTTATGCTAGTGATATTAAAGAATCAAAGCGTCCTTGCATTTTGCATGATGACTTTTCTTTGGCAAAACATTAAAAGTTCTGGAGGAACACTGAAAAGATGGCCTTTTGGCAGCCTGAAGTCTGGGGTAACGCTTACTATGTCTGACTTACGTACCTGAAAGTTCTTTTTTACCACGGTTTAGCTGTGTCCCTTGTATTTAATATCTTTTCCCTCCCATTACACTCACCAGGTAGAAAAGTGCTATTGTATACATTTTAGAAGCAAGAAGCAAAAGCATGGGAAGGGTATGACTACAAAGGATTTAGGCACCCCAGTTGCGATATTTCAGTGTCCGGTTTATTCAGAGCTATCTATGAATATAATCCACTGGCTGTGCTCCCTATACATTGAATGGACAGGCAAAATGGTGGAAAATGTAGAAGTCAGGGTGCTAAAAGGCGATAAATGCTAACAAAAGCAAACAGGAAATATGGGACAAGGCTTTGGTTAGATAGATCCTCCATTCCTGTTTGCCCTAAATGTTTTCCTTTCAAGACAGCTCTAAAGTTTCTTGGAACTCAGAGACAGGAGAAATAGTAGAAGTACCTGTTTCCAGAGTGTTTCTACAGCAGTTAAGTCTAGGATATTCTTTTTCCTGAATTTGGATTTGTTAACTATTCTCACAGACAGGAAGTTGACACTCCTACATCTATGCCTTTCAGTTCCTTTCCCAACATCAACCGCCTAGAAGTTTTGTGACACAACTCTAGGAGGCCAGTGTCCCTTATGATCTACTTGAGGTGCCTAAAATAGTAATTGTCATTTCAAGTTCTATTGTCCTGATACACCTGCATTAATTAGAAATGGACTTGGATTTGTAACTTTGTTTCCTAAAACCTAGTTGTCTACATACAGAGCCATCTTTTCTTTACACTGTTAAAAAAAAAAAAAAAGAAAAAAAAGAAAAAGTATGTACTAAATCCTAAAGAATAAAATTCCTTGAAATCTGTTTTATTGCAAAGATTTTATAATATATGTTGCCCTATAAACACTTCTTCTTTCCTGGTTGCTGTCTTTTCTATCCTCATTCTTATACTGAATCTTGACACCTGAGATTTTGTGCTTTAGACTGATCACAACTGCACTGAAGAACACAATCAATCCCCTTATTCCTTCTTATTATTTCTGGAATCTGAACTACATGAAGAGACAGAAAATATGGACAACTGAGTGGAGCCATAGAAAAACAGAATAAAACCAGCTTTGGCACAAAGGTTGTAATAACACTGCTGATGCCTTCTCTTTCTGTCATTGAAGTCCATCCTTCGCATTGTCATATCAGACAATAGCTAATGTCTATCACACACCCTGTACATGTACAGTTTTAAGGCAGCTTCCCAATCTCAATCTTTTATTTCCCTGATATTATGTATCTATGTTCACTTTATCTTCATATTAAAAGAAATGTTGTGCATGGGAGTCAACACTGGTGCATTTTTATATGTCAGGATGCATTTTTATATGTCAGAAGACTGGAGCTTGAAAATGGCTTTGCCATTTAGTCAGCAACTGAGTGTGACATCATCATTTACTCGCCCTTACTCGATTAGCTTATCTAGTCAGTGAATAATGGATGTAAAACTGCTACATAAGTGGAAGGTAGTATTATTTATTGTCTGTGACATGAGGACAAAAGATGTGTATAAAGCATTTATATACCTTGAGTCAGAAATTTCTATATGTCATAGAATCATAGAACGGATTCAGTTGGAAAGGACCTTAAAGATCATCTAGTTCCAACCCCCCTGCTATGAGTTGTAGCAATGTCCTAAACAGTACCACTTTAAAGACCCCAAAGTTCAAGAGCATACATTCGTTAAGACGTTCTCTAGGCATACACGGTAAGTAAAACAGCTAATTATGAATAGTAAACTTTTTTTAAAAAAATGACACTTTGGATCACTCCTGTTGTATTAATATTTTTGATGTCGATGTATTAACTTGAATGAATAGTAACTTCCAGAAGATTGATAACTAAACCACAAATCTTCCTTCTTTGGTATATCAAAATGACCAGTAAAGTTTTATCAAATTTTAAAAAGAAAGAAGGAATGGGAGTTTAGCTCCTAAAATAAAGGAGCTTTAAAAGTATAAGAAAATACACATACATACAGAAACAGTAAACTGAAAAAATATATAGAAATAAATATTGTGGAATAGAATATCTATGGGAAATTAGTTTCAAATCTTCATTTACAACTTATGCAAACAGATTGAATAAACATACTTTATGATATGTATATGCATTTATAGACTTCTTACTCTGAATGATGACTTGGATGAAATATTTATGGAATGATTTATAATAAGTTTTAGGAAACAACTTGTTCTAAGACAATGTGTAGGCAGAAAGGAAAAGGGGAAATATAGAAATAGATGATTTGCTTCTATTAGTTTTTCCAGATCTAGTCTTAGATTATTGTAACTGTCATAATGACATTTACAAGGCACGAAGTATCTTCTCATTGCATAAGAATACCCCATTAATAGTTTATGTTTCACTTTCTTCCAATCAATCGGCCTTGAAGAAACTTTCAGGAATGTCTCTCTCAAAAAAAAAACCCTCAAACCCTCTGTTTTTCTAAGTATGATTTACCATCTGTTCTCAGATAGAGCTAAAGAAGAGCTATATTATTTCTACATATTTAACAACCTGACCTTTTCAGATTAATGTCAGAGGTATTGGCATAAATTTTTGACAGCATAGTGAAGAAAAGATATCAGTACTCCAGAGGCAACGTTGTGTATACGTGCTTTCCAGTACCATGCACAATCAAACATGTGAGGAATGTATAGAAGCGAATGGAATTTTCCCCTATTTATCCTAAAGAAACACATCCAGTCTGGCTTTTGCTTTTTAAACAGAATATTGTTAAGATCTTAAAAGACAAGAATGTAAGAAAAACTGCATCAAAGGGAAACAAATCCTGTTTGTAATCTTTAAAAATGTGAAGGGAAAAAAAAAAAAAAAATATTGCCTAGCACTGTCAAGAGACAACAAAATCATTCTGCATTTGGTTTTAAAACAATTCAGATGTAAAAATTGACATATTTTAAAAAGAGGGAAAATCCTAACAATAACATATACTTTGCTATCCATTGCATTGTAAAGAAGGAATGTTAATTACTTTTTTTTCTTTCAATAGCAGGAAAGCCTTAATTTCATCCAACCTGAAAATATGCCCAGACCACAAGTATTTGAAAGCAAGGAACACCTGCAAGTCAAGCAAGAATGAAACAGAGACTGCCAAAAGCTGTAATTTTCCTTACTTGGTTCTTTGCTGTGAAATGCATCAGGGGTATTATCAGATCATTCACTGACATCAAAAAGAGGTACTCATAGATCTGTCTGTCACAAATATAGCTCCTAATCCTAAATCTACTGTGGCAAAGAGAAAGATCTTCACTTACTTCAGTGGCAAAATATTTGAGGGCTGAAAGTGTTACTAAACTCAGTACAGTTGCATCAATGTATTTAAGCAAAGAATGTAAAACTGTTATTTATATATTAAGCTCCATGATGTAAACTTTAATGTATTTACACCTGTCTACTCTATTTCATGACAAGTTTTAAGCACTGCATTTATTCTACTTCAGAAGAAAAATAAATAACTGTGCCCTTTAGACCTATTATAAGAATTACTACTGTCAGGAAATTATTTTTTAATATAAAAAACTAACTGGTTCGCAATTTAAGTTTCTGCTTCTTTCTGTTTTCATTGCATCCATTCAGAAATTATTACATTAAGTGTGACAATATAAATTTCATACACTTTCCAATTGAATTCACTTAACTAAGTGAAAACCAGGAGTTTCAATGGCTTCTGCTGATTTGGATGAAACAAAAGACTTTGATCAATCTGTCTCTGTTTTACTGATGCTGACAATACTTTATCCAGGTTTAATTATGTTGACTTGTTAGGGATGTAGTTAAAGCAATGTAAGTGTAATGCTTCTATTTCTCTCTATCGTTGGATAAATTCACACAGAGAAAGTAGATTTTCTTCTATTTTATGTATAGTCATAATTTATGCTACACAGGGCTCAATTTTCAACCTACCTAACACTGCATATGGGACACAAACATGTGATTTACTAATGCTGGGAGTTCTCAGCAGGACAGTCACGATTGCACATGAACTTTTCAGTAAATTCCATAAATTAGACAGCTAAACATGTTATGGACCTTCATCTCTTTCTCACATTATATTTGCAAGGTTGAAGGAAGATATCCTTATCATAGATTACATATATAGTGAAATATCTCAGCAATATTTTTTTTATCTTAATAAATATTGCAGGAATTTGGGAAAAATAGCATAATTGTACAAACTAGGCTAAAAAAAGGAAATTAAGTGGATATTCAGAAATCACTTTAGCCTGGAAAACCTGGTCTTACTAGATGTCTTCTCCAGGTAATGTAGGGAAAAATATTCTGTGAGGAATATTCAGAATATCTAAGTCCATATTGTGAAACATCTTGTGAAAGTAGCCTATTTCTGTGAAATAGACAGGAACTAACATCCCATAGCTACAGGTGACCTTCCTAAATACCTGAATACTCTCCTAACTGATTTGCCAGAAGGTTATATTGGAAATCTGAAGCCAAGGTCTAAATTGCCTTCACGTGCTGGTTTTGACTGCGGTAAAGTTAATTTTCTTCGCAGTAGCTAGTACGGGGCTATGGTTTGGATTTGTGCTGGAAGCAGTGTTGATAACACAGGGATGTTTTCATTAGTGCTGAGCAGAGCTTACACAGAGCCAAGGCCTCTTCTGCTCCTCACCCCACCCCAGCAGCGAGTAGGCTGGGGGTGCACAAGGAGTTGGGAGGGGACACAGCCGGGACAGCTGACCCCGACTGACCAAAGGGATATTCCATACCATGTGTCGTCATGCTCAGCATATGGAGCTGGGGGAAGAATGAGGAAGGGGAGGAATGTTCGGAGTGATGATGTTTGTCTTCCCAAGTAACCATTACACATGATGGAGCCCTGCTTTCCTGGGGATGGCTGAACACCTGCCTGCCCATGGGAAGTGGGGAATGAATTCCTTGTCTTGCTTTGCTTGCGTGCGTGGCTTTTGCTTTACCTATTAAACTGTCTTGATCTCAACCCACGAGTTTTCTCACTTTCACTCTTCGGATTCTTTCCCCCATCCTGCCTGGGGAAAGTGAGTGAGCAGCTGCGTGGTGCTTAGTTGCTGGCTTGAGTTAAACCATGACACTTGAACAAATTCATATTTCCTCTCCAGAAGTTTATTTTAAAAACTATTCTGAAAATCAGAGCTTAGATATTCTATATATGTTATTTATTTATGCCGAGAAAGAAAATATCTTTAAACTTTGCTCAGAGTTTTCATCCATATGTATCTACATGACTAAACATGAAGATCACAGATCAAGTAACTGTATGAACTTACGCTATAAAATCATGTATTGTATACATTCACTATGTAAATGCATTCTTTAAGACTATTACTTTTTACCCTCCTACTTTAAATTGCTTTATTATTCATTGAGCTTTGTAGGCGATGATTATCTTTGAAAGTTGATGCATGCATTCATATTCACAACCTGAGAATTACTCTGTCACTCCCCCTGAGGCAGAGAAATTTACAGGTATAAAAAAATAAAAAAATAAAAAAAAATTGGCGTTTGTTGCCAAATATTCATATCTAAACTGGGTTGCATAGTTATTCACCAGAACTGCAACATGCCTGTATCTTGGGATGAAAACTGATTCCCATACCCTTTTTTTCTCCCAATACTCTTGACTCTCATAGGAAGGAATCCAGACAGATTCACTAGGCAAGTATTTCACTCCAAATGCTTCCTTATTGTGGATTATGACTAAACAGAACTGTCGGACCAAACTATGACTGAAGCAGAGCTGCCCAGCTCTTTAGACTGACTCTCTATGATTTTACCTAAAATTTATTAAAGTGAATAGGAAGACATTCTGTTGACTGTAGTGGGCATTGGAATATCCCTTAAATTCATATTTATAATAACATGGGATACACCCATTAAGTTCAAAACAAAAAAGTTATTATATCTCTTTTATGAGAACCTAGAAAAGAAATTCAGTGGTAAACAATAATATAGACATATATGTTCTACTGTTTAAAAGAGAATAAACTAACCCAACAGTACTTCTTGGAATGTAACACCACAAAAAAAAAAAAAGTCTCAACAAGAATTCAAGAAAGTACAGTTTGAAGAATCAACAAAACACTGCGTTATTAATTTACAAGGGGAAAAATGTGTAAAATATTTATATATAGTGTATCTTTATAAAAATCATTTATATATTATACATATTATATAAAAATATATGATATATCATATGTTATATTTTATTATTTGTATACATATAATAATGTAGCAAGACATATATGAAGCAGTAAGATATAACACTTCATAATATATGTCACGTTATATTTATAAATTAAATTATACATATATTAGATATCAATAGAACATAATATTTTATTTACATATATCTAACGGTATGTGCATATTATATATTTATGTATAAAATAAGTAATTAAATAGTTTGGAATGGGGCTTTATATGTGTATGTGTATGTATATATGTGTGTGTATATATACACATAAAGCATTTTATTCAAATTTTCTGACTTCAATATGCTTATAATGGTAATTAGTAGAACTCAACAATAATATCGTCCAGGGTGCTGAGATATTTATTCATAACAAGGAAGGTGCAGTGTGTTAGTGAGGCCCAGCTTGATAGTGCTGAGAAGATGACTTCGGAAGTGTGTCTTAGACCATTTGCCACCTTTACAGTTATTTATTTTTCTTTATTAGGTTTTTCAGCCTAGAAAGGCCAGAAAGCATTCAAAAGGGACAAATTACACTCTCCACACACACAGACAGACACACACATGTGCACGTGGACACACGCACACACACAGAGTAGGGTTCCTTCAAAGAGATAAGGCACAAATGAACAAAATCGGAGCTAATTTGAACTGGTTTAATAACATGAAAAATCCAGATGGGTGTAAACTTGAGAGAATCCTGGTGGAATACAGAAGTACAATTCAGCTGAAAGTTTACAATGCCAGATATCATTAAGAAAGAGTAATGAAATTTTAGTAAAGCAATGCAAGGAGAATATGCTGAGGCAACACATGACAGAAAACAAAGGCCTCAGCTTGTGCCAGGCATTTCTGATTTACCTTTGTCTGAAGTGTGATTAATGCCAGCCCCTCCATTACCAAATCCACACTGATACATTCTGGTTCTTTGAAAACAGAAAATCTGGAAGAACTGACTACACGTATTTTATGAGGTATTTTATTTCTCAGAGTAATTAGTGCTCGAGAAAAGCGTAATCTTTGATGAATCTCATGTGGAGTGGTCTCTTCAAGCTGAAGCAGTGTCTTCATTGGTATTCTAGTAGCACAGGAGATTTATGTATTTACTAATTTACTCTGGTCAAAATTACATTTTTTTGTTGTTAATTTTCTTGGGCTACTGAAGGTTTCTCTAATGGAGGAAAAGTTGTGTCTGTCAGGGGATCTTTCTGCAGTGACAGCATCATCATCTTTTTGTCCATTAAGGTTGACAGTGATGATTTCTTCACCGTAACATATAATTTCTTTCTCATTTTCTTTTCCTGAGCATCTGCTGACATGGAAACAGACCTATCTGTAAAATAGGAACTGTTACATATATTCCTGTGCTTTTCAGTCATGATCATCTTCCTCACATGCTCTTCCACAGATTTGGATCTGCCGTCCAGCTACATAAGTGGGTTTTTATTCTGTCCCATTATAACTTTCTCATAACTGTTGAGGATAGTGCTCAGAAATAACACTCCTAACTGTTCAGGATTAACTTCATTTTTATAATGAATTGGTTAACACCAGCATTACAAATAGTGTTAAAACAGTATGGGGATTACATACATACAAATACAATCTCTTCGTTGAAGAATTTAGTGATTATTGTGCCAATAAAAGAGCGCCTTAGCCTCCTACCGTCCACACTTTGTGTCCTGTAGAGCATGCCTAGGTCATGTTGCAGTTTTGTAACTCCTTTTGCACTCCTGCTGTGGGAGTTTTGACACTGAGAAGTCATGTGTGGGAGGTGTGCTTCTCAGAGAGACACCCTTTGAGATGCTCTTTATTTGAAATCAACCTGTCTTGTCATGTCATGCGTGCTTGGTATAGACCCATGCTGATTTGAAGAGGCAAGGAAAGAATCTTTGTTATCTGTCTACTATTACACTTCAAGGTTGTGCTTCTTTAGATGAAGCTGCAGTTGTGCTAAGAAGATTACATCTGTGCTGAATTCAGTTCTGGCCTCTGAGAAGAGTTTACAGAATGAATGACGGTGAAAAATTTCTTAGACCCGGAAAGATGCTTCTCAGGCTATCAGCTCTGCTCGTAATCTGAATGATATGAAAATCACACAAATCCTTCTCTCTTGTGATAACCCGATCTATCTTGTACCACTGCCTGAAGTACACATGTACCTAGATAATTCTGTGATTCACAGACCACTGGAAGTTGGTGTTAGCTGTGCAGAATTGGTGCTTGCTGAAAAAGCAATCACTGAGTCACCAAGAGTTATGATTAAGAGTATGCCTTAGCAATTCGTGATGTCTTCAGAATTGTCATCAAATTCCCTTTTTTGTCTGACCAGAATGGGTGACAGCAGGAGCATAAATACTATTCAGAGTTACCTACTGTCCTTCAAGGGCATGCACGTTGCTTTCTACAGGAGAGTTTTCCAGCTTGGACAAAAATATTGTAATGTATCCGTGTTGGGGTTCATGGTGTTCCTCAGGAGTTTACCAATCCAGAAGTGCATTCATCGCTGGTTTAACATGTAGAGGAGTCTTGCTAGCCAAAAGCCTTGTCTGTTAGGGTCAACCGTTGCTCAAATAGGTTACTAGTGTTGACATGAGAGATTTTCCACAGTATTTGTGTCTAGTGTTTGAGGTATATTACACACACACATATATTTGAATCCAATCACAGTTTTGCATCCTAAGGCAGCAGTAGCAGGCTGTGGGGGCTTGGTGAAACAGGTAATGTTTGAAGCATATTTTTCTTCTCCCTTCTCTGCGCAGGTGTGAGTCATGACACAAACTGGCATAAACTCTCCTCCCAAGAGAATCGATGCTGTGCCTTATATCCTCAGGTGGTATAAATAGCATAAGTCAATACAGTAGTGCCAATTTACATAAATTTCTACACAGAATTTGGCTAAATGACAACTCATAAGGATATGATAACATTCTGCAAGTATTTGAAGGCCATAAACACTAAGCAGGGGGAGAAATGATTTAGGGTGGCATAAGAAGACATAATTAGGAGCAATGGGAGGAAATTAAGGGAGGAAAAAATTAGACTGAATATCAGAAACAAATTTCTGACAGTGAGATGTATTAGACTGTGGAAAATAAGTCTCCCAATGGACATTCCATTGCTCAAGATGTTTAGACTGGACAAAGTACTAATACATGTACAACAGGGACTAATTTTGCAATGTCTGGTGCATAGACTAGAAACCGGAGACCTTTAATGGGATAAAAAGAATTCTGCATTAAGAAAAACAAACAAATAAATCCTTTTTCATCACTTTCACCAAATGCATGGATATGTCTGTATCTTTTATGTATGTGCATTTATACATCATACATATGCATATAAACACTATTTCCCTTTTTTTCTGAAAACTAAAAAGTTTTTTTTATAAAATCTAATTTCCTTCAAAAAAGTATAACTTCAATTTAGTAATAATGGAAATTTCTCCTCCTTAGCTAGCTATTAAATACAAAAGTGCTACATTTGCTAGTATTATTTTTTTTTCAAACTAAAGTTTACACTTTTTGTTAAGCAAGGGAAGAAAATAATCTACTTAATTTCTTTCATTATAGAAAGGTTTCACTCTCCTGTCTGTTACAGAACGGGATAATCTTCTGGAACTTTATGAATATTTTTGTGGATATTGATTTTGGTATATTACTTATTCTGAATAATGCTGAAAAAATGTTCTGAAATCATTAAAATGTCTTATTTTAATATTTTTTCAAGTAAATCATTAAGATAAGTTATTATTCTTCCTGCATCTAGTTTGTCTTTAGTCACTGGAAGAAATGTTTCCAAGCTAAATGTTTGTAAGACTGATTAAAGAAACACATTTCAAAACCTACTTTTTCAAAACTTTTTATCTTTAATGTTTTTTGTACAAATCAGGCATGAAGATTGGGTTATTTCTTATTTTACCTTAGACTGATATCACCTAAGTAAATAGAATACACTGCCAGAGTAGATTCTTTTTTCTTTTCTTTTCTTTTCTTTTCTTTTCTTTTCTTTTCTTTTCTTTTCTTATCTTTTCTTTTCTTTTCTTTTCTTTTCTTTTCTTTTCTTTTCTTTTCTTTTCTTTTCTTTTCTTTTCTTTTCTTTTCTTTTCTTTTCTTTTCTTTTCTCTTTTCTTTTCTTTTTTCTTTTCTTTTCTTTTCTTTTCTTTTCTTTTCTTTTCTTTTCTTTTCTTTTCTTTTCTTTTCTTTTCTTCTCTTCTCTTCTCTTCTCTTCTCTTCTCTTCTCTTCTCTTCTCTTCTCTTCTCTTCTCTTTTCTTCTCTTTTCTTCTCTTTTCTTCTCTTTTCTTCTCTTTTCTTCTCTTTTCCCTTTCCTTTCCTTTCCTTTCCTTTCCTTTCCTTTCCTTTCCTTTCCTTTCCTTTCCTTTCCTTTTCCCTTTCCTTTTCCCTTTCCTTTCCTTTCCTTTCCTTTCCTTTCCTTTCCTTTCCTTTCCTTTCCTTTCCTTTCCTTTCCTTTCCTTTCCTTTCCTTTCCTTTCCTTTCCTTTCCTTTCCTTTCCTTTCCTTTCCTTTCCTTTCCTTTCCTTTCCTTTCCTTTCCTTTTCCTTTCCTTTCCTTTCCTTTCCTTTCCTTTCCTTTCCTTTCCTTTCCTTTCCTTTCCTTTCCTTTCCTTTCCTTTCCTTTCCTTTCCTTTCCTTTCCTTTCCTTTCCTTTCCTTTCCTTTCCTTTCCTTTCCTTTCCTTTCCTTTCCTTTCCTTTCCTTTCCTCTTTCCTCTTTCCTCTTTCCTCTTTCCTCTTTCCTCTTTCCTCTTTCCTCTTTCCTCTTTCCTTTCCTTTCCTCTTTCCTTTTCTCTTTCTCTTTCTCTTTCTCTTTCTCTTTCTCTTTCTCTTTCTCTTTCTCTTTCTCTTTCTCTTTCTGATTGCATTATATGTGATTCTATCAAATGTAAATGTAAAGTATGCTCTGGAAGCCCAGGAAGTGTATTTGGTTGCTGAGTGTCTAGAAGGCAAACTACAAAGCAAAAATATGCAAACCAGCTACATCTAACAAAAAAAATCTGTGAGATGTCATTGAGTAAACAGCTCCAGGACCACAGATACATACAGCTTGTTTTACTGAGCACTGTATTGATGCAGGTGACAGAAAAGAAGAAGTTTCATGGATTGAGCTCACAAAAGAGAAATGAAATTACCTGAGTCAAAAAAGTGTAAAACTACAAAAAAGATGTTGGAAATACTTTGGTAACAAATTATTCTTTTTTACAGAGGGACACATATAACCCCCAGTACCTCAGAAGTTGTCAATCATCTGTTTTTTATTATATACCTGTTTCCATATCTATTTCCTTGGCAAATCCTGCTACAGATATTCAGATGTGCAATATAGCTGAAATGAATTTATTTATTTTTCAGCATTCTTCTAGACTGAAAGTAGAGCTATATAGCTGACATGCCAATTCAAGAAGTACAGAGAACATATAGACTTTTTAGCCGCTTGTCCTGTCTACTACTGCCATAGTTTTTCTGCAAAGAAAAATGTCCGGGGAAAATAGCATCATTGTCATATGGCCCTTCTCTATGACATTCTGGACAACACTTTCAGCATTGTGGAGTCTTACCAGTAAAAAATTAGTTCACCATGAGTTGTGTGAGAATTGCAATCCCCAAATGAGCACCTCTCAAAATAAAAAAAAAAAAAAAAAATCTGTTGCTCTTTTGAATTACAAGAGAGTAAGCAGCCTCAATATGCTGAAACTGCAGTATAGGTAATAGCATGGGTTTTGGTATAACAAGATCGGTCCACACATTGTTACAGTCCTAATTTCGCCAAAATCTACCATCGGTAAAGTTGAAAGTATCTGCATAACTCTAGGAAATGTGCAGTTGGGAATTGCTATAGATATCAGTCTAAATTCTTGAGACTCTGATGCAACAACTAGCTAACTTCCAAAGGAAATGAAATTGATGTTTAATGCTTTTCAACTGCATTTTGATTACACTGTGGAGAGTTTAGATCTTTGTGTTTTTGCCTGAGTGACTTGAAATGTTCAAGTTGTCATTACTAAGCAATAGTAGTAGCAAAAAACATTATGCCTCAAGTATTGTAACATAAAGAATCTGATTTTATACAATTGGAATGATAGACATTCTTGGTTGTTACCACTAGTTCTCAAGTGATGACAATTTCAAGTTTATATCTTGTAATCTTTATTTAGATAAGTCAAATAAGTATATTGAGAAAAGAGAAGATCACACCCATATCTTTATTTTATTATTTTAACACCACTTAGGGTAGAAAGCGCTGTGATTTTTTTTTATAGTATAATTGCTTTCCTAGGTAGAAACACTATTTATTTACCTTCAGAGGACACTTAATATACAGTGGATTAAAAACACTGGATTTAATTAGAAGCCAGCTAGAGAAACATGCCTTTTACTAGTGTGCCACATCATAAATCATCAAGTCTTAGAGGTGTTAAAGTTTTTTCTAGATTTTATGATTTCAGAAACAAATTTATTGGTTTACTCTCTTTAGTGCTTACTATCTATCAACAAAAGAGTAAAAAAAATGATAAATATATTTCTTGGATAAGAGTGTGATACAGATACCATTGCAACTGTCTGTGCAGTTCATTGTGATATGGCTAAAACTGATTTTCACTGACCAGGTGAACTTTCTTCAACTCCCTGCACTGGGAATTCTATGTTAAAAAGACCATAGTCCTTTGAAGATATCTCAAGATCTGCCATGCAGGGTACATTTTACAGGTTGTTTACATAGATACTTCTCAAAATTTTTCTCTTGAGTATTACATTTCTTTCCCTTCTTTTGCTGGCATTACCTCAGGAAATTGATAATTTTTTAAAAAATCAATTTTAAAAATTAGAAGGTGTTTTTAAATAGAAGATTGTTGCTTCTTCCAATGCTATATTTTAACTTTCTATTTTAAGAAAATTGGTACTTATCATATACTAATTAAAAATTTAAAGCAAATTAAAATTATATAAGGATTTTTATTTATCTTTTGATTTGATTTTATTTTACAGGCTTGTAAAAAAAAAAGACTCGAATGACAGCTAGTAAACAACAGAGCTTCACTGTAGTCAGAATCCACCAATGGGATATATGATATAATTCCATAATGTCATATCATCATGGCTGATGCGATGCAACCTGATTAACCAAAAATAACTTTGGGATTATCTTTGGTCCAGAGCAGATTGATGCCCTTTCTTTAATCTTGTTCAGACCTCCTAGAATTCAGGAGCTCTACTTCCAGAAGAGGTGATGTAACTGAAGAACACTTCCTGGTGACAACACATAATGCCTTTAAAGCTTGTAAGATTCCCTTACCCTTGATATCTGTAGGTCGATGAAGTCCTTGGCTTTGCTTTCAGTCATCATAAGAGAAGTCTCAGTAGCCATATGTGGCATTACTACAGTAAGAGTGCTATATATGCTGTTGATTTCCTCCTGGTCTGTGGTCATATTCCAAAATGTGTTCAGTGTAGAGATGAAGTGGACAAAATTTCTTCACCCTGAAAAAACACATTCTTAACTTAGATGTGCTTGCCTGTAGGTTAACACAGCAGTAAAAACAACAATTTTAGCTGGTGGAGCAAGTAAGCTGCTTCACAGATGTCCATCACATTGGGCACCATTCATTTTGTTGTACAGAGATTGCAGGTGTTAGAGAGTTTCAAGGGTTTAGCCCCATCAAAAATTGAGATAACTTGTCTGACTGCTACATCAGACTGAGTTTATTTACTTGGATTAGTGAAGCTGAGTTAGAAAAACACTCTTTTTGGCTACAGACATGCCCTTTCTCTGTTTTCCTAAGTGGAGCTATTTTCAAAGGTTCATGGAGTTCAGAAAAAAAGTTTGAATGTGCAAACAACAAAACCTTTTAAAAAGGGAGAGAAAAATAAAACACTGCAGCTGCTGCAGTGCGGGATGTTATGAATCTAATGAGCCTGAATGGGTTTGCTCTTGAAAAGCTGCAGTCTATCGTGCAGTTTTTCAGGCACACCTGGTGACCGACATTTTGGCAGGACGTGAGCTGTGGTTCAGTGACAGCAGATGGTTTGTCTTAATGGTCAAATGAACGACAATGAAAGTCTCTGGATTTTCCTTTTTTTCTTTTTTTTCTTTTTTTCTCTAAAATTCTCATAAGGATTTTCTGAAGAATGAAAAATATAAGTGTTATAATCAGCTGGACTTCTTAGAAGACGTACAATAAACAATATAAATTTAGTACTTCAAATTAAAATTAAAGTTATTATTAACATGCTACAAAGGTTCAAAGGTTTTGAATGTTTTTATATTGAGACAGCATCTGTAGAAAAGGTGCTGCATAAAAGTACTGTGAATTTTATGGTTTCAAACATAACACAGCACACAATAACTAAAGAGTTCATACATCCTTTGCCATGGATAAAAACAGTTATATTACTTGATCTCTTCTTTCACTTCTTCTACAGTAGTATTAGGGTGCTGCGCATTCTTGAGCTGAGAATTTTCTGCAGAACTTATCCCTTCAGGTGAAATTGCTATCCAGCATTGGATTTTGTTTCTTTTTCCTGTGCAGGGGGGCTGGATAATTTTCTTTTTCCTTTCCTTTCCTTTCCTTTCCTTTCCTTTCCTTTCCTTTCCTTTCCTTTCCTTTCCTTTCCTTTCCTTTCCTTTCCTTTCCTTTCCTTTCCTCTTCTCTTCTCTTCTCTTCTCTTCTCTTCTCTTCTCTTCTCTTCTCTTCTCTTCTCTTCTCTTCTCTTCTCTCTTCTCTCTTCTCTTCTCTTCTCTTCTCTTCTCTTCTCTTCTCTTCTCTTCTCTTCTCTTTGACATTTAATTTTAAAAACATGAACCCACCGTGATGGAGTGTAATCGTTCTGAATTTTCAGACAGGCTGTAAGAATAGTTTTAAGAGGAATGACTTTCCAAGATCATGTCACTCAAAATGCCACAAACTCTGTAATACCATACTCACGGAATTTGGCATCTTTCCAATACATTATAGAATTCAACACTTTAAAGAGGGAAATAACCATTATGCAGCAGCAAGACATCTGACACTATACATTTTCTTTGTCTGTTGGGAGATTCCTTCAGATGTTTTTCTTTTACATATGGTTATGCTGTTGACAAGGCGGTGGCAGTTACAAATGCTGTAGTAACCCACTACATTCTCCCCGGGGAAGACAAGAAATTTCTATTTGAAGAGCACACACTCCTGAAACAATCAAATGTCTCCCTCTGTGATTTGAAATGGTTGTACCTGTCACCTCATGGTGGGGTTGCTCCCCCCAAAGGCATACACAGCCCTGGGAACTACCGCGGCCATCTCAGTGGAGACTGCTAATGAGGGGTAGCAGTCTGGCTTGTGACTGCATGAATTCACTTACAGCACTGAGCCTAGACTTGGTTAACATACCCAGCTTGCAGGCCACGCATCTCAAAATTACAGAAGATATTGACCTATGTTTTCCTACAATGGTTTCTCCTTTTTGCCCTTTCAACATAATACCTTTACTGCAGAGACCTAGGTTTTTTTAATTTTTTTCTCTTAGATATTCCCTTATTTATCTTTCTTCTGGAGATACATAGGTCATAAAATATGAATTATTGAACTTAATGGGGTTTGTTTTTTTCATTTTTTTTTTTTCCCCCCTCTGGAGCTCTTGATGGGTTCTGTACCTTCTACAAACCAACACAGAGTGAGAACCTGTAATATTTCTTTTCCTAAGGATTCTTCTTCAAAGACAAAGGAAGATACTTTAATATCTTTTTCTCTCTTTTCTGCTCAACTGGAATAAACTTGGTGGCAGAGGTAAGGAAGGCAAGTGAGTTAATGAAATAAACCTCTGTTTATTTCTGGGTTACTAGAAGTGTTAATTTATTACTAATTAATATTAATTCTGTATGGATTTGGAATAACTCCATATACCATGACTAATGGAGCTGAATTATTATTAAAAGAAATCTTAAATGCTTTCATCCCATCTAATTTGCAGAAATAATAATTTTTTACTGTTCATAGATATTACAGCTCAGGTGCATTGCACCTACCCAATTCTACCACTTTCCTAACACTTAAAACTATGACAATGTCTGCTTTGTGCCACTTCTTTAGTCAGAGGATAGAGACCAGAGCTCTTGATTGTCCTTTAGTTCATCTGAGATATTTATTGCCACTCTAGAGCTGCTGGTCTTTTTCCATGCATATTTCCAAAGTAACATGCAATAAATGTAAATATGTCAGTTTGTTGTATATGTATCCTTTTAATTCTAATTATAATCAACCTTTTATATATGCACAGAGCAGTACAGGGCTGCGAATCATATGTGCATGCACTTAGATTGTCCAAGGGTCTGGAGTTTCTTCTGGTCTTGCCATGAATGACAGTACATTTTGGAAACTCAACTCTTGTTTTTCACATTGCAGCCCAAGGTAGCTCTATAGCCATACGTCTGGAACAGAGGACATTTTGCTTTTGGAGTTAGGTTGAAATCTTGAAACCTTGTGATTTTTTACGTAAGTTTAACTTTAACTTCTTATGGGTTTGTCCAAACTCAGTAAAATTTAGTTTCAGAGGTATAAAACTGGAAAGAAAAAAAAAAATCAAGCACATGAACTGAACATAATGATTTCTATAGCCTTTATGTCTTCAAAGGAAAAAGATGATAGCATAGTTTATTGCAGAAAGAAAATAAGGTCATTAGGACCTGGTAAAAAATTGCCTTCGATATATAAAATTATGTGTTTACCTGTGATATAAGAATATTGAATTCAGATCTAGGTATTGTTTTACAGTCTTCATTTCCACTCTTCATACATTTGCTATAACCATAAGAGTTAAACATAGCAAAAGCTAGATTCTCCAGTATTCAAAGTTGTCTCATGTTTTATGGAAACTATGAAGCCTGAAGAATGGTAGTCCAAAAATTTGTCAATTTCTCTGTTCAGAAAGTTGTAAACAAATGGAGTAATAAGTCATTTGATTATTTTCTGTATTAGACACATAGAAAATATCTCCTTTTTTATAAATATTTAATTTTAAAGGACCATATGACCTTTTTTAGTTTCCTTCTCTGCAGATCTATGCTCTTTATGTTTATCAATATAAATGAAATTTATGAGAAAAGGGTGAAAACAGAACACTGGAACACAAGAAGGCCTCATCCTCCAAAGTGTGACTCTTTTTTATATGAAAAACCAATTTTTATAATTCTACTGTTCCAAATTATTCCATATGCCAAGCAACAGAGGATGGTGATGGCTGCTAAGAAAAAAAAATAATATATTGATTTAGTGACAGCTGACGAGATGGGGAGTATTGAAGGCAAAGCTTTGATTTCAGGAACTTAAACACAAGGAACTAATATTCCACCTTCTAAGGAAATAATATTCTTCATTTATGATTAATTTACTTTAACATAAATAAATAAATCTATTTGCATTTCTCATTGTACTATACAGTCTAAATTTTTAAGTGGAACATACACAATACTGAGGTACTTTGGGCTGGGTGAATTTTATATTGAGATTCTTTTCAATAAAGCTATCAAAGTTTGATATTCATAACATTCAAAGTGATTTAGGCATGCATCCTTAACTTTGAATATAATAAAATTTTTAAATTGGGTGCAGCAAAAAGCCTCCAGAGGAATAAGACTGATTTCAGATTTGAAATATATATGTGCATTTTTATACCTACTATTGGGCCTGCAAAATAAATAATCTTATTTTCCCTATAGGGCTTTGACCTATGAGGCCTTTTCTACCTCTTGATCTGTAGCAGTCTTTGATGCTCTTTACAGGATACGTGGTCCTTGGAGTGAATATCTTGTAAAAGTATGATTCTGTTTGCTTCATCTTACACTGAAGAGATACCATAAAACCCCAGCGGTTTCTAGGATATGTCAGTTGCTTGTAAATGAGAAATATAGTATGTTAGAAATACTGCTTCATCTTTCTATTTCATTTGCATAGGATGTTACCTATCAGTTTATAGTATAGTGTCTTTGAAACCACTCAGAAAACCCCACCAAAAAAACCCCCAAACAACCCGGGCAAACAAACACAAACAAACAAACAAACAAACAAACAAACAAACAAAAAACACCACAAAACCCAAACACCAAAACTGGAAAGAGACTGTACAAATTCCATGTTCATTTAAAGGAGAAATATTTGAAATGTTTGAAGTTTGAATTTTTCTCTAGCTGTCTACTAGACTTCTGTAAATTAAGGAATTATATCTATTTACAGCTGTGGAATCAAGCATGTATTTCCTTTATAATAAAGACAAGACATATCAGAGATCTTAAAATTCCTCAGATAAATTCAACTATTGGAGGACTGTACAAGTCTCTCTTTTATACAAAACATTTAATCTCTTCTAATTAGTTTCCCATTCCCAGTAAGTATGTATTCATTAGCCTGTGTTTACTCAAATTTCTTCCCTAATCACTGAAAGTAGATGGTGACAGTTACAGGAGCACAGGCTTTGCCAGCTCCAGGCTGTAACGGGATTCATCTTCACACTGGTAACTCCAGTGATACTACTTACATTATTAGAATTTGTGCTCCAGCACCACTGAGTTATGAAACTAGTGGAAAAGTACTGGTTTGTATATGTACACAAATCTCTCTTACCCCTACAGTGTTATTTATTTCTTTATTTGTTGTGTTACTTTCTAGCAGCAAGTGTTATGGGGTAGCAGAGGATTCCATTATCTCAAATTCTGCACTAAGGCAGAAGAATAGTCTCCTCCCAAACAAGGGAGATCAGAAGGAACAAACTGGGTAGCATTAGAAAGCAGAATGGCTTTGGTTAGCATGAAATGTAGTGCCCTCCATGCAGCAGCTCATAAATTTTGTTTAAAGCATCTCAACAGCAAAAGTTCTGAAGAAGAGATTTGAAGAAGAAGAAGTAGCCTTTTCAGAGTATTTGCAGCATGAGCGCTAGCACAAGATATGTTCTGTTGGTAAGTGTCCTGCCTTGACCTGGAAGTAGCCCGGATAATCCAGTAAATCTTTTTTATCTTTAACTTTCTTTTAATGTTCTTTTGCCTTTTTTATTGTGCTAAATGACTTTCTAACAGAATACTGATTAGGATTCTCGCACAATTTAATTAACAGCAATAAAATAAGATTGCCACAATTAAAATATTTTCATCATTTAATTCAATCCGACACCTATTTTGAAATTTACAAAGATTTCCTTTCTTTGATTTTTTTTTTTTTCCCCCAAACTGCTAACAGAACCCATGTAAAATCACACCCGAGAAAATATGGAGAGGAAAACAAAAGCCAAAATATCTAGTGAGCCCTGTAGGTCATGGAGAGATGTCTTTACTGACACATTCATATACTGAGACTTTATTTGCCAGCCTTAATTCATTTGCAAGGAAATAAAATGTGAAACTTCAGTAGTTTCTTGTAGATGAGGTCTGTTTGTTCAAGAACACTATTACACTATTGATGAAGCTATGCATTTGCTTAATGAAGGATAAGAAATTTAAACCAGACATACAACAACATTCTTCTGTTTTTTATCAAGGTGGGTGTCCATGGCTCTTTGAACTTTGAGCTTTCAGAAATAACAATACCAGTAAGGCAGTTGTAATGTGCGGCTCTTTGTGAGATTTCAGGTCTGATTGCTGTAATGTTATCAAGAAAAAGAGCAGTAAAAAGAGAGTTTAAAAAGCAAACAAAGTTCTAATGTTAGAATACTTGCTATTTATTATCTCTCTTGTATGCAAAGACATAGAACCCTGCTTCTTGCTGTGTGGAAACATAAATATTAGCCTGTAGAGTCTTTAAATTGCTGATGAAGCAGATGCTGCATTGTCTCCCCTCAGCAGTATATCAAATCACATGAGCAGAATTTCATTAGCAGTTGATAACAATTTGACATTTTTTATCTGCTTTGGGTTCCGACTCTCCATGAATGAAGTAGATATGGGTGATCTAATAGTGATACAATTAGAAACATGCAGTCCTTTTGCTCAACCTCAGCTCTTGTTTTAAACTGGAACCAAATGTGAGCTAAACTTATCTTGGAAGCTGTTGGTTATTTTGAAAGAATCTGTTTCAGTTTTTTTTTAGGATAGCAGCTCAATTTGCAAATAGAAGTAGAAATCCCATGGAAAATTATAATTATCAGGGATATGTGTTCCATGTTTGAAGACACTGAAGTTGATGTGCATCCAAAACAGATCAGAATGCTTCCTCCCTTTAGACTTCTTCATTACTAGCATGACAATAGTTTTTATTTCCCATGTCCATTCTTGGGCGAATATTACTGGGAAAGCTGGATAAAATACTTATCTCTTAACTTCAGGAACCTATTTATTTCCAATAAAGACTAATTTCAGCAGCCATAATCTGTGGTCCAAGAAACCTTGAAATAAGAAGCAATGAAATCACTAGCCCTTGAGAAAAGTTTGTTCCTTCATATAACCAATTAAAGGTTAGCTTTTTTATGAACTTTCCCAAAGTTTTGCTGTTCAACATTTTATAAAAATTTCATTGTTGGATTGACAATGACTTTTTTAGATTAAAAGGTCAAGAAGAACACAGAACTTCTCATGATAAGCCACTTTGTAATATTTTTCCCTGTGACATATTTCACATGTGAAGATAGTGACAATGATGTCATCTTTCTGATAGATAACATCCTTACCTGAAAATACTGCAAAAATCTGAAATGATACATTCTGTTTGGCAAAGTATTGTATTTCATGGTGATTTTCCTAAACACCAGTAAATTTTTCAGGCAAAATCTTTTATTATTTGCCCAAATATTAGTTAATTACTGGACAGTTATCCAATTGTCAGAATAGCCACTGCCTTCTTAATCAACTATAGTTTGTTTTAAGAATTAAAATAATTCAGACAATTCAATTTGACTTTTTAGCATTAGAATAATAATTTAACTTTTTAGCAGAAATAAAACTTTATGAGGAAATACAGTATATAAGTTCTAGTTTTTTAATCGAAACTGTATTATATTTTCTCTTAAAACAACAGAGTGGGGTGTGGCAAAGCCCCTTGTTCTAACATTTTTAGAATCTACTTTGTATGCGCATATTTTTTTCTTCAACTTATTTCTATTTCCCTCACAAAGAACTCTTGAAATAAAGCCATTTTGTAAGACTGACCCTGGGTCTTCGAATCCCTGACCGAGCTGGCTGGGAAATATCTATATTTTCCATACTAATAAGACTTGGCTTTCTTGCTTGGGTTGTGACTATAGACAAGTATGTCAGTTAATCAAGGTTCCAGTTAAAAGTTCATTAGAAGTCTGCTGTTACTATACCAAGAAAAACAGAAGTTTATTTGAAAGTTTAGTCAAGAAGTTTAGTATAATGTTATAGGCGTAATATACTAATTCATAAACCACAAAATGCTACATAGTGAAATTACATAGCATTAATGCGCTTGACATGGAAAATATAAAATACATTCAACACGTGTTCTGTTGTGATTTGTCTTACCACTGCTTAGACTGGAAGTTACTCATGTTGATAATACCAGTGGTTGGCTAATTGAATTAACTTAGAACATATCTGACCTTTATTAAATTTCAGCAGAAAAAAGCTGCAGCCAGATCTTTGAGGAGACTAAGCAAATGTAACACTTAAAGTGAAACAAAGGTTCTGATCTGGTAGTGCAAAGCATTCAAATGTGGAGTCATGTTTTCTAGATTGATGACCGGCTTTGCAGCTGGCTGGAATGGACACGTAGTTGATATGGTACCCAGCTGAAGTGTTGCACTGGTTATTTTTCAAGGCCCTCTTGCAAGGAAATAAAATTAATTCCTTCTGCCCTGCAGACATATCAAAAAGTTGTTGGACCAAAAGAATACATAGTATTTCAGTATTCAGTAGCAAATGAAATATCAATATATTTTTAAAGAAACATTCAATCCACACGTTTCATTATTACAGCGAATTGACACAATTCAGAATTTATAATTCATTATATTTAGTTATAAATTAAAAGAACATTGAGAAATACAATTTTTTTCTTTTTTTTTTTTTCCCCACATTATCAAATCCTAAAAATGTGAGTGAAGAATCAAGGGGAGCCTCGCCCAATTAAGGGGAGTCTATTGATAAAGCCTTCTTACTCCAGCTACAGGAGGCATCGCACTCACAGGCTCTCCTCCTTCTGGGGGACTTCAATCACCCTGACATCTGCTAGAAAAGTAGCACGGTGAGCTGTAGGCAGTCCAGAAGACTCCTGGAGTACATTGAGGATAACTTCTTAAGCCAAGTGACAGACAGCCCTATCAGAGGGTATGTGATACTGGATCTCATGGTCACCAATGCAAGTGAGCTAATGAAAGACATCAAGATTGGAGGCAGCCTGGGCTGCAGTGATCATGCACTGGTGGAGTTCACAGTCCTGAGGGAAATGGATCAGGCAACAAGCAAAGTCAGGACCCTGAATTTTAGGAAAGCAAACTTCCAACTGTTCAAGGAGTTAGTCAATAGGACATCCTGGGAAGAGTATAGGGACACTGCCTGGTTGTGCAGGGATAGGATCAGGAAGGCCAAGGCGTGGCTGGAGCTGAACTTGGCAAGGAATAATAAGGGCTTCTACAGGCATATCAGCCAGAAAAGGAAGGTCAAAGAAAGTGTACCTCCCATAAGGAACATGACTGGCAAACTGGTAACAATGGATGACGAGAAGGCTGAGGTACTCAACAACTTTTTTGCCTCAGTCTTCACTGGCAATCACTCTTCCTACAATTCTTGAGTTGATGGACCACAAGACAAGGACTGGGGGAGCAAAGTCCCTCCCACCGTAAGAGAAGATCAGATTCATGACCACCTGAGGAACCTGAACATACATAAGTCTATGGGACCTGATGAGATGCATCCCAGAGTCCTGAGGGAATTGGCTGATGTGGTTGCCAAGCTACTCTCCATGATATTTGAAAAGTCATGGCAGTCAGGTGAAGTCTCTGGTGACTGGAAAAAGGGAAACATTGCAAGCATTTTTTAAAAGGGTACAAAGGATGACCCTGGGAACTACCAACTTGTCAGCCTCACCTCTGTGCCTGGGAAGATCATGGAAAAGATCCTCCTAGAAGCTGTGCTAAGGCACATGGAGAAGAGGGAGGTTATTGGAGACAGCCAGCATGGCTTCACCAAGGGCAAGTCCTGCCTTCTAAGATGGAATGACTACGTCAGTGGACAAGGCAAGAGCTACGATGTCGTCTACCTGGACTTCTGCAAGGCCTTTATCATGGTCCCCAACAACATCCTTCTCTCTAAATTGGAGAGAGATGGATTTGATGGGTGAACTGCAGTGGATAAGGAACTGGTTAGACAGTTGCATCCAGAGGGTAGTGGTCAATGGCTCAATGTCCAGATAGAGATTGGTGACAAGTGATGTCCCTCAGGGTTCTGTACTGGAACTGGTACTGTTTATTATCTTCATCAATGACATAGATAGTGGGATTGAGTGCACCCTCAGCAAATTTTCAGATGACAATAAGCTGAGTGTTGTGGTTGACATGCCTGAGGGATGGAATGCCATCCAGAGGGATCTGGACAAGCTTGAGAAGTGGGTCCCTGTGAATCTCATAAGGTTCAATAAGGCCAAGTGCAAGGTCCTGCACATGGGTCAGGGTACCCCCAGTATCAACACAGGCTGGGGGATGAAGGGATTGAGAGCAACCCTGAGGAGAAGGACTTTGTGGATGAAAAACTGGACATGAGCTGGCAATGTGTGTTTGCAGCCCAGAAAGCCAACTGTATCCTGGGCTGCATCAAAAGAAGCATGACTAGCAGGTTGAGGGAGGTGGTTCTGCCCATTTACTCTGCTCTTGTGAGACCCCACCTGGAGTACTGCATCCAGCTCTGGGGTCCCTAACATAAGAAGGACATGGACCTGTCGAACCAAGTCCTGAGGAGGCCATGAAGAAGATCAGAGGGCTGGATGACCTCTCCTATGAACACAGGCTGAGAGAGTTGGGGTTGTTCAGCCTGGAGAAGAGAAGGCTCCAGGGACACCTTATAATGGCCTTTCCATACCTAAATGGTGCTTAAAAGAAAGATTGGGACAGACTGTTTAGTGGGGCCTGTTGTGATAAGACAAGGGATAA
Organism: Grus americana; assembly: GCF_028858705.1. Classification (NCBI taxonomy): domain Eukaryota; kingdom Metazoa; phylum Chordata; class Aves; order Gruiformes; family Gruidae; genus Grus; species Grus americana. The sequence continues at coordinate 49,577,773 of NC_072856.1, read as the reverse complement.
TGGTTTTGAACTAAAGATGGTAGATTCAGACTCGATACAAGGAAGATGTTTTTGACAGTTAGAGTGGTTAAACACTGGAACAAGTTGCCCAGAGAGGTGGTAGATACCCCATACCTGGAAACATTCAAGGTCAGGCTGGGTGGGGCTCTGAGCAACCTGATGTAGATGAAGATGTCCCTGCTCATTGCAGGGGGGGTTGGACTAGATGACCTTTAAAGGTCCCTTCCAACCCAAACCATTCTATGATTTTAGCAGTTGTGTTGTTTCAGAGACATGAATGAAACAGATGTCAATCTGTTAAAAAAAAGGGGGGAAAGAAAAAGAAAAAAATCTTTTATTCTCCTATTGTAGGTTGCCATAACAGAAGATCATAGAATTAATGATGTTAAACTTATTATTAAGTAAAAGTGCTCTCAAGTGGAGAAGGTTTACTCTAGAGATCAATGTATTCTCTTGAAATTTGGCCAGAACCTGCAACACCTATTCAGTGCGTCAGAACTAAATTAGTGTAGAGACACTAATATAGTACTGTGTTAGTATAAAAAAAAATAAATCACAAAATAAGCAGAGCTTAAATGTTAGTAGAAAAGTGCTGGAGGAAAATAATAGGGCAGAAAAAATAAATCACTTTGGTTTAATCATTTAAGTAAAATAAAATCTTCTAAAGCTTCAGTTTCATCATGTCTCTGCAACAGTAAGTTTGGACAAACTCTGTGTGTCTTTATTTATTAGGTTAATAGTGATAATGCACATTGACATTCACTCTGACACTGTGTAGAGCACTGAAGATTTTCTGAAGTTTCTTTTCACAACTGTTTCAGTACACAAGACAACAAATTAGGTAGTTACATCTGTCTATGTAGTTATGCAGAACTACTTTTTTCACCAAACTTTTATGGCTCCAAAGGATTCTAGATTTCACCTCAGTATCGTTTTTTCACAAGTGGGAAGGATCACAATCTAAGTGTAACAGAATGAAGCTGCAGATCTTAAAGATTAAATTATAACATTGTTCCATTGTATCTGATGAAAGCTTTTCTAGTCCGTGGAGATTGCTCTGTGTCATAGAAACAGGGTCAGAAGAAAAGCTAGAAACTGAATCAAAATAAATCAAATTCCAATCCAGTACGCTTAAATGCAAGATCACCATTCTCCTATTGGGAGAAATTGACATATTTGGTGTGTTAGTGTAAATTACTTTAGTTGCACAGAATAATACAGATATCCCATTTATGGAAAGATCTAGACTTGAAAATTTTATCTGAGAGTTTAATTAATTTGGAGACAACTTCACTAATATGAAGTAGAAAATGCTAAACATACCACGGCAGTCAGAGCAGGAGATTAATGATCTGCTGACTTACAAACCTTCTATCTTACCTAAATATGGTCTTGTTTTTCTGTCATCCACAAAATTTGTCTCACATCTTGCTGTTACAAACATTACATACTTCTTTAATTTCACTTTAATAAAAAAATCCCTAGTTTCACTGCCCCAATAGTACTCATTATGATTAAATGTACGCATGAATTCACATTTACAGGATGAAATATCACGACAAGATAGTCCTTGTTATTTGCTAAGAAAAAGGAAGTTTTGTTTTCAAAAATAGGCATGCTAATAATATCAGTCAGACAATCACACACTTTTATTGTGTTATCTGTGTACATTAATTTGGATGTAAAATATTTCTAAACTAGTACAATGCAAGCCATGACTAAGACATGTTACAAATATCTCTGCACTTTTGTGATGCATGGGAACAGGGTGAAGTTGAAAACTAAACAAAACAAAATCAAATTCAAAATTTATTTTGAATTGATAAGGTATCAGGACTTTGTACTGATAAGATTTGGGGGCAGATCCACAAAAGTAAAACTATATTGCTTTAACCTCCTACATTCCTTGTGGCTCATAATTGGCAAATCCATTGTGATGTCTGCATTTTCCCTTCAAATGAGTTATGTCATTGTAGATATTGCAGCCCACAACTTCTCTGCTGGTGCAAATTAACACTGAATCATCCAAGCAGTATTGTTTATATAAACTGAAGATCTAACGTTAACTTTTAGCTCCAGAACAGAGCACAAATTTGAAAACAAATTTGTTGTGCAGATGAACATGAAAGATAAAAAGGGAACATTTTCTTTCTTCCAGTGTTACATTGTATTGCTACAGTGCACAAATGAAAATAGAATTTTCCTTTATTTAAAGTTCAGGTTCAATAAATAATTTGCGAAGAAAAATCATAAAAAGCCCAAGCCTCTGAGATATCACTCTCATGCATGTCTTTTTAAAAAAATAACATGAAGACTTGTTGAAGAAGTACAGACATATTCTTTTTTAATATGTATATGACAATTTAATAGTATCTGTTTGGTGCTTTTTTTGGTTGTTTTTTTGGCTGGTTGGTCGGTTGGTTTGTTTTTGGTTTTTGGGTTTTTTTTTTTCCCAAATCTCAGTCTGGACCAAGAGGACTACATGGCAGGTGATTTTCTTCAGCTGTAGTAGTCCTTTCTTGTACACGCCGCATATGAGACTGCAGGGTAATCTCAGTTTTTCATTGCACTATTATATTAATGATAGGTACTCAGCAATGTACAATTCCTCCTTGATTTCCTTTTTCTTTTGGAGTTTGGAGAAAAGCAAGAAGTGGTAACAAGGATTCATATAAGCAGGCAACTCTAATACTCCATGTCACACATTTCTGATTTCTTCCAGGTGCACTGGAGTTATCAAAGACAAAGATCAGCCTTTACTTAGTCATTCTTCACTGATTCTATTCCTTGATATTTCCTAGTAAGCAGGAATGGTCAGAGTGTTTGCACACAAGGACCTGTGTTTCAGATTGCCCAGATCAAAGTGATTCAGTCCTGCTCATGTTGATGTCCTCTCCATTGTAATACCCTTCAGGTTCAAATGAATTACTGGATTTATGCCAAAACCCCCCATGATCCACACTAACTTATTGGACATCTGTTTAGGCCATCAAACATTGGAGATATCTGGTAATCAAAAGAAAACAAACCAACAAGCAAACATACTTGTTTCTGATCAGATTTATACAAAAAAATAAAAGGAATTCTTTGTTACAGAAAGAACAGTAATTCACAGCTGTGCAACTAAGAAAAGAACATGGGCTATTACAGGTCTTATTATTAATAGTACTTATTAGGAAAGCACTTAAAGGCCAATGAAGAATGGAACTACATTATGCTAGGCAATAGAAGATAAATTCCTTTTATACAGTATTCATCACAAATTAACAAGAAGTACACAGTGTGTGGGACATACTTAACAGCACCAAGATAAAACAATGGCAGAAAGAATGAAGTAATCTCCCATTTGGTTCTTGGGGTATTTTTTTGTTTGGTTGGTTGGGTTTTTTTTAAGATGTACTTGTTAACGAAAGCTAAAATTCATGGAAAGAGAAGGGAAGGTGAAGAGCAGGGTTATGGGTATGAAATAGATAAGAATTGGGCCCAGTGGAGTAAAAAAGAAATTAAGAGGTTGTAGATGGAGAGGAAGAGAGAGTCTGCAGCAAGCAGGTCCAAGCCCTGATTTTAGGATGCGTTTCAGAACTGCAGGAACAGGGAGTTCTCTGACTACACAGCTAACATTATAGTTGCTCCTTACGCAGCAACTCCTCACACAGGCCTAAGACTAGTCTGTACCAACATCCGCAACAGCAAAAGATAGTGCTGAAAAATGTTGACTGTGTGATGTGATATCATAGGCATATTTGTGGCTTTCAAAAGGAGCATGTTGTATAAGTGAACAAAATATGTAATTTATTACTTCTGTAGTTTACTATTTTGATAAGCACTTTCAGGTGTTTGGGGGGTGGTTTGGTTTTTTGTTGGGTTGTTTGTTGGGTTTGGGTTTTGTTTTTTGTTTTTTGGTTTGGTTTTTTTTAAAACTTTTTATGCACCTATTCTATTTTGCCATAGAACTATACAATCTAAGCTGGTTTATGTATATATTGTTATAGCAATGAAAGAGAACACGAGAAATTGCTTGATTATGGCACTATAGATTTTCCCTTTTTTGGAAAAATGCCTTGTCTCTTGTACTTCTGAGTTTTTGAGTAAAAAAAGTCTCCTAGTGATTTGCATGCAAGAATAACAACAACGAACAAAACCAAAACCTAAACCAAAACAAAACAACAAAACCAAAACAAAACTTATTACTAGTATAAAAGTATGTCTTCATTTGTGTTTCTTCTGTTAGACAACACTAAAAGTGAAATCAAATTGAGAAGTCAATTAAAGTAATCCCAGAAGTAAAATCTTCAAATCAGGCTTTCAGTTCATGAAGTCTGGGATAATAAAGAAAAACTTTGATATAAGTTTTACATAATACAAACTGTTTTCAAGGTTCAGTTTCCTCTTTTTAAAACTGAGTATTATGTACTGCATACGTACAATGTTTTCTCTAATAAATACAGATTAGAAGTAGACTCTTTGTAGTAAATCTAATAACTCACTTGAACGGCATCGCAAGTGACATATCTTAGAGTCATTATGTGTAACTGGCTAATGGTGTATTTATTCTTGTGCTATGGGATCACCCTCAGGGATAATTCCAGTAAGTTTTGAATCCAGAAGGATTTCTCTGCAGAGGTAAATTATTATTTTTTAAAGAACACTAACTAATTACTTTTATTTAAATTCATTTCTAAAGCAATCAGTCTGTCTTGAGGTCTCACTGCATTTTCAAGAAGTGATGAATTTGATGTTCTCTGATGCCTTGAATTTCCCCCTTGAGCCAAGAAAGGTGATGAGAAAAGGAAATGAAGCCCCAAAATCCAGAGTTCATGAAACATGCAGTATTAAAAACATATGTGCGTATACAAAGAGGATCTCAGCCAGTGCCTTCTGGTTGTGCATGACTATAAATGACTAAAATTCTTGTTCTCAGGGAAAAGAATCATCTTAACATACTCAAAGCATAGAAGACTTCTCTGTAAGTGTGGGAGGTGGTAGATGCTGGGATTCTATTGCCTGACATATAGTGATTCTCAGAAAAAGCAGATGAAAGCAGTGTAAAACTATAATCTTTTAATGCCATCTTGTAACAAGCTAAACGGGTCACTACATACTCCAAAGAATTCTTTTCTCTACTCTCTAAATACCTCTCTATTTTATCAATGGATTTGCAGACGTACCTTTGAATATATTTTCCTCATTTCTTATCAAAAATTTCTGAATTTTATAAAAGGAATTGATCTAATGGGGAGCTTGGCAATTTATGAACTCATGTTTACTGGGCAACGGACATACAAACTACAAAAAAGAAAGAAAACCCTAAAAAAAACCTTTTTGTTTTTTTAAAGCAAAAAGAAAAGAAAAACAAAATAGATCTATATCTTCTGAAGACCTTCCACAAAAGTAGCTGCTTCAGAATTAATTTGCATTTAGTTTCAGAGTAATGTTTAATAAGATAGAGGAAAAAATATTTAGATTAAATATTTAGAAAAAACCCAAAACATTAGGACCATGACATTAAGCTTCAGAATCACTGTTTTCTGTTAATTAGTTTCCTTCAGTTGCTGGCTTCAGAGTGTTTTACTGGAAATTTGTGACTTTAATTAAGGCATGAGGCCTCTCTGTATTTTATTTGTAGGTAAGCAGCAAAATTCATAGGGAGTGGACCACATGTTCCAAACTGATTTGAGGATCTCTTTACCTTTGAAAGTTATTTTCCTTTCTCTTCATAGAGCTAATATATTCATCTTGGAATTAAATGATCATGAGAAGAAAACAGCTGCTGTAATTTTATTGCCAAAAGATTTTTATTTACTAAAATACAGGGTTTATTCTAAAAAGCCTATTGCTTTCTATTTAGTTTTACATTGACAAGTGTCTACCTTGTCCACCTTGTCTCTCTCTCTCTCTACGCAGTTTGAACAGTGTGATGTAAAAGCCTGAGTTATTGGAACGTCGCTTGACCTCAGTGGAGTTGGTAGACCTTTTGTTTCTTGGTTTTGAGATGAGGGTTGGATGTAATGATCAGCTGGAGGACCATAAACCAAAAAGATAAAATAGCATTTTCCATTTTCTTGAATAAAAAGACAAGTAAGCAAGGAATTAATATGGACAAAAAACTTCCAACCTGCATCGTAAAGATGAATCAAAGCCTTTACTATTTGGAAGAAAAAAAATTCCTACGTGACCTGGAAAATAAGCCTGATGAGAACAGGAATGGAATCAGTTTTTTTAAAGGAACTATTCTTTGCACTTTAACAAGGTAAACAGCGTAATTACTCAAAACTATGTGAAAGTGGCAAAATGTCAGATGGAACAAGAAAAAATACTTACCGTTAATTTCTCCAACTCCTCTTTGATACTAAGTGCATAAAACAATACTTGGTAAGAATGGTTTTGGAATCTTTAAATTGTTAACATATAGAGAATTTAGTTGGCAAAAAATCAGCATATAAAGCAGCATGTAGTCCTTAACTTCTAACAACCTACCTCAGTAATGGTGCTTGATGACTGCAGGGCTGGATAAATAAGAATTATTCATAATAATGTTGGGCCAGATGGTCTCTTGAGAAAGTCATGCTAGTAGAGTTTGGCCCACAAGTTTGGTTTTGCTCTTGTTGATGCATGGAATTATTCTGTTGCTGAAATATCTCTTTGTGACTCCCACGGTGCTAGCCTTTTGATATTCTTTCTTCAGCAGGCTGAAAACTTGATACTCTGTGGTGATGACTGCGATTTTTAAAGACTGAGAGGAGCTGGCTGCTTATTTAAAACCAGTGGTACTTGGACACATGCCTTTCTTAGGCTCCTACTAACTTCCCCTTGTCGTGCAATGAAATGCTGTGTCAAGATTCCTTATGTCACCTGATCCAGAAAGGACAGATTTATGTTAGACTAATACATCAACTGGACTGGGATGAAGGCGGTTAATGGAACTGCACTTTCATTGTGGTAGCCAGCTCACATGTCACTTTTCAGGTATCATTTGGACAAGATCAGAGAGCTGTTGATTTTGGGTAACTTTGCCTTAAGACAGGAAGTCATCTCTGTTATTGGTATTTTGAATAATTCATGTATGTTTTTGAGTCATACCACATATTATGATATATGGAAGGATTCAGAACTGTTTGGAAGCTGATTCCAGAAATTAAACGTGCAATGAGGAAGCAACTGATACATTATACTTCGGCTGGGATAAAATCATCAGACACCATTAAGTTCCTCTAGCCTCAAATTAATGAAAATCCCTAGTTCTTGGACAAATTTTAATTTTCAAAAAAGTTCCAAAAGAAGTACATTTCACTACTTTGGTTGGTTGGTTGGTTGGGTGGTTGTTTTTTTAATCTCTATTGATAGAATTTTCTGACTTTTCCCTATGTTGGACAGAAAAGCCTTATCTATTGAAAGATTAGATAATTGCAGTGTATAAAACATATTTCTACATAAATTAGGAAAGATATGTTTGAAATGTAATCAGTGTATTAAAAGCAGCAAAAACATTCCAGGCTAATTACTGCTGCAATACCTCATATATCCTTAGATTTTTATTCACCTTAGTGACACAGAACTGTGGAGGTGAATTTTCTGCGTTCTATGGCAGGGAATGTCCCTCTGGCCAGTCTGGGCCAGCTGTCCTGGCTGTGCTCTCCCAGCTTCTTGTGCACCTGGCAGGGCGTGGGAAGCTGAAAAGTCCTTGACTTAGTGCAGACACTGCAACTACCTAGCAAGGACTGAAACCATCAGTGTGTTATCAATATTGTTCTCATGCTAAATCCAAACCACAGCACTATACTGGCTACTAGAAAGAAAAAATTAGCTCTATCTCAGCTGAAACCAGGACATACTTAATCCTGTAACCATGAGGACAAAAATGCCATTGCAGTATTTGTTATTTATCCAAAGCCAGAACTGGTGCCAGACCTCTTTATCTTGTGTTGCCTTTCTTTCAATTTCCAGATATAGAAACCAGGTGTAACATGAATGCTTCTATCTGCTTAACATGTAACTGTTTCATAGCAGAAGACTGCCATAAAATGACTTAAATTATATTTACGCTACTGCTGCTGAAATTGCAAGTCAGTATGTTCTTAATGGGGAGAGAAATCTCTCTAAAGAGTGACTCTTAAACAGTGAATTATTCCAATGATCTACAACTAAATCAGATCCATTCCTGATTTGTTCCTAGATTTGTGTAGGCCTACTAAAAGTAGAAGTAATAGAATGAACCAAAGAAACTTAAGACTCTTGAGAGAGAAAGGAAAAGGGAAAGGGAAAGGGAAAGGGAAAGGGAAAGGGAAAGGGAAGGTAAACTCACAAAGTCACACTTGGAATGACTGAGAGATAATAAGCATTGGAAGCTTAAAAGTACATTTTTTTTCCTGTTCTTATTTATGATGAATTCAGTGATATTAGATGCTAGACAGATGCACCTCTCTGGCTCTAAAGTGGTAATCAGTGAAAAAAATGAGATTCTTCTTATTCTCTCCTTGAAACATTGGCTTCAAGTTTCCCAAGACCAAAGATGCTGTGCCTTTCTCCTAAGCAAAGAAAGAGGCAGAAGACAGTTGTAACAGGACAGCTTGTAAATTCCAAAGAATTGCTGGGTATCATAATATTATCAAGGAATTAGTGTAAGTTCACTTTGGCATCCAATCAGATGCTTTTTACTTTGAGAGCTGGCTTCATACTAGCCTTAGGGAATCACAAATGTCAAGACTGTGCTACAATATAGCTTTCTGGCCTTTCTAAACAGTGCCCCGTGTTAATCTGTCTGCCACATCTGGTAACTTTCAAAAGCAGAAGTAAAAAGGCAATTCTATGCATCAAAAAGTGTGAGAAAGAAATTCAGAAGCACCATCCTTCTTTTTACAGACAGAGAAAATTACTAGAGTGCAGTTGATATTTTTCATTATTGAGAACATACAGGAGCTTAGTTTCACCAAAGCTAATTGATTTTCATAGCTGGTGCATGAAAGGCTAAAGATGATACGAAATTTGAAAAGGACCCTTGGCTAGCCCCTGAAGCTTCTGGTATCTATGGAGACAATAGAAAAGCTTTGGAACTGAAGATACTAATAAATTTAAGAATAACTTCAGGTCACTGGGATGTTTAAGATATTTATTGATCTCTCCATGCTGCAGGTAGTTACAAGAAACCACATCCTTTCTTTTCAGAGAATCTCGCATCTCTCTCACATATTTACTTTCATTGTGATACCAAAAGAGTGAATCGGTTTATGTCACATGTGACATACTTGTCTACAGAATGCAACAACTTACTGAATAAGCGTGTTTTATTATTCATTACAGGCAAAACAGATCATACAGCTGAGACAAGTCTGCTATAGCTGATCCATCATCAAGGGGAGGGTTTGTCAGAAAAAAGAAAAGACCTTTCCACTGTGGAAGGGATTAATCAAGCACTGCTGTAAAAGTCATTCTGTCATAGCACTTAATCTTGTTCAGTATATCAGATTTCTTCATGTGTGGTCAATCTTCCTTACCACTGATAAACAAATCAGCAGGATACACACATTAAGACTGTTGGGGTTTAAGCCCGTACCCCAATCTCTCGCTGAATACTAAAGAGGTTTTTTTGATTGCCTTTAGTTACTTAAAATTAATTTTCTCTTGATCCACATGTTATCGGCTTTTGATTTCACATATATAATAGGAATAAAGATTTTTTTACCTGTTGATTTATAAAAAAGAAAGGGCACTTCTCAAACTGCCACAATGTGCCCAGCCTGTAGCTATGTCATGGCTTTGCATGAAGAACATCTTTTAACAAGGTCTCATGTTCTCCACTGTCTCACTAGTAAGCAATTCATACTTAATCTTACCCTTTCCCCCCTTGGTAATTCATTAGTATATTTCAATGTGAAATATTTCCTACATTGAACCTTACTTTCAATAACCATTTCATATATTAATTAATACACATACTTCATGCAAACAACTAAGTAAGTCACGTAAAGTGCATATAATTATTACAGGGTGTTTAATGAAGCCAAGCATAATGGTAATTGATAATTTTGGGTGACAATAGATTTTGAAAGACTGGTTAAGATGGCTTTTCTCTGAAATACACTGCTATACTTGTATAAAAAACCATCCCAGCACCATAGGTTAATTTTTGAAGGCAGTGAGAGAGCTCTATATGATGTGATACTTGGATTTTGCTATTTTGAGATGGTAGAGATACAAGCTGTCCTGTGAGTCCAGGAGCGGCTTAGAATACAAAATGCATAAACCCCAAAACTGTAACAGATGAAGTAAATGAGATCACATTTTGACATACAACAAACCACTACCAAGAGATTAATTAGAGGAAGGATGTCAATATTTAGATAACAGTTTATAAACCATCCAGTAACCAAAATTTAGCAGTTATTTTGTCATAGAAATGTAACATGAATTGGCCATACATGCTGATTTTCTATGCAGATGTTTTGCCTAATAGTTGCAGAAATTCAGATACTCCTTTACCAACCACTTTTTTTTTTTTTTTTCCCCCCTACATTGTAGGCAAATATGGCTAAAGCTCTCCTGTGAGGCCCTCCATGGCTTTCTCTTAGACAAAAGAATCAGATGCAGTTTGATGGTGGACTTGTCAGGAATTTTTAGCATAACATTAAAATTTAGCCTGGATTACACCTCCTGGGACCCAACCTGAATGTGTGTAAGATTAGCTCTGTGTCATTTGGGGAGTCACCAGGTCCAATACTAAAGGGTGTTCCAGATGAAATTGAGGAGGCTAATTGTAATACCTAAGTTACAATTTACAATAAAAATGGCTTGAGGGAATTTGAGCTGGTCATTTGGCTGGCACCTTTGTAATAAGGAATCCTGTATTCAGTCGGTGCTCCCCCAAGTTCACCTGACTCACATCAAGTTTGATCCCTAGTAAGGACCAGAAACATACTGATGCGTCACATCAGGGAGCACAACAATTTTCTATCTTGTTGCTATGAGAGAGGAGGGGAAAGTCTCAGAAACTCATTTAGGTTAAAAGGGAGAGGACAGAGCGGAAGGAATCATCTTATGAGGGATATAGTTTTCGTATTCGCAAATAACTGAAACAGTTTCTTCTTCCTCTGAGAGACAGTGGCAGGGCGAGAGGCTGGGAAAATATCCACATGCAAACCAGCAGTGAAGTAACATCATTTTTAACAAGGTTGAATTGGGTGGGAAAGGTGAATCTGAGATTGCAAACATTTTGAGACTATAAGGCTTGGAATAATAAATGACTGACTTCCTCTTCTCAACAAAGCCATGCTTTTCTCTCACGCTCCATTTCCTTGCAGCTAATAAACTCTAATGAAATACCAGTGCCTTTATATTTCTGTGTTGTACAGATGTCCTTTCTCACTTTGACTCCTCTTGTGGCTAATTCGTCTCTCTGATTATATGATTACGGGAACATTACACTCACACTTGTTTCATCACTTTCATTTCTCTTTTTCTCTCTGTCTACGATGAGAACACTTTTTTTTAATTGACACCTAAGAAAAGCTATCACAGAGACAAAATAAAAGAGGGTTAGAGGGTTTGAGACTTTGTCTCAATTAAAATGTCAGACAGACAAGTTAATCGCAAGCACACAAAATGAAAGACTATTGACCCTTTGAGGCCTAATAAATAGTTTTACAGTTTTGATTCCTTCCTCCCTCCCTCTGTCTCCTAAAGACACTGTAGTTAGAGGCGCTTCCTTGAAAGCAGATGATGGCTGTCTAATGAGACAATTTCTCCTATTAGGCTAATCCATATACACCAAGCAGATACAAAAGGATAATAAAGTCTGCTGAAAGAAAAATCCATTTAGCATCATTTTAAAATACGAAGAGGGAAAAGGTGACCTATAATAGATACTTTCCAACATTAGATTCAATATTACCAACACCGGCAGTCTTGCAGCTGCAGCTAACAGGGCAGCTGAGTTTGGTGATACATAATCTCAAATGCGTGCTTACATCTATGTAGAAATGTGAATGTTGATACTCACTTCAAAGGAGTTTGGTTAGGAGATGTAAACTGAACAGCATCAGTATAACCGAGACAGGCGTCTTCCACACTATAAAACTGAAATAGACTGCTTTGTGAATGATCTTGGCACAAGTTATGCATGTTCTATACGTGAATGCTAAAGGTCTGAGTGTATCATAGAAGTGACACTGATAGACCCAGATGGAAATCAGTGTAAAGATAGTGGGATCTAAAATTAAGTTTGATTACACATAGAGAATTTTCATTTGAAACCATTCTTAGTGAACTGATGTGCCATGTAAGATTTCTCGGCCTTCTGGGAGCTAAAAAAGATATCAAGAATGGTTGTCCAAACTGATTTTTGGTTTGTATTTTGGTTTTGGATTTTTATGATATATAAAGGAAAACATTGCTTTCACATATTTTCAAGTTGTTTGCACTATTTTTTCTTGACTGGCTAAAAGTTCTGTTTTCCAATCAGTGGTGCCTGCATTAGCCTACTATGCTATTAAGATATAGACAAAAATCTTCATTTTCTTTCTCAACACTACAACTACTCCAAATTTGGCTCAATTTAATTCACTTAGACCTAGAGGCAAAGTTTATACTATGTTGAAAGAGCAATTGCAGAGCAACCATAATCTGAGGACACTTTTTCTTTCCCATATTACATCATGTTTATCTCACAGGTACCCTTGTGGATGGTCTGTGTAAGTGCGTCTGGCAATTTGTGGAGATGTTGGAAATCTCTCGTGCGGGGTCCCACAGGTTCTAAGGAACAGCCTTTGGCTATGCTCCAGCTATAGCAGAAGCCCTACTTGCAGATTTGCAATGTGAAAGGAACTGTGAGTTTCAAGTCATCAATGGGTCTATCATAAGAAAAAAGTCTAATGGGTAGTAATTCTGGGGCAATTTATGACTCCAATAGCATAAATGGCTTAGAATCTCAGGCGATGAGGTCATTATGGAAGAAGTTTCATGGGGCAGGGGGGAAAGGATTAGTCATTTTGTGTACCAGCACTACCGTTTGGCAGAAATGGCAAAGTAGGAAGTGGAGTAGTTAGAAAGTTCCTATGAAATATATTTTCTAAGCTGGTGATTAGCTCTCTTAAATCTCTTACTATGTGTGAGAGCATAGAATACATTGATGTTCTAGCTAAAAAAAACACACATTAGAAACAGGAAGCTTTACCTAGCTACCAAAGGGAGTGAAATTCCTCCAGCATGCCTTCTTCAACTTTGCATATGCTAAATAATACGTAAGTACTTCTTTTCAGCTCATCGCAACTGACTGGTCAGTGGAATGATGAATCTTCACTAAATTCGAACCACTCGGTTTTCTTGAAAGGGAGAGACCTCACATACCTGTAGCTCACATATAGACATCTATATTGTAGATATCCAGTCCCCCTAACTTCCCTTTATAACCATAAAAAATATGGAGACAAGTTGACAAATTAGGGGATACCACCTGTATGAATTACATTCCAAAAGTGTAAAATCCTCCTGTGGATTATAGGAACGGTCTTGATGCTTCACTCAAATGTTAAAATTGTGGTTCTCTGAAATTCTGGATTTTACGTTTTTTTCGTCACCAGTGACCTGGGAATACTAAACATCCTCAGTTTTTCTTTCACGGTTTCAGTTTAAAGATCGTTCACTAATTCAGGTGGATTGGGAAGTCAAAGATCTTCATTCACGGTTTCAAATGCATATGTCCCCTACACTCCATATGTTCAACAGCATTCAAACTGAATTCAGGACAGTAGATTCTCACATTTACCATTTATTAGGGGAAGAAGAGAACCAACTCCATTCTGGTGTGCATTCATGCAAGAAATGAAAAGTTAAACTCTCTTAAACAACATTTCTGAATTTGGATTGATCTAAGGGAATCTAATGTGATATAATTTATATGCTGAAGGAGTAAGAAAGAAGACTGCAGCAAGAAAAACAGACAACATAAGAGCATAAAGAGAACTAATCCCTGCTGCTGTAATTAAAAGAGTAATATATTATAATCATAAACATCTCTTTAAATAGTTATGTCAGGTCATTAAGAGAGCACCTGAGTTTCTTGCAACATGTCCTCAAAAAGCAGATGGGAGCCCGTCAGTTTGGCAATAGCCCAAGGAAATCTGCTGGTAGGCATTATTGTAGCCTCCATGTTATTACTGTTAGTTCACCTTCAGCTAGGAAGATAGCATGAGACAGATGGCAATTAATTCTGGAGAGGTCAAAAGGAATTATTGTGAAAAGAAGAGAGAAGTGGTCTGGACATCAGAATCCTGGTTTAAGTTTCTCAGTGCCACTGAATTGCAGAAGGGAAAAGTCACTGAATACGTATATGCCTCTGTTTAGCCATACATAAACTCAGTGTGATACAGCCCACCTTACAGGTCTATATTTTCACAGTAGCAATAAGTATAGATACACTGACAGTCCGGTTTATTAAAGATAATGCTTTGAAATCTTTGAAATGTAACCAATTTTTTCTGAGTATAGTTAATACTACTTGATAGCACAGAGAGGTTTTTTTGTGAAACACTCTTTAGTGTATGTTTTACCTCTATTTCAGTTGTAAAGGTTATCTAAACTTCTTCCTAAAGCCTACCATTCTCCACATCTCCTTATTGCAGCATCTCTGTTTCACTATTACTATCACTGAGACACTAGGAAAAGGACTAGATATGTCAGCTATGAACCTTAGGTGTTAGTATCTTTTGAATATAATAGAAGACTTTTTTCCCCACCTTCTTGCTGACATTTAGCCAACCCACTTATTTCTCCATCACACGGAACAAGACACTAGTTACTTTTAAATAGCATGATAGTATTCCATATAACTACATATGAGCTGTAATAGACAGCTCCAGACAGAGCATCTAAACTAATTTCAAACCCTAATTCTCAGTTCTTCATTAAATCACCTTTGTTGCAATCAAATGCATTCTTGGATTTCAGCAGAAAAGTAAGTAGGGATGTATTTTAAAACTTTCCCCTTTTAGAATGATTTTATCCTCATGAAGATGTGAGCTCGTGCTTTTACTGGCAAGAGAAATCATGGAACTCTTAGAAAACAGAACCTAAAGACAAGACCTAAAGAGAACTGAAAAGCTCCTCTTAGCTATCTCCTTGTTAAACAGAGGTCCAATTTATACATGCCATTAAAACAAGGTAAAATATATTTGTGCAACCCTGATCTCTAGACTAACAGGTTATCACTCTCTTAGTCACTTGGAGCACCTCTGGAGCACGGCATTGAATTGTTTCTTGAAACTGTGTCTTTTTAATAGAGCACCCTTTAGTCTGCATTCAGAAACTTACATCCTGATACCCAAAACAATTTAGTAAGCCACACAGGCAACTCTGTGTGTAAATGGTCCTTCTTTAGGTTTGAAACATCAATTGTTTGTTAGCAGATTTTCTGTTTTGTACCATTGTGGGGTTTTTCTCATTGCTCTTCTTTTGTTTGTTTGTTTTTCTGTTTTCCCTTCAAATAAACTACCATCAAATACTATGAATTCAATATCTACCTTTTTAAAAAAAAAAATGCCTCAGACTGTATAACTACACTATTGTATGTCAGACTGACTTTGCCACAGAGAAAATAAATTGAGAAGACAAAACCTATGGGGAAAATAAATAATAATAATAAAAATAAAAAATAATTACCAAGCATTAAGGAAAAAAATATAAAAATACAATAGAAAGAAAGAAAAATCATGGAATATTTTGAGAAACAAAAAAATATTTAATTGTGTTCAGGCACAATGCCTTACTACAGATCTGAGAATTCAGATTTTATTTCTTCAAATGAAAAAAAAAAACAACTTTTGAAAAATATCTTTGAAAATAAAACAAATCCCTATTCAGCTCAAAGTCTTAAATTTTTTACAATAAAAAGTTACCTAAATGTCAAAAGAAAAAAATAATCTGGAAACAGTTCCACTGAAAATGAAAGTTTACTTGGAAGAATTTGGCATATAATCTTCAGCAAATCCATGAATCACCATATATAAAAAGCCAACCTACCTCAAACCACTGAGAAAACATGAGTCAATTCCACCATGTTCTGTCATAAATCACAAGCAAGTTTGTCCTAACATATATTATCTTGACTGAAACTAGCCTCTTGATAAGTGAAGTTAAAAAATTTTAAATAAAGGAGTAGAAAACAGCGCTATAAAGCGTGTAATCAAACTGTTATCCATAAAAGCCAGCTGATGCTTTCTCTAACATATTGTGGATGGAGTATTAAGCATACATTTTTTGACAACTATGATGATGTCTATCTATTTGAACTTCTAAAACATTCATGTCTGAAATCTGAGGTGAATACCTCAAGTAATTTTGGGGGGTTTTTTTTTGCTTGTGGACTCAGTCATTAAACAGAAGAAACTAAAAATTATGTGAGAAAAACTGAAAAATTGTTTACAAATGTCATAAAAATCAGAGCTCCATGCAGAGCTTTTTTAAAAAAAAAATCTGAAATTAAAAAAAAAGACATTCAATAACTGCTATAAGAGACTGACAAAATATAGATGATAAAGTTAGAAGGTTCCCCAAGAAGAAATTTGATCTGTTATACCAAAAGGACAAATGTAATATATATAAACCATCCCTGATAGACTTGAATGTCTGAACTAAAGAAATTCCACATCATCATCAGACAATTTATATCAAGACTTTTCTATCCTTTTTATTTAAAAAGTCTGGTTGTTTTCCATGGTGGGTTTTTTTTTTGTTGGTGGTTTTGGGGTTTTTTTATTCTTCTGATCTTGCTCCCTCTCAGCAACGGACCTTGAAATATCTCACAACAAAATAACACTAAAAATATCCTACAGATTAAAATCCTTTATGTATTTTCAATAATTTCTAATGAAGGATCATGCCACTGCGATTTCCATTACCCTCTTTTTGATGTCACATAGAACTGGAGTTCCTACAAGCACTGGAAGAGAAGAAGGAAGAAAACCATTGGTTAGTATTCTTTGGAAACGAGCAGATCAGAAATTAAGAACGCTTATGTTTTCAAAATGGATCTGGAAAAATCAAGGACTTTTAAGAAAATAAAATATATTTTTTCTGTAATGTACAGATATATTTTGCACAGACATATATATGTATATATGTATTTTTGTAGACAGTGAGATATTCTTCTCTGATCAAGATTAATTATGTTCAAAGATCCTCACTTCTCTTTTCCATCCTTACTGATCTTTCATAATAAAAGATTTTAGCAAAGCAGGTTTGACAGCTTCAGTTACAAGTTCAATTATATTTATTTTTATAATTTTAACTTGAATATGAATCTTATATTTTTAAAATGATTGAAGATTGCTATAACTGTTAGAGATAGGAACATATATTTGCTCAAACACCGACCAAGCCTGATCCTCTCTAATCCGGAAAAGAACTCCTGAAGTACAACTGTAAAACTGTCACGAGGCATGGGCACCTTTGCTCTTTCTCTGCCAGGGCTTAGGCGCAAACTTGACACAAATGTGATTCAGTCATTACCTGACATGGCAAGATCTGCTATACGAGCTTTTTAGCTCCTATGATCTTTGTTGACACTCCTTAGTCCTGACCTCAAACATTCCATTATTCCACTCATTGCACTCTTTTGATCAGAGAACAGTAATCACAGAAAATTGCCTGCTAGCTTTACAGTACTAACAGCTATCCAAAAGATACGAACAGGGCCATCAAATTACTACAGTTTATAATTTGCTCTGTGACCTGAACTGTGGAAAGGGACATACATGGGGTTTTGCTTAATTTGGGAAGTTTATCTTATCTAAATCTATCCAGCTGTGTTGTCTCTGTGGGAGAGGAAAAAGTGTATTCTCCACATGAGTTATTCACAATGTCAAATTTTACTGAAGACTAGGCAAAATCTAATTCTTACATGATTCATATGCTCAGTTAAAGACTACAGGGAAGTTTTCAATTTTCCTTGACCTGCTTGCACGTTTGTAGTGGACTATAAACTGCTTTGTCTGCACTGGGATTTTATTTCAAGATAACTCTTGAATATACATTTTTATAAGTGATGGCAAGGCTCATGATTGTATGAAGTACAAAAAAGTAAATGTTGCAAATGGTTCCAAGAACAAGGTAATTTTCTTGGTCTTTGGCACACCAATAGTCCATACAGCCATGTTAAGAGTTCTGCAGATAGATCATGGAGTTATACTACATAGCAAAACATACAACATTTTGAATTACAGTTACACACTAAAGCATGAGTTGAAACTTAGATTTGACACTCATCCATGAAATAATAAGATAAACTAATGGTCTTATCTGGCATTGCAATTTCTAATAAAAGTCTTTATGGTGAACATACGCATATGATGGATAAGCTATAGGAGAATCAGTTCTCCTAATTTTATTGTTCTATTTGTTATTAGGGGACTAGACTGATTAGATCTAAAGATAATACTACTTCTTATTTAGACAAATAAATGCCTAATTTGAAACCAGTAAGAAAAAAAGGAAAGCAAGTTAGAGAAGGAAAAATCAGACCACTGTAGACAAGAATGTAATTTCAAAGTTTACTTAATTAGGACATTTTTTTTAAGTCACATAGGCTATATGACCAAATGCATGATGATTAACAGCAGGCATGCAGACTATCTTTGACGCAAACTCTCAGGGTTACCCAGACTGCAAAACTGCAAATCTCAGCAAAGCTGTGCATTTAGGGCATAGAAATGAGCCCTTCTTCCCTTGGGAGACCAACCCCTGGCTCTATAGCAAGAAAGATAAAAGCTTGACAAGTTCATCTGTGACAACTATGAGACAACAGTGATCGCATTTGGCAGTTTGAAGTGGGAACATTTGAGTTATTTCAACTGTTAGCAGTATTTCAAGCAAATTACAACAGGCTGCTTTGGATAAACAAAGTAAATTGCTCACAATAGCAGGAAGAGTAGGAATGTGACTCTTTCTCTTCTCCCAGCCTACACTGTTCCTAAACCCACTCTATTCCTTTCCTATTGCTTCCCAAAGTGAGATAATAAACAAACAAAAAAAAGAATAAAAATTAATCAGTAGTCTACAGATATCCTTTTAAGACAACAGTCTGAACCTTTCTCTCCTTTCCATGTTACCAAGGAATACTACATCATATTAGTTATTGACTGTTCAGTGGGTCTTTGAAGTGGCATCAGTCAATTTATACTTGCTCCTTCGATTCTTCATCAAAGAGTAAAATTATGTTCTTTCTGAGCATTGCTAAGTGCCCAATTTCTTCAGTATGTTCAGCAGCATACAAGTTGATGCTAGATATATTGACATGATAAAGTAATCTGAAATTAGACTATAGCCTTAGTTTTTCATTTACTTTCCATGTATACTTGAGTGATTGCTTTTAACAAGCTGTTTATATATATAAGAAAATCATGTTTAGACTTACACATGTAAACAATTTCTGTTAAATTACTCAATACCACAGTAGGACATGGAAATTTCAGATTAATTAAGTATTATAGGATCTTATAACATCTCCATCCAGTGAATATTTTCCTCACAATGAGAATAAATATTTATCCTTCATCTATGTGTAAGAATAGTGAGCTGTAGTGATACTAAAAACCCTGTCTGAGATCAAACAACGTACGTGTGATATGCACAAGAGGATTCAGTCATGTAATATAAGATTATCATCTGCCTTTTCACAAAGCAGACACAGAAAGCATATTTATGCAGTATAAAGATGAGAAAAAGGGAAGATGTAGGCTAGACTGTGCCTATGGACTAAAATGTAGCTCAGCTGAGTGAATCTTGCTTATATATTTATAACTATTTCAATCATCAGACTTGGTTTTTGGAAGGCATACTCTCTAAGCTGAATGGCTTGCATTATTGTTTCTTTAGCTTTCACATATAAGATCAAAAATCATCTAGGAATTTCCCCAAATAAAATGGCCTGTGTTGCAATTTAGGAATGACATTGATACTGTTAGTTAACAAGTGGTAAAAGATCGCTCCTTCTCCATAATTTCATGATAATATAGTCATGGAGTTTGTTCTTTTATTATCTACCTGAAGTTCATAAAGGGGTGCTGGCTGATATATTTTTTTGCATGTGATGCATAGTAGCATATGAAGAACATTTCATATAAACTCTTCTGTATTAACTCATTATTACAACCATGGGAAAGAGGACAACCTGACTTTGGTTGTCCTACGGAGAACTGTATTCCTGATTTGATCTGTTTTATTTTAGCTAATTCAGCTGTTCCCCACATTTATTTATTTATTTCAAATCATCAAAGCTATGCTTCTTCATTTCCATTTCATACCATATTCTTCTATAAAAACAGTGTAACATTAATGGCATACACATCGCAACAGGTGAGAGCAATGTATTGTCAAGGGTTTCCAGCGTTAAGTACTGTCATTGTTTAGTACAAAGGTGCTCCTGAATGTAGTGCTTCCACGAGTCCCTGTGACACTTTTGGAAGAGAAATATGATGGTGTCAGTACATGGGAGTGTTCAACCTAGGAACACACGGAGGAATCAAGAGAGACAAGTTTTTATTGCTCTTGGAGTTCAGAACACTGCATGCAGCATTCTGCTGCAGCTCAGCATGAGCCAGCAGGTTTCTTTGCATGCTGTCAGTAGTATTTTTAGCAAATTGTCTTTTCAGGTGTTTCTTTGAAGAAACTACTGTGGAGAAGATAAGACTACAATTTCTCTTATTTCTGTGAGCTCTCTGTCTTCCTACTTTTTCTTGAATCCACATTTCTTTCTTTCCTGCTTAACTCTTCTTGAAATATCTTCCACAAAGTATTTATCAAGATCCATTCATTAAGAGCCATCAAGGGTTAGAAGTCCAGCAAAGTAAATCTGAAACTTGCAGTACAATTATAGTGAGGCAGGGCAGGCCACATGGGTCAGCAGTGGAGTACAGTTTTGCTGATGAAGACGATGGGAGAGTCCAAGTGATAAAACTGATAGAAGAACTTCTGATATAAGCAAGACTGATCATATCCAACTAAAGCAGCAGGAAAAAAATACAGCTATCCGTTTTTTTCTGCTTTTGTTTTCCTTCTGAGTTTTACTTTTGCCCAGCTGAATACTGATTTTATATTGAACTGATTTCAATATATCTGCTCTTAGAACTTACTTTTGCAAATGTCCTTCTGGGTAGATATGTGTATCTTTTAGGTAACGATCTCTACAGTTATACTTCAGACATTGAATAGAAGTTGTTGAGGCATTTGTGCATCATCGATTTGAAAAGCATATCTGAAGCACAGAATGAGGTAAAATTGAGAGTATTTTGGGTACTGATCTTGACTCTCTCTTTACAATGCAGTATTAGTAGTCTGATATTTTACTACTAAATTATCTACGTTCTTAAACAGGCATTATTCAGAACTCTGGATTTATGTTTCCCATTTAAACATACTGAACTACAGTCAAATTCAGTTAACAGATTAAGTCATGAAAAGAGTCAAAAGCACATAATGTTGCTTGTGCAGCAGTGATGGAAAGATAAAATGAGTAAAATCACCTCAGCATTTCTCAGATGTAATCATCCCTCCAAAGCTATAGAGATTCTATCAAGGTTCCCTTCCTGGGGAGAGAAGCCAACAGTTTTCAAACAATAACAAAGGAAGCCATCAAAGTTCAATACATTGCATCATATTTCACCAATAAAATATTGTGATCGGTTCTCCACTTTTTGAGCTGAACATTTACAATCTGAAAGCATGACATAACCACAGGATTAACCCCCTCCTCTCCCAACCAACAATCAAATCTATGAATTTTGCAAGATAAAGAATACATAGTAAGGAAATGTGGACTCAGTTATATTAGAAGAATTTCCTTATGGTGGAGTCTATTAGATTGTGGAATAGTTTCTCAAGGGAAATTGTAGAATCCTAATAGCTGGAGACAGTTTAAGCTGTATGGAAGGACATTTTCAGTGGTTAATAAAGTTGGAAAATGAGCTTAAACATTGGTTTTGGACTCTAATTTATATGTAATAAGGAGGGGGAGATTCTATGTCCTACTGCTGTGACAAATTGCCTTGTAAGCTTCAAAATTCATTGGGCAAAAAGTGAGTAAACTGGGTAAACAGCAGTAAATGCAGATGTGAATATTTTATAATACATGTTTGTTTAGCATAAATATTTCATAGTGGATAGCTACAGACAGACAGAAAAATGAAAGTTTATTTGAGGTAAAACACTGAGGGTGCAAAATCTCCTGAAGTAGAACAATAATTATGATCTTTAACTGACAATCCTACTTCATTTAACAAAACATTCAGTGTTCTTCTCTTTCTCCTCCCGCTTTCCCCCTCCTTTATATTCCCTGGATATTTAACGCCTTACTTAGTGGCCTGGTGAGCATATGTTCTTGGTTAGGGACCATTGTTTATGAAATTGTTACAGGTTTCAGATTTCTATGTGGCAAGCAGAACACCCAGGCCCCTGGCTGGTAGCAATTGGAGCCATTCAGAGGTATGTAAACATTAGAGTGAGGAATTTATGAGTCTACAGTTCAGCTGCATGGAACATTTCTCAACTTGGATTTTTTTTTTTTTCCTTCTCTCTTTTGTGTGTGTGAATAGATTGCTTGACTTCAAACACAGCTGAGTAGTACCTGGGTGTAGGTAGAAAGGAACAACATCTGGAAATAATAACTGCTTAGCCATTAGTCTAAAGATGGTAGTAAGGGCTAAAAGAATATTCAAGTTTAAATTGAGAAAGTTCTTCTAAATGAATCACACTGATGATCTCGGCCTAAGCAAATAACTAGGATAAAAAACGGAAGGAGATATAATCAGGGGACTGCAGTAGAGCATTCCAGTTACTGGCTGAATATGTGAAAAGGAAAGAAAATGAAGATTCCTGATCCGTGAAAAGTTTTCTGGAAATTAAGGCTGGCAATTGGAATGATGTTAACGATTAAAAAATTGCACACACAGGAAATGTCCTTCCTTTGCCATGCAGTGTATCCTCTAGTATCACAGAAGAATGTGGAGAATTTTCCCATGACAATAAGGTCATTGTCATTAACTTCTGAAAAATGTCTTATTCTGTATGGTGGGGAAAAAATGTACATGATCAAAGTTGCTTTCAGCCTCTCCTATCACTTCCCCCTCCCTGAATGTACTGCACATTTTAAGCTTATCTAACTGGCTTAATGAGACAGAAAATAGGACTAGCTTTTGTGAGCATGCATAAGTATGAGCTAGTGGACAGATGCTTTGTCATCATCACTGAGAGAAAAATAATTCTCAAAGCTGCACACATATAAACCAGTGGTGACTGCTGTACTTTGAGTCATATGTATTTGGACCCTTAGAATTTAGTTATAACATTTAGGCATAGGTCTAGCTTAAAGAAGGTATTCATTGCATCTAAAGGACCATCTCAGCAAAGTTTTCATCTGGAAAGCTCTTATATGCTATTTTATTTAGTGTGCTTGTTACTGTCATTCTTTACATTCTACACTTTCCTGTAGACCAAATCCTTTCCTGTTCTTCAACTTGTTTCCTGAAATGTATATGAGAAATGGAGAAGAAAAAAAAACATTGTCTATACTTAACACGTATTCATCAAAGTCATTGGATAGTAGGTCCAAGGTGTTGGCATATGCTGCATGTCCAATGTGCATGAAAAATCCACAATATGGAGTTATTTATTTCCTTAATATCCTAATGCAGATGAATGGCTAATATGCATAATGAAACTTCACAGTGGAAACAATTATATTAGTGCATGAAAAGGACATAAGACAAACATTTGCTTTAGTGTAAAAAATTATTCTGAATAAGGCAAAAAAAAAAGGGGTTTGTCAAAATGTAATTTGTTCTCAGAGCAACATTTTAGGATAGTCTAAAACTAGTCCCAAATAATTTACAGGTGCTTATTGGGTAATATCTGATTTACAATTCAAACAAATGGCATTTTGTTTATGAGGATTTATTCTGGCCATTTTTCAGACCACGCCTGAATAGAAAAAGCAAGAAAAATACATACTCTCAGAGGACATTTGCGATTCTGAAAAAAAAAAAAAAATTATAAGCATCCACTTCCATGTGTGATGGTAGTTGACATTATCCATGAAATGACTGTTTTCCAGTAGTAGGTCAGCTGGAAATTTTACTTGTGACAGTAGCAATTCATCTGATGCTGAATTTGCAAAAAATGACTAAAGGTCTCTGCTCATTCCTAATGCAAGTTTTTGTGGAATTTTGTTGAGGTGTCCATATTTGCTGCTACAACATTTTCTCAGCAGAAATATTTGGAAAGTGTCACCCTCCATTAATTCAATCCACTATAGACCCGTCTAACTACAGCAGTGATATGGTGAAAGGTCTGTCTATGTGTTTCCATTCCATCTAAGACTGCAGCATGGTAATTTGCTCTAGGCTAAAATCTGGCATGGGATTTAAGATGCAGGTTTCTTTTTCCCCAAGTTTTGAAAAGCCCTTAGTTTCTGTTGACATTTTTCCTTCTCCTTTCTTTCCCCTAAAAACCAACCAACCAACCAAAAAAACAAACCAAAAACCCCAGAACTAAAAAGTAAATGATTCCAGATGTTGATGGGGGCAGCTTGCACCCAACCCCCTCTTTTCCTTTTCCTTTTCCTTTTCCTTTTCCTTTTCCTTTTCCTTTTCCTTTTCCTTTTCCTTTTCCTTTTCCTTTTCCTTTTCCTTTTCCTTTTCCTTTTCCTTTTCCTTTTTTCCTTTCCCTTTCCCTTTCCCTTTCCCTTTACATTATTTTAATTTCTCTTTATCTTTTTTTTTCTTTTTTTTATTTTTTTTTTCCTTTTTTTTTCTTTTTTTTTTTTTTTCCTTGGGGAAATTGTAGAGACATATGAGCTCCATGGATTAAATTCTGTTTATATTTTAACTTCCATATTAACTATAACTTTAACAAGAGAGAAGTCTATGCAAGGGAATCTGAGAAAAAGACACACCTTAGCTCAACGTACAGCAGTACCATATGTAGAATTCAGGCAATGCTTCCCAACCTGTAGCTGAAGACCCATTTGAAATGTCTATATTTTAGCCCTGAATGTGGACAGGAAAGGTATAGCTAAGTATGAATTAATTCTCTGTTCTCTACACCATTCTCAAGAACTGTTAACATATTGTTAGCATCTTCTGGTCCTGAACAATTAATTAAAGCATTCAAAGTTTCACTGACTGCTTATTCTTTTGACATTCTTTTGTGAGTTTATTTTGACATAAACTCCTATTTATTTATCCATGTATAGACTGAGAAGTGTGTAAAACACAACACCAAAAAAAAAAAAAAATAAATCAGTACTTTCACTTCTCTTCTGCAAAAGAGCTGTTCAATCTCTTGGACTCTACATCTCTGAAAATATTACTGGTTCAGAAATGTATCATCTGAGCACAATGGAATTTTACGACAAATGCAAGAGGGCATGGTATCAGTAGCCTTAGTAGCAATTCAACAGGGAAAAAGTTTCATTCTACTCAGTTTCTTATATGACCTGCCTTACTGTGAAAAACACGTATGTAACAGGGAGGTGCTACTAATATTTCTGAAAATGAACTCTGTAAAAACATTCCACACAATTTAGAAATGAAGGCAGCAATCCATTTATTTGTGTTTGCCTGTTTATTTTGGGCTGGAGAAGGAGGAAGTTCTATGTTATTCATAGGATGATGAAAGGAGGATAATCAAAGTATGCCAAAAGAATGGCTATGATTAACAAATTCCTCTTCATTCAAATAGCAATATTATTATTTTAGGAAAATCATAGAATCATAGAATTATAGAATGGTTTGGGTTGGAAGGGACATCAAAGATCATCTAGTTTCAACTCCCCTGCTGCAGGCAGGGACACCCTCCGCTAGACCACGTTGCCCAAAGCCCCATCCAACCTGGTGTTAAACACTTCCAGGGAGGGGGCATCCACAACCTCTCTGGGCAACCTGTTCCAGTGCCTCACCACCCTCACAGTAAAGAATTTCTTTCTAACATCTAAAATCATTAATTCATTCACTTTACAGGAGACCTCTCTTTTGTTCAGGAAAACTTTATCCTCAGTCAAGCAGCCTTAGCTTTGCCTGAGTTGATGTGCTGGGTTCTAGGTTCTTGTGTGACATAAGTAACTGAGGAAACAATTTATTGATATGCTATTTAATTCTGATGTTTCTCATTCCCTCTAAACTAAGCCTAACAGTACATCATACTCAAATAATCTACCTGGCATTTCATATCCCTGAAAAGAGTGAATGATCTTTATCTCTATTAAATAAGGAGAAATTATGTAATTGGTCAAATTTCTAAATGGAAATCAGAATTGAAATAGCATTTCTTCATAACTACAGACTGATGCGCACTTATGTGTATCTTTATAAGTCCCCAAGGTATAATTATCATAAGTTTATTACCTGGTTTTATGAGTAGCTAAGAGAACAAAGTACTATTAACTTCCCTCTTCTCAAGAACTTTAACCAAATAGACCAGAAAAGTACCTGTCCTAGAGTGCTATTTATTGGGCATATCCTTTCTCTCTGAGGCTGCTCCTGAGCTCCTGAGGCCAAACTGAAAGATCCTTGTTGAGTTTTCACTTGCCCCTTATGCAGACACAACTTTGATTTACTTTAATGGGAGTTTTGCTTGATCTGATTTCCTGACACATTTGATGTAGAGGAGTAGATTGCAGAGGAGGTGTTAGTAATGGCCTTTAAAGCTGTCAGGAGCCCAAAAGACAGTGATGTTATCTCAGGGAGAGCTTTTGTGCAGGAGTCATTTTATTTAGTGTTCTGTGTGCCTGTGAGTGCATTAACTCTCTCTCTTCAGTACATACACAAGAGAAACTGCTCAATATGGTCTGTATTTTCCTCCCTTCTGCTGTGGTGTATGCATCTGTGTTCCTGCTCTGTAATTCTGCTCATGATAGAAAACAAAGTGATGCTGTTGTCAGATGATTCAAAATGCCTCACCACAGCAGTATCCTCTGTGCTGGACTGTACAATTAACCTGTCAGCTTTAAGTGGGGACCTTTTCTTGTGCAGTCTCATAACACTGACCATGCACTCAGCCTACAATTCAGTGGTAAGTAATATTCAAAGCTATTCAATGATTACAGTCCTTCTTGCCATCAAGCATTAATTATAAAGTCAAATGGAAAGACAAACATATTCCTATGGCAAACCATAGCATAGAAATCACAGTATAGCTCCAGAAAGGCACACTTAACAAACTGTTATTAATTTATTCTGAAAAGAAGACAGACAAAGCTACAATGACTTGTACTGAATGACCTATTAAAGGTCTAACATCTTCTGTTAAGTCTTCAAGAGGAATGAATATTGCGTATGCTAATGTACTATCCATGTTTCCAGGCACTTGATCCCTATGATAACCATCTGAACCCTTGGGAAATTTATGCTTTTGACAGTCAATATACAGCACAATCAGAGCCTCTGTCTAACAAAATGTATTTGTTTTTAATGAAATCTTTCTTGAAAATACACCTTCCACCCCCAAATCTTCACTCAAAGCTGAACAAAAATATCCATCCCTCAACAAAACAATGAGAAACAAGTTTAAATTCTGATCCTTTCCCTTAATTATCTCAGTTTTTCCTAATACTTAACCTGAAAGAGCTGAATTTCATTGTTTTTTTCCATCTAACCTTTGATATGATGGCAAAGAAAATAATCAAAGTAATGGAAGAGATACAGTGTTTTATTATCAGTGTTTAACATAATCTAAATGGAAAATGGGGATGCTGAAGAATGCCTGAAGGTAATTTCTGAAATCTCTATTGTTTTGTTCAATGGTAAACTAAAAAAAGCCACACTGTTTCTTCTGGTACAGAAAAGAAGATGCATGATCTTTTCCCACATCTAATATACACGGTTCTGTGACCTTAGATTGCATATAGTTCTTGGACATCAATACACATGTACACCTTGCCACCCAGTTTTCCTGGGCTACCTGGAGAGTGGAAGAATAAGAAGATATAAATTAAGGATGAAATCTCATGCTTAACTTCAAACTTCCTAGCTTTTGCCATCTTGCGTCCTAAACCTCAGAATCTTTTAAATGTACTGTTCTGAATTGTATTTCAAATGATAGATAGCCAGTGCTGCGTTTCTAAATGTGACTATAGTTTTATCCTGGAGTGCTGGTGACAATGCCAAACCTTGCAGGGTCTACTTTTGAAGCTGATGGAGTCAGGAGACCCCTGAGATAAGATTACTGCTTTCCAGTGTAAACTTCAGGTTTAAGTATATGCGTTATCATAACAGATGAGGGAAACATTCCAAAGGAAGGGGAAACTCAGTACTCTGATTTCTTTTGCCTTCTGCCACACAGCTTCTCAAAGAGAGCACTCTATAATCGAACTCTACAGGAGAACAGAATTACATTGCAAAGAGAATATATTTGGATACCAGTTCTTCTGTGACACAAAATCAATGCATTTCAATACTTTTAGCATATGACATTACTGAATCAAAAATTGTGAAACTTTATTGTTAAGTTGTCTTCATTGTGTATTAAATTAAATTGCCTATATAAAATCAATGACTTGCCATATACTACAGAAGTTACTGAAAACCTCAACACTTTTGTCCCAATTACTTTCAGGAATCATTACATTATTACATATTCAAAGCATGGTGCAACTGCAGAACGATGTCAAAGGCTGCAGGTTTTGACTCACCCAACATTTCATAGGAAATTCCAGACTTCATAACATTTTGAACTAAGCAGAAATAGCAATCCATGCCGAGAGGGATTTTTAAAACTTCTAAAGTATTCTACAACTTTATAAACTGATTTACAGATTACATATCTGGGAAAATTCAAAATTTCTAGGTAATAAGTAATTAAAAATTAAGTAAGGAATTCAAGAAATTGTTTTTCTGTAGATATTTTTCAGCTTCTGTACAAACACAGCCATATTTGGCATCGTAAGCAAATGCCATCAGTGCTATGCATTTGCTTTACAATTGTCATGCCAGAGAAGACTTTCAATGACATCAGACTAGAATTTATGCTGGACAAGCTTCATGAATTGAATAATTATTAAAAAAAAAATATCCAGTAGCCTTTCAAAATAATTTATTTCAATTTCAAAACCAGGAACTTGGGCTACAAAATCAGAAATGTGCACTAACCATAGGCAGACCTTTTCATCACATGTAGAAAATTGTCTCACTACACTAGTGAATCTGATCAACTCTGCCGATTTACCTATTTCCTAGCTTTGGACAGTTGGAAATTCACGTAATAGTAGTAAAGAAATAATCTTTGTTTTATAGCACAGCAGCTAGGACATAGTATTTGTGACCAAATAAAATATATGATTCCCATGAAGATCAAAATCATCTGATTTTGACTGGGTACTATTCAGTCATAATTTTATACTAGAAAAAAATTCGAAAGATGACAAGATCTGGTACAGGCATATAGATCAGGATCTGGCACATGCATATAGATGAGCTGAACATTATACAGTTATCAAGTAATACTAACCAGCCTGGTTGAAGAAAAACTACCAAACAAAGCAAGGAAAAATAAACCCTTCCTTTATTTCCCTCACAGGCAGAAACTACCAAAAACTTTGTGAATATTATGTTTCTTTGTGGCCAGGTGAGGAAAAAAAATAATATCTGAGAGAAATAAAGCTCACAAATGTTGATGCTAATTATTGCTATGATTTGTAAAAACATAGAAGTTTCTTCTATGAATTTTTCTATATTGTACTTGTAAAGATCCATGTGTGGGTGTCGGTGTAGATGTGTGCACATGTATGTGCACTCCTGAGACAGGAACTTTTGCTTTTCTGTTCCACAGTTGTCATCACTAACTGTGTTCTCAGTGCATTTTTATTTTGTCATTCTATAAACATGTATTTGCTTGTCAGCTTGGATAGCAGATCCAAGCAAATTAGGGGCAGTTTACATCAACATTCTAAATATGTCTCCTTTATAAAGAAAAGTGAGAGCAGATTCACATCTTTTAACAACAATCTTTGGTGTTGCCATAGGAATATCGCACTCTGAAATACAAGTCAGTAAATACCTGTGATTTGTAAGGCATTGGTAGTTACCTGCAAATTATATATAAATGCTCTAACTTAGTTATTCTCATCTTCATAGTCATATGTATGCAAAGGAAGTATAAATTGTTATGCGATTTGATTTAAAGGTGATGGAACCAGAATGAGGTGAGGGAGAGAAGACTTCTTTTCCTTCAAGTTCTGTTAGCATCCATGGAAATAAAGAAATTTATCTGTTTGACAGAGGATTCCCCAGTTAATATAACTCTATTTCCTTGAGGTTGAGTTATAGGTCAATGGATAAAGTGGGGTTTGGATCTTAGTCCCTATAATTTAAAAGATGCTTTGCTGTGTTTTAGAAGTTGTTATCACATAAAAGTATTCACATTTCCAGAAGTTCCAATAATTTTTGACAAAGGATTTTGTTTGCATATATTATGTGCTTTCATGGCAATATACTCTATGTTTCCATGTCAATATGCGTTTCTCCCAGTGACAGATAGCCAGGACTAGTAAATTATAACTTTGAAAAATCAGTATTTGCAACGAACACTAGCTTAAAAAAACCCAACCAACCAACCAAACCCACACACACACACACAAAAAAAAGAACAAAACCCCCAAACACACCCTTCTGAGAACGAATTTGTTTTCTTTATAAACAATATATTCTCCTAAAAAGAAATGATGGGAGTTTCTGTTGTTTAGAACAGACAAAGCAGTGGAAATACTCCAAGCAGCAGTCCACCATTACAGAAAGACTAACAGGTTATGACATAAAAGGTATCCCCTTAATCCTATTTTGTCTAAAAATACAGTAGTATCCTTACATCTATCCTTGTTTTCTTCAAGGAAAACCTGTACCCCCCTGTACAAATATTAAGAAACTGACGTCTTTTTATTTTATCTGCTTCTCTTTTACTTACAAGAACCTTAGTAAATGCCTGTGAAGGGCTGTGGTAAAGTTCAGGCATGAGAGTGGGCTCACCTGGCATTATAAATTACCTTGATTGGTTTTGAGCAAATGGCCCAGGCATATTTTGCCAACTGTTGTGTTTAAACCCTGCCCTTTTCAGCTTATACTTGAGAGTTTTCTTTTTAGTATTCTAACCTCTTCATTGTGGGCTAGGAAATCATTGTCGTCCTTGTTGTATCATTCTCCTTTGGGCAAAAGAGAATCAAGTAAATGTACATAGATGAGTTAATGGAATGGAAAGTTAGTTCTGAGAAATGCAGGAAGCCTGCACAGCCCCTATATAAGACTTCCAGTGCAGTGCTGGAGCTGGCCATATTTAAAATCATTTAGCTGCTAAAATAAACGTTGAATTTAAAAAAAATGTAGAGAATTTGCTGTATCGCTCTAATTTAATGGTATTTCTAAAAAGAATTGAGGATTATTTTCTTATTGAAAAGATCAAAGACCACATCATTCAAATGGAAATTATTGATATTTTTAAAGTCTTATCTAGTATAATATTGAAGAAGGCAACAGCATACCTGTAAAAGAAAGCTTTGTCAGAGCTCAGCACGGCTGCAGGGATTTTATCTGCTCTGACATCTTTGTTAATTTGACAGCTGCCTTTATTATTAAAAAAGGGAACAGTCTAGCCTCTGTAAGTTAAAGCAGTATCTTGGGTGCAAGCGGAACAGAATATGATCTTATCATAAGTACACTAGAATGACAAACCTGAATTTTTGTAATCTAGTGACATGCCCCATAAATTTATCTATTTCAATGGCTACTGAAGGCTGTTTTTCAAAATATAAATTGATAAAATAAATTAGAAGCAGACCATATTTCCTTTCCTTGATAAAATTAGCAGCCTTAAATTACACATTTTTGATACATTAGGCTTTGGGTTTGGATTTTATGCTTCTTCACCATAGACATTGGTGATCAGATTAATCATAATTTTTGATTAAACAGCAATATGCAGCATGGCACAACATCAGCAACTTAGTTTCTCGGCATAAGGATGTTGGTATTGTGAATAACAAGAAACTAGGTAATTTTGCA
Source organism: Grus americana (assembly GCF_028858705.1). Taxonomy (NCBI): domain Eukaryota; kingdom Metazoa; phylum Chordata; class Aves; order Gruiformes; family Gruidae; genus Grus; species Grus americana. The sequence continues at coordinate 49,545,749 of NC_072856.1, read as the reverse complement.
TTGGGTTTACTTTCCACCTGTATGCCCATGGGGGAAAAAAAAAAAAAAAGGTAGGTGAAATTAAGATGAAAAGGAAGTTATACTTCATTGTATATTAGGAAGATTCACACACAAGGACAACAGGGAATCCAGCAGGCCTATTGTGGCTATGAATACAAGATAATTTCTTGTTTTTGTCAAGAATTTGGCACTCCAAATGAAGGCTTGTAACAAAATCATGGTAGAACTCAATGTTTAATGATTGCAGCAATTGTATACCCAGGCGTCATCAAATCTACTTTCTCCTATAAATTTGGTCCAGATGAAATTGAAGGATTTTGGAATTTTCTGTCATTCCTGAACTACTGTCATCCTAATTAAAGCTACCTTTCTGTTTGGGTTGTCAGGCTTCTGAAAGCTTGAACAAGGGCGTATCATTTCCTCAGTAAATGTACATTAAACCCATGTTTCCTGGAAGTGTCACTCTAACTTGCAAACACAAGGCAAAACATAGCCATATAGTATTTTCTGAGAGATTCCAAACAGAAAAATGGAAATCCTATCGGTAGTCAAGGAGCCTCAAAATGTTTAGAGGTTGGATTTGGAACAGCATTTGAGTCTGGAAGCTATTTTAGAAGGCTGGAATTATAAATGTAGCACATGGAAAAATGTATTCAGTCATTCAGTTTCCTTCAGTTCATGCAAGATTGCTGCCTATGGCTATTTTTTTGGGAGGGGTGTTGGGGATGGGTTTAGCCACACTGGTTTGAATTTATTGGTGCTGAAAAACTACACTTGAGTTCCATATCAGACTTTTTATAGTATTTCCATGCCACTTTGCATCTAGGTTTTCTGAGAAGTTTTATTTGTTGATGGAAGTGCAAAATGCAGATGTAGCAATGAGCACAGAAAAGAAGAGATAAAGATAGAAGCCAGCACTTCACGAAGATACAGGAAATGATCAGTTTGAGATTTTTCTGAGTCTATTAAAAGGCCAACACCTTCCATACTTTATATATTCTCAAAAAAAAAGTAATAAATAAACTTGTTATGAATAATTTCAAAGGTCTCCTCTGAAACAGATGTACTATGTGGGATATAGTTTTGTGTCTTTAAGCAAGGTTCAGATTCACTTACATAAATTCATAACCTTTCGTCTTTGTGCCTTCTCTGATGAGGCACTTTGGTATTAATTTAACCTGATTAATTATGGTGGAATGAAATTATTTACAAAGAATATCCCTATTTTGTATTCAACTGTGCTTGGTTACAAAGACCTCTATGGGCAATAGAAAAAATAATAATACTTCATTGTTGTGGTGGGTTGACCCTGGCTGGAGACCAGGTGCCCACCAGAGCCGCTCTCTCACTCCCCTCGTTCACTAAACAGGGGAGAAAAGGCATAACGAAATGCTTGTAGGTCGAGATAAGGACAGGGAGAGATCACTCACTAATTATCGTCACGAGCAAAACAGACCCAACTTAGAGAGGGAATTCATCTAATTTATTACTAGGCAAAACAGAGTAGAGGAATGAGAAAATAAAATCAAATCTTAAAACACTTCCCCCCACCCCTCCCATCTTCCCGGGCTCAACTTCACTCCCGGCTTCAACCTTCCCCCCCTCAGCGGCACAGGGGGACAGGGAATGGGGGTTTCGGTCAGTTCATCTCACGGTGTTTCTGCCGCTTCTTCATCCTCAGGGGGAGGACTCCTCTCATTGTTCCCCTGCTCCAGCATGGAGTCCCTCTCACGGGGGTGCAGACCTTCAGGAGCAAACTGCTCCAGTGTGGGTCCCCCACGGGGTCACAAGTCCTGCCAGCAAACCTGCCCTGGCGTGGGCTCCCCTCTTCACGGGTCCACCGGTCCGGCCTGGAACTTGCTCCAGCGTGGGCTTCCCACGGGCCACAGCCTCCTTCAGGTGCCTCCACCTGCTCCGGCGTGGGGTCCTCCACGGGCTGCAGGTGGAATCTCTACACCCCCTCATCCTTCCTCCATGGGCTGCAGGGGGACAGCCTGCTTCACCATGGCCTTCACCCTGGGCTGCAGGGGGATCTCCGCTCCGGTGCCTGGAGCATCTCCTCCCCCTCCATCTGCACTGACCTTGGTGTCTGCAGAGTTTCTTACATCTTCTCACTCCTCTCTCCGGCTGCAAAAGCTCTCTCTCTCTAAGTGTTTTTCTTCTTCTTAAATATGTTATCACAGAGGCGCTGATTGGCTTGGCCTTGGCCAGCGGCGGGCCCATCTTAGAGCCGGCTGGCATTGGCTCTGTCAGACACAGGGGGAGCTTCTAGCAGCTTCTCACAGAAGCCACCCCTGTAGCCCCCCCGCCACCAAAACCCTGCCACGCAAACCCAACACAATTGTATTTGATTTTATAACTTGAGCTTACTTTTCAAATCAGACTCAGAAAAGTGATGTGCTAAAAATGTATACTGTCCTAAGCAAGTTACAGTTATTCAGTTGGAGATAGATCTTGACACTGCAAAGAACTGTATTAATCTATCAATCACTGCAAAATCATGTCATGAGGCCTGAAGTCATGAGACCAGGTAAGCTTACCTAGGATTTTGATGACCTTCAACAGACTTTCCTCTGTGTTTGTTGTAACCTTGAGAACAATGCTGGAGAGCTTCAAAGTCAGATGACAACATGCAAACTGTCAGAAATCTTATATTCTGTTGAAAGACCTGGACTAAGAAACTACTAAAATGTCACTCAAGTAAACTGAGATTATGAGGCATGCAGAGAATGAGGGGCAAAACTACAGACATATGATCACTTACAGCAGGAGGAACAACTAGAATATCTTGATTAAATTTAAAAAAAAAAAAAAAGAGCTATGACTCTCCTTGTAGGCCATCTGCATGACAATTTTCTGTCAATGTTTTCGCAGAGGCCTCACGGCAGAAAACTAGGCAGGAACTGCAGGACTTCACAGAGGAATTTGGAGGTGATCAGGAAAGTGACTGCATACATGAATTAAAAACATAAGAATATATGACGTCCTTCCTACTGGGTCAGACCACCAGTCCATCCAGTCCAGTGCCCTGTCACCAGCACTGCAGTAGAAAATGTTTAATGAGAAAACATGAATCTGGCTACTTTCTACAGTCCAACCTCTGTCAACATCCACAGCTGTTGTTAAATGGTACCCTGTTGCTTAGATCTTTTAGTAAGTTAACTCTAATTTTTTTTAACTTACTGACACTGCCTCCATCTAAAACCTCCTAGGGCTGCAAGCTCTGGAAGCTTTCATCTGCTTGAAAATTACCTCCTCCTAGTTTGAAGAACCTTAGTTCTAATATTGTAATTTGGTAAATAACAGCTTCATATTTGCTTTCAGGATTTTGCAAACCTAAATAATAATAAGCATTCTTCTCTCAAAAACAGATTAGTATCAGCCACAGATTTGCAGATTCATGTGACATTCATTTTACTTGGACTCCCACTGTAATCTTATTTAGGTAGAGGTCAAGATGCTTTTTGGCTTCTTGGGTTTGTGGTTTTTTGGGGGTTTTTTTTCAGGGTTTTCTTTCCCATTTGTTTTGTAAAGTTTTCTTCCTTTCTGGAAATTGAAAAATCACATTCCGGATTTGTTTTACCTGTTTCCTGCTTTTAAACCCTCTTTTGGCATGTTGACTACTACAGATCATATCTCCCAGTAATACCTCTTGAAATGGGTCCTCCTGCAGTGCTCAAGACCAAATTCTTAGCAGAATCTTTTCCCATGGGTTCTAAGACTTTTTCTAGAAACAAACCATTCATCATATCAAAAAATTAAGTCTACATCTCATTCCATTCAAGCACTTATCAGATTTCTTGATAGGTAATCAGAATCTCACACACTTAGTGCTTCTCCCAAATTTGGAACTTCTTTAGTCTCACCCAGCATTTCCTGATCACTACCATTGTTCTGATGAGGACATAGTTCCGTGCTAGTTCTACATTTTTATTAATAACATGAGATTTACACCCAAAAGGAATAGTGCTTTTCTTTTTTTACTGTAACTCTTAAATGTTGTTTAAGCTTCATATTACCCTTCACACAGTGCCACTCCTCCTCCATTACGTCATAGTCTAGCATTCCTGTGAAGTTGGAAGCCTGGCAACACAACATCCCATGGGTTATCCTCCTTCTAACAAGTCTTTGAGGTACCTGGTATGTCAAGGTTGCTTTGATTCCAAGCACTGTAATAATTCCTTATTACATATGGCTCCCAGCATAGGTAAGTAAGCACAAAAGAGTTTTGCCTCTATTTCACTGATTAATGTTACATATTCTATATATAAGGTACTATGCTTACATTGTTAATTTCCTTCCTCTTTTTTGAGTGGTACACTTAGCATTAGCTTTCATATCACTTTTGCAGACTGTGTCAACCCAAAATAGCTGCTTTTGTGCAACAGCTGGCCTTCTTTTAACTTCTGATTTAAATAATCCTTTATGAGCTTTTTAGTTTTGGTTTAGCTTTTTACCATTATGAGTAAGGTGCAGCTGGTTTCTTTCTGCTCAGGTTCCTTCTGTTCAAAAAGTTCTACAGTTCCTAACATATCTAAAATGTACTTTTTATTCAATCCTCCTGTTGACTCCTCCATATATCAAAATTCTAGTCTTCTCTCTGTATGTAGAATTAAATAGAATATCAGATTTCAAGAAGAGCTGTCCAGCTAAAAAATAAGCATGGAAAAAGAATGAAAACAGTTGAGGTTACAAGTGGACAAAGCAAAAGATTGACATCTTAAGTGAAAGTTTCTTGAGGCGTTGAACTCTCATAGTGACCCTCAATGCAATAAGCATGAGCCAGAGAAATACCCATGACATGCTGATGTTATACCCAGTATGGCAGACCTAACTAGATTATGATAAACCCAGGAGTTTTAAGAATATCCAAAATGACAACAATGGTTATATATCTTTTCAATAGACTTTTCTTTTTTTTTTTTTTCATCAAGTATTCCTTTGAAGTCCATATTTACAGTCTTTGTTTAGCAGTGCCCTCAATTCCCAAACTATGCAATGTGGAAAACATTCCTCTGAAAACGTCAAAAAGTATTCTTCTAAATGCCTGCCTTTTACAGTCATCAGTACTTTTTTTTCCCCAGCCCTTAAGGTATATAGTTTTATGGAAAAAGTTTACTTCAAACCATTTGCTGTTTCAAAACTCACTTTTAAAAGTAATACTAAGTAGAGGTTAAAAAACAACAGATGAAAGCCATAAGAAGTTCTCATTTGTTCTGTGGAAAGATAAAAAGGCAGCCGACTTCTCAATATTGCATGGGCGAAGGTAGGAAGGGAAGAAAAAAAGTATTTTTAAACTGGGGAATGATTTTACTTGATTGACATGTAAAATACAGTCTAAGTTCCAAAGAACTTAATAGACTACAAGTACAACTAGGAATTGAATTAATTTCTGTGTTCTGTCACATCTCTAGCAAAAATCATATGTTCCTTCTTATATAAGCGGGAAGCTGAAGAAAGCACTTGTCTAAGGAAGTTGGAAAAAATTGGTCCAACTATTTTATTGTTTTTATTGTTGTTATTATTATTATTTGTAAGTAGAAAGAGAATTCATCATCATACTGTCCCCATATCAACGTATACATAGCAGTTGCTCTTGAGACAGTCAATATAAATATTACAGGTGTTTATCAGCCCACCCAAAACTGAGTCAATGCAGTTCAGTTTTTTGCATTGCCATCAGATGCAATTTTGCAATTTGTTTCTTCTCTTTCAAGCATTTATTTTAGTGCGGTATGAATTTTATCTTTTATAGGACCACACATTTTGCTAACTATTTTGTATGTCTAGACTAACCCTTGATCCTCTTTGTAGTTGATTCTTTTGTGCTGTCTTTGTCCAGCTTACCACAGGGGAAATATTAGGTTTCTAAGAAGTAAAACAGAATGCTAGATGACTTCTTAAGATTATTGGTATGTTGTTTTTAATGACATAGTCAGTAGAGCTTTGCCCACAATCAGTTTAGTTCTGTTCAGTAAAGTAATCATCACAGCCTCCCTCAAAGACATTCAAGTAAAAGGTTACATTTAGAATGAAGCCCCACAACACAAAAGCAAAAATTTTTTTGAGTGAATATTTGCAATTTCCAGTGAAAGCAGTGAGTTCTGCTTACTTGGACACACTATCAGGTGCAATCAGGTATGTTCATCACATCTATCTAAATTGCACGTATCTGAGATTTAATATGAAGATGATGGTATTTTATTTGTATGTTACAAAGGCTTCTTCTGACCTGAGGAAATGGTTTTACATGATGATCCAAACTGAACTTGAAAACTTACGTGAAGATTAAACTGTTCAGTAAAATGTTTCTGTTGCTTTCAAGACAACATCACAGTGGAATGTATAACAGATTAAAAGCCAACACTCCTATATAAAGAAGAGATATTTAAACTCTCTGGGGTTTTTAACCAACTAAATCAGTGTGGACACACCAAAAGTTAGTGTGGTTTTCTTTAACATTATAAACATGGACTTAACTTAGGGTAATGCTCCTTACAGTATGATGTTGGCATCCTGGACTGTGAAGGATTCACAACAGTGCTGACAGTAACACTCAAAAGGCCTTAGCGAGACCCATCAGACCAATTGAGACAGGAGCTGCAAAAATACGTAGACATGCTTTCCTGAACCACTACTAAGAAGTCTGGAGAGGAGCTGCATTTGATTTATGAAATCTACATTTAACAGAGTTACCTATTTGAAAAATACTGGGATCCAAAATCAAGACAGTAACATTTAGGGAAAGAGATTTGGATGTCACTGTCAGCTTTTAAAGCTGAGTTTCACATGACACCACCAGATGCCTCACAACCTTGCTCCACTGGGTAAGTTCCTTCAGAACTGCTGAGAGCTGGCAGTATTGAAGAAGGTACTATCTCCCCCCAATCATCCAGGTGGGTGACAAAGAACATGAATGATATATGTACAGTGACCCACTCCCATTTGAGCTTCTTAGTGTTTTCAGTCTACTTCCTTGTCAGACAGCAGGAATGCTGAGAAGGTTTGAGTCCTCCCTTGATAAAGAAGTCAGATTCTGCCACCCTTATTCAGGCCGATCAGTATTTTACCATGAGTAATACAAGTGATTGTTATGTGACACGGTAATTCAAAGCCAACAAACCACAGATTTTACCTTTCTTACTATTTTTCTCATGTCTTATTCACATAACTTAGTTTCCACTTCTGACAGGTTACAAGGTGACTGAGACAAATGTGTCACTCAGGTGTAAAGACAGAAAATCAAAGTGCCATTATTATTATTATTATTATCATCATTATTATTAATTTCAGCCAAAAAACCACTTGCGTTGCAGAGACTCCAATAAGCCCATCACTGAATGCTCCCATGATTCAATCTCCTTCAGCCAATAAAGGCAAAGAAGATTTGATTTCATGGTGTCCTCATTTTTGCAGGGTGGTGTGTCCAAACTCTTCAATTTGTTTATTCGGATGCAGTTTCCTTGGAAACAGCATCCTACATACTTCACAGTTTAATATCTGTTCTACCAATTGAGAAAAAGAAAATGCAAATAAGCATTATTTAATGATTCATTAATATTTAAATTTATATATAATTACTTGAGCAGTTTTTTCTTACTTCTGTCCCATAATCTGAATGTTGAGGAACCATTTAAAAGACAAGTATTGAAGAAGTGGTATAATCACAAATCAGGCCAGCTAGGTTTGTTTGCAGAAAACGTATCCGTGAAATCAATATTGCAAGATTCAAATTTACTGCTGAGATCCTCAAGGTGGTCTAACATTGAGTGAGTCTGTGGGAGTTCAGGGAATATGAGATGAAAAGAAGTTTCAGAGCTGTTATCCATTATTTTGCTCCTACAAGAGAATTTTTGTGCCAGATTAATGTTTGTATTTAATTTAACTGTTAGACAACATAGAGGGTGCCCTAGATGTTGGTTTAAGTTACAAATTAGGTACAAGTACTAGGAGCACCAAACTACCCTGTACATTTTATCTTTTACTGTCAAGTAAACATCAACTACACTGTCGGACATTTTAGTGCTTCTTTTTTTTCTGCACAGGAAAGTTTAAAAAGGACATGAACATTAAAAATAAAAAGCTCCATTCATTCTTCCATGTTTCTATTGTGGTGAGAAGATTCAACAGATTCTTTCTCACTGGCCTGCTACAGAATCATTTCAATCAGATTGTATTTTTTTTTTTAATTGAATTAACAAGGTCTTACACTTAATCTGTAGCATTTTAATTTGCTTGGTGGTAAAAAAGTAATGATAGATTTGGCAGTAGGGAGAAAAAATATAGGTAGCAGTTATGGAGGAAAGTACTGGGAACGAATGGAACCCCTGACAGTGGGAAGGCAAATGGGAGATATCTGGAGTCCTTGCAATGGGAAGAAGACAGTGGAAAGAGGAAGAAAAATATGGTGCCGTAAGGGGCTCAAGGCTTTAGGTATGGGCTTGTCATCTCATTCCTTACAGTCATCCTCCTATGTCTGTTTGGTTTGGGTCATGTCATCGTCTGTATGTCCCCCTCCCTTTTTTTTTTTTTTTTTTAATTTTTCCCCTCAATTTTATCATTTTCAAGAACAAAACCATATATGGCTTCTTTCCCAAAACTGGTTCCCCAGACAGCAAACCCCCAGTATAAAGACAACACCATATCTGGTGACTAGAAGTCTGAATCCAGATGTGGGGGAGCAATTCTACATCACATGTATAATGTGTCCAGACTAAGTGAACAAAAGGCAGATTTACTTCGTAGGTATAAAGGGTGCTTGCTAAATAGACATGATTTCTTTCTATAATTTTTTTTCCTACTATTTATAGAGCCTTTCTCTCATGTTTTATTCTACCTACCTTGAATACTTCATATAGTTTTCGGAGTAGAACTATATGACTTCTGCACCAAAAGCAGCCTGGTAAAAAACCACTTGTGTCAATCAAAACATCCTCTGCCACATCCTAGACTTGAAACACAGAAAGACAGCACAAATCCATTCAGAATGTTTACAAAAATTCTATTCGTTTCTTCATCTTGTTTTCAGAACAAAAGCTATCTTTTATATTTCCTCTAACACTAGAAGGTGTTAATCCAGCAGTATACCAGAGTCTCAGGATCCATGCTGTAAATTTTAGAAATCTGGTGACAGCTGAAAAAAAAAGAGGCTTGGAAAAAAGATAAAAGTAACTCACCCTGGTAATAATGGAATATGGAGCTTTTTATTACCTATCACAGGTTGCTGTTCCACTTTCAGTCCAGGGTAGTAGTGACCCCTTACAGCTGCTTAATGATCTATATAAAATGACTTGCTAAGCTCACTGCATTTTCCAGTTCCCAAGTATATGAATATACACTTTTATATAATCTGGCACCATTTTGACAAGTCTTACCTGAGAAGCCAAGAAATGAATATGATATAACTTGACCTAAGAATGAGTCTTCCAGATTAGGGCTGATGTAAATAGGTGGAGAAGTCTGAATTAGGGGACCCTGTATTGATTTTGTTTAGTGATGACTTTACTCTCTAGAACTCTTGATATCAAATTTCTCACCAACTTTAATTTAATTTAAAAGTCATTTCAAAGAATTGATTTTTTCTTGGTAAGTGATTTCATTTTATTGTTTGGGAAGAGGGAAGGCTTGGGATGGGAGATATTGTTAGTCATCTTTTAAGATAGAGAATTTTGTCCAGGTGAGCAATCAGGCACCCAGAAGATACCTATTTTGTCAGGGTAAAAATTAATCAGCCGTCAGAAGTGAAAAGCTGAATGTTTTTGTGCCTTCAATCCTCAAAAATTAAAATCCATTTTTAAGTACAGATTTTGCCTAAAACACTCAACAGAGCAATGCAATTCTTAATAATTAATTAAGCCCTTAATTGTATAGTTGTACATGTGTTAATGATACCAATCCAGGATGATTCCAGACAGTCAAACTCAAAGCTCTATGGCTGGAGTATAATTAATTTTCATTTTAAATGTCTCAGCAATCTAAGGGGCAGTTTTCCAAGCAATATGTAAAGTAGGCAAAATCTTGCCCATTTGCTGGCAGTGAAGATCCTGCAGTATTTTTTCCTGGTTCGGAAGTGCATGTGTATAATGTTCCATGCAAAAATCCCTGTTAGTACAATTAAATCTAGGCTTCTGTTGAGACAACAGCTCTTCCAGTACAAACCTGGAAAGGACGCATTTCTTAGCAGACAGCTGTGTACTTTTGAGTTGCATTGTTCAGCTATACATGGGAAAAAGAGAAGATTCATTCACACAGAACTAGTTTATTTGCTTTTTGGGTGAAAAAATAATGCAGGCAGGCCAGATCCTGAAATATCATAAACACCTGCAACTCACACAGAAATAAGCAACAGTTAAGCTGTACAAGGCTAAAATTACTTAAAATAAAATAAATACATGACAAAAGAAGAATGATTTGATCCTGTAAATCTCTATATTTTTAAAATCATGGAAGACTCTACATCTAGAATATTGGAAACTCCAGTCAAGGACCATGAAGATGACCAAGGAACTGAAGCAGCTTTCATATGAGGCAAGGCTGAAAGAGCTGGGATTTTTCAGCTTTTGAAAAATGATATTTCAGCTTTTTGAACCTTTTTGGTTTTGTTTTTGTTTTTCCTGCAACGGTGGTCAAATGCTGGAACAAGTCACCCAGAGAGGTTATGGAATCTCTGTCCTTGGACATATTCAAAATTCAACTGGACATGGCCCTGAACAACCTTTTGTAGCTGACCCTGCTTTGAGTAGGGGGGTGTTGACTAGGCAATCTCTAGAGATCCCTTCCAACCTCCATCATTTTGTGGTTCTATGAATTTTTGTGTGGTAGGTCTAACCACTGCGCTAATATACCAAAGTATTAAGAGAAGGAAAGGGAAAGTATTATCTTTTTTCCAGCAGTGGTAGATACAATTATTCTGTAGAAACTGATGTTCCGTGAATTAGTTAGCTTTGCTCTAACCTTGCCTCATGTGTGTGGCAAAACACCTAATTTGACCATGCTGAGGTCTGAGTTTGGGAAGTAGCTTAGTCCTGTTCCAAAGCAGGTACTTGTTCATAAAAACAGAAACAGTGCTTTAGACACCTGGAAAATTTCTGGCAAAAACTGGACATCCATAGGTTGATTTAGTGTATGCATATTTGAAAGGGAGTTCAGAATCCTGCTAGATCTTGTTCCTATGCTACTAAAGCATAGGCACTCAAATCCTGTCTTGGTAGTACATTCTCAGTTCTCTTAGGAATCTGATCTTAAGTTACTTGAACCCGGGTTACTTTCAATGTTTTGACCATTGAATGTCCCTCATCTACATACTCACTGTGGCCTAACAGAAGGAGTTTGCCTCTGTTTTTGTGCCCTACTAAATGAGTAGTTCCTACACAGAAGTAAAGGACATGTCCAACTCCCATTATTCTGCTCAAACCCATAAGTAAAAGCTCATAATCTTGCCCTAACTATAATAAACATGCATGACATCAAAACTGTGCATGAATGTACGCATATATACATGTTCACAGTGTGAATTTAAAATAGCTATAGTAGTTACAGGACCAAAAAAAAATCTCGTGTAGGTGTGTGCATGCAAATGTAATTTCTCAGTCACATTTGATAGCAGGTTTATATGCCCAGAAAAAAAATTTAAAGGGTAAAAATCCCCAAAGCCCTCATTTGTTTACCAAATTTTGTGAAATGCCAGGCTCTTTTAATGATTACTGCATGCCAGACTGAGACAGAAATGTCAGCTAGCCAGCATAAATGGAAAACAAGATTATACTGTTTCCTCATAGCCCTGCCAAGGTCTGACACTGCAGAAATGCTTTTACATTTTATGAACATTGGTTCTGCAATTGTTAGGTGTGACAACCCTTTAGGTGCGTGGTCTAACTTAAATGCAAACAATCTCACTTTTCCCTTTTCATCCCCTGCCCTTTTTTCAGCTCTGCTTTCACATCTGAACAGTCTGAGCAGGAAAATGAAGAGTAGCCTGTTAATTCCCTGTATAGCATTTTGTTTTGGTTTTTGGATTTGATTGGTTGTTTTTGAAAGAGGAAAAAGAAAATGCAGAATATTTTTGTAGAAACATTGTTCAGAAAGAAAAAGATTGAAAGAACAAAAGGGAAAGGGTAAGAAATCTCTCGATGATGCCACTTGTGGCCTAATGGCAATTGTCTTTAGGTTGCAGAATTTCTGTCTGAAATTGCCAGCTGGAATTTTCTGAAGAGAAATGAAGGCTGTGGAAAGCTAGCCAGACACATAGGAAAGAGATACATAGATTTGCCCTTTGGAGACAAAACAAACAAACAAACAGGAGGAAGATTGCTTCAGTATTTTGCCCTTCAAAAGAAAAAAAGAGGATATAAACGTTTCAATAAAATGATACGGCTGTCACAAATGTAATGTCATCAACCTCTTTCAGTAACAGGAGCATGAAAAGTACTGGAGCGGGGGATGGAGGAGAGGGAATAGTAGAAATAAGCAATGCCTTTACTACAAAATATTTTGATCTGTGATCAGCGGCAGTGTGTTCTCAAAAGCTTTTTTTCTTCTTTTGTTTTTTCTTTTCTGCTGCCTCTGAATACTCAGAAACTTGCATGACACCCAGATGGCAAGCACAAACTGCTGAGGTGGCTGGAGAAAAGACCAGTGCTAAGCTTACAGGAATGGTGCAGTTTCAGTTTGGTTTCAGATTCTGTCAATCCATCTGTAAGAAGCTGAAGGAATTAATAAAAGTACCTGTTATTAGACTATCTAAACAGCTCAAAGAAAGGCCATCATGAATAGCATCACAGTGTCCAGCCTAATGCAGGTGAAGATGTGGTGACACTAACCAGACCCTCTGGGTCTGCTAATAGTTCTTTATACCTCATCGCTTATTTTGCTCCTCCTCTTCATACTTATTTGCTGTGGCAAACTCATGAAATCACTTTGAATCCAGGCTTTGTAATTTGAAAGTTAATTTTCATCCTATTTAAGGCTTTAAAGGTATGTTGTTCAAACATGCAGATTATACTAATGAGTGTGTTTTGCTAGTCTGTATATCCAGCAGAAGCAATGAACATTACTACTGATATTCATTCATTTATTTTGATGTAATTTGAAGTGTCTGCTTCTGGCTGCAGGCATTTTTAGAGTAATTAAAATGTGCAGTCATGAACATGGAAATTCACACAAAATATAAAGACAGTCAAAGCTGTCCAGTTAAAATAAAACTGACTATTTCTGCATAGTGATACTTCCCATCTGAATATTTGAGACACTCACTGCCATATTACCCTCTTAATTCTTCTGGGAAATTAAGAAAGGTATCCAACTGATTTCGCAAAGCTTCGAATTAGTGAACATGTGTATGTAAAAATGACTTTTTTATGTGTCCTGCAATGTAATATAAACATGCTGGGATGAATCAGATGAAGAGAACTGAAAACAGTAGCTACAGTATGCACCATCAAAGCTCCTTAATTTTAAACAAGGTGGTTTTTATTTGAAACATTTCCAGTGATTATATCTGCACTTGTGTTACACAGAGATGTTGATTTACACAACTGTGTCCCAAGATTTTACAACTTTATATATTAAAACAATATGATTGTTCAGAAGATGAACCAATTGCAGGTGTGTGATACACCTTCCCAAACTAACTGCCAAGTTTTTCAGGAGCTGCTGTGTTGCAGGAACCTGTGTGTTGTGGGGGTGTTGAATAGGTTGCTCTTGTAAGCACAAAGGTCTTGATTCAGTTGCACATTTGTTATCATATAAGTGGCATCTCAGATGCCTCAGGATCCGTAAGATGTTCAGGTGGACTGACTGATATGAAGGAAACCCACTGGTGACCCAAGGCTTTCTCTGATGGCAGCCGGGGTTCAGGCTGGATACTCCCTAATTTATCTCCAATACAGCTCGGCAATTGGATGTCCAGGAAATTGAATCAAGTGCAAAAAATGAATTAAAAGTTTATCTTGGCTACATTTACACTAGTAACTTAAGTGTGACTTGGACTGTTTTCTGATCTGAGATCCAAAGTGACCATGCTGAGCTAGTGTCAATTTTATTATGCACTCTTCCACCTCAGAAAAAGGTAGAAACATGCAAATCATCTGCTAGGAATGGCTAACATCTAGACTATGTTTGGGAGAGGGCTAGCTGCCTTGGGCCAAAACTTTGACAGGGAACAGCCCAACGATTCATGGGTACAATCAGTTGACTTCCGATGTTTGAGTTTGCTCTCTGCCTCTTAATTCTCTCACAGAGATGTTGACCATGTATTCAGGCCACTGCCACGGTGCTGCAAATGCCAGTGGATCTCTGTGAGCTGCCACAGGGATTCCCCCCATGGTGGCAGGGCAGGGCCTGGCAGCCAGGGCCCATCCCAGCACCCCAGCCAGGAGCAGGGCAGCTGGGGGCACTGGGGGCAGCCCCAGCCCCAGACATGGAGCACCTGCCTGGAGATGGAAATGGGCCAGGGCCAGGATGGGCCGTGGGCCCACAGGTGGGCCCAGCTCAGCAGGGCCCATGGCTGGGCAGGGCAGGGCTGTGGGGGGCTGGAGACCGGCCCTGCTGCAGTGTTGTTGGGGCAGAGGCTGACAGCCCCGGGGAGCTGACATGGGGTCTTGGCTGTGGGCAGGTTGGGGAAGCCCCCAGAGAGGGCAGGCAGGAGCAGGCAGGCCTGTCAGGGCCCTGACAGCAGCCTCCTCAGTACCAGTATCTTTACGGACTCTAATAGAGGCTCATATAGAGGCTACTGACTTCACAGGAACAGTACCAGCTCTTAGCAGTGGGACATTGCTGAGCAGCTCCTCATAAGGAGGAATAATAATTTACCTAGGGCAAATGGGAGTACATAAAGTCTTTAATGTAAAAAGGTCTGTTAGAGAGCCTCTACAAGGGTATTATATGAGCAGTCAAACGGTGGAGACTGAGAAAGTTGAGAATTCAGCTGATCTGACTTCACAGCAGAGGCCTCAGTTGAGAACAAGACAGTCCTGGAGGTGAGGACTGATGGCTATCAGCAGAGAGCCCTTCTAACGTCCCCAAGCTTGCACACAACCCTGCCTTTATACAGTCAGCACTAATTTGCCTGTCATTGTCACAGCCAAAACTATTTGATATACTAATATTAAAATGAACATTCCACCACATCAGAAAACCATTTCCTTTCAGGGCTAATGCTGATAAATTTACTGTGAAACGTACACAGACTAATACGCAGTACAGTGTGTTGCCTAGTTTCCAAAGGCCTGGCTAATGGGGAAGCGTGCCCTGTCTTGCTTTTTACTTCCCACACCCAGCTGTATAGAGGCAGAAATTTAAAATTAAAAATAACCTTTCAGCTGATTCCTTGCATAATTGCTATCTTGTTTTGTTAATACTGTGGCTGAATTATAACTTGCTGAAGCCCTGGAGATTTGCATGCTGGTTTATCAGCCTGAATTTGCATTGACATGCTTTTCAGTCAAGTGAGTAACTAAATCCTGTGGCCTTGAGTGAGCCTGGCAGTATTTGCATAGGAAATCAGAGGGAGATTAGGGAGAATGACTATATGCTGTCTCCATAAATAGATTCAGTGATGAAAATTTTGTGCATCTCAAAATACTACTGAATTTCAGTGACTGACTGTGGCTGACATACCAGAAATGCTTTGAAAAAGCAAATCAATAAAAATAGGTGCAAGATAGCCAAACCTCTGCTTCAATACCAGGCAGCCTTCCACTGCAGTTGTCAGAAATGCCCATGGCTCACTTGATTAGCATTCACACATGACCAGACTAAAGCAGCCATTTCACCTGAAAAGTTGCTCATCATTCCCCATTCACATGCCAGTGAAATTAGAACTTTTCATTATTGTGGAGCAGGTCTGTACGCAGACTAAACTCAGTTTCCCCAAGATGTGGATTTTTTTTTTTTTTCCTTAAAAAGGAACAGTTAATTTTGTAAAGATTTAATTCTGGTTACCACAAAGGCTGATGATACCAAAATATCCTTTTAAGTTTTTTTTTCTCTTGATTATTACAAACGATTGGGAAAAAACCCTTCAAGTTAAGGATATATCTATTAATTTCATTGTTAATAATCCGAACGAGGCTTGTCATCACCAGACAGAAATAGATGTTCCATACGGTTTCAGTCAGTATTAGGCTCTTTAAAAGAACCTGCAAGAAGCTTCATACTACTGAATTAGTTCCCCTTAAGGTAGGTATCTAGCGACAGTTTTAGGGTTTTTTTCCCTCATGCTCCAATTCATCAGGTTTTATTGAATCCCTAATTTTTGTTAATGTAACTGAGGATATTTTGAAGTCTAAGCATCAGTTAAGTAAGCTATATCCATAAATATGGAACTCCACAATGAATAGGGGTATTGTCCTCAGAGCCCTTGAGTGCTTTTACAAGAATATTTCTGCTTGAGTATAAGTTCTGATTAAACCAACTTTTCATGTGCCTTGAGCTTCTGAGAGCTTCTCTCACTTGACAGCAGAGGGTAGGAGCAGATGTGTTTCATTAGATGGCCCAAGCCTTTATCTTTTAATCACCTGCCTCACCCAATCTGAGGGGGGAAAAGGGCAGGCATGAGAAATCTCCTCCTTTCTGCTTTTCTCTCTTTCCAGTTCTCTGCAAGGCATCTGCTAAGACCTCATTCATCACTGTGAAAGCTGCGAATGGATAGCTGTGTAATACCCCAAGGTCTTGTCTGCTGTGGTGGTGTAGTGCCTAACCTCTCCCCTGTAAAAGGAAAGGCTACATGTACTTTTGTCAACCTGTCAGCAAGCACTTCTCTCTCAATACTGTTTGCTCAACCCTCACCCCCCATCCTGACAATGTCAGCTTTCTGAAAATGTTTCATGTTGAAGAAAACCCTAGATGTAGTCCTCATAAGCATGTATTCTTTATTTCATTCCTCACTGCACAGCCATATGTGAAATATATATTTGTGTGCACGTGTGTTTGTGTATGTGCATACATATCCATGTGTCTCAAAAATGTGAAGAAGTAGTGGATCTTTTGTGTCCTTTGGGTATAAAAAAAAAATCAATGTTGGCCACTAAATTTAATTTTTTGACCACAGTTTTAAGTGAGTCTGCAATAAAACCACAACCTTCCTTCTCTGTTTTTGCTTCAATGACAAGTAGTCCACAGAACCCTCCAGAAATAAGAAATAATATTCTCCTTGGGCTGCTGAAGAGTGGCAAGTTAATTCTTTCCAGAAGAGTCTTCCCATATTCTACTACTGTTTCCTGCTGAATGCTAATTTAAGATTCTCATACTAACTCACATTTAACATTAATCACAGTTTTCCAGGCAAAAAACACCAAGACCAATGGCTGATTAAAATAGATGTCTGGAAATTTCTCTGATTTGAGGCCAAATATATTACAGCTCCCTTACTTTTCAGCCAGTTTTTATCCAGACAATTTTCTGTTTGAGCTAAACCTTGTTTTTTTAAATTCTATCCAAGCCAGTAGTATTCTCATCAGAATTTACATCAACTGTGAAAGAATAAAATCTTGCAAACTTTCAATATTTTCATAAAGTTTCATAAATAACAATTTTTATATATGTGCAACATGATCAATTTCATAAGATCAAAGAGTAATTTGAATATAAATAGCATTTAAGAATAAATAATTACCTAAACAGTACTTAGGCATTGCTCAGATGTCTAGTTGTATTGGCTGTACGGATTGTATTCAACTTCCATTGAAGTTACATAAAGAGACATGTTCTTTCTTTCAAGAGATTTTAAATAAAAAATGGTAAGGAGATATCAAAAATGGCATCCAAAATGCTTCTTAATTTTGTGGAAATACGTGTACTGAAACTGTGAATCAAACTTTCTGTCTGCTTTGTACTGACTTGTTCCAGAATTAGTCAAAGCATCACTAAACTTGGGGAGAAGAGGATTTAAATTCATGTCAGGAACTTAAATCCACTTTTTTTCCCTGAAATACTAAGCACATCTTTAAAGGGAACAAATTAGTGTGAATGCATGACAAAATGATGTTTAAAAGCAAAGATACATGCAATAACAGATTCATACCATGAGAAAGGATACTTGCCTTCAAGATACAGTTTATTCCTCAAGCTATCAATGAGCCATTTTTTTGTGATATGGCTTCCAGAGCAGCTCAGCTTCACCATATCTTTGTAGACATGCTCACAAGATGACATATTTATACTGCACAGGTATTCCTGGTGGAATATATTAATAAATAGCAGAGATTCAAAGGGGTTTTTTAAAGAACTTCACTAAACTTGGCTGAGAGTTCATAGCACACAATGGATGTATTACCTTGACTGACATCTAAGAGGCAAAGAACCATGAGGCCAAAGCAGAAAGTGATGTAAAGACAAGGTAATTCAATACTTCTATAAAATTAAATTGACCAGAAGTTTTTTAAGATATAGTAATTAGATTTCTTATGTAGCCATTGAAAAGCATGAAGGAGTTTGATATTAGCTAGGTGAAACAGTAACATTTCAGACTAAGTATCTCTGATAGGCATTTAATTTGTTTAATAAGACACTTATTGCATGTTGAATAAATACTGCCAGATTATTTAAAAAAACAAAATAATACTTCTGTATGGGCTATCTGACAGATTTCTTGCAAAGCAAATTTTTGTTAAATATATTTTTTTTAGGCTGCTAGCTTAGCATCACCACCTACCTAAAGGAACCTAACGTTTTACATTTAGTAAGACAGGCTTTGCAAATACAAGCCAATCTATTGCTAGAATTCCTAATAACATTTTTATTGGTGCACAAAGTCATGCATATTAATTTTGTATTTGCATATTAATATTTGTCATTAATTTCAGTATACTGAAAAGGGAATATATACAGCCTACTTTTTTACCTCTGTCTCACATATGGTAGTGGTATTTATGTGATAAATTGCACTCTTCATGTTGCCTGGACCACTTTAAATTCCCTCTACCTCATGGTCTTTCTTGGGATTGCTTCTGACATTTCAAACAGCAGAATGTCTTCAAAATATCTTGGTAAGAATCTCCATTTCTTCTCTTTCCCATCTCAAAAACTTTTGTACGGTAAGTGAATTCATTTATTTTAAACTCAAACTAATTCTCTACTAGCCCTACCATCCACAGCAACTATTTTGCTGGCTTTGAAAAAGTTGGGACAAAAGCTCAGGAAAGGTCTCCTCAGAACCAAAGAACTACCTGGTCAGAGTTGAATGAACTGAATGTAAATCCTTTATCTCTATAGTTCAGCATGTTTCCTGTCCTTGTTGGCTAATTAGTTCATTTAAAGAAGTATTATTCATTGACCACATGGACCAAGTTTATCTGGTGAAAATTTAAGAAGTCAGAGCTGTGGATGCCACTGTGTAAGGGTTGTCAGAATACAGAGTGAATCCTCATCTGTTATGACCCTCTCAGGTGCTTGCACATTGTACTCCAGTTATTTACCCTTCTAGAAAATCCAAGGGTAGTCTCCCAGGTGAAGCAGCAAGCTATCAAAATATTCTTAGGCAAAGCAGAGTCACTACATACACTTCCCTCATCACCCTCCCTGGGAGGGTATTGAACTTTGAAATTGATTTTAAACTCTTCTATGCTTCTGTTGAAAACAACCCCCATGTGCTCCCAGTTCTGTCCACAGAGTACTTGTGTCTCTGTAATGATTTTGCTTTTGTAAGAATTGGATTTTCAAGATAGTATGCAAGATGAATACTTTGATATAAGCCATGGGGTTTGTTCTGAGTGTCCTGTGCTCTCTGTTCAAATAGCTATCACTGGTCAGTACTATTGATGAAAAGGATGGTCAAATTGCTGGGAAAAAATTAAAACTGTAAGGTTCGACTGGTGACCAAAATATAACGCAGAAAAATTTTGTCAATTTTTTGGGTTTCAAACAGTTTAGCAGTATTTTGATGGCAGAAGGGGAACAACTATCTTAGCGGACTGAGAAAGGGATTCAAAAAAGATTTGCCTTTTTTCCTACAGCTCCTGCCAGGTTGCTAGGCAGCTGGGTCCAAGTGATTTTAATAATTTTTCCTTAGTTTTTCACTCTAAAACAGACCTGCTGATTCTAGCAATTCTGCAGCAACTCATTATTAGCTAAAGATAACAAATACTTTTATTTTTATTATAAAGTTAGTAACTATTTTCCATGTTTCTTTAAGGTTTATTTTTATTATTATATCTCCAAGAAAAAATGCAAGGAAAATATCTTTTGCCAAAACTTAGCTTTATGCAATACCCATCTTCACTTGTTCTTCATAGAATGCCAAGGAAATGTGATCTAAATTTACATGAGCATGAAATCCTTAAGAGGCTGTATAGGAAAAGAATAGTGCTAGCCATTTTAGCTTCTAATGGATAGCACCAATAAATAGACAAGAAGATGAGATAAACAATCATCATGCAGGGGAAAGTAAGCATATGTCAGGTAATCCTTTTGTGGTTTTCTGTTCTTTTTACTGACAAGTGGAGGTATGACAGCACCCACCCTACAGGATCGCTAAAGACAGCAGTCACCACTGAGATAATAGCACTGCAGTGGACCTGCACCTTTCCAAACAACCTAGGCAGACAGATGGCCCTATGTTTATCTTTTGTATGAGACATCAGACCTGCACCTACTCAAAAGTGTCTTTCTGATAATGCATGAAAAGACTGGGGCGTACCCACACTCTGGACTACTTTCTGGAAGGCCAGATTTTTCCACCCTGAATCCCTCCTGCAAGTTTCTTGCTCAGCTTTCACATAGCAGGAAGGCTCATGAAGAATGCTGCACTCTGGATTTGAGCTGTAGCGACAGAATCCGGCTTTTGCTCATATGCATCTGCAGGCTTGTATGCAAACAGGACTTTCACCATTTCCATATAGATCTCATCTCTGAAAAATAGGTGTTGTACTTTGCAGCTAATCTGACTTCTGTGTTTTTCCAGAGCACTAAGAAATATACAGTGTTGTAAGTGCAAAAGAAAACTGCTATTTCACATCCTCTCCAATGCACGGCAAGACCAGCAGTGTTGAAAATGACAGTACATATGCTATGACTGTTTGAATTTTCAACAGCCTGTGCTTAATTCTACATAACTGGTACCTGCCCAAGGTAGAAGCTTGCAGGTATTCTTTATGAGACATAGGAACAGATAAAGAGCTAGTGTAAGAAACAGAAAGCAGATAATGCTAGTAAGAGAAACCATGTCCACTCCGGGGGAAGCATTAAGTGTGTCCCACATGGATTAAGACAGATCTCTACTGCCTTTTATCCATATAACTGATCTGGACAGTAGGATCAAGTTTAAGTGGTTACATTTGCTGATGCTGATTAGAGAGCAGCAAACACAGATAGCTGCCAGAGATACTCAGGAGGTACAAAAAGTGCTTTAGCTCTGGGTTACAGTGACATACTTGTTTCAAACAGCTTGATTCTGAATTCACTCTGGTTTTACTTTGATACATTGCCACTGACTCACTAGAATTACTTCGAAGTTAGCCTCATCTTTTTCTAATACTGACAAGAAAGGCTTTTATCATCAATTTACATTTTTGTGTAAGGAAGGGAGAAAGACAAACAGACTTCCAAATGAAAAAATAAACAATCTACTTTACAGCTCAGTGAAGTTAAGGAATACCTTAACTGAGAGTAAGAATCTGGGACTGAAAGAAACTGTAATATGCAAAACAGGATGTCCTGCCATGCTTTTATTTCCCCATTTCCCCCCTATCTATCCAGTCACAGGATCAGTAAGTCTCAGGAGAATAATAGTTTAAGATAGTATCACATATCCCATAATAAATTATAACAATTAGTCCATAGACTAGCTGAGGACAAGAGTTATCATTATAAATCTATGACTACACTTCTTGCATTTGCCTAAAAATTACAACAATAAGTGACAAAATAACAAGAAAGCCTTCCTCAAATATTTCAAATCAGAATATTTGTATAGGAATTTAATCATCATCATCATCATCTTTCCAGGAATACTAATAATTAACCAAATGGGAAAAAAACCCCTTAACAATCTACTTTTTACTTTGAGGTGTAAAGGTTAGACAATCTAAAATAGGTATTTCTACTATTTGTGATGGATGACTGTCTGTAATGCATATCTGTAACCATAGTTAAGTTCCTGAAGAATTTAATTTCTACTGTTATGCTCCAGTGTTTGGATGAAGGAAGGGGGATTATGAAAGTAATTACTATATAGGAACACATGCTTAGTCCAAAGAAGAGTGAAGTGATATTCAGTATTACCCAATGACGTGACTTGTTCTTCCTGTTGGGTAGTTTGTTCTTATACCTTGTAATTTCTCAGAACACTTGAGACTTGAAGCTAAACAAGCTGATTCTAGATAGCTAGTTGTACTGAATGAGAACTTTTCCCCACAATGTTCTTATTTGTTCTGCAATTTTTCCCTGCTATTTTAAGCTAGTCTTCATTTTTTATTGATTATTTTGTATTACATCAATACAGGTTGTTTTCTGTGTTTTGTTGTTGTTGTTGTTGTTTGAAATTGTTAATGTCTTTAACAATTTTTTTAAAAATTCTTTAACACTTCTTACATTTTAAATAATATATGACAATATATATCTCAGATCTGGATAGCATATCTCTCAAGTGTGAGAAATTCAAAACAAATTAATTAATATTCTTGTGTGGATTGCTTGATATATATGATACTGAGATTTGTGATCTTTCCCCGTATCACAGATGTGTGTCATTACCATGAAGTTATTACTTATTCTAGTGGGCAATACACAGCATTGCTTTATTAAAATATAATTTCTTGGTTCAGTGGTCAAGCTGCAAGGTCTGAAAAAAACTCAATCTCTTTAAACATAACTACGCATATTGCTTTATTTTCACTCTTGCACACAGTTTTCTGGTCAAAAATGTCTCCAAAGCATTTTACCAGTTGTTTTTCTTAAATTTAGTTTTTTATTTCCCATGTTAAACCCACAGATAGGGTGTTCTATCCTATTGTAAACCTTATGCCTTCCCCCTATCTCCTCCCTCCTCCTCCCCCTTCAGAAAAAAACCCAACAAAACAAACAAACCTCCTCCCCCCCACTACAATGCAAGAATTGGTCTAAAAATTGCAGATGTGCATTTAGATAAGATAGCAAATTCATTACTTTCACATAAAAATTTGGTATGTCTTTAATTAATTGCCTTTTCATAGCAAATAAGCCATGGGGAAAGTACTTTTTTTAGTATAATATTTTTCTAACTTTATAAATATACTAGGTTTTAGAAACATGTTAATAGATTGCTGTTGATTTTCTTGTGCCTGTTTCAGGTATCTTACTAGCCTTTAAACACTTTGCCCTGTCCAGCTTTAAATGTTTGAGGACGTAAGGGAAATTTGCAGTGTTGATTGCTCTAGTAGCAAACTGGTTATATGCCACAGAGTTGTGTTTGAAACTGGAAGCACATATAATTGCCCTAGGATTGGTTCCAGAGACTCTGTAGGAAACATAAGGATATGGATAACTTACATGTAATAACGCCATCACTGCAGCCTTCTCAGACCTCTTGCATTACAGTAACTTTGTTCATACAAAAAAATGTTTCATACATACCTAATCAGAACTGTGATTTTAAAGCTTTGAAAATAAACACGTTAAATTTGAAGCCAAATTATTTAGTCTTCATTTCACTATGTTGATGGGTGACTTCTGAAAAATGGAGGAATTTTTTTGGAGGAGATGCTGCATTTTGGAAGTTGATTTAACATTAGGCGACTCTTACGAATTTTTCTGTACTGGTAAAATTATTGACATTATAGAAATAAACTAAATATTTTCTTGATTTTTAAGTAAAAATAATTGTGATAATTTGCACAGAGGAAAATGTCTTTTTCTTTTCTAAGACATGTCTGCGTATTTTTCTTGGGAAAATAATTCTCTCTTTTAAGAATTAATGCATTCTTTGGTTATGTGATTCACAGACATCAAAAGACAAGAAAAGGGAGGACATTTCTCTCTTACTCTGAATAAAATAAATTGTGAGTTATAGTTATATACATAACAGTTTCATAAGTATATGCCAGAGAGGAAAACACTGGCTAAACAAATAAAAGGATTTTTGTATGGCCTCAGTGGATAGAAAAGCAGTAAACTTACATATATATGTGACATAGCAAATATGTCAAGGGGAGATAGTTTACCACATTGTTATAGCCAATTTACAGCAACCCTAGCAGTGAAAGTGAATTGTAAGCCGATGAGGACGTTCCCACTGCCAGCTGCAGTGAGCACACCATAGAAAAGGGGTGTTATGCCACATCTCTTCCAAACTCTGTCACTAGCTTGAACTGTGGCCTGATGCAGACAATGAATCATTCCTTCTGTGTTTCCTTAGAGGGTTTCTTTTTTCCCCAATTGCTGCTTTGTTTACAGTAGCAGTACAATACAGATCTAATTTTTGTGTTTGCACTTCTTTTCCTAACTGAAAGAGAGGTGAAAATCTTTCGCTTCTTTTTTCCCTCTAAGCAGTGAAAAAAAAAAAAAATAAATCTTTACACACACAGTCAGATTACTTTGGCCTCTGAAGAGGAATGGAGAACGGTACAAAACATTGTACCAGGCCATGGCTTATGCCATATACCAGCACCCTTTTGGAAATTACCATTGCATTTTTACACTTGAAAATTCTGATTTATTTTCACAGTTGGTTATGAAAATTGTCACTCATTATTAGTATCAGTACTACTTTTACATTTGTGGCCTTTGGGAGTACTATACCCTATTAAAGCAGGAAAATATGTCTCAGAAAATATAAGTCTCCTGTTATTTATACCAGGAAAACATAAAATAGTGGAATGAATATGAAGAGCAGTTACAAACTTGTCAGAAATCAGAAGTTATTTGACTGTATTCCTCCCAAGAGAGAAGAAAGAAGGCTTAATTTTAGAGCCAACTCTAAGAAGAATTCCTATGCTATGTTTTAAGTAGAAATATTTTCAGACACTGTGTAGACCCCATCTTGAAACTCCTAATTTAGAATTCTAGTGTTACTGTCTGAGATAGAGTCAGTAAGGACTTCAGAATTTTACCCATGCATGGAAATCTGAAAACAGTGTCAGAAGTAAGAAAATATTTATTGAAAAACTAAGAGATTGTATACTATTAGATGCATCTGGTGCAAAAGTACAGAGGCTATCTTTAAATCAACACTCATTTTCACCTGAAATATATTGGCTTGAGTGACTTCTGCTTTCAGGAAAAATCTTTATTATACAAATTAACAATTTCTATCTTCCACTGTTCATTTGTTATGGTCCTTTTCTTTGAAAGATTCTTTAAGCTTTTTAATTCAGTGTCTTTTTTTCTTCAAAGCTTCTAATGCGTAAGTATAACAAGTACTTTGCAGAATATTCGGTAAATATTCAGTACCAGACAACACAATAAATAGACAACTAGGACAGGCTTGAATGACAAGAAAAGGAGAGAAGGGAAAGGAAAAATAACCGAGACAGATATAACTCCTTTGAGAAAGGATTGGTAACATTGCAATCTTATGTTAGTAGGCTTAATGCTTTTTGTTTGCTTTCAGTGTAGTGTTGTTTCAAAGAATCTCCTTTGGCCAAAGTAGAACAGCACTTTCCAGCAAACAATGTAGAACATCTTGAAGCAAAGCAAAGCAAAGCAAAGCAAAGCAAAACTGAAATGAAATGAAATGAAATGAATAAAATAAAATAAAATAAAATAAAATAAAATAAAATAAAATAAAATAAAATAAAATAAAATAAATTTTGATACAAACATAACCTTACAGTACCATAATAATGGTAAGTGTTTTGGAGACTCTACAAACATTCAAATTACTAGATATGTAGATATGACTAAGGTAACAGGGCTTCAAAACTAAATCTCATTTACTTTTGTATTTTTTCTTGAGAAAAATTGCTTTAATAGCTGTTTTCAAACTTAACTGATTTTATACGTCCATATGTTATTCCATATGACTTTCCATTAGTTTACATTTTTCCTTATATTGGGTTAAATTACCCAAGGAAAATGCTTCAAAGCAGACTCTGTGTTTGAAGGCTGGCAGAGAATATATATACATACATACACATATGACTGGAGGCTCAAACATCTTCTTGTCATCTCCCAGACTAATACACTCTGACCTGTCTTTATGATTTTGCAGTCTGTCCAGGAATGCGTCACACACACACACACACACAAAAAAAAGTCTGTAACTGCGGTAGTTTGTTATTATCTAGTACACTCAATTTTCAAAAAGGAGGATTGTATTTTCAGAAGGGCAGAAGGTATTTAGCTGCTCTTTTGGATTCTTTTCTTGCCATGCTGCAATTGCTAGTCAAATTGGCACATTGCATTTGGCCACAGAAATGTTTTTTGGTGACAGAGCCATGTTGAACAATGCTCTTTAACAAAATTATACAATTATATGTGTTTGACCCACAAAGGGTAAGGACGAGCTTCTGTTTTCATCTCAATAGATCATTTGTACTGATTGGGCCTGCCTGTATAGCAGAGGTAGGTATCATTGGCCTCATTTCTGAAGTGATTTCTGAAGAAAATATACTTGTGGATTGGAATTAAGCCTTTGTGATTTTACTTAGCACTCTAATAGATTTTAAAGGGAGGTCTGAGCCATATATTTTAGTGTTTTCAAGATCCACAGCTGGCTTCAAAAGATTGCAATTTCCATTTATTTATATAATAGTAGCTATAGTTTCAAAAGTACACAATCTACAGCAGCTACGATAAGGAAAAGGCTAGGTGAAACCGTGTTCCATGTAGAGTTCTTTTGAAAATCTGTTTATGAGTGAGATGAATTTTTAAAATAACCAGGCTCTATATGCTTTGGTTGTCTGCCACTTGTGACTATAAGTAAACATATGTTGCTTACCTAAGTTACGAAAGTTTTGTTTAGAAATATTTGGAGAGTATTTTGGACCTAATGATTAGACGATACTATAAATACCAAGTATTATTATTTTGCTGGCCAAGAAGAAGCAGACACTGCATGCAGAATCCATTAGACGAGTATGAATTTCCCTTACACTTCATTAGAAAGTCAAGCACATTTAGACATACAAAGCAACAGAATGGACTATATCATATAACTGGAGAACAGAGAATCTATTTTTCAAACAAAATTCATAACCAAAGCATTTTCATCTTCCAAAGCAAGCTGACACAATTCCTTTTTTAGATGTACTGCTGAATTTGACTTCTTTGAAAGTCTTTAAAGAGTCTTGTATGGTACTCATGGTAGGATCCTTGCTATCAGATATAGCTTTGCTTTTCCTTCACTTTAACTTGAAATGAGATGTAAAAAAAAACATTTTGAATGCTTGTCTTACAGAAAAGGAAGGAAAACGTTAAACATATATTTAAAATTTGAGAACTATTACACAGTTTTCAGGATTTTATTCAGCTAAGTAACAAAATGAGTAAGAGAAACAGCTAAACAAGCTTTTTTAATCAGTTACAAAAGGACTTAAACATTTACATGTGCTTTTGAAAAAAAGGTTCAGATCATATCTACAATATAAAATGCTTTTATAAGAAACAAAGAGGAAAAAATTCCTTAGATATTTTATCACTTAGCAGTCCAATATTCAGCCTTATTTTTCAAAATAGTGTGAACATTAAATTGTTGTTAGATAGCATTGAAAGGAAAATATCAAAATTTTGTAAGCGCTAAAAATGAGGGGCAGGAGGGGTTGTAAATAAAAAAGCTGCCATAAATCAAACAAGGAATATACATGTATGTATGGTTAATACATGAAAAAATACATGTGAGATATCTATATGTGGTTGTGTGCAATGAAATTACATGAAATTTTAATTCCTGAATAAGGCAATGGAGATTTAGAACTGGGGTAAGCATATAAATTTGAGCAACAAATTTATAGACTCCTATGTGCTACTGTAGAAGTTTGGAAAGAGAAACTTCCTAGAAGAAGAAGAAACTGAACAAGTTGTCTAAGGTAAATAGTGGCAAAAAAACTGAATCAAAGTTTAGTAATGGAATGGGCAATGAGGCACGTGCACACAAGCAGTTCAGAGCCCAGGGTTCTTCCAAGTGTGGAAAAGTGCTTGGAGCCCAGAGAATAATCATGCTATTAGCTGATTTATCCCAGCCTCAGCCTAACACTCACAACACAGTACTGATGTTCAGATCTCTGTAACTTTAAGGTCTTTGGTTGTCGAGTATTTGGACCATCAATATGCATGAAGGTACCAATAGGCATGCTGGTCTTTTAGTATCTAATGTACTGATGCACAATGGAACTAGAGGTTACTCAAGTAATGCATTGATGAGGTCATCCTCCTTGTGCAACGGAGATCTTGAAAAGGACTTTCTGCATGCAATCATCTACTCTCTGGACATCTACTTTCTATGGCAGCATTATAGCACTAAAACCACATAAATAATTATTTTGTTAGGCAACATCTGAGTTTTGTTGCTGTTCTATCCTAGACTGCCTGAGCTTCCTTGCTGAGCAACATAGTATTTGATACAGTCTGCGACAGTTCATAAAGTGAAAGTTTTCCTTTGTATATCTAGATATCCTGAGATCATCAGAACAAGGAAAAACTAGAAAACTGTTCTGATGACATTTTCAGCTTACTCTTACAGTAAGATTTCCAGGTGAAATACAATGAACAGCCAAACTTCAGGAAGCTTCTCTGAACTCCACCATGATTGCTCTTCACTAGATGTGGTTTAGGGTTAGTTTGGTTCAGCAGAATTCTGAGAGCCTAACTCATAACTGTGCAAGCTATCCTGAGGGTAGGTCAGTGATATATTTTCTGGTTTAGGTTTCATAAACAAATGCTGGCTGCACACATTATCAGACTGACTAGTTTAGACTTTAGCCTGTGAAAAGATTACTATACAGTGCAGTATGCAGGGCCCAGACTACAGGGTTCAAGACCAAGACAGAAAATGTAGTTCACTTCATCACAGTTACATTGGATAGGGCATCAAATAAGACAAAAATATGATCACTGAGACAAAAAAAATAAAAATCTTTCTTCAACCCATGAACAAATCAGTGATGTGACTAGCCTAGTGGAAGAATAAGGGTTTATCTTATGCCTCTGTTGCTCTACACAGAGACAAAAGCAACATGTGACAATATTTCAAAGGAACCATGCTCCTACTTCCATTTTCTGTGGGGGTGTGATTTGCAGTGTAAACCACATAAGAAAGGATTCTTTGGACATGAAAAACTGAGCAGTCTTTGTTTTACAGAAGGTCAAATCAGATGATTCATGTTTAATTTCTGATGTGACGTCCATACATACACATTGATATGCAAATGTTTGTCATTCATGAAAATCAGGGGAACAAATATTACAAAGTCTACTGAACTGGAACCTAATGAAACATGCTTAAATAAAATTAACTTTCCTAAATTGCCCTATCAGTTGGGCTGTTCTACTTCCCTTCTGAAAATGTTCAAAGCTCAGCTGCACAGTGGACTTTTCAGATTTGCATCTAACCAGTAGTCAGGGAGGTGGGTGGAAGAATGATCAGCCAAAGTTCAGACAAAAAGGGTTGTGAGACCTTGTTCTACCAGTTGTTCAAAAATTATACAAGTGTTGGAGGAAACACACTTTTGATCTTCTCAGTCAATTCACTGTCTATTCATTATTAATTTTTAAAGTCGCATGCATCAGTCACATAAAGGGAGGAGAGGAGAGGCAAAGGCAAAGGTGTCTGCATTATTGAGAACAAGAATTTTTGTTTTCCTCCATCTTGAGTCCACAAGTGAGAAATGACCCAAAACTAACTTTTGAAGATAACCATAGAAAAGAGCCTACTCATTATTATTATTATTATTATTATTATTATTATTATTATCATTATTATTTTGTTGCTTTTTTTCTTCCCCCCCCCCCCCCCCCAATCCTGTTAGGTATCTTAGCTCTTAATTCCACATAAACAAAATGTTAAAATTTCCCAAATGATTGAGTTCCATTTTCTAAACTGCTTAGTTTCGATTACAAACCACAGAACTTAACATGATTAAAAGGTCAACTCTAGTGTATTATGCTGGAAACACAGAATATTCCCATGTTATAGCAAGTATTTCTTTGCAGGATCTCAAACTACCAACTTTTAAAGCAGTGCTGTTTTTATCTATTGAAAAGTCCTTATGGGAGGCATCTGTTTGTTTTTTTTTTCTTGAACCACAATCTGCTAAGTTGAGGGATAATTCTGTCCACAGAAAAGGAGAATTTTGGTATAGAATCTCTAAATGTATCAGCCTGGAATAGTTCCAAAACTTAGTGTGGTAAAGAATACCTCACATAAGCATTCAGTGAACAGAAGAGCAAGAAAAGGATATTACATACATATACAATATGTGATTTGCCTGACATTTACTACAAATCAGGACGTTCTAGGGCCCCACAGGAGTGTGTATACATGTATAAGCTCATATATATGTTTGCTGACTGCCCTGTAAAAAGTCTTGCATAATTTTGGTATTGTATATTATAAACAAACAAACAGACAAAAAGAGGTTGTTCCTTTTTAAACAAAGCTGAAAGACAAACCCTACGGAGTTCCCCAAGAAAAAGGGAAACCTGAGGAGTGAAATAATGTGAATTGTGTGAGTTCGAAGGCAAGGAATTAACGAAAATCCACTATTTCCATTTAAGCAATGGCATATTGAGTCTCCAAAAGGAATATGAGAAGTCAGAATTAGCCTGGAGAATAACATCCAAATCTCAGTGGTGGGTGCTATGCAGAGGGTCTGCAGAGAGATGTGTGTCAAAAAATCCTGAGACTGAAAAGTTTTATCTGAATTCTGACCCAATCAAATGGCTAAAGTGCCTGGGGGTATGGTGGCTGGAACATCTGACAGCACTCTGGTGAAAGGCCAAGGGGGGCATTAGGCCAGATGCCATCACAGCTAAGTTCACCACCTAAGGAGACAGAAATCCTTCCCTGCCTGTCATCAGAGAACTGCATCTGTTTCTCTAAATGATACACAAGACCTTATGTGCATAGCAGGAACCTCTGCCTCAGAAGCTGAGCGTAGCATGAGAGAGTTGGGGAGAACGAGCTGTCCCTGGGGAGCAAGCCCAGCCGTATGGGCAGAGAGACAGCACATGTGATTGACAGGATCAGTTCCATCTGGAGAGAGGATTCGGCTGAGAGTGCTTTTCAGTTGTTGTTTGAATGTTCTTTGTTCCTAAATCTTTTTATGTTTGTCTTCAGTCACATCAGCACAAAGGATTTTCTTTTGATCTGATTTATGCCCTAGCCAGGGTATGTCTGACTCTAAGCAGAGTCAAGAAAGTGGATGAACAAGCATGGGTGACTCCTTTCCTACCTCATTTAGAAGACATCTATGCTGACTTTCAAACACACTGTTTAACTCAAAAAAAGCCTCTCAAGAGAAAGATTAACACCCCCCCCAAACAAAAACAAAACCAAACAAACAAAAAAACAACAAAAAAACCCAAAAACCCACCAAGCCCAAAACAACAAAATTTTCTCACTTCTTTCTAGGGTAGGAAATGAAATTAAGGTAGATTATGTACCCGTCACTCCCGTGATGATCCCATCTGTGTTTCTCAAACCACTGATGTAAGGCTGGCTTCCTTATGTATAGGAATAAGTATGAATGAAGTATTCATAAGAATGAATAAGTTTTCCTATCTTGGAAAACGATTAATCACTAATCATTCTGCCCAGAATGAAGCTATGAAGCTGTTCCCAGCTTTCTTGGGAATATCTACGAGAAAGATACCGATCAGCAGTCCATGATGATGATTCACTTCCCCACCACTCCCAAACTCTTCCCTCCCCCTATGAAAGGATTCACTCCTGCAAACCCAGTGCTTCCATTTTTATTAGATCAAATATAACTGGATTTATCTCAGAGTGGGAAAACTGATTTTTCAATTAAGACCTTAATTAATATATACAAAATTGCCAGGGAAGAGAAGCACATGCCTAGAACCTAGTTAACCTACAGCCATACCTTATATTTTATAT
Source organism: Grus americana (assembly GCF_028858705.1). NCBI lineage: Eukaryota > Metazoa > Chordata > Aves > Gruiformes > Gruidae > Grus > Grus americana. Next base: position 49,513,783 of record NC_072856.1, on the reverse strand, counting down.
CATATTCCTATTGTTCTTTCCTATTAGCTGGAGAGCCAAACTCTGATGTGACTCAGGAATCATTTATTTACCTCAAATCTTCTAAATTGGAAAATTTCAAAGAACTACTATTCCTACCATTTTAGCTTTTTTTCTATTGCTATAGATGCTTTTCACATTCAAAGGACAGGTCTTAAAAATGTCTGAAAGTAAGTAATTCAATGTCTATTAATCACAACTTGTGTAACCTCATCATAGTATGGGTGGTATGGGCTGATTATACACATGCCATTGATTCTCAGCATGTAAGAAGGCATATTGAACCAGAAAGATATGTATTAGATCAAGTAAATAATGACGTTTTAATTGCTGGTCTTTCCAAATTATTTTTTTTCCCCTTTCCACATCTGTTAAAATATCTTAAAGATGCTTCTTTAGGTTGTAGAAATCCAAGTTTTCCATGCATAAACATCCTACATTTAAAACAATTTATTGTATATATTTTTACATAATTTTAATATTTAATGAAGTTATGTTTTTTTAATATTGAGCCTAAATAGTATTTTAGCTTTTTAGATTTTCTGGCTACATAATTTAATGTAACATTGCTTTTATTATTTAATCTACCGGAAACAAATTAAGAGCAGGATCCTAACTTAAATGACTCAGATGATCTCTCTAACCATGGTGATTCTCTGGTGCTTTCCCTAGTTCCAACAAGCACAGTGTTATGTTAAAATCTTTATAAAGCATTTTGAAAGCCCCAAATGGAAAGAGATATACATATGCATGTCTTTAGCAAGGCATATAATTAGAAAAATCAACTAATTTTCTTTTTAAAATAGCTACTAGTAACAATCGATCTCTGAGCACAGAATTGTATCTGGCTTCTTTTTTTCCCTTCTTTACCCCATAAACAGAATCCTATGCATCCCACTGTCCCTCCTAATTGCCTTGACTAGATCATACCTTGAATGAATCAACAAAATCTGTCTTCGGACTAGAAAAAATTCAGCGTTCATGTGCCACAGATGAAACATTGTGTGGGAAAACATTCTATTCTTCCTAGGCACTGGGTGTATTATATGTTCATACTGTCACTGCATCATTTTATTGCAGCTAAACAGCTACCAAACAACCCTGACATTTATTAGATCATATCCTAGTACAAGAGGTCAGACTCTTTCCCAGTCAGACGCGAAGTTGTTGTAATATGTGATAAATATGTGTAATATGGGAAAAAAGTCAAAAAGTCAGTTCATGCCTGAATTTTGGCAGCATACTACCTGCACAACAAAAACTCCTAACACTCAACCGGTGCTTTGCTGGACATGAATCTGGTAAACATCATGCAACTCTGTCTATGGAAACCAGAAATGCTTTGATCATCAGCAGGGACTTAAAAAGCTTTCAAAATATCTGTGTGCAAGAGAGAATACATAATTTCCCTGACAAAGCTGCTTACTTCTACACTGATGTTTGCCAGATCCTGCGCTGTTTAACTGTGTGTAATACCAGAACAACCAAATAATTCTGTCAATGTGTAGGAATCCATAAGCTTGATAATACCGTTATTTATCATAATAAGGATGTATCAGATTGCAGTGGTTATGAGAACTTCCCACTTAAAATGATAAAGCAAACTCTACCATCCTAACTGGGATGAGTGGGTTGCCTACTTGGGTACTAGAAATTTCACATGAAAGATATCATTCCCATCACTGAAACCAAGTGGGTATGAGAGAGAGAGAGGCTGGTAGCACAGAGAATATGCCTTGAGACACGAGGATTAATTTCTTGTTTTATTGTACTTCATGAAAAAAATAAAACAAAATTTGAAATTTAACCGCTCAGAAATCAAATTCTATAGGAGTTTGACACTTAGTGTCTAAAAAATGCTTATATCCCAAAATATGATGTCTTTTATGTTCATGCAAGATACTTGGTTTTAGTATGCTACATCCTCACGTAATACTGTGTAAGAACTTACAATTTTACTGCAGTTTTAGTACAGATCACTCAATATTCAAGGTGCTCAAAGAAAATTGATTTGAAAGTGATGAGTGTTTAAAGATTGCAGCAAAAATATTTTCCTCTATGTTTATAAATCATCTTAAATTAGGCTGGTTTAATTTAGCTATAGAGCATACAGATTACAATAATATCAATGTACTGGACTGGAAATCAGGTACAATTTACAATCATTGCACGTGAATAAAGAGCTTTCTTGTAGTTAATTGAAATTCTAGAAATTTCAACATTCAAAATTTTGAAAGGGAACTACATACTTTTCCCTCTTATTTAAACAACTGGCAGCTGCATTTACAGACATTATTTTCTCTTGATAATATTATTTCAACTTGATGTGTTAAAGGATTTTATTTAGAAAGGTAAATAATTATCCTGCAAGCAGGTCATATTGTCATTGATTCTGACCAGCCCTGTGAATTTCACAGAAGGTTGTGTTTTTGATAATGTTGATCGGCTTTGTGTCATTTAAAATAACACATGGATGTGCAAACACACATACACACATCTTCTTTCTGAATCTCCTATTTTTTCAGTCATTTATTTTTTATTTATTATCTGTGTGCTGAATCTAGAGAAATAAATAAATAATATGAATGAATTATGTAACAGTACTTTGGTAAAGACTGCAGGAACAAAAAAGGATGCTATAAAGAAGAAAAAGATTAATTATGCTTCATTGTCAAGGAAGACAGAATGAGAAATAATTGCCTCAAGCTTCAGTGGGAAAAAGGTAGGCTAAATATTAGGACAAAAGATTTACTGCTGAAAGAATAGTTAAAAAATAGAATAAGCTGTCAAGGAAAGTTTTGTAACTGCCATAATTGGGATTATTAATGGCTAGAACAGATGCCCAACTAGCAAAGATAGGTTACTGATAACAGCATCCACTTCTGCCATGATGTAGATGGATCTCAGTGTCTAACAGATAGATTGTGCAGCTGATATATTGGCCCTCACTGGGTGAAGCAGATCTCTTCTATCCAAGAGGTTTCTGAATGTGTGAAATTTCACCCAGAAAAGCTCAGTACCTGAATAAATGAATGGATCTGCTAGTTAAAGGCTTGGCAGCCCAAACTCCTGACAGTGTTCTCTAAATATCAACAGTTTCTTTAAGTGACACGCATTTATCTCTATTGCAAAAGTCCTAGTATCATGCTTGTTGTGAAAACTCACAAGAGCCAAGTACATAATTTTATAGCCATTAAACATAACACAAAATGTCTGTAAAAAGTATATGGACTCACCCCAAATAATTTTATTTCAATTGGATGTACTGCAAAATATTTCTAGTCTTTTTATTTATAGTAGAGGAGATGCCGATAGTAGTTTTTGAAGTGTTTTGGGGTTTTTGTTTATAAAATCTTTGGAAACAGAAACCAAGTCAGGAATTATGTCCTGCAGAATAATATGAAGGAATAAATTAATGGTAATGAATTTATTAGAAAATTGTTTTCAGGCACAGAACACCAATTGTAATATCGAATCACCAATTACATGTTCAAACCATTGTCAATAATGTTACTTAATTGCATGCTGGGATATTAAATTCAATCCAAATGGTAGAATGTGCATTTGAGATTGATTAGTTTATTACATAAATGCATTAGCTGGTTACTTAAAATTGATTAGCAAGGTTTCAGTTCAGCGCAGGAAATCGCTGCGTTAATCCCAGCACTTCTCTCTTTATTCTCCAATTACATAAAATACACTACACTCATTGCAACTGGGGAAAAAAATTGCATTAGTCTTCTTCAGAAATTCTACCCATAAATCACAAGAGGCCAAAGATAGGATATTTCATGAAGAAAAGTTCATACATAAGCATGCTGGGAACTCATAACAGAAAGCTCATCATTTGTAGTCCTGGTTTTTTACTAGGAGTGACGTCCAAAGAACTTAAGTAGAACTCTGAATTTTAGGTGCCCACTTTGAAAAAATATGATCTTGATAAATAGCCCTGTTTGGTAGACATTTACTTTTGGAAAGCAGTTGAATGCCATAGGCTTTGTATTTTAAGTTCCCAAGGAATTCACTGCTTTGTCTTTCAGCGTGCATGGAAGTGCCTCTGGTTTGACAGGCTGAGCAAATTGCACTTAAATAATGGCTGTGCTTGATCAAGGTAGAGAAACCAGGCACAGCTTCACTGGAGATTCTGTAATCTGGTGGATCTTAAAATACACTCTTAGCATCAGGCTCTCCATAAAGCAACAATGGTACCTGATATTTCCCCTTAGAACATGACTGAGCTGACTGCTGGTTCTTGTGCACACATTTTAATGAATTAGTTTGAGGTGCTTGAAGAAATTCGCAGAAGTTCAAAACTCTGTGCGCTCCTCAGCCTGAACTGATGCAATTTCAACCCAAAGAGAGACAAAAAAGGGAAATGGGAGGCACTCTGCAAACTAGTAATCATTTACTATGATGAAGGCCTGCATTTTCACGCCTACACCTAGATCTCATTGTTATAGTTACTGTTGTATATTCAGCAATCACTACAAGAAATATGTGCTGCTACCAATTCATTCTCTTTCTGGAATCGTGTTTTAAGAAACAGGAATGAACTTTGCTTCACTCTTTCAAAATGGAGATAGATCTTTACCTTTAGGCGAGAAATCTGGTTCTCAAATGGGATGTCCCTGCAAACGTAAGCTTCTCACAGAAACAATGTTTCAGGTGTACCTTTGTCTTCACTCTATTCTTATATTTTTGAATAGCTTCTTGCTAGCCATCAAGTTTTAGACTCCATTTTGAGGTGCCAAAACACTCCCACATACTTTCTAGTGAATGTGGTGTTCTCTGTTCCTCTCTGGATGTCGAATGCATTATAACAACTAATATTTGAACATCAAAATTCTTTTAAAATGTTTAACTAATTAATCTAACTCAGCATTTTGAACTGATTGTAAATCCCAACACAGTTTTTCAGTGGAGGTAATGACAGACTCCTTTGGCAACTTCACTTATGTAGACCGATACAGGAAACAGCTGAACTTAATTGCTTTTAATTAATCTCAACACATTCTTGTCCATGGAGTCCAGGTATCCACTGATCACATTACAAATGTGTTGAGATAAGTCACTCAAAACAAAATTATGTCCTCCTTACTTCCTATTTGTTTCCTGGTGTATACCTAGTCATTCCACTAGATGGACGAACATTTATAATAGCAAGAAAAATGTTTGGAAATACCTTTGGTAAATAGGCTGCTATTAATAATAAGGATCTACAAATCTTCTGGCATTTATTTACCTTGTCATTCTCATGTTATATCAAAGAGATAGAGTTGCAGATCTCTTTAGACTGAGTTTACCCTGACAATCTTCACCTTCCGTGGTGAAAAAGGGAAACATTATCCTACTAAAGGACAAAGACATTAAGAGCCTTTTATGGAAGAAAGAACAGTCCTAAGAACATAGACATCTCTGAAAACCTACCACATATATAAAATCATAGTAGCCAGCTGTTCATGGAACATTAACATGAGTAGTCCCTTAAATAAATATTTACAAATCCAAAGAAAGGTACTGGATCAGCTGCCATTTGAGCTGGTTAGATTTGGGTTTTTTTAAGATTTAGGAAGTCAGACAAAAAGACCTAGTCAAGTGCTGGTTCCTCCTTTTGGAAGAACAACTAACTTGAAAAATATCCCTCAGAAATAAGCCTTTAAGTTCTTTAAACAATTGGTCTAATTTCCTTTACCTATGAATATCCCAGGAGATTAGTCTGTTGCCTGGAATATTTTGGGAAATATATCTTTGGAATGAATGCTGCAGAATAATACAAGAAAACAAATTTGGGTTAATTTGGATCATCAACAGCACAAGTATTTATCAGCAACCTGGTTCCAGTAGTCCTACTCATTTAACAAAGAACAAGAGATAATACCATATATCTTACTCCACTATTAGAGTAGTTTTAATATTAAATGCCTGTAATTAATATTTCATCATTTAGCAACTTGCAAAGAACAATTCATTAATCCAATTCAGGAAAAAAATATTTTTGAATGGTAACAAATAATTAAATCAAATCACAGCCAAACAAAAGCCAAATCAACAAAAAATGAGACCAAATGAGTTGAATAAATTATTATTTACAAACCATTTAACATCAGCAGGTCAGATAGAGTTCATTAATCTCTGCAGAATCGGAGGAAACAAAGTATAGCAAACTAAATTATGTCCATTTGTTGAATATTTTTAGTGGAAAAAGATTTGAGAGCACTTGGTAAGTATTCTCATATGAACGCATGAGGAATGCTGAGCTTTTGGGGTTTATTTTATTTTTAAATGAAAAGAAGGCAGCTAGCTTGGATGGAAGCTGTAAATGTTTAAAATCACCAGTTTTATCTGTATGACTGTAAGACATATTCTTATTGATTTACTCCACCTTCCAAAAACATAAATTCTCCTTAGGTTCCTTTTGTAGTGTTTTGCTGTTTAAAGATATGTGAAGATGTGTGAAAAGGGGATTTATTTCTGTATCATTGTGTTGTTCTATGAAATTATTTAAAATGAAGTATAGTACTTTGTATTTGGTGTATGTTATGGCACCTGCTCTACTCCTAAGGAGGTATCACTGTCTGTTCATCACTGCATATTCAGCTCCTCTGCACCTACTGAGTTCCAATAGATTCCAGTAGTGAACCACAGAAAACAAGCATAAGCAAAACTTTCTGGAATTTTAGAACATAAAATTTTGTTGGCACTAGGAATCTTTTAAAATGTGGAAACATCATCATTACAATTAATCAATAACTTTTTCACAAAAGACTAAAATCAAGGATTTGGTACTTCTGACTAGATTTGGTTACATATTTATTGCTATTTCTTTATTAAGTTAACCACTTTTATGTTGTAGCAGCATAATTGTTGAACCAGCTGCTTCAAACTGGCCTAGAAATTCTTCATTATCTCTAAGTGTTTACAAGTTAATGCAAATTAATAATTACTATTCCATGGGCTTAAAAATTTGTCATATTGAGTCTTTATTATGAGTCCCAACGTTGTAACCTGTTGGTGTTACGCTGCGTTCACAGGCATACTGCTGAACACTAGTGATTGTTTATCTCGCAATACACACAGAAGAATGCTGGCTATGTTGTTGCATGAGTATAAAGGAGGCAGCCGAGATCCCATTCGGCCTCAGTTTTGCTTCTTCTGTCTGTAGACTGTGTACTGCTACTGCACAGCACAATTCAGCATATTCTCTAAATTTTATTAGATCATATTTGACCAAGCAGAGAAACTGTTGTATGAGGATCTCGCTTTTGGGTAGAATAGCAGCAATTAATACGCATACATGTAAGTCATTGTTCATTCAGAATGAACACCTGAACTTCTTATTTGTGTTATAGTTCACTTATACTTTGGAATTCAATTATTTGAATAATCCAGATGTTGCCTGAATACTTGTGAGTGGTGAATAATGTAACCTAATGATCATAGTTAACACTAGCTTGGCACTACTATACACAAACGTGTATGCATAAATACAAATATAAACACACATACATATACTATATGTTTATATAAATATATATGTGGCTCAGGATTTTCTTTAAATGCTGTTTGTTTTCTTCTTGTTTTTATCATATTATGCACATTTTTTTATTTCTCAGCTAGCCAAGTGTGTTAGCAAAGTGTGGCTCTAAGATTCTATATAACATGGTGATAAAAGTCTTATATTGAGTTGATCAGTGTGTTATGAAGAATTTTTGTAGGCTCATTGATGGCAATGTGTGACATGAGAATGAATTAATTTTGTCCTTCATTTTCACTATGTCATCTATGAATTCCCTCTGAAAATATTCCATAAACTGGATTGCTTTCACTTTTACGTGAGCAAGATTCAATTTTTTTCTTCTCTTCTAATTATTTTTGTTTCATGAGCATACGTTAAATTTACAGAGCCACAGTCAATATATTAACAAAAAGTTGAATCAGGCCCAGTGGAGTTTCATGGTGCTGCAGCTATGCTGCTTTCCAAACCAAACCTAGTTGATTTGGTTCAAAGACAACCAGCTTGGATATCTTTACATTGCATGATGCTGGATTATTTTGATCATATAACCGGGTCTCCCACATAGCACAAAGAAAAGAGCTAATTTAAACATATCTTTTAGAAGGAAAGGAATAAAAATAATTATTTTTTTGTTTTAATTCCTTGAAAGCCATTTCAATGCTTCCTTTTCTTCAGTGTGGGAGAAAAAGACAAGGAGCTAACAGCTCAGGCTCCACTTTCGTATGCTGAAGATTGGGTTCCTAGAGAATATATACAATTAAATATCTAAATATCTATGCAACCTATAATTAAATCCTTTTTTCCATCAAAACACATTTAAATCCTAAGTCCCCAATGAAATGTCTTTCTTTGCCTGAATGTCACCATCTTCTTGATATTCTATAATTAAACACATTCTCTTCTTCAAACTCGCTCTGATTTGTCAATATTCTTTTCAATCATAAGCACCAAATCAAGACCCATGTCATAGTTACAGCTCTACAGGACTCAAACGATAAAAAAATAATCATCCTACTTCTACTCAAAAATCCATTATTTATGTCTGTGAATCACATGGACCTTTTGACCATAATACTGTACTGGGAACTTTCATTCTGCTGTTGGCCAGCTGTGAAATATAAGTCCTTTCAGATTTTTCTTAAATGGTATCTTTCATGTCACTGAAACACTAAATTTAAATACATGTCATGCAGATGGCCCTATGATTACCTGATTGTATCACTTGGACATTTTAAGTATAGGTACAACATTATGCTTTTCCTGTTGGACTGGATCTTTCCAAATCTTCCAAAAGTAACTGGAAATCATCATAACAGTCAAGTTCTTCTTGGATAGAAGTTATAAAGACCTGCTGATTCAAGATCAGTACATAAACCAATGTAGACTTGCACCATTTTTTACTGTAAGCTATTAAAAAATTGATACTTATCATGGGGATATGAATACATCCTCTCAAATTCAGAATATTTCAGTAACTATTTAGTTTTTAGGATTGATAATAGTTTCATTATTTCCAACTGATATGTGACCAAACCAATAATAGGAATCTTTTGTTACATGATTTTAAATCTAATTTTGAAATTACCCTAACTCTGCTGATCACGTCTAGAATCATAGAAAGGCTGAAGTTGGTAGGGGCTTCCTGGGATCATTCAATTCAACTTCCCCACTCAAAGCAGGGTCAGCTACAGCAGATTGCTCATGGCTGGAAAAAAAAAACCAAAATCCTGCATTTCCATCTGTGGTCCAACGCCTTTTGTCATGTCACTGGATGACAGTGAGAAGAGTCTGGCTCTGTAATCTTTCTCTACCCCACATGGGTTATTCATACATATCTTTCCCGGTGTTTTATTACTTACTTTATCTAAAGTCTCTAGTATCCAATCTATGCATTTCTTTATTAACTGTTGTCAGCTTTCCCCGCCTTCCATTACTCTGTGTTTGTGTCTGTCTGTATCTGTGTTATGACTACATACAGTGTGTCTGGTGCTCCGCTCTAACCTAGCTGCGATTTTATTATCACTTCTTTTCTTCCTTTCTCTATTTCAGAAAATAAAACAAGCAAATTCCCCACCCCTCCAAGTGCAACAGGGCAGTCTGTGTATATATATGTCTTTATGTGTGCTTTGTCAATAACGAGACTGTGGCTTCTTAGGAGCACCTAAGTGAAACATGTTTGTGCTCCACTTATCCTTTCCATTCTATATTTAAAACATTTCTCCAAAATATTTATTTTTCCAATTGCTTTCAGCTTCTGAATTTAGCTTTTTTAAAACATGCAACTATAAACATTTCTACCTTCATCCTGGTCTCCTAAGAGATGGTATTTGTTGCTGTTCATCAATCAATACCATTTGGCTAGATTTTGCAACTGATATGAACACACCTGATTAGCCTTAAGAAAATTTGCCCTGACCTTGGACTTGTTAGGAATTTTAAACTGTTTTTGAAAGGTAACGATCAAATTGTTCTAAAATAATCAATTGGGAGATGAAAACGCTCCCTAAATACTTTTGGTGAGGTAGATTTTTAAACATCCCTAAATCACTCTGACCTCCTGGGTTTTTGTCGTAAGGAGAGGGTCAGTGTAGTGTTTTCACTTTTGATCTTGCATCAACAAATGGGATTCAAAATTTCATCCAAATCTGATTGGAAAGCCTTTGCCCATTTGATATTTATATGCTTATGGAGATTTCAGTGATCACTATTTAATATTTTTCTTAGTGAGAGAATACACAAGCTTGTTTTGAGTTTATGCTTTGAAATATCCTAATGGTGTCTCACCTTACGCCTTCAATTTACATATGAACACGAAGAAGGAAAGTGTTAAGTTATTCTACCTAAACTACCAGTGTGAGTGTGCAAATGTTGGTATTTGTAAAGTTACATTGTTTAAGATATCATATGCCATATGAAGGGTATCTTGACGAGAACATGTTACTGAGGTTCTTGGGATTTGAAATAGAATAGAAGGCAACTGAAAGACAATGAGATGGATCCTCTTTGAGTTGTAAAAGCAGCATAATATTCCTTGTGTATTTAAGACATGAAGAAAGAGATGTAAGGAAAAGAAAAAGAGAAGACAGAAAACGAAGGTGGAATGTTTACCAGGTCGTATACACATCTGAGACAAAATGTGTGAGCTTTTAGAAGAATTAATAAGGGGCTGGATGTTATCAGCTAGGTTTTATCATCTAAGGTTTTGTGAGTTTGACTGATGTTCTGAATATAAAATAAATAAACTTTTGCCTTTCAAAATCAGTATCACAAATAGTATTACACTTCATTTTTGGTATAGCTGATAATACTATCAAGGAAAGCCCAATGACAACAATGATAATAGAACTTGAACTTGTTCTGTACCACCTAGATCTTGTCTGAAGCACATTGTCAATGGTTCCAAACACTGGTCGAAAACTTTCCTTTACTCTTATTTAGCTTTACCTGTTTTACTGTGTGATAATCTCAATTAGCAGTTTAGTGCCTTTCATAATCACCATATTCAATTTGGAAAAGGAGAGTAGCAATTCGAGATGATGAAAAGGATGACTGTAAGTTTACAACAGGATGCAACAAGTGAAAGCCAAGCCACAGTAGTCTTAAATCAGAGAAAAAAGAAGGTTAGAATAAAGAACCCTATAGAGTATATCAATTTTACTGCCTTAGTTTAGGTAAATAAATGAGAGAGTTCTTTCTAAATTGTAGAAGACGTGGATATTTTAAATAAACACATGAATTTAATGCTGTTAAAGAGAAGGAGAGGCAGTTTGCCAAGAAAATGAAAAGCTTGAACTACTCACTGCACAAAAGCAATGTGGGTTTTAATTCCTTCACTTTTGAATTAAGACATATGTTGTCCCTTGTAACTCACACTATACCTGTTGAAGGCATCCTTTATCTGGCTGCTTTTTAAAGTGCTATGTAGTCTTGGACAACCTCTAATTGTACCTTTACAGCACAAGAAAGCATTATAGATGGCCAAAGGAAACTAAACCCCAAGAGTTTATTTTATTCTATGACCAAATTCGTTTGCTGCTATTCAAGCTGAATAGTCCCTTATGCTGAAATTAATCCCACTGGAATCCCAGGATGAAATCTTGTCTGCTTTGGAATCAGCGATAAAACTCTGCTGGATTTTAATGAAAGCTGAATTCCATGAGCATAAGCTATTTGGAGCAAAAAGAAAGAGGGCTTAAAAGCATAATGAATAATGTTTGTTTCATGATAAGTGAAGTGAACTTCTGATTGCTAGTTTTTAAGTATGCCCAATCATTTTGCCTTTTAAAATGTTATTTTTAAAATGAATACCCTTGCATTTTTAGATAGATAACATCTTAAGGATTCTCAGCTGCGTGCTCAAAATGCTATTGGGAGAGGCAAAATCAGATGCCTGTTTCCACTAATCTTTCCACAACCTATTGCAACCTGCATTGACTTCATCTTTGAACATTTATCAAGATGCATCTCCAACACGACCCTAAGATCTCTTCTTACTATTTTCTGCACAAAGCACAGAGGTACAAATAAGAAGAGAAATTCTAAATTTGTGGTGAAGCACCCATACTTTCTCTAAAGGAAGCATGCTCTCGAGTCACTTCTGCAGCAAATTGAATTATCTTCCAAAGACAGTGTTTGCAAAGTTGGTCAAAAAGTGAAGGAGAAAGCTTAGAGGGGTTTTTTAGTTTGTTTTGGGTTTTTGGGGGGTTGTTGGATTTTTTTTGGGGGGGCAGTTGTTGGTTGTTTTTTGGGTGTTTTGTTTTTTTTTAAATTAGGAAATGTTCTACACAACAGGTCTCAGATTGTGAATTACATCCAGATGATTTCAGTTTCTTGCCAGGAAGGTAATTTTTTTAGGGAAAACAGTGACAGTTGAACTCTGGGTTTATGTGGCTGTTCACACATGGTAAAATAACATGGCTCACCCTGTCTCCATTATGAAATTGAACATGGTTTACCGCAATAGAGTCAGGTTTAGCAAATTAGACCAATGAACTTTTGTCTGTATTCTTAGTAAATACTGAGGTATCATTAGAACAAAGTAGATCTGGAATGTTGTTTATACAAGGAGCTTTCTCCAAATTTGAGCTGCTCTTGAAGGAAAACAGGCTGTGCCAACACAGCTTCTTCAAAACAATGAATTCAGCTGTTATTTCAGAAACCCTGAACAGTAAGACACAGGAGCATGACAGAGAAAGAATCAATTTGTTTGAGAACTGAAATGTTGCAGAATGAGTAGCTTGTTTTTCCTTCTGCAGGTTAGCTCTACACATGTGCTTGAATGAGACATCTTTCACAAAAGCCTTCGGGACTCAAATATAGAAGCAAGATTGCAAACAATCAACATAAAGAATTAGTACCCACCAAACACAAAAGCAATTGGAGAGAAAAAATAAACAAAGAATAACGTGAACGGTGGGGAGAGTAGTGGTATATTTACTTTATAGTTAGCGCTGGTTAAAGACTCGAATAATGTCCTGTTTTCATATATGTTTCTGTAAACATCCAGCCCACTATTTTCCACTAAAACATATAACTTGAACTGGAGTTGTATAGGATAGATTATGTCCAAGAACTCATTTAGCTCTAGTCCTCCTTGCTGAATCAGCAGATAATTGTGCTATCAGAAGCACTAAGTTTCTGTCTCCAGAGCAATAAAAGTAAAGCAGGGTATTTAATAAGAGACAAATTTAGTTACAACATCTGAGACCATGACAGTAAGCAAGAACTTGAGACACAGAATGTAGAAAGGTGCCAGTGGTATCAGTGGCCCATTAAAAACAGTTGATTTCTGTGGTCTGATCCTGTTCCCATTAAGGCAGTAGGAAGATCCTTACTAATTTACATAAATTATGAAGCAACAATAACATCTGTCTTCAGAAAATTAGTAGAATCCATGCAGCTGCAAAACAAAATCCCAAAATATCAGTGGAGTTAGTAGATTATAATTACCCTTGGAATAAACACACTTTCTAATAACCCAGAATCAACAGAATTGAATTCTCATGAAAAGAAAATGAGGGTTTTTTTTTTTTTAAAAAAAATGAGGTGTAAAGGGCTTAAAATACAACCATGTTTGAAATACCATGCCTTAGCATCTAGTGTCATGTTCTACGCTCCATTCGCTTCCTTCTTGAATCTCCTCCTCTGTATGGGAATTTAAATCATGGTGCGGTGGTGTAGCATATTAATTGTAGAGTCAAGAATCATTAACTATGATGATAATGTATTTGTAGACATAGTATCATGGTATCCCAAGCTAAATCATGAAAAGCTTGGCTTCTAATACTATATATGTGTATTACAGTAGATATGTACTTAATTACTTTAGTACTTACATGAGATAAACCTATTGGATAACTTATAAATAACATTTTATAAGTTCACAGTTCAATCTAGAGTTAATAAATAAAAATAAATAAATAAATAAATCAGTGTAAGATTATCATTCCAAGCAGTCATATAAGGATAAAGGCAACTGAGATTCTGCATTTTTAACACTAGAAACTTTCAGCAGCCTAAATCACAGAACTATATGTTGATTCCTACAGAGATAAGAAAGAGCTGATAACATGCTGCTCAAAGGATTTCTAAGTGTAACAGGATCAGCTAATTTACACTCAGGGTTCCCTTCATCTCAGAGATGGGATAAGAAATAGGCTACTGGATAATATATCTGAACAATCCACTGAAAACAGACAGCAAAGTAATGAACATAAACATATCAACACGTAGTAGCTTTGTCATGACTAACTATAGCTTAGCTGTGACATTGCTATGACTATAGCATGGAATTCTCCATGCGAAAATTTTGCTTATTTAAAAAGACCGTATCATAAAAGACCTACCGATGCAATACTTCTACACCAGAAACATGTATTTGTCAGGCTAGGGAAAATCTGTTTAATATTTTTGATATTAGCAAGTCAGGTGCTATCTTAACCATGTTTTCCATGCATTCACCGGAAGAGAGATTCAATTATCTGTTTCCAGTTAAATAAACTGTCTTTTAGAAATACGGATGCCCTCATTTTAGCAAATGCCATAACAGCAGTATCCATTCTGCATGGATATGATCAGGATCTGCAAGCTTTTGCTGAGCTTTTCTTCATCCTTATTGACATTTTAGCATGTCAGTAATAAGACAAAAAATAGCTTTGAACTAAAGGAATTTCTTTTCCTTTCTTGCTATAGCATCACTTCAGATAAGTTTTAGCTTTTCTCTATATCAGCCTCATTACATAGAATCAGAATCTGTGTTCAGACTCCTGGAAGTGGAACATTTAATGACACAAGTGAGCCCAAAAGTATTATATACATTTGCAGTAGGGAACCAGGTGGTGCTAAGGAGCACTATGATGAGCTAGAGGAAATAATCTTGAAATATAATACTGTTTTTTTCCAGGACCCTGTTAAATGACTATCATCTTGTGCCACATAAAGTATGTTTTCCTGAGGTAAAGTCAATGAACTCAGTGGACCAGGATGAAGTCCATTTCTCACTGTTTTTCCATCTTGCCTTAGCTTCTTCGCCTTCATTTTAAAGGAAAATCCCACACAGACACACCTGCAAATAAAGTAAGGATTAATGCTATGTAGTTCTACAGAAATTACTATATGGACCTATAAATGCTGAATCTAATAGGAAAAATTATTTTATTCTCTAAATTTTTACATTCTCCCCCTATTTTGTAATGCTATAAAAGGACTATTCTGTTTGCTTGCTTGCTTGTTTGTTTGTTTAAATGCTGTAAAATTATCTCCAGAGCTACTGCAAAAAAGGGGTATGAGTAAGGGGTAGGGTGGGGGGCAGGACACAGGCAGTGCTGCAAAACTTGGAAACCTTCCACTTGATATTAAGTCTCTATTATGCATCCAGAGATAAATGGATATTGGACAGTGAGTGACCTTTCTTCCATTCCTGTTCTGGTGCTACCACAAAGGGACTGTGGAGCAGATTTCTTCTTTTTTTTTTTTTCCTAATGAAGCTTCTCTGGAAGAATTAAGAGGACAACAGACTATCTGGGAGCTGAATGACCTTTACAAGTTTTTAAGATAAGCCTTTGAGAAACAGATGAAAATATAAAAAATAAGAAACTCAAGCAAAAACATTTCCCAGATGATTAAAAAAATGAACATAGTTACCACATTGATAGTGTTATGAGAAAGAGCATCTAGATCATAAAGAAGACAGATGGGCCTGAAACATGGAATAAGAAACAGATGGAGATAAAGATTTGCACATGTAAGTGAGGGAGATTTTTCTTTCTTTAATGTTTAGTCAGA
The DNA here is from genome assembly GCF_028858705.1 of Grus americana. NCBI lineage: Eukaryota > Metazoa > Chordata > Aves > Gruiformes > Gruidae > Grus > Grus americana. The sequence goes on along the minus strand of NC_072856.1, from coordinate 49,497,966 downwards.
ACAAGGGTCTCCATTAACAAATCTTTTATGGGGTGAGAGGACTTGGAGATTTAAAAAAAAAAAAAAAGGCAGTGAGAAAGGGAACGTCCAGCTTTGAACTGATTGTGTCCTTTAGTGACATAAACCCCAGCCTCTTAAAAGTTAATGTCTTTCTGATGTTTGTTTTCTATAAGTAGTGAACTTAGAGATGGGAACGGATAGTCTTAGATATTGAAACCTTTTATTCAGACTCTGAAGAATGGGTGGGTAAAGGCAATGTGAGTATCCACTGACTTTTGCTGTGAGTTTTTACCAACCCTGACAGGAAATGAAATCCTAAAACAGTAAGTGGGGATTTCAGTTTTCATGGTCCAGACACTTTCTTGGGAAATTGTCAGATAGTTCCCATTATGCAGGTAATCTTTAAGATCCAAGCACTTCTTTATATGTCTTCCAAATATTGGCACTGAGCTATCTGACATCAGAACTACTATCCCAGTAGCCCTTGGCAGGGCTGAAGACCCAGTTACATTTCGTAAGTGGATGTGTTTACAGCAGATGTCTCAGAGGACAGCTTGTTCCTAACTGGAGTACACCCTTCCACAGGCAATAGGTCTGCATTTCACCGAACCTCCCTCCAGGTTCTATACAGCGTTGCTGCTTTTTGATTACCAGCCCACACTGAATGTTGTTACCATTTCTGATAGGTAAATCAGGACGTTTTATAACAACTGGGGTTTTTTTTGTTGTTTTTGTTTTGGTTTGGGTTTTTTCCCTCTTTTTGTTTAATCATTTTATGAGGTGAGAGTATGCTGGAGATTTGCAGGGTGCTCTCTTTTGATTGTTGGCTTTCTGTCCCTAAGGAACCTTTCAGCATGCCTACATACAGGCGTGGACCCTGCCAGGTGACCCTAGCTGACAAAGTCACAGCCAGACACCCTGTCCCACATCAAAGAAGACTAACAGAATCTATCATTAGGTTGGAAATTTAAGCAGCTCCCCTAATATCTCAGTAAAATGTTACAATGTGTGTTTTACTGGACTCCGTAATGCAAAGACAAAAATGGAGATGACTGAGATAGCACTCGTTCAGATTATTATACGAGATGTTCAAGAACAGAGGGCTAACATGAAGGGATACATTCTGCTTTTGAGTCCCTGCAATATTGATCTCTGGAACTCCACAGTGTTATCTGAACTTTTATTCTGCAGTTATTTCCAACTCCCTTCAGAAATTTTCTTCAAATAAGGGAATGCAGGCAACATAACAAAGGCATAATGACAGCCTCTCAGATATCTGTCATCATTTCCAGGGATGGATTTAAAATTTAGGACAGATTTTTCAATTGCAAGACGTCAGTGCTGAGCGTAGTTTTGGGATGTTGATGAACAGGAAAGCACATCAGCATTCTCCAACAGTGGAGTAAAAGTCAAGTTAGTAGTGTAAAGCTCATTTTTCAGACAAAAGGAGATACAAAAGAACTGTTTATTCACTTTACCCATGTGATAGTTGTGACCAGCAGTTACCTGGAATTGCAGATACCACATTGGCTCATCACTGGGAAGGGGAGGATAATTAAATTACGGTGCCACCAAGCCTGCAACAGGCACTGATGTGGTGAGGCCAGGATGCTCGATCCATCCCTCTGAGTTCCCCTGGCAGGCAAGGAAATCTCCCCACCCACCTTCCCAGTCCTGCTGAGCATGGAAGCAGGCTTGATTTGTGTTGTATGGTCAGAGCAGCAGGTTTGGTTTCTTGCCCTGATTCCGGATCCTTAACCTCAACCCAGTATCTAGCTAGCAGCCTGACCATTTGCCTGCAGCCTTAGAAGTTTTATTCCTATTTTTTAAATTTTAACAATATGGAGGGTAAGATAAATAAAACACATCCCACCACCATGCACTAAAGGTCTAATTTATTTGTTTATCATGCCTCTACTTTTGCTCATTTCTTAGTTCTACTACAGGGTTTGAAATCATCCAGCACAGCAAGCTGAAGCTCCATTTAATCCAATCTTCAATTGCAGGTTATTTTTCATACTTTTGAATAAAACCCAAAGAAATGCAAAAAAAGGATAGTTTCAAATTAGTATAGATTTTATCTTTTCCAATAGGGATTAGCAATCCCACTATCACAAATTAAGCAATACAAAGGAATCATTTGACCCAGCTTTGAAATGGCTGCCACTTCTGGGATGAGTTATAACTCATGTTTCAAATTAGAAACAGAGAACATAACATTCAATTGCTCAGAAAAGAATTATGTTACTGATGTTATGACATAATTAATAAAACTGGAATTTTAGCAGGATCTCTGTGACTGTGACACTCTCGCAAAAATTGTCAGTTATGATTAGCAGAATGGAATGAATAAAGTGGATTATCTTGAATTAGAGATATTATTCAAAAAAGTCTGGAAACAACTTCAGAAATCTTCGGCAACTTGTTAGAAACTCATGAAGTTAATGACAAGGAGAGGTCAGGTAAGAGAGAGAAGTCAACGAAGTACAAACTTTCAAGAGAAGAAACATCGGAATGTCTCATTATGAAAAAGACCAGTCAAAGAGACATAACACAAACAGACGGTAGCACATATTCAGACACTGATCCCAGTATTGCTGAAATGCTGATGATCTGAATGCAATCGGCTCATCAGAGCCAGAGCAGCCAGAGTTCAGGCTACAAGCTGTATGTTCAGGAGATTTGAGCTTACAATTAGAAGCTCAGTTTTCCTTCTTTTTCTTGTCCTATCAACTAAAAAAAGTAACTGGGAACTTCTGTATCTCAGCTTTGTCTCTCCCAGCTCTTGTAAGAGGATGTGTTTGTCTCACTCTTCGCTAGCGTGACACCGACACATCAAACAAAAGGGACAAAAGGAACTCTGCTTAGAATGAGTGATGCCATCTCACTTGATTTGGGCTGTGAATTTAAGAGTTAATCTTGCAAGCGAGGCTAGAATTTGATATTCTAATGTGTATCTAATCTTGCCAAGATTTCAAAAAAACCTCCAGTGGAAATGTTCATATACAATGGTTTTTTCCAGTAAATTCTTATTAATCATCTGCTATCAGTCAGCTGAGCTCCACATTAATCAAACGTTACCAAAGAAACAGCAGTGACGAAATCACACCTTGTAACCGAAATCAACTCAGCTGGGTATGAGCAATGGCTAATTACTCCAAATGCTTATAGGCATGGAGAATCCTCTAGAAGTCTTTTTTTTTTTTTTTTTTTTTTTCCCCAGAGGGGAACTCAGAGAAAGTGCTATCATAAATACCCTTAATCATCCTCTAAAATGTAATATCTTTCTTTCTATTGGCTATATCTGTAGCTAAGGTAGATTTAGGTGTCAACTATCTGACACATCTATTTTGCCCAAATACTGAGAGTATGAAATAACTCAATAGCAATAATATAACTCCAGTTAATGTCATGTGCTGGATGAAATATATGCCTTGCTGTTCTGGAGATACTTCAGATAGAGAAGAAGAGGTGAAATACTTCACCTAAAATGTAGGGTTTATAAACTCTGAAAGCCACTCTGATATTCCTTATGCTGAATTTCATGTACTAAAAGATTTTCTTATGCAAAGGAATGAACCCAGGACCGTGTTCTACAAAACATAGTAAAAGAATCCTAAGTTTTAAGCTTCTGAGGTCTCCATATGGTTACTCGCTTATAAACAGGCTTCTGAAAATGCAAATTGTTTTGGAAACCATTAATATATTATGTTCTTGTCTTACATATGACTATCTATAAAACAGAAATGATGATGTATGCTTGTGGTAACAAGAATAAAAGTACTATCCTAGCTAACAAAATCTAATAGATTGATCCACTATTTACAGACACTTCTGAATGAGTCAACATACCTGTTGTTGAGCTCATCGAAGTGGATTTTCCTATTCTATTTTGTTCCATTCATTGGAATGGAATATTACAAAAGTTTTTGCTTGATTCAAATTGCAGTTTCAGCATTAACATCCAGGGCCTGTAAATTTTATCCCAGAAATTAATAAACTTTATGCCCTATTTTGAGTTTAAATTGTAAAAGCTTAAATATTTTGGATACGAGAAGTATAGTCCAGGATCAGTATTACTGCAGCTTTAACACCTAATTTCAGTGAATTCAGCAATTTGCCTTAACAGGAAAAAGGGCAGAACTGTGGTAATGAACACAGCTTGATCCACAAAAAGCATAGATAAGAATATCTTTCATGAAATAAAGTTGATCTTTTTGAATAGCTGATATCCCAGATCCAGATCTACCTAGTCTACAAACAACACATGGAGCAGTCGGGGCTCTAAACTTCTATATCCAGTGCCTTTTCAGGTGCCTCTAGGTACCACAGCCTCTGGCTGCCGTTTCAGAATGCGCAGGATTCCAATGGCACATCTGCCACCTTCAAAACCACATCTTCGGTACACCATGCCAAACAAAACATGCATGTAAATGTTCAAGCAACAGAATCACTTCTCAATATCACAGGATTTAACTGACCCTCACCTGGAATTTATGTTAATTTAAGTTTCACAAAACATATGGGGATACCCACTACCCTCATTATAGCTTCTGCAGTGCACAATTTCCCAAGTCATCGTAATTAAAAATATAATAATCTTGCCATTTGTATCTTCAATTTTACAGACATATTACTGGCTAACGTGACTAGACTCAGCATGGCTGTGGAAACATATTTTTGAATGTGACATTTCACTTGTAAATGATGACAGAGAAACAAAAAATGCCAAACAACAGACATTGGTATGAATATCAATATAATTGTTATCTAAATTACTTGAGTTCACCTTTTCAAACTGTAGATACAATTCTTCATAATCAAGTTATGCAGACAAAAACATTTGTGAGAACAAATTGCATTTTTCACAATAGTCTTGTAGTAATCTGACATACAAAAGTCTTTGATTTTAAAGGTGGTTTAGGAATGTTCAAAAAGTGTTGTATTATATTTGCATGGGGATTTGGGGATTAGATTTATTACAATAATATTTACAGAGTTTTAGTTGTTTGTATACTCAACTACATTTGGAGATATCTAAAGAACATCTTGGTGCATGGAAAATACCCAGTGATGATGATGATGGTGTGTGCTACTGCTATAAAACAAGAAAATGTTTTCAGTCCTAGACCATAAAGGTCTTGGAAAGGTACTTTGTCATTGTGTTGCAACTCTTAAGGATCAGGACGAAAAACATAAACTGATATATATGTATGTATCTACTCAAGAGACTGTTACTGGAACAGAAAAAGTATTTTACCTAAAAGATGAATGTGCTATTTCATCTTCAACACAGCTTCTTCGTTAAAACTTTCTTTATAGAAACTTTCTGGGTTTAAAGCAAATCTTTGCATAGGGGACTGTATGCCTCCTAATCTTCAGAGGACACATATTCAAAGCAGAGAACAATATATCTACATTCAAAATAAATGCTTGTGTTAAAAAAATCACATAGAAAGGGTCTTGATTTTTTTCTAAACTGCTCCTGTAACACTAAATATCTCTGAATGATGAGAAGATCAAATTATTGAGAGAAAAGATACAACAGAGGATCAGTGAATGGGGACACAGATACACACAACTAGTGAAGAAAATGCGGACGATGTGTTTATCCTCCCAAATACATTACTCAAGGGAGGGAAAAAAGCTTAGTTTCTAAAACCAGACTATTTTAAAAGAGTAAACGTGTTAGAATTTACTACTTTCTTTTTCATCCTTTTTCCCTAATTAGGAGTTTTTGCAGACCCCAAGGAAAATTAAGTCTTCAGCTCCCACGTGCTACTGTGAAATCATACCAGTATACTAGTAAAAACTGCAGAGGATTTCACTGGACTTATTCTGGGAAATACCTCTTTAAGCACATCTCAGTATAAACAACTGACTATTTGTATTCATCACAATTTTTTCTTTATATGCGTAAGTTAGTGACAATAATATGTAAATAACAAGCAAAATCAAACTCTGACTCCAGGAGCTAATGTTTCAAAATCAAAGAAATAATCTTCAGCTAGTCTAAATTGCCACTATCTCAGTTAATTTTGTTACCAAGACAGCAAAATAACTGGACGTTTCTTTTGAAAAACAATCATCCACCATTTCGTCTTGGGGAGTGGCAAACTTTTAAAACACTGTTCATGCCATTTTGAAAGAAAACATCATATATCTTGAAAAATATACAAAACAAAACTCCGCAACAATCAGAATCTGGATTCCCTTCTGTCAGAAATATAGTGTTAATTTTCTAATATATAATTATGCAATTCCAGTTCTCATCCTGTTTTTTAAATTTCAACAAACAAACAAACAAACAAAACAAAACAAAACAAAAGAAAAACCCAAGTGACAGCATGATCATTTGAATATATGTTTACAGTCAGGTCAAGGGAAAAAGAATGGAGGTTGTTCCTAGTAATATGCACCTCCCTTCCCTGATAAAACATATCAAGGGCAAGTAATGACATAATCAAGCAAACAGAATGCTCTTGGAAGACAAGGATACAGTATTTGATGTAAGTATTATGAAGCACAAATTAATAAATGAAATAGGCAATACTTCTAAATTTTAGTTATAAGGAGTGTTTTATTTTCCAACATCAGGAGGGGGTGGCTAAAGCAATCACCACACTTCGAAAGAAGAATATTAACATACTAACATGTAGTAATTCAACTATTTTCATACCCAGAAAATTAAGATTTATTTTGTGATCACCTTCAGATAACAAGCCTCGTAAGATATATTTCCCCTGTCTACATTGCTAATTGGCAGCCAAACTCAAAGCCATTAATGTGTGATACCAGAAGACCTGGTTCTCTAACATTTTGTGAAGTTGGTTCTTTGGGAGTCAGCTTAAGAATAGTGGGACAATTGCCAGTGAATTTATTTGCCTGAGGTACAGCTTAAAAAAAAAAAGGGCAGACATGGTGTGTGACTATCAAAGAAGGTCTTTTAGGCCTCAAGTCAATTCTTTCAAGAAGCTTGTACTTAGAATATTGTTTTATAATATTAACATCAATCTAAGTCAAAACGTTTAAAAGTCAAGCTGTTTTCAGCATTTGGAGGCATCAATGACTATATTTCCTCATTCTCACCATAAGTTGAGAAGTTGGGAATTGGGAGAATCCTTCAGGAAGCTCAGTTACTGGTATACATGAAAGAATTGTCATCAATACCTGTGCAAAGAAAAGGGCAGTCAAGTAAGCCACTGAGAGATCCAACAATAGGTGGTGTTATGTATTTATCATTTACACTTACTATATTTATTCTGATTTCAGGAGTTAGAGAGGACTGCTAATTAAAGAGAACATTATTGGAGCTTAAGTATTTTCTTTATATACATAATCTGAACATAGAATAAAGAGCAAATATAATGGAGGGAACCACCTGGTACTCTGAAACTAACTCAGAAGGTTTTATTGTGTGAAAAAGCCACAAAAGCTAGTTTGGGGTGAGGCTATGGGTTTTTTTCTTTTCAAAGAATTCATTATTCTGTCAGAAACAGACTTAGCCTTTAAGGAATTACTTCATAAACTTAATTAAACACATTAATCCTTTAAAAGACAAATTAATGCTCTAAGTGATTGGTACAGCCAAGAGAGTTGAACTATAAATTCTGCTAAGCAGGTGTATTCCATCTTTTTTTTTCCCCCCTTTCTCCCTTTTTAATTATCTTGCTTTGATTCATGTTTTCTATATCATTTAAAATACAGGAATTTTTGATAAATTGGCAAAACTAGCTTTGATTACAGTTTCTGGGATTTTTTTTTTTAAATAATTTTTGGTCCCAAATGTTATTATTCAAAGTATTTGAAATATTAGTTGCCTCATTTGGCCATCTTTTTATTTAAAAGTGGGATAGACACTGGAAAGGTCAGAATATTTTCATTTTAGGAAGATGTGTTTAAAAAATCTCAACTAAGATTCAATTTTATTTGAACTTTAAAAAGAAAAACAAAGAGAAGGAGAAGGAGAAAAGGAAAGGGAAAGGGAAAGGGAAAGGGAAAGGGAAAGGGAAAGGGAAAGGGAAAGGGAAAGAAAGCAAGAAAGCAACCGAGCAAGAAGAGAGAAAGTTGTGTAGAAAACTATATGACTGATCTATGGCAATCAGGAAGAATAATTTGGGAAAGCAGTGATGCACCATTCTATGGCATGACAAGAAATTAGGATTTCCATTAGGGCTGAATGATTAGATGAATATTTATTTTTTAGGTTCTAAGCATCTTTTACAGTTATGCCTAGCTTAATCAAATTGTTTTAATTTTTTTTCAAGATCATCAAATGCAGCTAGCTAAACACTAAAAATACTATATAAAAATCCACAGACCAAAAAGATTTTGAAGTATTGTCTTCCTCCTTTGGGCAACTAAATCAAAAGTTGCTGTTGGCTGCAAGAGCGTGTTTCATTATCTGCTTACCCTGATGAGCCATCTGGGATTACTGAAATTCCATTATTCTCTGTGACATTCAGCTTTTCAGCTTTTTATCTTCTGCAAGGACTGAAACCTAATTTTTCAGCTAAAAAGGAGAGGGTGATATGAATATCTTTATTAACTACAATTTTTTAAAAATAATTTGTAGCAGAAGGATATCTGATATGCTGCTATCCTAATCAAAATTAGCACAACTGGGGAGACACTATGGTGTTTTTGTTGGGAACAGATCCTCATTCACATAAATAAATCTGTGTTATTGCAGGCCACATAAAAAGAGGAAATTATATTGCAAGCTTTTTTAAAAACTTTTAACTTCAGGTGAAATTTCTAAAATTAATAATTTAATGTTTTAGAAAATTTTAGAAATATAAGAAGAAGTACTAAAAGAAGTGGGTTTTATTTTTAGTTCATTTCCAAACTTGAATATTAAAAAACAAAACAAAGGAAGCAGGTCCTGAAAATTGTGATAGACAGATAGTAAATAGATAAAAAATTTGTTATTTTTTTTCTCCTCAGGTAGATCCTTCAGGATATCCTTTCTGAAACTTTTCTCTGAAACCATGAAAAATATAAACTAGCATTTAAAAGCAAAATAAAAGAGTCTAAAGATTTCTCAGATTCTTTGTGTCTACCTGGAACATGCCCCACTTCTCATGTAGCAAATACTTTTAGAAAGAAAAATGGAAGATGATTTCACTAATTTTTTATATCCTGGACTAGTAGTCAGAGTACCTATTTGAGAAGCTGATTCAGATTCTAAGACTTCTGTGATCATATTCACATATCCTTGGATCAGCCTAAAGGAAAGGCTGTGGGAAATCTCCCACTCCTTTTGAACGGATCACAGTAGTTAAGATTCATACAACCAAAGTAGGAATAAGAGGAAATATAATTCTGTAACTATCCAGTGAATGTGCTCCACAGAAAATGATAGGTATAAAATGCCGTTTTGTTCTATTAAGCACTTTTTATGCCTATTTATGACTATTTACATGCAGAAAAATACATATGCATATATTTATGTACAAGTTCATACTTCTACAGCTTTTAGATGGAAAGAAGCCAATAAGAAAACTAAAAAAAAAATAATAAAAAAAAATCTGTCCTTGAAAATGCTATATTGGTTATAAGATACTTCCCTTTTCCATGAAGGCAGAGATTTAAGGAAGTTTGCATTTGTCCCTCAGCCTCCATCAATAAACATAGTAGTACAAATGCTTTAACATCTTAATAATTGCCAGGCTAAATTAACGGACTGATAGTGTTTTGATTTATGATTTGGAGGCCCCTTCTCTGTGCTGGCCTTCAGGAAGATTGAGCTCTCTCCCATGTTCCCTGAAAGTGAGTCAATGACTGTTTATTCATTCCCTTGATTAGAAGGCTGCCCTGAAGCCAAATACAAGAGGCTGCTATAATAAATGCAAGACTCATATGCTTTGTTTTGCTTTCTGGATTTACTGCTAAACATTAAAAGGAATTGGAGATTGATTTTTGTGCAGGGAGCAGTGCCAGATAAAACAACAAGCAAGTGAACGGCCTTCTTCATAGGAACAAGCTCTATTAGTATGAGATGCCAGAGACATAGCTGAGGTTTAACATTGCTGCTATTGAGCTGCTTGAAGGGGTTTTTTTAAATGTCTCATCAACTGTTGAGTTGACACCTGAGATCTCTTTTTATTTTAGCTTGCAGAATAGCCATTTTGGTAGAAAATAATGAGTGCTAAATTACCTTTCTGCAACTAATAATCACATTCAGTTTTTCAAACACTGAGAGGGAAGAATACTTAACCATCCAATTGCATTTGGTTCCTGTGGCACCATCGCTAAAGGGACACACAGACACACATGCACACACAGGTGCGTAACTAACTCAAGATAATTAACAGGAGATAATTAACTCATTAATACATTAATGATTTCATGTTCCTTTCTTCCTCTTCCTTCCTTGTCTCATAACCTGATGATGTAGAGGTACATCACAAACTGATTTCTCACAGCTTACCTCCTCCCTTCAATCCTGTTGTGGGATGCTTTTTTTGTCTGGCAGAGCAAGCAAGTGGTTTCAGTAGCAACTGACAAATGGGCCAATAATGTGGGTAATAAATGCAGTCAGCAGTCATTTCTCTACCTTGCAATTTACATGTCAAGCTCGAAAAGACTCTTCTCCTGTGTTCTGGGACTTAGAGGCACATGAAATAACATTTGCTAATGCAGTCTGCTAAAAGCAAGCCAAAGTTGATGGATCGATAAGCAAAACTATTGTCTTCAGGATATTAGTTTGAAGAGGATGTTTACAGTTTTTCAACCTGGACAAATGAATTGTTCTTTATAATAAAGGACTGGACCTTCACCAACAATTCTCTAGCATGCTATATTCGCAGATTCACAGATTGGTAGGAGTTGGAAGGGACCTCTAGAGATCATCTAGTCCAACCCCCCTGCTAGAGCAGGATCACCTAGAGCACGTTGCACAGGATCGCATCCAGGTGGGTTTTGAATATCTCCAGAGAAGACTCCACAGCCTCTCTGGGCAGCCTGCTCCAGTGCTCGGTCACCCTCAAGGTGAAGAAGTTTTTCCTCATGTTCAGATGGAACTTCCTGTGTTCCAGTTTGTGCCCATTGCCCCTTGTCCTGTCACTGGGCACCACAGACAATAGACGGCCCCTTCCTCTTGACATCCACCCTTTAGATATTTATAAGGATTGATAAGATCCCCTCTCAGTCTTGTCTTCTTCAGACTAAACAGACTGAGGTCTCTCAGCCTTTCCTCATAAGAGAAACACTTAAGTCCCTTAATCATCTTTGCAGCCCTCCACTGGACTCTGTCCAGTGGTTCCCTGTCTGTCTTGAACCGGACAGCCCAGAGCTGGACACAGAACTCCAGATGTGGCCTCACCAGGGCAGAGTAGAGGGGGAGGACAACCTCCCTCGACCTGCTGGCCACGCTCTTCTTAATCCACCCCAGGATGCCATTGGCCTTCTTGGCCACGAGGGCACATTGCTGGCTCATGGGGAGCTTGCTGTCCACCACGACCCCCAGGTCCTTCTCCACAGTGCTGCTTCCCAGCAGGTCAGCCCCTAACCTGTACCAATGCTTGGGGTTATTCCTTCCTAGGTGCAGCACCCTACCTCGCCCTTACTGAATTTCATGCGGCTCCTCTCTGCCCAGCTCTCTTGTCTGTCCAGATCTCACTGAATGGCAGCACAGCCTTCTGGTGTGTTGGCCACTCCTCCCAGTTTTGTATCATCAGCAAATTTGCTGAGGGTACACTCTGTCCCCTCATCCAGGTCACTGATGAATATGTTGAATAGGACTGGACCAAGCACTGACCCTTGGGGCACACCACTAGCTACTGGCCTCCAACTAGACTCTGCCCTGCTCATCACAATGCTCTGGGCCCTGGCATTCAGCCAGTTCTCAACCCACCTCACTGAGCCACTCAAAAATTACTCTCTGGCCTGTACGGGGATCGAACCCGCGACCTTGGCGTTATTAGCACCACGCTCTAACCAACTGAGCTAACTGGCCCTGTTTAGCACACCTTGAGGCTTAGTGACAGAGTAGCTTTGAGAATTGCAAGTCTCCAAAACTGCTTACAAAATAAGGACAGTTGCTAACCAGCTAAAAAGATGATTTTTTTAAAAGTGAGGAAAAAAAGCTAATGAAAGGCAATTTATGGAATGGCAGTGCCTTGACAAAGAGAAAAGCAGGACTGACTTGCACTGAGCTTTCAAAAGTATGTGTTATTTTTAAATTGCCAGTATGCAGGTACAAATCAGGACTGTGTTCCCTATATAGTTACATACATGCAGAGATCCTAATTGGGCCTTGGAGTTTACATGGTAAGTAGTGAAAATCTGGGTATAACTAATTCAGATAGCATCTCTTTGATCAGTCCTCTAGCAAGACATAATGCATTATGAAGTCAGTTTTTCCCAATTATATTTATTCATTTACTTATTGATATGGCACTGTTTTAAGGAGCTGTTGACCTCATTCTTTGAACACTCCCCATTCACCAAAAAGGCTTTCTCAGACTCTTTCTGACTTTCTCAGATTTTCCAGCTCCAGTGGCCTTTTAATTTTTTTTTTTTTTTAATGTATAAACGCACTGACAGTTGTCATGGATGGAAAGATGACATTTAATATAAAATCTTAGGATTTTATTTCAAATATACTAAGGCTTACTCTCTTACTCTTTTTTTGTTTCTTGGACTATAAGCACAGCATTTCTTACAAAATAATGGATCTAAAAGGAATTCATCACATCAATTGTATCAGGTGTATAAAGAAATTTTATAAATTACGACTTTCAATTAATATTTTACAGAAATTATTTTAACAGAAGATTTTGGGGAATATATTTCCATATCTGACTATTAAAGTACTTTCCCTTTCACAACGAAGATTTATAGAATTAAAGATTTTCTATGCACTGTGAAATCAACCAATGCAAATTATGATTGTCTGCAATGAAGGCTATTAGATTTTTCATTGAAGTTAATTCCCCTCTGTGTTTAGACAGAGAGATCCATAAGTTTTGATCATACTTTCTTTAACTCACTGTAATGATTCTGGCCTAATGTTAGTGTTAGTTAAAGTGTTCCTGGATCAATTAGGAACAGAACTCTTGACTAACAAATTTTTGAGCAATAGTTCAGTCATAGTTTTTGAGCAATAGTTCAATCATAGTGTAGAAAGGGCTGAGTATGTAATAATTTTAAAGTTTTTCATATTTGTACCCATCATTGTACCCACGGTATGTGGGCATCTTCTTTACAAAGCAGACTGGAAACATTGTATTGCAAGGATATATCATAGGAATGCTGGATGTATTTCTTACCCGTTTGAAGAAAGCACTGCCTTCAACGAAAGCACACATTCTTTGAAGCGTCCTTCCAGTCATTCAGTTTGTTTTAATGTCTCAGAGGAAAGCTACTTCAGGGAACCCAGAACACAGCCAAAGCAAGACTAAAGAGCTGATGCTGGACCCCAGTTTTGGGGTACACATGGTGCACATAAAGTAAGGATTATGCAAGGAAATGGTATGGATAGTAAGAATAGCAACATAGAAGAGAGTATGGTTTTAGGAGAGTTTTAGAAGGTGAGGAACCACCTGTGTGCTGGGACTTAGTGCTCCTTCGATTAGTCATACCATCTAATAAAACTACATGTGGAAATTCCACTTTCAGACCACTGCTTCTGATAACTTTGAAATAAAGGCACATCAACATTTTGTAGTATAAACGATAATTTGTTCAATTCATTGTCAGAAAATCCTAGGTTTAGTTCTACTCTGCAATGATTTAATTCATGTGCCTTACAACATAAGATTTTGTAAATCAGGTCTTTTCCCTCATGAACTTCAAGCAGTACATGGATCTGCTCTCCAGCTAAGCAGGGCTGTGCCTGACTTTCTGGAGCGTTTTATTTTTTTTCCTTCCTGGAAAAATATATTTCTTTAAATTCTTTTTGTATCAAGAGAAACAATGAACCATGTTGCAGGCAGTGAGATTATCACTATTCCTTTCAAGAAAAGCAACTTTCAAGTTCATGAGATATTGCTCGTAAGTCTGCTCACTGGTTCATTGAGCTCTTGGCCTCTAAGCTAAAAATACAACAGGGCTAACAATTAGAAACAATGTATGATTTAGTTTCGGCACTAATAATCTTTTTTCCCCCACTCTATTTCAGCAAAGGAAAAGATTTTCAATCATTTTCCACTTACACAAAAGTAACTCCAAAAAGCACTAAACCCCAAAGAATGTATCAAAACTGTTTACTAGTGTTGTCAGAAAGACTTCAGAGATTCATATTCTTCTGACTCTCTAGGAAATTGACAATAAAACTAAGTTGCATGAATTGAGGAGTAGCAGCCAATTATTTTCTTTGCCTCTATTCATTAAATGGAAGGGACTTTGTTCCCAAGGTTGATTTAACACCCTTCATGCTCATTGAATACAAAAACTTTATATTCAGGAACTCATCATTATCTTCATCAGTGTTAAATGCAAACTGATAAAAAAAAAAAACCTGCACAACATTATTTTGCTGCCTCTTCAAACCTATCTTCAAGAAAACACCATCTCACAATACTTCTTGTTGATTCTTTCAAAGGAAATAAGCATGTGTCTTCATATCTTTGTTTAAACAGCTGCCGATAACAAGATAAAAGTCTGATAAGTTGCTAAGGAGAGGGGAAAAGGAAATATGAGTCAAAGCCTTTGACCCTTAGGATGCTGCTTCAAATTCAGCCTCAGATAGTACTGACTGAAAGTCATTATCTCCTAATGACCATTCAACTTATGTAAACTTGGGTGTATGCATCTCCATCTGAGTTCCTGGTAACTAAACACCCACAGCAGAATTAAGCTCCAATGCATCTTCTACAAAGGTCAAATGCATAACAAATCATGGAGATAAAAATCCACTGTCAACCATAAAAGCACTTTTTTAGGCAATGATTTGGAATGTAGTAAAACAGTCTGTAGTAAAAATAACACTGTAGTAACTCAGTGCCTAGACTGTCAGTGCAGTATCTTACATTAACATCACTCAGATTTTTTATATTTGAAAGAACTAATGAGTTATTTAACTAAGCTTCTTTTCTGTTACATTTGCATGAGAAAAATCACTCTCAATATATCTTTAGGTTTGATAAACCAGTGAATGGTTTTCCAAATGTATTACTAAATACTGTTCAAAATAATCTGCATTTCTGATAGAGAATTTTTTTAACCTATTTTATTCCAATTCAGCAAAAAACAGCTTTTCTTATAAAGTTAACATGGGTCATCATTCCCACTAAACTTGGAGTAGCCCCCTCTTAACAATCACTTAATCATGGTATTCAAAACATGTGATGACAAATATGAAATTTCAGATGGATATATCTTAAAAAAAAATACTTCACTCCAGAGGAGAGGGACTAATTCTATAGTACTTTTTGCCTTCAGATATCAACTGTACATCTAGACTCGAGAACCACAAATAACTATTTGTCTGTCTGAGGAAACTTGAAGATAACAGTAATAGAGCCAAAAGGCTGATGTTCTGTTTTACCCTGCAATGACGTATTTATTGTCCTATTTACATCTAAAAGCTATGCTGAACAGTGGGGAAGAAATCCATAAACTCATTCATGCTAAACCTCACAATTCTTCAGCAAACCCAAAGTGCAAGTCTTAGTCCTGCACTTTAAAAACTTTACAAAGTAAGTACCTTTTATATCTTTGATGATCACCAATGAAAACTACTGCATGATTTCCTGAGTGTTCTTTTGTTTCTTTTTCTTTTGTTCCTTAGTGATTTTTCGCAACTCCTGTCAAGATTCATCTTAACTTAGGTACTATGTTATTTTCTGGGAAGAGGGAGATAGGAAAAAATGCCCTCTTTTTTTCCTTTTTTTTTTTTTTTTTTTCCTGGGCTTCTTGAATATATAGTGTTATATAGAGAATAATATCCTGAGAAATAGCTCTCAACCATAGGAAATAGAGTTTTATAAGAAACAAGGGAGATGAGGAGAGCATTACATGGCTACTGGCATTATCGCCTAGACTGTTAAAAGCAGTGTTGTTCCTGAACTCATAACTAAAATAACTTTATACTTTTATAGCATCTATCCTTCTGGAAATGTAGTCATGCAACACATCCACTAGCAGGGCCTATTAAGTCCATTACACACAGGTAAATGGAAAGACACAACGGACTTTATTTTTTCTTTTTTCTTTTTTTCCCAAGATTGATTGATGAATCAATGTGGACTCAAGAACAGCTCTGAAATCCTGACTGAACCCCATGTTCTAATTATTAGACTGCACTATTTCCTGCCTGCAGTCAAAGATCAAGATGTTGAACAGTGCTAACTTTGTGCATCATACAATGAATTCAGTCGAAGCTGATGATGCTCCCTACCCCCAGGACTTAGCTCATCTATTGCACTGGGGACATTTCCACTGTTTCATCAATATTCCACAATGTTTCTTGCTCCTCTAAATACTCGCATGTTGCTTGCTCTTGTTTCTTCCCTACCTCCCTTCTGCATCCTTTGGAAATAATTGTTAATCCATATGACAGATTTTTTCTGTAGGGTATTATACTGTCTCCTTAAGCAGCTGAGCTATGAATGATATAAATAAATAAAACCAATGATTGTATATTCTAGTTTTAGAGGTAGCTCAGGGGTCTTAGCAACTCAGGAGGAGGGACAGATGAGCTAACATTGCTGTCCCTAAATTTCCGCTCGGTGTTGCTACAACTGCTGGTGAGTTTGGGAATGCAGGAGTTGAGGATGTCCGCTGAAGGGTGGGAAGGAATCCACAGGAGACAGTAGAGAGAGGTGCTGGCTAAGCAGTTAGTACTTAAGAAACACCAAGCAAAATGATTCACAATTTGGAATCAGCGGGTCAAAGCCAGTGGGTGTTTGACACCAGAATTAATTTCAGCGATTAATACCAGGGATATCAGGGATGTTTGTGTGTCCTTGCCTTATTTTTTTATAAAATAGACAAAGGTCTATTTTACAAAACAGACAAATGTTCAGAGCTATTTCAGAAAGTTCATGGGACAAAAAACTGTTTGATGATGATCAAGAGGAAAATGACATCTGACACATTGAAAAAAGGAGGCAAAAGCTGGATTTGAAAGGGTAAAAAGTTCATGCTCTTGCAGAATTCCAAGTTCCTGGTTTCCATTACATTTTTATTATTATAATTTTTGCATGACTGTAGCTGGACCTCTCATAACCTTCCCATTTTGAAAGCTGAAGAAAAAGTTGCTAGCTGCAGTCCGACAGGAAACCCTCCTCCCCCAAACTCAACAATGCCTCACAAAAGTATCGGGTCACAGATTAAAGCAGAATGACTTGAAAGTTCAAAAATAACAAGTCTTCCCTCAGTATGTCTGCTATTAAAAATAGCTTTTAACCTGCTTAAGATGGAAAGAAGACACACCAAGATAATATTATTTCTGTTCTCCAGTTCTCACTCTTTCTCTTTTTGAACTAAAGTGGAAAATTGACTTTTAAGTATTTATTAGAGACAAACCATGTCTAATGGACTTTTGTGGTTAGCCATACTAATTTTTAATATTTTCTATAAACAAATGATAAAAAAAATCCAAAGATTAATTCACAATTCTAATCAGTGACATTTTAAATATTTCTCATTTTGTCCTGTGATGCTAATATACCTCCTCACAAATTCTAGATGCCATCTCGAATCTTCAGCCAAATCTCCAGCTAGGCTGCATTTGAACAAAGTCTGTAAGACTTTGAGGTCACTCGGATTGTGCATGTGGTTGAACACAGACCACAACTTTTACAGAAACAAGAAACATAAGTTTCATGCAAAAAGCCACCCCAAAACAAATCCAAATTCAGATTTTTAACTGAAAAATTTTACCTAATAGAGCAGGTGGATCGCTGACGCTAGATGTACTGGGTCTGGCTGAGCTGGAGTTAATTTTCCCCATAGCAGCCCTCACAGTGCTGTGCTGTGTATTGGCATCCAGCAAGGTGTTGATAACACCCCAGGGTTTTGGTTATTACTGAGAAGTGCTGGCACACACCAAGGCTGTCTCCCCAAATTCTCCCCCCTCACCGGTAGGCTGGGGGTGGGCAAGATCTTGGGAGGGGACAAAGACAGGACAGCTGACCCAAACTGACCCAAGAGATATTCCATACCATATGACATCTGCTCAGCAGAAGAAGCTGAGAGGAGGAGGAACAGTGTAGGGGCATTCATTTTACAACATTTGTCTTCCACAGTAGCCAGTAGGCATGCTGAAGCCCTGCTTCCCCAGCCAGACATCATCTGCTGATGGGAAGCAGAGAATAATCTTTTGCTTTTTGCTTTGCTTCTGTGTGCAGCCTTTTGCTACATTAAACTGCCTTTATCTTGATCCACGAGTTTGGGGTTGTTTTTTCCATCTTATTTTTCTCCCCTCCCTGCCTTGCTGAGGAGGGGAGTGATAGAGCGGCTTGGTGGACACCTGGCGTCCAGCCAAGGTTAAACCACCACACTAGAAAATATATTTCCAATGTATAATCTCCCTTTCTATTTGCAGATTGTCCATTTTCACAGATGTGTGCATGGCTCAAGGACTGATGTTTCCTGTCATCCACCTTTCAAAATGTAATAGTTATGATTCAGTATGCGAGCACTGTAAGTTGCCCTCAAAGCCTCATGCCCTATTTTTGAATTCCTGATCCAAAAGAGATAATCTTCCTGCCTGAAACCAAATTTTATTCTATTATAAGAAAATATTTCATGGAATCTTTCTTTTCTGGGATAGATTTTTGTGGTTGTTGTAGTAGCGTATGAATATGTGCAAAGCAGATGCTGCTCCTGTGGAATCTGAGCAGTGAGACAACCACCTCTCTCTTTTTGTCTTCATTCCTGCACATGTCAAAGATGCAGGGTTGTCCCTCAAAGCCTGATACCTGTGTCATGACAGTCACCCTATCTACTGCTAGTACTGTGTCTCTAAGTACAGGACATGGCAACAGTGCATTCTGGCAATCGTCTTCTCTTGCCTCAAAAAGTTGGGGTTTTTTGTCCCTTTACAATTAATTTTCAGTGCCTTTACACCACCACTGAAACTACTCACTCCATGACACCTCTGAAAGATTAGAAAGAAGTTATGAACCCGCAATAAGATCCTGAGAGTTGTCAGTGCTGCAACACATTGCAGAGACCCTCTGGACTCCCATCATGCCCAATGTAGGAGTGTAGTTTTGTTCATCTGACTATCAACCAGATAGGACTGAAAACACATCTGATTGAAACCTTATTTCAAATTCTCCCAAACAATTGCTCTAATACCTTAACTGATCCCTGACTCTTCTTCCTGTATAGCTGCATGCTACTAACACAGGTATATACGACTCTTTTAATCACAAGATTCTCCTCAGAAAGAGGATATTACCAACCATAACCACTTCAGAAAGTACAGTAAGTTAAATCTCATTCCCTTGACTGATCTAATCTTTAAATGGAGAGATGTGGAGTAGAAATGAGAAGCAGAATCAGACCTAAGCAGTTAAATGAGTAAAAAGGTTACCTCTTTCAAGTCAGAGTCTGAGTCCCTACAGCCTGGCACTTTGGGCAGAGAATGTTAAATAGGTGGGAGTGACCAGAACAGCGTGAGATTGTTTTGTGTTCTCCTACAATAAACAATTCTAAGGCCATAGAAGATCACAGAGAACTCTGATGATCTGACAAACTTGCAAATGTGTAGGCTTCATTGTGTTTCACCCTTTGGTAGCTATTCTAAGGATCCTGAGACTTAATTCCTTGCATTTTCATTTCATACAATTTCTTCTTCTAAGAATTCGTATTTTTCACATACTGGAAGAATAAATATTTCAGATAACCAACACAAATTCTGGTTCTCTCTTAGGCTGAAGAACTGCTTAATATACTTCTTTCAAATGATTGGGGGAAGAGGACAGAATTTAAGTTGATTCATTTTAGATGGTGCATAAGTACAGTGACAAGGACACATTAAGTAGGAGACAGCTCTTACAAATGTGTCACTCCAAAGAGATGACTCAGAGACTTAAAGTTAGGCTGCTTTTTAACTGCTTTGCTAAGCCTTAGACTAAAATCACAGCATGCATAGTTACAACCTTTTCACCTTTACATACTGACAGGATCCTGACAGCTTCCTTTCTGAAGAGTTTAACACCTTTTCTACCCCCATCAGTAAAAAAAAAGTATAATGTTTCCTACCATGTGACTATCTTTGGCCTGTAAATCACGATGCGTCTCTGAACAGCACTTTACAACCTCTGCACTGCACAGGTTCTTCTGTAACACAGAGCAACATGGAGGATCAGGCCCTCAAAGCTCTGTGCTTCTGTTTCCCTTATTTGTAAAATAGACCCAAAGTAGATTGTTGCTGTAAATCTGAATTTGTTAAATATTTCTAGCATGCTTTAATTCTGGGAAAGTTTTTACACTGACATTTACTTATTTATTATCCTTGCCAGCCACCAGTGTTCTGTTTTCCGGTAGCCGTGCCTATATGCTCTGTGTAGACACACACACTGGAAAAAGAAACCAGCTGTGCTTCACCAGCTTCCAAACACCTTGCTGGAGAAATCAGCAATAAGATCAATGTAATGAACCTTCTTCCTCCACCCTCCACTTCCCTGCCAGTGAGAATTTAAGGTTTACTTGGGAGAGGAATGGTATTTGTCCTTCAGGTATCCTAGAACTTGCTTATTTATCTTTTGTAAATCAAATAACTCCCCTTTTAACCTTGAACATTCCCCAGTCCTGACCCAGATAGACTTGCAAAATAGGCCAGTCAATCACATTCTCCTTTTCATTGCATAGAGTGGTAGTGGGAGAATAGAAAAACCTTCTGTCACTAAATCCTTTCCACCCAGAGGCAAAAACTCTTCACCCAATTAACTAACACCAGGTGCACACTTGAATGCATCTGAGGTATGTGGTATACTTACTGGCTCTGTTCCTAACTTGGCAGACAGACATGAAACCTGCCCCTGATTAGGCTATTTCACTGGAGCTGCAGTGAAGGGTGTCTCCCCTCTCAAGAAAAAATCTTAGGTGTAAATAATGAGCGCCTTGACCATGCAAGAGCCAGAGCAGATTGTGTATTAAAAGGACTATCCTTTTTACGAACCGATTTGTCAAGATGGACAAGTGGCAGCAGTTCACTGCAAACCAAAAAGTATTAGCAGTGCCTGACTAGCATTTTGTGCAAATGCTGTATATATACAAAGTCCATCTCCATGGTGGGGTTCCTACCTTTTTGGGTATAGGAATACTTAAGACCCCTTGGTTCCCTCTAGGTTTGCCTTCTCCCACATATATTTTTGCTCTTTAGCTAGCAGAGAAAATATTTTTAAATGTCTGTGGCCAAATTCAGTCCAGGTGCACGCACATTTCAACCTCTGAATACAACTGATGTGGCTCTTCGGGAGCCTGAACCTCCATCAGTTCCATTTCTTACTCAGAGGATTTCAAAGCACCAAGCATCCCTGAAAATGAGATGGTATCGTCTATAAACATAGCTTGAGTACAAAGAAACTGAGATATCCAGGATTAGCAAAAGACTTTAAGTATTTTCCCCCGAATGTTCTTTTCCTTTATTAATATTCCATAAATGAGGTGAAAACTGACAAAATTTGTGAGGTCCTAGCATGACCTTGTAGTAAAGCAGCTTAATCTATAAGTGATGCAAGAAGCCATATTCAAGACTTTACAGTTACTTCATATGACTAATCCACCTAAACAGCTAAAATCTTGTAATTCAGGTTTTCTACCTAATATTGGTAACATGCACTTTCTCCTTATTTTAAGGCACTTACAGAGCATAGATGATCAATACATAGTCTAGACCATGAATTATAGCTACTGAATGTAGCCAACGGAATCGGGGGTTTAAGTGATAAAATTGTAACAGCTGCAAAGTTGCATTAAGTTGTCCCATTCCATGGATATGAAATTATTAAGTTATTATTAAGCTATTCTTGGAATTATTTTCTCTGCTAATTTATGGTATCTCAGAACATCTAGGCCAAAACACAACTTGGATTTGGCCACTTGAGAGGGATATGAATGTGTACTTGCAGGTAACTTGAGCTTGGCCCTCCTACAGGTCTACCACCTCTCTTAAATCATCAGCTTCCCCTTTTTTCTCTCTAACTAGAAGATACTGAGGAGTATGTTTTAAAATCTGAGAGACTTAAATTCAAATGTAACCACCTTTAAAAATGTGTCTTTCAGATAAATTGAGTGTGATACAACCCAGTCTACTGTGCTGTCTGAAATTAAAATACCAAACACATTGCACATATATCTATCCCCCTGCAGATTCTCCTAAAGAGCCGGAATTCAAATCCTGGTTCTGCAGAAGAACAGAAGAGCACAGGATTGGCTCAAAGATCCATTCAGCCTAGAACACCATTGTCCACTGGAGCTAGGTGTGTGGCCCCAAGAAGGACATTAGAAGTAGGGTAAGCATAGAGTAATCCTTCCCTTGAATAAACTCCCACTATGTAGAGATTATAATTTTAGAGAGTTGCTGTATAGGAAACTTGCAACTGGATCATTCAATTTAATATAGCCAAGGCTGGGTCTGTTTTTCATGGATTTATCTAAATTTTAATTTTTTTGTAATACAAGAAAGTCACCATACTCTCACAATGAGTTCCACAATTTAGTTACATATTTATGTGAAAAAACTCTGTTCCTTTGTGTTACCTTATGTTTGCTGCTAAGCAATGCTAATTTGTGCTCCCTGCTTTTCCTGTTGTGAGTGAATAATTTCCCTTGTTCATCTTATCTACACCTCCCTCTATTTATATGTCTGTATCATATCATTCTTCATCTTCTTCTATTCCATAGTGATAAATTTTAATCAATTTAGTCTCTCCTTGTCTTTAGTGTTGCCTTGTAACTGCTTGTTGCCATTCACTGTATCTTTGCTAATTCTTCCATAACAATTTTGAGATGCAGTTGAATTTGGCTTATTTTCCCTAGAAATGAGCTGACAATAAGATATTAAATGCTATATCCATATATACTGTCATATGTACTAAGAGTTTTGTTTATCAACTAGAATGTTTCCATGCATTAAGAGAATTCCACATATTTTCTGCCTAGGACAGACATGAAGAAACGCTCTTACACAGCGATAGAATAACTACACAATTTTTTTATGTCACCACAGTGTCCACCAAGACTGAGACTTTTTAAGTGACATACTCCCTGTTATTCAGTGTTTGAAAGTGTAACTATTCCTTTTAATCTTTATCTATCTTCCCTACCCTAATCCCCTATTGGAATTTGTCCCAATATTAGTATGCACTTCTGGCCTACAATCAATATTTGAATCACCACTGGTCATTTCTAAAAATCTTCACTAACGTCAGACTTCCTACTATGTGTCTTCTTATTTTGTCTAAAAAAGGAATTGTTACGGGTAACTAGTTGTAACCTGGATGATAGAGGTTAGGAAAATCCAGAGAACAGATTTTCTCTGAGGTATAGTTGGCATACTTATTGTCTTAATCTCAACCTCCTATAATTTTCTAGTTTTTCCCTTTTCAGTGACACAGTCTGGGAGCCATTAACACAGTTAAGGCCAACAAGCAAGTGCAGAGAATGAATGTTCTGATTCAGTTTATGTTCCAGGGTAGCATAAGCTATATCCCTAAATAATTATTTAAGAATTTTACACCAAGATTAGTTATTCAGGAGCTGGAGAAAACATCGCAAAATAAAATTATTTTTCCAGCGAGCCATTCTATAGCGATTTTTAGAGGTGGAGGAAGTGATCATTCAGATCAGTCAAATGCCAAGTGAAAAGCAGTAATTAAATTTTGGGCCACATACCTACTGGTACATGTAGTCTTACTTCAGTAGACCCAGGCTAGTTTATACTAAAAGCCATTAGGAATTCAAGTGGACACCAAACTCTTCCACCTCCCCCTACAATAACATCCATATGGCTTTCTACATATTGTTGCAAATTCAAATCACTGAGGAATTCCATGCAGTGCTTTTATCCTCTCACCTAACAAATCATCTATAAAGCTAAGTACCCTTCACATGGTATTTGTATTAAGGGGTCATCTACTGTTTTCACAGACAGCTATTTGTTATTGGCATGTTTAGGTTCTGCATATAAATAGCACAGATTTATAATTAAATATGTTTTTGCGAAGTCAAAACATTTAGAGGAACTGGATGAAAAAGTGACTGGAGGCAAGTCTTTGCCATCTACTTTCCCACTTCTTCATGGCCTCTTCTTAATGGTAGCAGGCCATCCATAGATTTCTAGGAATTAAGTACACATCTACCCTGCTCACAGGGCAGATAAATCAGAGTTTATGCAGTGTTGTTTGAAGATTTTTTTTATACGCCTATTAGTAGAGGTAGAGGAAACAGAGTGGGAGGGAAAGGATAAAAGCCTGCTGACTCTGCAGGTTCCATCCTGTAAGTTCAGGCAGTTTGCATGACCCCCCCACCCACTCCACTACTATATGTCAAAGGTGACATCTTTGCAATAGTTAAGAGTATTTTTTTTTTCTGTGCCTTGTGAAAAACATTAGGGCAGATGAATGAGTGAACTAGTCAGGGAAAAGATAATTCTAGATTTGTCTCTTAAAATGTCCAATAGGAGATGTTTTTCTAAGACTGTAAAAACAGAACAAGCATGTACTGATACTTCCCACAGTGCTATACCAGATGCCAACAATCTGTGATTCAAGGACTCTCAGAGCAAAATGCAGTTTCATTTTTAATTCCGTTGCTCTCCTTTGAATTCCATTGCTTTAACCAATGATGTTTAGAACCCCTATAAACTTTTTCTCCATAATCTCCTAAGGCATGATGCTCCACTTTTAACCACATGTTGTTGGAAGGAATATCTCCTTTGGTTAGTTCCTAAGCAGGAACCAGGAAACACATGCAAGCACAGCAAAGAGCAGATTTATCACCTAAAGCCCAAACCTCTTGAGTATTCAAATGCTTATCTTCTTCGGAATGCCAAAGGAAGTAAATTCTGAAATGGCCTTCAGAGTCTGAGCTACCATTGTATGTTGCTCATTTTCAAATCAATGGCAGTGCTAACAATTATTTCAATGAAAGATTAGTCAGCTTTTAATTTCACCCTATTACCTCTAACAGTTCTTTTTTCTTTTTTACTATGCAAACTCTGCATCAAAGCTTCAAAGCAAAGATATTAAACTTGTTCAGTAGCTTGCTTTGATTTTATTTCCCTGGATAAGAGGCTGACTTAAGCCTCATCAGTAAGGGTCACAGAGAGCTAGAAAGGTTTCACATATAGATCTGGAGCCATTTCATGTAACAACAATCTGCTTGCAAGGCTGAGCTTTTCTTCCTTAGCTTATGCAACATACCACTTCTTTTGTGAAGCCATTGAAGACAGTACAACAAAAGTGTGTTTTCTGAGGTGTATCTCATAAAGAACACTGTACTATTGCTTTAGGTAACTCATGGCTATAAGCAGTAAGTAGGGGAGAAGGTCTAGGGCCAAGATGGAATTCAGTGTTTTCTGATGAGTACAGGAGTTGGCAGAATAGATGTGCTCTGGGAGTCTGGAGGTCAGGGAGGATCTTCTGCACTGTCGGTGGTGCCAGAGTGCAGGACCCTGACCAGATTCCTTTAGATATTCCACACATAGGGGGTTTAATGTGTAATACAGGACTGACTTACTTTAAGTTATTTTAATTCACATGGGATTTTGATTCAACAGAGAGATGCAGGAATGCATTTGAATGACAGTGCAAATACAAATTGCACTTAGTGGAGAGCAGCAATTGCAGTACTCAGTTGAATCACAATACAAACAAGAATTTCCTTACCAAGCTCTATAATATCCTCACCATCATGACACCAGACATCCCCAGTCACTAACAAGCTTACATGGACTGAAAGTAGCTCAAGCCTATTGCTCTCCTCAAAGGTCTTTGTTGCTCAGTTTGGATTCTCTGTGCGACTTATTTTTTGCATTTTATTGATTAATTAAAGGATGAACAGTTACCAAACAGCTGATAAAACCATTCATACAGAGCAAAGGCTGCCCTCTGGTCCCCCTTGCCATGAGTTTAGCATCTTTTACAACATTCATGGTCAGTCACTCTGCACACTCTTCCCTAAGTTTCACAAGCACGTTGTCCTTGGCTATGTCCTCTGAGCCTTCCATTGTGAAGGCTCATTGATCAGTTACAGGGGCCATATCAGAGAAGGATAAAGAGAAAAAGTAGATGTTTACTGAGCAAAGAATACAGAAATTAAAGCAGAAAGTGTTAAATTCTACCAGACAATTGCAATCAAAGGCTAGTGAACCAGAATATATTACAAATGAGGATGAGAAGAAAAGGTCAGAGGAGGTGCAGCAGTTGTTCATGCCCTTAGGTAGGTGTAGATGGATGAAACATCCAAAAGGCTTTGGATGGTTTGGCTTATCTGTCAGCTTTATGTTCCTGTGAGAAAAAAACCTCCTTCTTTCTGTGAGTCCTACTCCTCTGCTAGACCCCAGCAAGTTAATGAGAAATCTCGGTTATTCTCATACAGCTCAATAATTTCAAAATCATCAGAAGCTTTTGCTTAGTTTAAAATAAACTTTTTCTAGACCTTTACCTAATGTCTCAGACTTACAGAAATGTGCCGATATTCTTGTGAGACTAGAAGGAAAGTAAACAGGTTTTTTGTTCATTTGGTCATGTTCCCCCCCCCCCCCCCCCCAAAAAAAAAAATGGTTACCCTGATATTTGGACTACAGTTCATAGTGGGGTAAGGTGAGCATGAAGGGCTATTGTTATATGCAGACTGATTTCCCCATTGCAGCTCAAGAGCATTTTTAAATCTTTGGTATTTGCCCAGCAGCTATGTTATTTCATTAACACAAGAATTTTCACTAAGGGATGTCAGCCTCAGCAAAACTATAACAAACAAACAATTTAAAGACAAAGTTTGATTAGCTGCATAAAAGAAGGATCTGCACAATTTACCCATCTACTCCAACAAACCTTCATCTTTTGTAAGCCTCAGACAATTGCTTACACCCAGTGATTGCCTACTGTTTAACAACAAAAAGGAAGTAGTATGATTGCCAGTCTTTTTAACGTAAAGTCCTGCACTTAAGACACTTAAATAATTGGACAAGATGACAGTATAAAACTCATCAGGATATACTGCTGATTCACACACTATCATCATCGCTTGGCCCAGGTGCATTAGAGCCTAGCAGTTGTTTATTCTTGTTTTGTTTTGCATTTCTCCATCCTCCTCACTCTCCTCCATGTGGCTAAGTTTTACATTATTTGAAAAATTAATTTAGAAATGGCAGCATGTCAAAGCAATTCCAAATAAACATGGTTTCAATTTAGAGTAAATGTTTAGGCTAAGAGACAAGAGAGACAGCCTGGTTTAGCAGCCAAGACATTGGTACGGTAGTTACAAGAGACTGATTCCATGTTTAGCTTTCTCATTTATATTTTCAAAGTTCTATACTACGCCTCCTTATAATGCCTATTTGCACTCCAAGACCAACAGGATAGAAACCATCCAGATTTTATGCCTGTATAGTGGCTACTCTGATGGTATTCTGAACTCAGAGCCTTGATGTGCTATCGTAATGAAAATAATAAAGATAAGAAATTTATGCTGCTGAAAAGCAACTTACCTACCTTAAATGTTTACTTTAATTTTGAAAAAGAAAGGAAAAAAAAGTGTTGATCATATCTTTTATCTTACTATGAAGAGAATCAAACCCTACACTGTGCAAACAGCTCTCAAAAGAGCTTTCACCATCTTTGGAACTCTGAAGTCACAGAATACAGTTTTCTCAACTCAGTGTCACATCACGTATCCAGCCAGCTTCCTAACAACTTTTACCCAATACTGAACACATATAGAAACGCCCAAAACAAATCCTTGCCCCTGCAAATTTCTGATAACTCACAATCCAGCTGAGTTATAAGGGAAGAAATATTTCATGATCATCATAAAGAGCAAGACAAATCCACCCAAAAGTGCACTAGTAGGAATTTAAAAAGCTTTCAGGCAGTATTATAGTTACCAGTACTACAAGCAAGAATTTTTTGGATCTTATTTCAGTGTGACTAGTCTGTATTTAAGTATAATATTAACGAGAGCAGCCTAAGCATTTAAATGTTATTGTGTTGCAAAATATTTAGATATAAAATTTTCATAGTTCATTAAAATATATACTACATCTTCCCTCTTCTTCATTAGGGGTTACGTTTGATGACATTTGATGTAAGAAGCAGACTTACAGTCTTTTCTAAGTAGGAAAAAAGTATACATTTAGAATTTGTTAAAATAATTTCTGAAGTATATCTCATCTAAACCTTCTCTCTTCATTAACCCACAAAGCTCAAAACCAGAATACGATTCATAATTAACAAAGTCATTCAGTCAGTTAAGTACTATGTTTCCCTATTTGTTTCTTATTTAAGAACATGTCCCAAGTTCTGTAAAGGTATCTATTTTTTCTTAATATTCAGAAATAATTTCAAATTCAAATAATTTTCAAATAATTCTCATCTGATGGATTACTCCTGCACTGCAGTCTATTTTTCTATTCACAGTGAATGGATGGACAGCTATGTCACATGGAACTGCTTCTATTTTGGCTGATTGGCTAAAAGTTTCTTAATCAAAAGAAAAATATGGTTAAAAAACCCCAAGAAATGGTTCTCCTACTATCACAAGGTAGCCACTTCCCAATACATTTTATGAACAAATACAGACCTATGTCTAGAAAGAGCCACTGAAGCAAGGTAGACAAAGTTGAAGAGACAACACCAAACCTCCTGGAATTTAAATGAAGGCTGTTTTCACTGCATTCAATCAGCAAGATACTCATTTATGAAGTGTTCCTACATTTCCTGATCATTGACAATTACTAATCTGTTGGATTAACACTGAGTTTGCTGACACTTCCAAAGGGGCTCTGCACTCTTCATAGGGGCATTTACCAAATAAGAAGCCTGACCAAAACTTTTTATATGTACTAAAAATACTAAGGTGGGATGAAAGCCCCATCAGTCATGCAAAGGTGTTAGATGACATCTATCAAAATAACCCATCTATACAAAACCAAGGACCTTCATGTTTGCAGTCATTCATACCTATAGGATGACAAATAAAAATCTGAACCATATTTGGAAACAATATCCATAAAATCCATTGGATAAAGGACAAATGCACGGAAAAGAGACACTCCTCTGATGTTCTGCAACAGAAATCTAAGTTACTTTTCCATGCAGGTGAAATCTGGGTCAGCTATGGCCACTTGATTTCTCAATTCATGTAAGAGTTCTTGAATTTAAAAAAAAAAAAAAAAGAAAAAGGAAAAAAAAAAAAGAAAAAAAAAGAAAAGATAAACCAGCAGGTAATTAGGATATTAAAGTGGCCATTCTAATCCTCGTGCTGTAATCCCACTTGCACTTTAACTTTTTAGATAAAGGTTGTGCAGTGTCACTCTACAAGCATATGCTATAAATTGCTTCATTCTTTGAAGCACAAACTATTTACTCAAGACTCACAGCAGAAGGAAGTTATATTATTCCGGAACAATATCCTACTCTGCCCAAATAAAAAAAAAATATTACGGTGATCCTGAAGGAACCAAAATTTACCGCTTTCCTTTTCAGGATATGGTTATGCTCTCTTACTTGGTATTTAGCTTATCCAATTTTCTTAATGTCTAATTCCAAGTTAGCAAAAGTGAATAGACTCTTTTAATTAACTTTTCTCTGTACTGATTCAGGCCCTAAATCTTTTCCCCATGAGTCATGTCTTCCAGCTCTAACTTATTATAACCTTTTTTTGGAATTCCAGAAGGAGTTCCCTACAACAAGATTTTCCACATCTCTAGCAGAATTTCTAACTGATAAAATTACTCTGCAATCCCTTTTTATTTTCCATAAATTTCAGCCCCTTTTAAAGATATGGAAGCTCATTTTTAATTCAGCTAACTGACTCCACCT
Organism: Grus americana; assembly: GCF_028858705.1. NCBI lineage: Eukaryota > Metazoa > Chordata > Aves > Gruiformes > Gruidae > Grus > Grus americana. The sequence goes on along the minus strand of NC_072856.1, from coordinate 49,468,018 downwards.
AAGACTTTTGATATATCTAGGAAGGAGACTTTCAAAGACACAAACAGGAGCCAGGCACCTACATTCCACTGATAGCTAATAGGGACCAGGCACCTGTGCCTTTGAAAATCTCCCCCCAGTCAATCATGTTTGACAATTATTCATCAACTTTTCCTACCGTTGTACTGAAAAAAATGTGAGCTGTCACTTTCAAGACTGTTCCTGTACACAAGAGAAGCCAAATCCATATCGATCAAAGTGACATGTTTGTAGTACAAAATAAACTGAAACATCTATATAATTTATGGCTTGTTATGTTTGGTGATAAACAGATGCTTTAATTAAGTTTGAGTTTCAGAGCCTTTTAAACTTACGGCTTGAATTTTATCACCTATAAATAAAGAGGCCTTTGGAAAGAGGAATAGATAAGCATGAGTATTGATTTTGGTTACAGACGTGGACCTAAGTCCCAGCAGTTACAGCAAATAACGTACTGCTTGTCCCTTTTAAACTACAGCTACCTGCAGAAAACAGTCTGGTTTGTTCAGTTGAAGAGAACAGAAGCGCTGAAAACTTACAATAGCACATTTCGGCAGGGGAGGAACGAATAACTGCAAAGATACAGGGTTTTCAAACAGTATCTGGATACAGCAGTAACCTTTAACCTTGTCATCATCTATGGGCGTCCCAGGCCCTCTTTATTAGAAGTTTTGGTAATTAGATTCTGAAGTATAGAAATAAGTACGGGTGATATCCCGGGGCAGATTCTGAAACAGATGAGCACCTGTCCCTCTTTCACAAAGAAACACAAAGGCTTTGGAATTCATAGTGCATTTTGGTACTTCCAAATATTTCTGCAGGGAATACTAAGTTTGCTTGTGCTTAATTTTGCTTACTTTTAAATGGATGAAAATAGAGGCACTACATGCTGATGGGTAGAATTAGTGTTGCTTAGACTCATAATTTTTTGGTGGCTAATCAATCTAAGCTCCTCTTATACTCAATGGAGAAAAATCAGGCAACTACAATGAGGATTTAATACTATATATGTATACATATATATCAAAAAAAGCTTCATGAATTGCCCTTAGGATGCGCCCATGTGTCTCTACTGACTACAAAGAAAGTCTACAGACCCACTTGGACTAGAAGCTTAATTCCTAAAATTTATTACCTAAAATTTGTTGAGGAAGACTGTAACCCAAAAAACTTTTTTAACTTTTACAGTGATTTATTGACACAGCTGGGCAGAGAATCCTAAAGTCTCAACTAGATTTTTTGTACCTTTGGTTTACCTTACTGTCTCTGGCCCATCCCTTAATAAAGTCTCTAGTGATGGTATTATTTTAAACAGCTTTGTAGATTTCAGGGAATGAGAAATGCCAAGCATCTTTTTGCTATACTTTGAATAAATATTAAATTAATATAACGGTTAAGATGAGAGAAGGTTATAAGGACAGAGGATTTGTGATCAATTATTTCAGGGACTTTAATGATTTGTCAGTCTCATAAAAAGATCAGACCTTGCCTCACTTTTTCAGATTTTTGTTCTTATTCAGGCCTGGAACTCAACATTAAATGGGAAACTACTAAACTGTCTTCAAGCTGAAAAAAATTTACCAAGTATCATCATCAAAAAACCAAGCTTGAAGTCCCTCTAATTCTGACTCATTCCCTCTACTTAATCCTCAGAGATCTGGTTTACTATAATAGATTTTAAATTGTCTTTCTTTCCTTTAAGAGGTGTAGTTTATAGCATACTCCAAGCTAACTAGCTCTGATACAAATAATATAAAACTGGTGCTAGATATTGCTGAGAAGAGAGTGCAAACATTAAGAGAAAGAGTCCAGTAAAGAAGACAGAGCTAATGGATCTATTTGGAATCTGTTTATTGGCTTTCCACTTGAAAACTTTGCCATCAAGACATAATACTTCCAGCTCAGACACAGGTTATACTGCTAATATCCAAACATTGACAACACAATGTTTTGAAGAAAATTCCACCCCACCCATTCTTTTAGATGATGGAAAAGAAATACTCCTCCCCAGAGTTTCTTCAGATCTAACCCTGTTATAAAATTTTGAACTTTCTATGTCCACATCTGAAATGTCAATATTTGGAAATATTAATGTGCCAAATTTTAACTAATTCGTCTCAGTTTTGATATAGCAGCTATTTCTGAGACTGTAGGGCTGAGCAACTACCAACCAGCCTGAACATGTTGATCAAAGCTGATAGCAAAAAGAACTTTAGTTTATTAACTCTGGCCTGTCATACAAAACACTCAAACATTCATCATGCTTTTAGGTAATTTTATTATTGCTTTCCAGGTATTGATTAAAAAGGTGAACATCTCTCACCATTGTGACAATCCAAGAAAAAAAGAAAATGAGGTTCAGTGGTCAATAAAAATTCTGCTCAGCACACAAAACTGTGTCGTAGGGGAAGACCAAAGAGAAGGAATATTAAGGATTAGGGAAAGACTGGGAAAACTTTGATTTTTGGTATATTTTAATTCAGTTATTTAAACATATGGTAGGTCCTTACATATAATTGGCAGATATTTAATTTTTGTCATATGTCAAAAAAAAAGGAAGAAGTGGGTGGATTATTGAGGACACGTTCGGAAAATCATGTGAAACACAACTTTTCAATGATCCATGAAAATGATAAATTTGTTTATTCAAAAGAGGAATTAAGAGAGGAAAAGAGAAAGAATCTGTGAATAGTCCAAAGATTATAATTAATGTCTTTGGAAAAGATAATTGTTTTAATCCCATTTGCTGTTCTTGAAATTACAAAAACATGGAAATCTAAATTGAAAGTAAAAGGAAACACATTTTAAAAATACCACAACAGAAAACAATAAAACAGAAGTGATTTCTAAGCAATGCATAAATAACCTGTAGAATTAATTTCCACATGGTACCACACTGACCATGGAATTGATAGCATTAAAATACATCAGAATCCACAAACATCCAGTATACAAGGAATAATTTTCCATAGGTCACATTTAAGGCATCTTGACAATAAAAGAATATATTCTCGATTAGCATAAAATTCACCTCCTAAAATTCAGACAAGTCAAGCAAGATATAATAATTTGCCTGAATTGAAGATATGTCACCTGGAAGAACCAAGTTATTATCTATACTAGGAATATAGCCCAAAATACTTTTGTGTTAAAGTGGCTAATTTAGGATGCATTTGATAGCAGCTCTTCAGCAGTGGAACTCTGCAGGTCAGTTGTGAGATTTGAACAATTCAAGCACTCTCATTGCAGAGGTCAATGAAAAAGGAACACTTTAAAAAGTGTGAACTATCTATTTTTTGCTTTATTTTTATTACTAAGTTGACATGTATCACCTCTGAAACAATGGGCAATACAGATGAGAGTTGAGTCAAAGTTTTTACTATGACGCAAGGCACTGAGTGGTTAAAAAAGTCTGGATGTATTTGTCTGGAAGAAAGTTCCGAACTTGTTTCAATGTCAAGGACATTTTGCCAAGAGTGCTATGTGGTCAAGGGGAGTATTAACTGTTTAGCTTTTACCTTTGATTTCCTTTTCCTTTATTTTTGACCAGGATGACATCTTATAATTAGGCTGAAGAGTTACACTAGTTATCTCAAAGGAATTTAGACCTCCTCTACACAACAGCCAATGTGTTTGTTTATATAGACACATGTTCCTCTTTCAGCACTGAACTCAATGTGACTGGGAGAAAGCAAAGAATCTTCACATTGCCTGAATCCACTTAGCTTAACTATAGAGGTAAAGTGCTAAATTTTTAATCTTTGAGAATAGTATTCTGTCCTGAGAAAACTGCTAGGCACAGTCAGCTATGATCAAAAGAATCACCAAAAATGTTTTGTTGGTTGGTTGCTTTGGGTGGTTTTTTTTCTTTTTTTGTTTTTGGTTTGTTGTTTGTTTGTTTGTTTGTTTGTAAGGACTGTTATGCAGCTACTTGGCACAAAATCTGTCAAAAAGAAGAGCAAATATTCATTCTCTAACATGTTTTACTTGGGATCTCTGTTGGGGTTTTTGGATGATTATGATTGCGATTATTTGCTGATTTAAAAAGGGGAGATGACATAGGCCAAGTTAAGAACTGTTTTGTACTGAATTTGGCAAAATGTCTAATATTTTTTCAAAGGTAAGTTGTTCCCGTGGTACACCTCATAGATTTTGTATCATAGACAAATGAAGAATTTAAAACAAAGATGCCTCTTAAGAACTAAAACTCAGGGGAAAGACCACACTGAGCCTCCAATGACCTACCACATATTCACAAGCATGACAAATTTGTTCAAAGTGGAGAATAATAAGTATATTATTAAAAGTTCATAATGCTTTGAGTTTGATTTCCTCTCTTTCCCCTGTCTTTAATGGCATCTTGTCATTTAGCAGCAAATCTGTTCAATGGTACCAAATTATATTTAAATGTCCCAATTTTGTGCATATTACAGATTATCACATTATGCATAAAAAGATCTTAGCAACCTATAGTCAAAGCTGTTAGCTTGTGGTTAGATTGAATCTCTTAAATGCCAGACCTAGTGAGTCTTTAAAGTCATATGAATTGTTCCAAGGATTTAGAAATGCAGTCAAGCAATTGCTGTGTACTGTTTGTATTAACAATATCAGTTCAAATATGCATATATACTCTAAAATGATATATCTGCTCTGTATATGTAGCATATATCTATATCAAGATAGAAAAGAATAGGATGAGTAACTTAAATGTGATAGGCCTCAACTTTCAAACTGTTTGGAAATCACAGCTCATGCTGGATTAAACAGCAGCAAAAAATATAGAAGACAAATGTTGCCTTCTGAAATTTTTCTTTTTATTCTTACACAGAATATTCATGATACATATATTGATGTATAAAGAATGTGACTATACTTCAGTACCTTATTTAGAATTCATCATTGGTGGATGATTGGATGTGTTAGTCACGATAAGGAAGAGTTCTTCCTTTAGAAAAACTATACTATGGACTATAAATAAGAGGTTAGAAATAACAACAAAAAAGCATTAGAAGAAAAAGACAAAGCAAGTATTGTAGCTTTGCAGAAGTGGTGGGAATTTCACATTCCATAACAATTCTTAAAACCTCCAAACGCTCTTGTGAAAGGGAAACCATTTTAAAACACTGTTGAAACTCAATCACAATTCTCATTCATCACCAATTAGGGCAAATGAATCAAAGGAAATTCAACAAAAAGACAGTCTGTATTATAAACACACACACAAGTTTGTTAAATATACAACAGGCACAGACTGCTTTCTGTTGCACTTCTTTTGGTCTGTCTATCCACTCTGTATAATGAAGAAATCCAGTATTCAAAACCCAAATTGCACAGTAGGGTGTTTGAAAGCAGGATCTAGATTTTAATTTGAAATGCCTTGCTTAACAACATTCCTTTTCATAGGTGAGAGGACTAACAAACAGAAAAATGGATTTTTTTCTATAACTCTCAGAACAATAATCGTATGTTTGGAAAATACAAAACTAAAGCATATTACCTTTGAATTACTGATTCTGACTATGAGTCAGAATATATAACCTGCTTTGAATCATGACATGATCTCCATACCTCAAAGCCCAGTCACTCATAACGAAGATAAATTAAGCATGATCTTGTGGCAAAACAGTAAAAAAAATAAAATAGTTATTTAGAGTATTTAAGGAGTGCAAAACTATCAATTTCTCTTTAGGTAATCATGTGAAAAATGCAGTTCTGCCTTCCAGAGCTTTCTGTGCATCTCCAGGTGTACCAATTTGAGTTAGCCTGGAAAGGTTACAGTTTTATTTTCACAGAAACAAAATTATTTGCTGTCTTAAATAGTAGTGGGCTACTCATCAACTATTATAATTTTCACATGCAAGTTTGATGAGAACATTTAGTAGTTTTGTGAATGTAGAAGGACCAGTTTCTTGTAATACGCAGATCGTATGACATGGTTTACCTATTTCAAAAGGAAAATAAATGCCCTGCATTGCAAATCAGTCTCCATAAGATCTCTAGCCAGCAATGTACTGTAGGAATCTGAGTGGCTGGATGTATGCGAATTGCTGGAGAAGGGGAAGAGATCAAGACAGCGTAAAAACATCTTAATGATGAGAGTCAAATCAAATCAAATGAGGGTCTGTAAGCTTTATGCTATGGCTCCTTTAACATAAAAGCTAAATAAAGGGACTGCTACATTACAGAAGGAAAGGTTCTGCTCTAAAGGGGAGACAAATATTTGCAAGAAATGCAAATAACGTCTGAATTTGCTTGAACTTTTACAGTCTAGAAACCTAAACAGTCAAATCCAAATTGAATTTAGCTATTTCTTCTAAAAACGCTGACATTCTTTCCTTATAGCTTGAAGTTTTATTGTAAGTCAAAGACAGTCTAACTTGATTAAAGGGAAGCTTGTACACCCATTTCAAAGGCACTAAATGCAATCTGTGTCTTCATGCTAAAATTAAGAATGTTTAGCATGGTTTAGCTAATTCATTTGATAGTATTTATTGATTACAGTGGAGCTTTCCTTTGAGGCTTAGAGTTGGTCACTCAGTGAAACTCAGGACACACATATCAAACTAAGCAGAAAGAAGACTAGAGCTGCTGAGCTGAACACTATACGTCGCTTTATCCTACACATAAGTCAACAGCAATTTATGTATTGCTCAGTGGGAAGAACTCCCCCTCAAAAGAGAGAAAGGGGAAACTGGAGTGGAGATCCGGAGTGGGACAAGTACTACATTCGTTTCCTTGGTCTGGCAGCTAGTAGCAGCTAGACATGAACATGTCAGTGCTCATAGCTCCTAACTGCAGATGTGCCACCTTGATCTTCTAGCATGCCACAGTTTGATACCTCATTGTAAAGACAGCAGCCAGCCTTGGGCACATGAACTACACTGTAAAATGGAAGAATAAAGTTGTTCTTCAAAGGAAACTATGCCATTTTTTTTTTCCCAAATGGCATTAGCTGTTCATATGCATCATTGGATAGATTACAGTAGAAACTCAAGTAAACTACACAGGAATAAGCCTGAAATAACCAAAAGGCATAAAAAGATTAAATTTCTGGTCTTCCTGGTTTTGGATGCCACTGGTGTAAATGAAAGAGAGATAAATTATTAGCTGCACTGAATAACATCATAGCTATACGTAAGCAAAGAGTAACAGGAAGACTGTGTAAGGTGGTGCTAAAAGGAAGGGAACATTATCTTTATATGGAGGAAAAAAATCAAATTAATCAAAAGTCATTCTGAAATAGTATTTTTGAGGGAATAGTGAACTTGAGGCATCTGAAATGAGTAAGTGTACATCAAATTTAGATTATTATTATTTCATAAACATTTTTCAGAATTCTATATTCAGTAATATATCAGTTTTACATTCTCCCTTATTTATGAATTGTGGAACAGCTGGCCCATTTAGCAGACAAAATTTCTCCCAAAGTCATCTCACATCATCTATTCACCCTAACTTTAGAAATCACATCTCTGACTACATCAGTATATTATAGCAAAGCTCAAGGGAAAAAATTCAAGCTGTGACTCCCTTATTATAAATGAAATCTGATGATCAGATAAAGGGTTTAGATCTCTGAAATTAGCTTCCCATTTGATTAAGCAAGCTCAGGTTTGATTACAATTTTGTTGTTCATTATACAAATTTTTTCTTCTACAGGATTTTAGGGAGTGATTCCTAAAGATGTCATATGCAGAGTGTTATGTTGCATTTAAATTCTTTAATGTTTGGAGAAACAATCTATTAGATAATGTTTAGGTGAAAAGATAATGAATAAAATACAGACAAAATATATGATTTCCTAGTTATGTGATTTATTTGGATGGCTACACATGTAGAGTGGAAAAATAAGGGGTGGAAAAAGTATGTTATCTAATTTACAAAAATTTATACATTAAAAATGCAAAAGCAGCTACAGTGCATTAGAGATCTATATAGCCCAGCATTTTGTTTCTGACAACCATCAAAAGTGATGCCTAGGAAATAGAAAAAGGAAACGGCATAAAAATATGATACTTCACATGAGTTTTCTCCCAGTTTCCAACAACTTAGGGCTCAGGATGGATTTTTCTCCCATTAACTTGTCCAGTCTTATCTTCAACTTATAAAGCCTTTTACTGTCTACAATGTCCTAGAAGGAATTACACAAATTAACTATGCATGCATGAAAGGCCCACTTCCTTTCATTTTCTTTTGACCTGCTATCTGCTAGCATCATTCTGACGACTCACAATAATACATAAATTGTCTGTAGTTCCTCAGCACTTCTGCACTTTTTTTTTCCCCTCAAGCAGTTAAATGAAATTCAACATACTTCAGAGGAGCTACAGTCCAGATTAAGCTCAAGCAATGACTAAGCAATAGATAACTTCTTAAGTTATCTAATCATGCTCCTCCTTTCCTCGTTAGTTCTAAAAATTGCCATTGGCAACTCAACAAATCATAGCAAATGAAGCATCAAAAGTTTTAAAAGTGATTAGTGTAAACATACTGATGAACAAAATTCAAAGACACTTTGTCAATTTTTATTGAGAAACTAAAATAGCCTGATAAATGTTTAGTGAATAATTTGTGGTAGAAACCCCTTGTGCCATGATTTTCCTCATGAAGTGTTATGCATCTTCTTGCTTTGCTTGGAATGGAAGCATCATGAAAGCATTTGAGAGTATTCTAACAAGGTGTATGTGTCCATGTGGGAACACATGCCTGTGTGCATTTGTTAGTAGGTACAGGCTAATATTGTCCTCTGTTAGACAGTCAAAACTATTCCAAAATTGTCTTATGTGTCATATTTGTGTCAGTTCAATATATTAGTCTGATCAACCTGTAGATACCATGTGTTGTTGGACTATTCCTAATCCATTATTCATTTTTTTGAGTTGCCACGTGTTCTAAACACGTAGCATATGATGCAATGACAACATAGTTATTCTTCTTCTCCAGCAAGAGAAGGTGTAGATGTCTTCATAAATAGCCCATTGAGTAAGAAAAGGTACAAAATAAAAAGTGATCTTCCTTTTATCTTATTAATTCCATTTACCCAGAAAACAAATCTAATTAAAGTTTTTGATAATCAACTAGAGTGAAGAATTAGACTTGGATTATATGCTTCCAGCCAGGTCCAGAGCATAATATCTAACTTCCTTTAGTCAGCCTTAGGATTTCAGGTTTTAATTTGGACACTGCAGTAGAACAAGAAAAGATATGGTCAATGCAACTGGGCTGAAGATACGTAAGTCTGTAATTACTGGCAAAATCATTAAAAAAAAAAAGTCTAAAAATCAGTGAGATCTAAATGCAACTACAGATTGTCTTATATTGCAAAATTGTAATACTTTTGCCATTCATCTTTTACACGCTTCCATCTCTGTAACTATAACATAATCTTTTAAATAAATCTTCTTTAACCATTAATCTTTCAACCTTTACACTGTTTTTTGTTCACTTGATACTTTGGATTGTTTTTGTGCTGACATATTATTTGAGAGTCCATAACAGTTTAGTCATTTAGAAAACTTGATTTTATAATCTTTTATACATTACAAATAAAAATAATTTGAGACTACTCTGAGAGCTAATTTGACTATTTCACTGGAAAGAGGTATGACTTTCAACCATGGTAACAAAGAACTTAAGACTATAATGAACTCACTCAAGTTACTAATGGATGAACATATCTTCCCTACGCAGGCACTCAGTCAATACTTATTCCAAGAGATCCAAGGAGTTCTGAATCCAAGAATGCTTTGATCGTGCTACCAACAATCGCTATGTTACAACAAAAATTATAAAATTAATAATTAATCTTGACAGCGGGAATGCTCAAAAGCAAGAGAGCACTCTCCGTATCAGGCAGTCATGCTTGCTGTGGTCTTACTATAGCCTGATCAATCCTGATTTCTTCAGGAAGGGAGAAGAACTAGGCTAGAATAACCAATGGTTTAATAAGTTCCCTTCTGCCTGCCATGAGTCTGAAAAAATTTGGGTGAGGAAGGAATGAACCAGTCTTTAGAATCACAGTCTGAGTGGTCCTACCATGAGGTGCCCCATCAACCAGGCTGAGGCACCACTACTCACCCATAAATGCTTTAGAAATGTCATTAGCCTTTCTCATTTCTTTGGGAGAGTTTTCCAGGCTGTGGCTCCCAAGTGGAGTGAGGAGACTTCTGAAGCATGGCATCCCATGTTCTGGGTATTTTGGATTCTTCGTGAATACATAGAGTTCAGAAAATTCCACGCTGTTTTGAATCTCATGCCAGTGTACCTTGTACAGACAGCGAAAATGCCTACCGTACAGTCAGAACTTCCAAATGGCAATGGAGTAGCCAGATTCAGTACTTAGTTATTCAATCTAGCCACAATTTCTTCCCATTTCCACAAAATGTAAGCAACTAGGAAGTGAACAAGAAATACACAGCCCAGTGTAGGTAGGTAGAAAGTATTGATAAAGGTCAGCAGCAAGTGTCAATGAGCTGATCCAAGAGGAAAACAGGGACAAGTAACAACAAAGAGGAGCCCTAGTGTATATATATATCCAAACTATGTCATGTCAAATTGTCCAACTGTATGTTGTTACAAGAAGAGTTAGTTTAAAAGCATTGTTTTCAAACAACCATCTTCTGCTTGTTCTATACTTAAGACAAAGGACTTGGTTCTGCTGCCTTGATTACCTACATGACTACCAGAGGAGGCTCCTCTGAAGCTGATGGAATTACTGGTATTAAAAACCATGGCAGGACCAGGCCAATCTTCTTTATTTAAATATTCATTTAAAGAACACATTCCAGATTGATGAATACATTACATGAACTACAACTGGACTTGTTAAAGGAGTAACTTCCTTTAAGTTGGGTATAAAACATTTTGGAGCTATCTTAATCATTTGGTCTTGTCAGAGAAATACCAGGTCCCTCCATGAACACATGACAGAGTGCTGAGCCTTCACTGTTATGCAAGACAACACAAAAAAGGAATTTTTGCTCCTTCCTCTTGGATGGCTGTCTGCTCATGTCTCTAGTATGTTTTGATATTTTTCTTCTGCAAGTCAGTTACTAAATCTTCCAAAAGGCTTGCATTGTTCCTCTGCAGTGGAATGTGCTGAAGGAAGCAATGTGAGCAGTGCACTCTCAACCCCCTCAGTTTCCTGCTGCCCCAGCTGCCCTGCACATTGTTGGGATACGTAAATAATGCAGACAAACCAGGCATTACAAACCCATCTCTTCCCCACTGCCTGATGGATACATTTTGGAAACGGTATCTTTTGCATTGCTGAACAATCTGTCACTTGTGTCCTCCTCTTAAACCTCAACTGGTACAGATGAAGGGACAAAAAAAAGAATAACATGACAGATCATACCAGGATGCTGCAAGTGCTCTGAATACACTGTTAAGTTAGATTTATGCATTATGAAGCCAAAGGAGCTCACTTCCCTTACATGCAGGAAGAAGAAATGAGGAACTGTTCCTGATTTTTTCTTTCCCCCCTTGGTCCATGATAATTTTTACCATGCTGTAAAATACAACTACTGTGAAGCTGTAAATGGGCACTCACTTTTCTCCAGTCCATCGACATAATCCTAATCCAGCTGTCATAACTATTACTTATAGAAGAATAAAGTCTTTTCCTGATAACATTAATTAGTTTAGTGAGTAGTCCATGGCTTTTTGAAAACAAGAATATAGACTTCTAGGACACCAGACGTATATCTGAAAAAGTCAGTTTAGATAGTTGGATTTACAATGGTCCAATCAAGATCAGGATCTAACCTATATTTTAATGAACTCCTGATTTTTAGTTAGCTAAAGTAAATATTTTAGCACAGGAAAGGCTAAACTGAACGCTACTCACCTGCACTATGGGGCTTACATCTCCTCAATCCATCACAAAGCTGTGACAGCACTCTACACTATGCATTGGCTGCCCATTCTAAAATGTTATCCTGCTTTTTATAAGAGCCATCAAAGATCCAAGCAAAGTGTTTGTAACAAGGAGAAATGTTTATAATAGACTGTACTGAAATTGGAGACCAATGTAAATGGTAAAACAGAGTACAGAATACAGCCAAATAGAAGTCTTTTGATCATAAGGGTACCGGTTCAGGTATAGTACAAGAATTTTTAAAGGAAATTTATTGAAGTAATGTGGAAAAATGTCATGACAGGAACACCTTTATAAACAGACTTAATTCACTAATTGTATAAATGCACAGAATTCATTTAGGCTGTGTTACTTTGCCAGCCTGCAAAACCTTCATATGCAACTTGTCTCTTTTTTTTCCTCCCCCCTCAAAGAGCCGTATACACCAAGCAAAGCAGACAGTAACACAGAACATCCAGAATATTGCTAACATATGTTGTCTGTTTTGAGATGTTTAGGCCACATTTACAAAACAGTTTAAACCACAGTCTCAGGTTCCCTGAGAGTTTCTGAAGCAGCTGTTAAAATAATAAATAAATAGGCTTGCCTGAAAGCAGATGAGTGGACTGAGGAGTGCTTTATACTTTTGGCTTAACAGGGCAGATATGTAGGATTCAGCTGCTTACTACCCCAGAAAAGAAACACAGCAAAGCCACCATGATCGCTAACAGACTCCTAATCCAGCCCCTCAGCATGCAGTTTCCCTCCTGCACCAGGAGAGAAATCTAAACATAACTTTTGCTATTTTTTTTTTTTTGGGGGGGGGGGTTGTGGTTTGTTTATTTGGTTTGGTTTTGTAGGATCAGCCAGCATCTCTACCCTGTTGCACCATGCAGGGGTTTCTTCAGCATAAACAGGAAGCGCTTTCACAAGCTTTTACTATTTTCATTTCTTTTCAAAAAGGAAAAAGTTCTGACTACAGATACATCTTGATACTGCATATCATATAAACAAAGAGATATGCAATACACATATACAAATGCACTCTCAAAATTACACAAGTCTCACAGACAATCAGATACTATCTGCTTCTTTACTCTTCATGTATTCTTCCCTCAAAAGTTATCCAAAGTGACTAGAATCAAGTTTACTACTCACATACCTAAACATCAAGGTTTCTGTTAGCACAGTTATAGTATCATTTCTCAGACTTATGCCAACTGCCAACAAAATAAATATGTTTTTTATATAGTAGTCTGTTATTTTTAAGGAGAAAGAAGACATTTTAAAACACATTCCTGGTCTTGTCCTGTACATAACAAATGTGGTCACACCAAAGGTCCACGTAACTGAGTGACAATCTGGGAATATTTAGAGAAGGGTATGCACAAGACAGGTTATATCTATGCTTTATATATTTATTCCCCAATACGCTGTCCACCAACTTGCTCTATAGACTTCCTAAAACAGAAGTCATACCACTGTGTTTAAAAATGCTTCATTATTTTTTCTTCTATGAATTTGTCAGTCATTTTTCACACTTTTGTTATCTTTTAGTTTAACTTCACAATGTTAAGTGAAGTTATACCATTTTCTTTGTTTCAAGCTTGCTTTTTGATGTTTCTCACTTTATATGCTAGAAGACAGCAAACAATCATTCTCTTTTCACCTCTCCTTTACCTTCATGCTATATAAACTAAACTTGAAGGATGAAACCACACACTATGGAACACAGAGCCTTGAAAATTTAATCCATAAAATACTGTTCATGGTCACATTGATGTAACCCAAATGAACCAATGGATTTAACTTGATTCTACAACGTATTTTAACATATTTTGGCCTCTCATTCACAGAGCTGCACAGCAACTTCATATCTTTTTGTCTACTGCCAAGGATCATATTTTCCCATCCATCTTGGCTCAGAGAAACTTGGCAGAAAAAAAATGCAGGAAGTAGTGAGCTATTACAGTTTTCAGGAAAGATATGAACACTTTCTATTGTATCATAATTCATCATTAAAATAGCAAAAATAAATCTAACCTGCAAGAAAGGAGGTGTGTTAGGGGTGAATGCTTAAATCTGGAAGTAACTTGATAACTACTGGATCTTGCTCACACACATACAAAACCCACAAGATTAACTACTTAAATAACTCAGAATTACTCACCACAGTTTAATTCTTGTTTGGCAGGTTTGGTAGTGATTGTAATTTTCTCTGTAACTATGGCATTCTTCAGAACAGTACAAATTTCAAACCAAATAGGTGCATCAACTACTCAACCTAAGAATGCCATAAGAGAGGCAGTTAACAAACACTAAAGGGGATTCAAATATAAAATATCATCAAACTGTTTCTCTAAAAAAACTAATAATAAAAACACTAAAACCAATAAGGAAATATGAAATTCTATTCATTGTGGAAGTACAGATTCCATTTCAAAGGAAAGCAAATTGAAGTATAATACAACAGCCTCTTCTAAGCAAACATTTAACTCAAAATTAACCTCATCTTATAAATCTTTATAATCTATATATAACCTATTTAAATCTTTCAGATTTAACATCTCTTAATAATGAATTAGGTTTTCTAAAACTAAGAATCAGAAAGTCAATGCCATTTTAAAAATTTGATAGAACAAATGAGGTTTAGCTTAAAGAAGAGCAGACTTACATTAGAAGGTTTTGTATTTGTACTATTTTTCTGAAATAGTTGAAGTTAACTTTTTCTTTTTCTATCCATTCTCATAATGGTTACAAAATTACTTCCAGCTCCCTGCATCACTGCCTGTAAAATCTTGTGAAATAATCTTTTCATGCTGATCCTTATCATTCTCACTTACCTTTTCCAAAAAGGATGAATCACAATGTTGAGATTTAATTTAAAAGCACTCTTAGAATCTCACCTTAACAAAAGGGAACTTGTTCCCTTATCAATTGCTACTTCCACCTACTGGATGTCTTTTCAGAAGCTGTATCTATTTTCAAAAAAATATATTAATCTTAAATTCAATATAAAAGGTCAAAACGCCCCTATCCATTGACAGAAAACTCTTTTGGAACCAGCAGGTAACAAGATCAAAGTGCACATTAAATTCGGCTGGAAGCTGCATCAGGTTAGTTAATGGTCATCTGTGACAACTGAGTGACTTCGGTAGATTGCTCAAGACTTCTAACACAGCTTCTAAAAAGCAACAGGACACGGAAGGCTGTTAAATCACAAACATGATCGCTTTCTGTAAGGGACTCTATTACAACAGTGCAATACTCTAAATAATCATGATGTTACTTTCCAAATTTAATGCCTAGTGCTAAATTTCAGCTTTAATTCAGATGGTATAAGATTTGTTATCTCTGCCGATCTCAACTCTGAAGATATTTCTGTTTCAAGTGTCTGGCAGCCTTTTGTGAAGGTTATGACACCTCTCTCAGCCTAATCAGGCAAACCACCTGCCAGTATTTCTGCAATCAATATTCAGATTGCCGAAAATGGCCTGTGTAGTTAAGAAGTGCTCAGCTGCTCCCATGGCCACCCTTTAAGAGTGGCATAACAACAGCTACTAAGTCTGTTATACCAGACATGATAAAATGAATTAATTATCCATTTAGCAGGTGTTATTGGGACAATATGCATTTAAGATAGTCTGTAATGATATGATGTTCTAAAGGAATGACTTATGATTTGCTGGAAAAATTCAGCGAGATCTATTCACGGAGCTCTGGGAAGAATTATTTTTAGTATACCAATGTCAATGTACCAATGTCTGATTAAGACTCGTAAAGCTGTTGTGACTAATTCATGCCCTAAATCATATTCTACACAGGAGTGCCATGACCCAACTTTCAACCAAGTTTGCTTTGATTTGGGGATAGGAAAGGGAGTAAGAGATGAATTGAAAAGCTAAGATACTTGATCCTTTTTTCACTGAGTATAAAGCATAGGTGGCTATGTTCATTTTCTTTTGTCCTAGACAATCTCATTAAATCTGGGGAGCTGAGTTGTGGAAAGTTGGAAAGATTTCACTGAAAAGGTTAAGAGGAATTGGATATGATAGGATTTACACCTCTTTGGAAATGCTTATTGAAAACCTATTAAATCTGTGCAAGGTTGTCTATCCAGGCTGAACTGGGAACTTCTTTTATCATCGTCCTTAATCTTTCAAAGGCGAGCTGAGTGACTATGATTTAAAGAGACACAGCGCTAGTTTGAACCCTTCATTTCTTTCTCACTAGATGATGAGAAACATAAATGGACCACAGTGTCAATTATAATATTGTTTTATTCTATTGCTTTATTACCTGAAATTTTCAAATAATTATAATTTAATGAGAGTTTTATTGTGGCGGATTTTTTTCCTAAGTTCCATTCTGTTACTTTCCCTTTTAGTAGCTTGGTGGTAGCTGAGGGATTTTTTTTTTTTTTTAATCTACCAATCTGAATTCACATCTTTTAAATAGAAATACACTTTCACGTTCAGAGACTGATGTCGGAGCCACTGTGAATTTTGCAGGTCTAGCCACTGCCCTTTATTCAGAAATGAGGTAGGTGAAGCAGAGGAAGTAATCAGCAAACGTGCAGGCACAAGGCAAGGCTTAAACAGCAGTTGAACAACCAGGCTTAAGGCAGTTTTCCGAGTGGCAGATAGAGGAAATGCAGGGCCCCAGCATTGACTGGGGGTGCTCTACGTCTCCAGGCAAAGCAGAAAAATGCTGCAGGAAAAGAAGAAACAAAAGAACAGCCTAAACACAGAGGGAGAAGTCTGAGCAACAGGACTAGAGAGAGGGGAAAAAAAAAAAAAAGAGCTAGAGCATGAAGGTCAGAGTAAAGCACTGGTATCTAAAGGCTTAGATATTGTTATATTTGTGTTTTTTTGTGGTTTATTCCTTTTTATTTGTATGTTTTATCCTGTTTAAAGAGAAAAGGACTTCAAAGAAAACCTTTGAGAGCAATTATTTCTTACTCCAACATAAGTAGTTTTTAATTCCACAAATTTTAGCTGTAATTTTTACCATTGTCATCACAAATATTTGTTGCATTTGTTCACATTCGACACAAAAGTTTCATTTCTGGAATTCTGAAGGGATTTTTGATATATTTATATTTTTATAAGGAACTCACCTTAATATTTGATTGTTAGATATCCAAGCCAACAAACAAACAGATTCTACTGCAATTCTACCATGCTTTTGGCATTTCTTTATACTTTTAAAAGAAATTTTAATGTAAACTATGGAGTTTTGCTTGTATTGTGCAAGTGTCAGGTTCAGGGCTCTAAGTCACTGACAGCTACATTAAAGATAAATAAATAAAGTAGAAGAAAACTAGTAGGGTAGAAGTGTGAACTGCAGAGTCATTTCAGATGACAGATCCTTCTTTCGTAAAGTTCCCTCTACACATCACTACAGTCTCAGCTTCTATCATAAGACTTTTTTATTATTAGCATTATTATTAAACTCAGTCATTTCCTCTGTCGTTTCACATCTGCCCAGTGAAGAACAGTAAAGGTCTGAAATATTATATTTATCATCTGTCAGGGTACAGTGAGGGCTGCCTTCAGTACAGTAAAAGATTACGGAGCTTTCAGTTCATTTATGCCATATAGCGTAGCACAGGCGTAGTATTATGCTAAAGTAGCTATACAGTTCAAGGACTGTGCTACTATTTCTGGATAGCATTACTGGGGCTGTGCCTGCCTCTTCAGAGCTACCTCAAGAATATCTGTCCAGTGACACAGTCACCCTAACTACATGTGAATTATTAACAGTCAAACATGTTATAATATAACATCATATTTCCCTTAAGTAGGCATGTATTGCAAAATTTGCACTAGAAGTAATTCTGTTCACCTTTGTTTCCTGTCACTGGAGACTGACCACATCTGTCATGCCATTGCTATTCCCACATCAGCTCACAGCAGTCTTACACTGACTTCAGCTCGTGCCAGTAAACTCCTGAAAGCCTTGTGCAGTAACATCAGGGGGAAAATTAAAATAAAGGTTAATGTCACTTTTTATGGTTGACTAGTTCTTTAAAAAGACCAAAGGGAAAGTAGCCTCTGAAGCCTGAAGTATTTATTAGTCTGAGGATCATCAGGGAGTACCAAATACACCTGTCAAAGCTGAGCTTATCATCTTGTGAGGAGGAATTACAAGTGCTTGTTACAGAAGCAGTGAAATCAGCAATACTGCTCTCAAGTTATCATTGATGAAACAAAGATGGTAGCAGAAAGCTACACACAGGAGTAAGACATAAAATTGAAGTGCAGTATAATTTCCAAGCTCAGGACTAACCTTTACAGGATTTTTTTTTTCTCTAAAAATGCATTACAGAAGAAGGAAAACACACATTTAGTATACTCTGTGCTTGTATGTGTATGCGCATGCACATGAGCTAGTATAGGGGGAAAAATCTGTGTTTTGTATCGTGTATATCACAGAGGTTCTTTATAGATCATGATTAAGGAATTTGCCTCTAAAAATTTTGGACTGATAGCTATAGAAATTCAGCAATACCATACTGGTAGAGTAGGAAAATATCATTTACACAATATTGGCCAGTAATCACCATTCTTCATGTGGAAGGGTTATTTTGTTTTCTTGTCATGAATTCATTTTGCATCACATGCTTGATTCTTGGCTTTTCCAAAACTAGTCAAATAATGTGACAATTAGATCATGGGTTACAGTGACTGCGTTGTTTGGTTTTGGTTTTGTATGTTTTAGATTGGGAGAGTGCACTTTATTTTATTAGATAACTAAACTGACTAGGAGTTGAGCCCTAAAGTCAGGGTACCATTTCCTTATGTCCCAAGCACCTTCTGGCCTAAAGACCCTACAATATCAAACAAGTAGTGATCAGGAGATGAAAGAGTTGCCAATAAGAAAATGAGAACAGATGATTAACTCACCAAAGTTTAATGAGCTAGAGCAACAGAGTGAATCTAAGTCTCCTGTGTAGGTACACAACGAAACTATTATGAAAATCAATAGCGATTTTGACCACTGCTGTGCGATGACATTGGCCAGATTTGAGCCAGCAGTCACTAAGTGTGAAGGCTGCCCTACTTTATCATCAATGTTCTGCAAACTGCACCAATAAAACCCCCTCAAATAATCAGCATAAATCCTGCCAATATTAGATTGCTGCATGTTATTAAAAAAAAAAAAGAAGGAAAAAAGGAGTCTTGTGTGATAACTTTACTGAGTTGTGTGTATGTATATACACATTCTATTGGCTATGGCATAAAGTTTATCGATTTGTTTGTGCTTTGGATATTTGCTTCTGTAATAAACTGGTGTTTTATGAATTGACCTGATGTATGCAAAGAATAATGGTTGGTGTATAGATCAATACTTGGAGAAACATATCCTCTGTGGACATATGAGCCATACTATTGCGACATTTAATAAATTGGATTAGAGCATATGAATATTTAGGCAATAATTTCATTTATAAGCTGTATTTCTACACACAGATATAACTTACTAAACTTGTGCTGCTGCTTATCTGTAACATTCTTTGATGTATATGGCATTGTGAATTCTGTTTACTGGAAACCATAAAAATAACTATATAGTAACTTTGTAGGTGGGTTGACTGTTTATCTGACAGATTACATCTACGGAAGACCATATCTGTTTTTCTTTACATCCTTCTACTCAGATATGGAGTAGGTTATGTGAGATCTGTACAATAAGGACCCCTGAAATATATTTCCCAACTGCTTACAAGATCTATTATTCAGTTTACATACTTGTCAAGACCTTGAGTGCACCAGCAGGCCCTAATTGCCCTGACTAGCCACATCTGAGGTCTCCACCCACACCTAATTTGTCCACTGGCCCAAGAGCCGCATTTAAGTTCAGGCTCTTTCTCTTATCTGAGCTATTTTGTAGGTATGCTTTGTCTTGCTGTTTTTGTTTTATTGTCTGGTGAGTGTGGATGTGCCTGGTGTTTCCTGATGAGTTGACTGAACCTGGCTGTTGTTGCTAGATCTGTTCTGCTCACCTTCCTCAGGTATGGTGGGACTGTACCCCTTGTATTCATCCCTCTGCTGCTATTAGTTCCTGGGCTGCCTTCTCTTGCCAAGCAGCCCAGTCTTGCCGCTTTTGATATTCTTCCATGCCAGGATTAAACCAGGATGTTTCTAGGGTAGCAATGTTATAAAAAAAAAATAAGGTACACCCACAAACTCCTTGTATATACAAGCATAAGTTTGTTCTGACTCTTCAAATCTCAAAGCTCTGTAAGGCAGAAAAAAAAGGTTTCTTTTCCACACAGCTTTTAACTCTATTTCAAAATGGGCCTTTTTGCACAGTAAGTATTAAACTGAAGTAACCTGCAAATGGTGTTTGATATACTTCATGTTATTGGGTGGAAGCATTTCTGGTTTGAATTACATGTAAAAAAAATAGCAGTAGTTGCTCTGTCATAGGATGGCTACTTTCCTTTTAAGGGTAAATGGAAGACTTTAAGGGAATCTCTAACTAAGCCTAATGAACAAATTGTACTGTTGAGGGAATAGGAAATATATTGCACTGTTGTACAGTAGAGAGAAAAACACACATGGCTGTGGCTCCCTTAATTTTATTATTATTAAATTATGCTTTCTAAATGAGTATTAAAGTGCAACTAACTTGCTCTGAGTTGTATTTACTGACTGAAACATGAACCATGAAGCTGATCAGCAGTTGAGTGCCTTAGATGAGAAACAGGCCAAGCTTTTTTTGGAAAGTACAAGCAGTACCAAATCTGTCAATGCACTGGGTGTGCCTGTTGTTCTTGATTTCTTCTTGAATGATGAATAGAGGTGCATTGACAGTAGTGCAGTACCCCAGACCAAAGTTATCTTGCTAATGGGTCAGTGGCAGAAAGATGAGGTGTGAAGCTGGATTTAAAATAAAAATACTGGAGTTTAAGAACAAGGTAGAGATAACAGTTTCTTGGCTAACTTAACACTTCAGAGTCATAGGGGTCAGTTTGTCATCTATGGGAACTAGCAAGATATGGCTAAATCTTGTTTGTACTTCTTTCTTCCTTTTGTTAAACTTTGGTGACTGTGTCTGCCTACTTGTAGTTTGTAAATAATCTAGGGCAAGGACCTAGGGCAAATAAGGGTAATCTAGCCACACATCATCTTGCAAGCTTGTTCAGTGTCTATCACACTGTAAATGCAAGATATGGAAAATAGTTATAAATTTCAAACCCCAGTTTTTAGCTAGCTTCCTATGTGGATGCTACCTATTTGACTTCACTTGTGCAGTTCAACAAGGCTCATATCTCAAGTTGTATGGCTAGCCCAGGATTTGTTTTATAAAAAACAACTCTTAATGAGGCTAGGCAGATCTAAAAAGAAGGAAAAAAAGCAGTAACTGCACCAACAACCTCACCCTGCCCCATTCTTGTAGGGTCTCACTGAGTGATATGATCCAGTGCGCTTAAGTTATTTGTCCCATTAATGCTATTAAGGAGATGAATTTGCTTAAGCTTGCTCTTGTATGATAGACATTGGTGATCTTGTAACTTTTTTCCCTCAAATGGCAGATTGTTTCCTTGGGAAAGGGCAATGTGAGACAGTGAAGGAAAAGACAGAAACACTTGCCAATCATAAATGTTAAAGTTAATACGGGACAGTTGGACAATTCAAGTATTGGGGGCAGATACGAGCCTGATTTGAAAGGAAAGAGAGCTGAGTGACCAGAGAGTAGAGAGGCTGTGAAGGTTCATGACTGCAAGAAAATTACTTGTATAGCCATATGCAAGTGTTAAGATGGGCATGCATGCCATATGGTGCTATGGGCAGGAAAGGTCTGAATCTTTATTTGTCTTCTCTCCTATGACAAATTTCATGCCCCTATAAAGGAATTTTTAGTCCCTTATTCCTACCCGTATCAACTTAGCTTAGTACCTAAATCATTCTAGTTGGGTGCTCCTGGGTCAGTCTACCATCTGTAGACTTCAACAAAACTGTGCACTACCTCACAGGTGGTAACTTTGCCCGAGTTTTAGTTATCCTAACTGAAGAGGAATGTTCTTTCTTCATAAATGTGTGCATGCTAGGGCAAATCTGCGTCTTCAGCAAATAATTCTCACTTTTCTGTAAAAAATCTTACTGCAGTTAATGGAAGAAATATCAGCCTAGGAGCAGTGT
The DNA here is from genome assembly GCF_028858705.1 of Grus americana. Classification (NCBI taxonomy): domain Eukaryota; kingdom Metazoa; phylum Chordata; class Aves; order Gruiformes; family Gruidae; genus Grus; species Grus americana. Next base: position 49,445,992 of record NC_072856.1, on the reverse strand, counting down.
GTGGTGAGGGATGAACAGTAGGCCGAAGGAAATGGGCAATGAAAAGGGAGAGCATAGACTGTTCTTCTGTTAATTACCTCTCTTGCTGTAACTGGAAAGAACACAAACTTCGTGTTTATTTTTGGCTTCTTGGTTTATTTAACTGCATGACTAATTAGATAGACTATCTGTATAATGATCCATAGTATGTGTCCATATGCGATCTTCATGAAGTTATCAGCACTGAGAAACAATTTCTAATGTATTATGCTATGATGAGAAGATATTCTGAAATTGACTGTAGCTTTACTACAGAGCGGAAGTTACTTCACCCATAAGTGTGATTACAGAGGATGAAATGTCAGAGTAGTAACTCTTCTTCTAAGGCTTATGAACAACTGCATTAAACCTTCCCCCCCCCCCCCCCCCCCCCACTGGCTACTTGGATTATTATGCACTTTTACTTGGACCATTATGCAAATTTTTTCTCCTAGAGTTTTCCTGCTACCAGGTCTTGATAAGAAATAAGGCCTTGCCTTGGCCTACTGCATTGGAATGAGTTTTTATAGTAATATCTGATAGCTAGTTATGTTCTGGTCCCTTCAAACTTCACTAAATTGTTGCTAAGAAAGAGTTAAACACTGCATTAAAAAGCAGGAAACCATCTGCTGAAATGTGTCCTTCAGATTACTTCAGAGCTGGTTCAGGATCTAACTGCTGTTTCCGCTGGACATGCTCCACAATAGCAACATCAAGTGGATAGAGACAGGCTGCCAGCACTGTATCTGCCCAAGGCCAGAGGGAGCATTTATTTTCACCAGCAATTTGAAGTGGTAAGCTGAGAACCTGTGTATTTATTACATTATAACTTTTATCCAAGCATATTATAAGGTAGGTCAGGCCTATCTTCTAAGAACCGCAACACTACAGTACTGCGGAACTGCATTAGTTCAATGTACAACTTGCATGAAAATAAGTCAATGTTTCTATACAGTGTACATTCTCTTAGTAGAAGTATAGTCACAAAGACTGTAACAACTGACAACAGGATTTCTCAAGTCCTATGTAGTATTTATGCTTAACTTCTTAATTATGGACAGAAAAGACAATTTTAAACCAGACTATTTTTAAAAGACTAATGTATTCACCACTGACATAGAGCAAAATTTTTTTTATTGAAATGCTGAAGCTCTTTACTATCGTCTTTATTTTGTCTTGGGACAATTAGCTGGATGTTTTGAATAATTTTGAATTATTGATGAAATACCTAATGAAGTAGATTGGTACAAGACTTTCCAAATTCTTATTTTTGAGTTCTCAAACATTTTTGTTGCTAACTTTATAACTAAAGTAAAAACATGCCAGGAGAAGACAGTTATGACATAGTTTGCTAGATTTTCAAACTAAACATGGATCCAGTTCACTGCTCTTTCCACCTGTTTAGTTCCTGATGGTTGGGAACTAATAGGCATGGTCACATTTCTGTTATGCATAAAGAAAATGCCTTGAGAAGCAGTCTGACGTAGTGGAAGGAGGTGTCTTTACTCTTTCTGCAGCTCCCTGATTAAATGACTTCAGTTATTAAGCTGCCTTTTTCAAACGTATTCTATTTAAGACTGTAATATTTAAAGCTACTGTTCAAGAAATTACCATGTGAAAGAATGCCCACTGTTAAGTAATTCTGGTCTGAATACTATGAGTGTACATTAAAACATATCAATTATGTTCAGAAATTACCCACATAGCAGCAGTACCTTGACACAACTTTCAGACATTCATTTTCATTTGCATACATTAAATGGATGTAGAAATGTTGTTAGTGACAGTAAACTGAAAATAAAATTAAGCAGGAGCAAAGTGTTTCAACACCACCACAGGATGGTCAGCTGCAAGTGAAAAATATCAATTGCTGAACAAAAATATCTGTCACTATTGTCCTAGAAGACTAAAAGGCAAGAGCCATTCTTCGTGACACTGACACAGATTACGCTTATGCAGCAAGTTCATGTTGTTCACTGTAATTATTGTAAAACATTTGACTGGGTCATGAAACCAGACAATGTCAATTAATGCTCTGCATGCAATTCAAGTGGATTAAGCCTCAAGGTGGAATGCTGAAGAGATTTAAGGGATGCCTTATTGCATTACAGGACTGCAAAGTATATAAACCAAATAGCAATTTCAGTGTATTAGGTGTCTCACCAGACTGTTATCTCAAGGTCCTACTGTAAACTGCACACAAATTTGTGTGCAATGAAAATAGTAAACAAATGCAAACAGCAAAAATGCATGTATATATGTATAGATGTGTCTGTATGCATAATTACATGGTTATACACCATACAATTTCAGCAGCAGAAAATCTAAACTTCCCTTTAAATTTAGCTAATGGATAATACATTTGCTTATTCTGGCAGGGGTTAATGGACAGAGTACACAAGCACTGACAAACTAAGATAGTACTGAAGCATTAATCAAGAGCATCTAAGTTGCGATCCCAGCAGATGTTACCAACTCTTCTTATAGTTAAAGCTGTTTGCTTAGCTCAGAATACTGGACTGTTACTGGCACTTGAGACTTTCTTCTCTGTCTTTCTAGAAGAGGCAAGTCAAGCTCTTTTTCCATTCAGGAAACTTGTGAAGATGTCAGATAAATTGAAATCTAGAGCTTTTGCTTGCTCTTTCTCTTTCAATTTCTCAAATGCTTTTGTCACGGCTGCTTTTTAAGCACTGCTGAAGGAATGGTGTGGCCATGGATGCAGCTTCTACCATGATTCAGAGCTGTTGCAAAGTAGTTCAAGAAACACCTTATGCAAACATCTTAGCATGTGTATCACTGCCTCTGTAAAGATCTCAAGCACTAAAGATCTCAAGCACTAAATACACTAATATTAAGCTTCACAACCCTGTTGTGGAATACGCTGCCAGATTCTTTTCTGATAGGTGCGCTGAAGATTTTTTTAATCAAGCTGTGCAGTAAGGCATTGAAAAAGTCAGCAGTAGAAGAAAGCAGTACTGACTCTGCAGCATGTATTCCAGTTCCTAGATACTTTCTATAGTAATCAGCAGGAGTTATATTCTCACTCTGGCTAACTGGAAGTTGAGCAGAAAACAATGTTTGCTGCTGCATGCAACTTAATAAAGAAAGGGTGGAGCAAGTTACATATAAATCACGATATTTAATTGCTGTAGCATAGCAGGGAAGATGTACAGGCACTGGGATTTCTTTTAAAGAAAGAAAAGGTTGGGCATTACAGTATTGTAAACTGGAAATATGGTATTGGGGTTTTTTTGCAAGAAATGAAGCGTGAATGAACATCTCTGCTTCAGTACCTGCACATTTGCTGCCCCAATTGTATCAGTTTTAATAGCGAAAGCCACTGCAACCACCTCACAGCTATATGGAAATAGAAGTAAACATGCTCAGACAAAAAAGATATATGAAGTGTGAATATTTTTCAGAATGCCTTGGGTTCCCTCCCCTCCCACTTACCTCACCTATGTACTTCATCTCCCATCAACACCACCTCAAAAAAATATATCCTTCCCCCAACACAGATGTTATACTTCTTTTGAGTTTCATGTAAGAAAAAACATGTCTCCAAATTATTAAAAAAACCCCACCCTGGTAAATCTACTATCTCATCATCCACAGCTGTAAATCATTATTGATAACATACAAGTTATACTTCATTTAAAGACCTTATATGTCCTTGGGCAGATTTTTCATGCCAAAACCTAGATCAGAAAGCAATAGCCAAAGTATAGCTTCTATAGGAGGGCATACCATATGTTTCCCTAACTAGTTTAAGATACTGCTTAACAGAATGGTTGTTATCTTAGATTACTCTGGGGGAAAAAAAAAAAAGTATTTTGGGAAAAACAGAAGCATGCCTGCTTAATGGCTGTGTACAGCAGAAGTGTTTATAAATGGTTTGTTTCCATGCTAATTTTTTTTATTATTTTCAGTGTGAATATGCAAGCAATCATGATGAGAAGAAACTCTGGTTACGTGCAAAAACTGTATAGAAGTGAAAACTGCAATGCAATGGAAAGCACGTGAAGCTGTGACTTATTTCTCTTTCACTTATTTGGTACCTTGTTTTACTCTGTCAATATAACCATACAACTTCTAAAGTTAAAAAAATCATTTGGGTTTTTTTTATATATTTGGCAAGTTCTCAGCTCCATTTTAGACATGGAATAACATCTTCCCCTGCAGAAGCTTTCACATAAATTCCCCTGGTTTTTATCATATCACTTTTTTCCGTTTCAAAATGCAGACAATCCTGCACAGCTCCCCTCTCTTCAGCAAAACAACTTTCTTAGTAAGTCTTCTCAGACCTAAAATAAAAGAAAGACTCCCATTTCTACCCATGATTTTTACCCACAATTACCTATTTTGTGCTGTCTATGTAGTAAGGACAGACCAGGTAGGTTTAAAATAAGTCAAAGTTAGGTTTCAAACCCCCTTAAATGATGGAACTCATCTTATGATCATGGAAGAGTTTGCAGTATTGCAGGTACTGCTGTCTGTTTCTGATAGCTGTTTTCCATTTTCATTGAACTACTACTCTGTATTTCGAAAGTCATGGAGAACTGAGATTTTTTTTTTTTATTGTAAAATAATAATTCTCATAAAATCATTCAAGCAAGTTTGAAGTTTTTGCAACTTTTATATGCTGTGCACTTTTCAAACTGGCTCACTAAATTCTCATGTGAAGTACAGTAACCTAAGAAACATATCATAGTCACATATTTTACTGTATTGAATTATTATGAATGCCGAATGTATAAAAACTTAACCAAGAACAACACTTCTTTTTATAGCTTCTCCCCTTATCCCTTTTCTGAATATATCTAACTATTTCTGGCAACTCTAATGAGTCCTCAGATTCCTTATGAATTCAAGCCAAGGGGATAGAATTTAATACATGCTGGACTTGGAGATGTTTCTCCCTTTGGAAGAGTAGAAGGCCTTGAATGAGGTCAAGTATCTGAAGCTGTTATAAGGAGGAAAAATGGCTAAAGTGAAGAAGCTGTGGTGAGAGAACTGTCTAGAACAGGGAGCTAAGCTACGTACTGTGTTTTACCTTGCACTCATGCAGACAAGGTGGGGAGTAAACACAAGTTACAGGATAGGAATACACATTTTCACAAGTTGTTGCATCATTTGGAGTCTCCATATGAATTATGATTAGAACAAGGTGAATTTTTTGTAATGAACCTCCCAGCTGGAACTTAATTTTGGAGTTTCATCACAATTCTGAATTTCATGGGTAACTGCCACTGGCATATTTGAGACTGAATTTAAACATTATCCAAAGTGTAGAAAGCAACCACAACCTTCTCTGAGAGCTGTAAAAATTGCCTGGGAGTGACAGACTTGAATCACTTTATCTTATTTAAAAGAAGACTGGGATGTGATTGTATTGTGGTCTATAACTACCTTAGTAGTGCTCATTTATTAATATATCAGATACTAAAGGTATCTTTAATCTGGAAAAGAAAAACATGGGAAGAATGAATGGCTTGAAAATTAGTTAGATAAATGCAAGGCCCTGCGTAATTGAAAAGGGAGGTAAGAGAGATTTTAGACAATCTGTTGTATCTGTGACTGAATGTCCTTTTAATTTGGCTGCTGGTTTTGATGTCTTTTTTTTAAAAAGGGCAAGTAAACAAAATCCAGAATGATACGTGCAGCTTGCAGAGAATTAGGTCCTCATGTCAATAGTGTTGAGTGAGACTGAAAAGCTGCATAAGCAGTGATGTATAAAGTAGTAAATTATGGAAGTTGGCAAATAACTGAGTAGTTATAAATTCAATAGGAATAGTTTGGGGACTCTGGATTAGGTCTGCAATTGAAAAACTGTTTAAATGACCAGGAAGTCATATAAAAAGATGGATTGCATATCTGAGAACAAGCATTTTGTGTGAGAAATTGGATAATAGGAGTCTGAATTAACAAGGGTAAAGAGAATTGGAAAGACTCCCAGGACAGAAAGGGCCTCTTCTAAATTGTTCCAGAGCAACTTCTTTTAATCCATATACAAGTTTCTAAACTCTTACACTTCAGGAAAGCTGAAAAAATGTCAGGTTATCTTTTTGGTTTGTAAGATGCTTTTTATTTTTTGGTGGCTTGAGGCCATGCAATTCAGTTGGAGTATCTAAATAGAGTTAAGATTTTATGCTATTATTCATGGATATTTGTATCTTGGCTTTAGATTTTGTCACTGTTTTGGTTTGGGATTTTTTTGAAGTACTTTTCTGGCAGGCACAATTCCATTACTCTCTAATCATGTCTGAACTTTTATATTCCTTTTTATAGATGGGGTAATCAAGATTATTTAAGACAGAAGTAGTTTGCTAGTAAAAATGTAAGGGAAAAAAAGTAATGATTTGGGCTCATCACTTGTGTGACAATGTGATAGAACTTAAATTGTGAATTTTTTATATGAAAAGCTTTCTTAATTTTTCAAGTATTCCTCTATTTTGGGTAGGTTTGTCTGTGCAGCTTTTTCACATGCACTGATGCATGCTGAAATGGCTACAGACATGAACATTAATTCAAATAATTTTTTTTACAGGAAGATGTCCCATATGTATGACAAGCAAACATCAAATTTCGATATTAGCTAGCATTGAAGCATACATTCAAATCTATATGTTTTAGAGTTGTTTGAAATTAATGGATTATCTAATCTAATGTAATCTGAACTAATCTCCATAGCTTTGCATGCATTTTCCCTTTCTGATCTTGGTTCTTGATTCCAAACACTTAATATCTCATTTTCTGCCACTAGTTATAAAGGAAACCTCTGTTTGTTTTAGTAAGCCAGCTGAATCTAAACTGAGTTTTTTAAAGTTCATACGATGTATGGTAAACACCAGCTCCATGTTTCAGTTCATACTCTGTCCAGGTTCTGAGTACATATTAAATGGGGTACGTGTTGTCCTGTGCATCCATATTGCTTCTGAACAAAATCCTCAATGTAGTCTCAAGGGAGATGTAGGATACTCCTGTGGTGTGGATAGCTGAGGAATTAGAATTGCAAGGGCACCTCAGGATGTGTGTGTCACACAGTATGGATTTACCTGTTGTCTAATAGCATGTATATTGATCTTTATTGGTTTATAATTCTGTTTATATTCAGAAACTGGAGAGAAAACACAAGTATTTGCTTCAAGTATACCTTAGAATGCACCAAATCAATGCAGATGCTAAAATCCACCCGTAAGAGTGATTTAGGCACCTAATGCTAAATGCTGTGAAGAAGCTAGAAGCCATCAAATATTGCAATGTTTATGCTGTACATGATATGGTATACTCTGTAGGTCTGAGTAGAATTCAGATCTAAACAGGATTTAGTTTGTAAGCCTTTGGAAAGGTAGGGAGTGAAGGGTCGAGTCTCTGGTTCTGATGTGTGGTCCCAGAACTGATTATACGTTTTACAGTAAAGCTGGCAGATACCACTGGATCCAGTCTTTGGACTACCATAGTGAAGGACCAAACCTCATGTAAAACGCATAAACCACCAAGCTAAGGTATCACAGCTCTTCTGTGGTCTCTTCTAAATTGTGCATTCCTGTCTGCACAACAGCCAAGGGTCTTGGAAAATACGACTTTGAAAAATCCACTGCGAGTTCCAAGTCTTTTCCCCACTGAAAACAAGGTTGTAATTGGAGTCACTGGGGTTACATAAGGGGTGATTTCAGCTTGTTCTCATACAGATAAGCATTTTTGCACCTTGTATGACCTTGATTGTCTGACAGCTGAACAGATATTACAGTACATTTCTGTTTCATTTGAAACAATTCTGTACAGATGTTTTCATAGGATAAGAAAGCTGATCAGAAGGCACTTGAAATCCAGGAAAAGATAAGTATAATATATGAAATAAACAAGTGCAACTGACACTGCTTGGACCTTTAATTGATGTATTGTGCTGACAACAATGCTGAACATTTAGATGTTTTGCTTGAGATTGTGGAAACTTTAACCCCCAGGAAACTTAGTCATGGGAATTACTGCACGGGTTTTCTCATAGCAATTTTTGTTTCAAAACAATATTAAAAATGAGTGGAGTAATTCAAAATGAATAGCATCCAGCCAAGAGCTTTGCCTAGATTTTGATCTGAATCTTTCTTTAGGTTCAGGTAAACCGAGATAATGTTTATAAAAGATTTTGTCATTTCTGGTCTGGTCTCTGAAGGAAATGAGATCACGGTTTGTCTCCTCCTCCTCTGTATCCGTCTGTCAACTCTCACCTCTGTATGACAATGTTTAAAACTGTTGGCCAAATGGACTTCTTTTACGGAGTTAGAGGAGCATCAAATATTTATTTCACAGAAATTATTGTGAAAATAAAAAATATGGTAAAGACAGACTGCCTTGATTTGCTTTGTGATTAGGTCAATCTTAATAAAATAGTACAAAACAAACTGAGAGACATCACTTGAATGTTCTAAGTGTGGAATAAGCTTCAAGTGAAGCTTGTGCTGTATCAGATGCTGATACAATCAAAGTACAAAATACCAGACTTGAACAATTTTACTGTTTATGGTACCAGCTGTTATATTTCTGGTTACTACAGAGGCAGGAAATTCCTTTCTATGACTTTGTATTCATTTTCATTTAAGCTTCTTATCCACTATTGGGAAAGTGAGATGAAACATTCTCTTCTACTGTTGTACAGTCCTACTTCTCTATAAAGTCCTTTCTTCTGTGCCAACTATTGTATCCTAGTCCTCAAAGTTTGCTTCACAATTTTCTTGAGCCATTCCTTGCCCTTTCTTTCTCTGAGTGTTAATTAAATATGCTATCCATGAAAAAATTCGGGACACACACTGCTGTTTCAAATGTCTCCTTTGTTTCTCTGTGGTGTCAACAACTGGAACTATAACTTTTGAAACAGTTGGTCCTTGAGCATTCATTTTTCATAAATCTTTAAGACTGAAAGCTTTCCAGGACATGGCCCATCCTCGTTTTATACATTCTCAAGTCCACAAGGCTCTCAGCAAATAACAAATATTAATAATAAACACAAATATACAAGAAGGGCTGTAAATTTAGTGTGTGAGAGATTTGTTAAATCTTAACGACATAAATTTGGTTCTTTACAAGGCTATTTGTCTTCAAGCTGTAATATATACAATCATACACATTATGGCTTCAAGAAAAATAATATTGTTTTCATATATATAATGTATATGAAAATATGCATTCTCTAGGAAAATAGAATTTATTTAACTGTACAGAAATCCCATGTGTCAAGTAAGTTCCAAAATTAACAGTGCAAAGAAATAGCTGCATAGATAGATATCTGTGGCATTTTTTCTTCTCTAATTTGGCTTGAAGTCTTATATTTTAGCTCTGGACTGCTCTCTATTTCTTGTATTGCTGTGGATTTTAGGACTGGTGGCCGCAAGGAATGAGGAAGAAAGATTACATAAAGGACCACTCATGCCTTTTTTTTCTTTTTGCAAGGTCTAACACTAGGGAAACTGTAACTACTGTAGTGATGGCATCAGTTTTTTTTCTTTTTGTTTGGGGTGGGGAAGAGGGGTATAAGGTGTGTGTGGTAGGGGTGTTTATACATGCTGCTTTCTGCCATTTCCTCCTCCATCAGACCTCCAAAAACTCCAACAGAGACCAGTCAGTCAGCCAGCAGCAACACTTTCAGAGTTAGATTGAGAACAGTATTACACAAACAAAACCCCAGCCTAGTCTGCTCAAAAAAACAATTCTTCTCTGACCCCTGTTGTGCAGACAATGCAGCTGTCCAAAAGATACACTATTTTGCATTTCTACAGAATCATTCAACAAAAACAATTCGAAGTACTTTTCAAACCACAAAATCATTCTATGTCACAAAAAACCTTTCTTAGGGAAACTGAGGCAAGGGAGTCTAACCACAGTTTCTCAATATTCAGCCTTTCATTCCATGTAAGGGACACAGATTTTTTTTTTCTGTTTCTTCATTTTACTTCAAGGTTGTTTTGCTGTCTGTTCTTGGCTATAATTTATTCTTTAGGTTACTTATGAAAATTAGTTTTGTGGGTGATATAGATGTTTATGTATATTCTTTTGCATAAGATTACAATGTGGTATTTTTTTTATGGCATTCAAATGTATTAGAGCACTTTGAACAAAAAAATTGAAGTTTTTGTGTAAGTAGGATTGATGAAAAATAATTCACCCCAGTAGTATCAATATCAGAAGAGAAACTTTGAATTAAAAAGGATACTTCAGGCATTTAACTGCTGCTCTATCACTAGTTATAGACATTGGAATCATGAACTGAAAGGTACTTTATTGCATCTATTGTTTTAGGCCAGTTAGCTTTAAGAAAAAACTATAAAAATAATTAGAGTTTCCTGGTCACGAGGCTTATTTCCTAATCCATTGTCTATAACTAGGCAGGAAATGGCTTGGCTTTAGTCACTGAAAAGACTATAGGTAATTGTGCCAGCTTTATCACTTCCTGAGCTAATGCTTGTAGGAAGCGGACATGAAAACAATAAAATTTTCAGTTAGGTTTCATTTACCATTTAAAAATAGAAAACTAACAAGAGTTTAACACTTGACTGCTATCTCAATCTAATTAGCAAACTTGAAATCAACCATAAGAAGACGCAATTGGCAACCAGAGATATTGACCTGTACTATTATGTTTAGGGCGTTGTATACCACTAACCACCCGAGTGCCAACTTTGACAGGTTCTTTTTTATTCCCAACTATGTATTCTAATATATTAGTAAAATTTTCATCACTAAGCTTTGTGACAAAGGAAACAGACTGTCAGATTACAGCTTCAAATATAATCCAAATATAATTAAATATCCACGCTCATAAATAATAATTTCCTATTGTATGAAAAAAATTTAAAACCTTCTGATCCCTTCCAGACTTCGGTATAGCTGAACTATAGACTCAGACAATTTTTTTTATTGTTAACAGCAGCATTTGAAAGTGAACATAAGTGATGAAGATGTATGACTGAATATGAAATTTAAAACAACCAATAATCTTTTAGAAGCAAAGCAGTTACTTTTTTTTTTGCCCTTTCCAGCTGACAATTCTGGGTATCTATCTAAAACTGGATTAGGGCAAAGAAGGAACTCCTAAATGAAGGACACTTATTCACTACGGAATCACTCACTGAAAATTGTTCTTTGTTTTATCCATGTTTTGTTTTACGCTCAAAATGCACACATGTATATGTTTATACTTTGAGTGATTTATGCTACTGACAGGAATCTAGAAACTTTCTGAAGCAGATTTCTTGACAGGTTCAGAGGAAAGAACCAATCTACTGTATGTATGCATCAGGAAGTATATACTGACAGTTTATGAAGTAGAATTTATATGCAGTGCAAAGTGTATTGTATTTGCTTTATTTTTTATAGGTATAAATAAATACAGAGCTAAGTAACACCCACGTAGCTTTTTAATTAACATTTGAAGTGTGAAGTTAAGCATTTGAAATTCATTAGAAAGTACAATAATTAGGCTGCCTTGATGATTTGTTTTCTTTTTTGTGGTCTAACTTAACTTCCGTGAAAAACTTCCAACTATATATATTTTTATTTACCATTGCCACCAATTTGCTGTTTTACTTCATGAGTTTTGTTTCTGCAGACTTGTTTCTCTATTGTACATTCTTTTGCAAGACATGGCCACGTCTCTCATATTTGAGTTAAAGTTGTAATCAATTCTAGACATTAAAAACAAGAATTTACAATTTTCATTTTGAGCAATGAATAACCAGATACATTAGTTAGCATGTCATAACTATAATTTTAAAAAAAGGCACAGAAGGATTAAAATGCTTGTGCTTAGCATTTAAAGTGGCATTGAATGTTCCATGTCAGTTATTATCTCTTGTGCAAGTGTGTAATATCCCTCATTGATTAAAGACTGATAAATCTACATAATTCTATGATTTTCCAATAGGGAAAAACTGTCCCAGGTAGGGCCTGTCTGCTCGTGCCTGTGTCTTACAGAATGAGTATAGGCTTCCCACCAACCCTAAGGACCTGCAAATACTAGAGATAAATTCACACTTTGAAAGCACTCAACTTTCAGAAAAAGAGATCTTATACTTGGTCCTGAATAAGAAGGTTTCACTTCCTTCTTGTTCACAAACATACATAGTATCTTCCTTTGCAGATTAACAATTTTAACACTGATTAGCATAGAGTGGGCAGAAGAAACATACCTTTGGTTCTGTTAGTTTTAATTTTAGTTCCTCTAAAAAGACTTTTCAGTTTTTGTAATTCCGTTCTACAGGAGCTGTGTAACAATGACAACTGAACTCTATAAATCAGTTTTAGGCTACGACATTAAAATGAACCTAGGAGTTTTTTCATTTAAATCATGAAAAAGTCATACTTGTACTTGGAGTTAAGACAGACTGTACATCAGATGCACTATGGCCGTTGCTATGCAAGTTTGCAAAGTTTTTGAAGATTTTTGCTTTGAGAAACTATCTCTGTTCACACTTGTGATTCAAAAGTTTAGGGAATGTTCAGCACATCTACACAAAAATTAGATTAAAACTATTGCCAGCTGTGTGAAAGGTACAACTGAGATCTTTTTATAGCTCTAATAATTACATTTTAATACAGAGCGTATGTACAAGTGATTTACACTTGTGTATAAAATTCTTTGTGCTCATTTTGTTTTACATTTGTGATAGCTATATCAACTGATTGGTGCAAAAGTAAGAGACTGGTATTGCTATGACCTGCTTGTTTTGTTAGTTACAGTTTTAGGCTCCAGATAGAAGGACTTAAGAATTTACAAATAGTAAAAATCTGTGAGTCATTTTTGCCAATCCTCCCATGTAATTAATAAAACTGGAGAAAATGCTTCTTTCCTTTTTAAAATTATCCAGAAGCAGAAAACTGGATTAAGGATGAAAGACGGATGACGGAGTCACAGGCCAGTGATGAATGAGCTCCTGATACTGGAAAAATCACACAAATGATCATTCTTCTATTCCAAGAAGGCAGCAGGGAGGGGATGGACAGGGGAGAGAAGGATACTGTGTCTTTCAGTTCTTCCTAATCACTACCTTCATGACCCAAAACTCCTTCTCCTGTTCTCTTATTTCAGGTCAAGGCCCCTAATTAGCTGTTAAGCATACTATGTTGGCTTTCCAAAGCTGGTTGGAAGGATAAGAGTAAAAGGCTGGCAAATAAACAGACACCTTTTCAATTTGGTCTAAAGTGAAAGTCAAATGCAGTAAGTCTTTATACTGCAAGCTTCTTCAACTCCAGGCCAAAGCAAATTATTGTTTATTGGAGATCAATATCTCTTTCATCTCTAACTCAAAATGCAAACATGTATTAGTATACTTTATACACAACACACTTTGAGAAGCAAAGCTGTTCCCTTGCTTTTGGTCAGTAGCAACTTAGCCCATGGTAATTCCACAAAATATTGTGCAGGGCTCCCTCTCTGTAGAGGAAAGCATTTTATAGAGTGAGTAAAGGAGGAAGAGAATATGGTTTGTGATAATTATCACCATTCTCAGGATGTTCTTAAATGCATACATAAACAATTGTACAGGAACATAAGTTTTGAAAATACAGCAGCATAAAATAGTCTCCCAGATGCATTAAATTATAAAGGGAAGCAACTGTTCCTTTATAAGCTGGCAAATAATTTCAGTTTAACAATGGAGAACAAAAGCTGAAAGCAAATGTTGCAGCCATAGGGGTTCTGCCAAAGGAAAGCTGAACTTTAAAATGATATAACACAAAGAAAAGGTATGATTTTATGCCCATTATAAATTTTTTACATAATACTTGAAATAATTGATATGCTTTAAAAGGGGGGCAAAAATTATTTTTGTAATATAAATTAAAGCTTATGGAAAATATATTGAAGTGAACAAACTGGTTAGCAAGTTTTCTGAGCCTGACCAGCTTGTGCACTTGCACGTGTTTTCTTCACATTAACCTGCTCTTCTGTCTTGGCTCTCAACCTCAGGCATGAGCCCTAGGAAGGAACTTCAGTATTTGATCATCAGGGTCGTCACATTACACTACGAACAGTGATACTAATCTTGTGAACTATAACCACCAGAATCTTGCAACCTTAATCTTATGCTTCTTTTGATGGGTTAAGACCACTTGTCTTAAGAACACTTGTACGCTTCAACAGCTAAAAGCACTCAGCACCTCAATCCTCTTGCTTCCTCCCAGGTAAGACTTCGAAGCTTTCAATTCATTGTTTTCCATTATTTTCCTTTCTGAACAAATAGTATTCTTGATTTTGTGGCTGTCTAACCATCACCAGCCATATTTCCGAGCTACTGAAACTGGTGTGTATGTGTACCCTTTGGATTGGCTAGAGTGTTGAAAGAATTCCTAATTTGTACAGAATTTAGTCATCGCACAGATGGACTTTTCCATAAACACCAAACAATTAAAATAAATAAGCCACCTGACAATTCTGGATTTTTTCCTTTATTAGCTACCTTGGGAGTACATACAAAGAACGATAGCATAAACCTCTAAACCAGTTTGAAAAAATTGTTTATAAAAATCAGTCACCAAGGCTGCAGTCCTTGGAGAGGAACTCAAATAAATTTGTTGTTCCATTAAACTTCAGTGCACTTAGATGAAATAAAAAACAGGCACACCTTGGGTTCAAACATTTGACACATTCCAACTAATCATGTGCTGCTTCATTTCTCACATAGGAGCATCAAGAACCAAATTCTTCCCTTCTCCCCACTTCACTTCTCAGTTTTACCAGAAGCTAATTAGGAAGATCACAACAGGAAAAGGCATGAATTTCCAAAGTGACCTTCTTTCCTTTGTCTTTTATGAGGGGCTTCAGCTTTCTAGCAGATCAATCAGTTAATTGGGCATCACTCCCCTAACACATCTCACTTACAAAAAAGCCCTCACCTTAAATAAACAGTCACACTCCTTCATTTTAGATTGAAGGCTGGCAGCTCATTATAATTGGGGTCTGCTGCTGTTTCTTTGAGCACTCTCTTATCTGGGGATCAAGCTGCATGTAATGCAATCTTCTTCCACATGAACAAGAATGTTATCAAAATAAACCTTTTCTGCTGTCCCTCTCTTTCCCTGCCTTAATGCTAACTGAAATAGTAGACTTTTTTTTTTAAAAAAAAAAAAAGGAAAGGGGAAAGCTCTCAATTAGGCTAAGCAAGATTGAAAGGGAATTTTATATTCATATGATATTTTAACTTCAATGTTGTTATTAAATTCTGCATTCAATTACATTGCAGTTGTAATGTTAATGATCCCCTATGTAAATATACAATATAATACTAGCAGTGAAGTGTAAGGTGGTTATCAAGAGGTCACACTGTTTAAAAAAACAGATACAATGTAGCTGAGGGCCTCTTAGAACTGTTCTCCCATCTACTTTTACATGCTTTTTCAGATACGTTTTGACTTAATCCTCTCCTTTAATATCCTATTTCTTAGTTAGTCAAGACTCGTAGCAACACAGTCATCTAAAAGAAAGTAAGGGCTGAATAACTAAAATTCCCATGGCTTTCTGTTGGAGTATTAGTGCAGCTGTGATATATGTACTTTATTTAGAGAGAGACAGTACACGTTTTCCCATACACTGTTACATATATTTTCTTTTTCTGTGTGCATGCTCTTAGGCCTGTTATGCAGGACTGCTCCTTAAGGTGTGAAAATGGCATTTTTCTAAGTGTGAACAAGGCACTTACGTGACGTTATTGTGAAGCACAGCCATTGCATAGGAGAATGCCATTCCTCTCCACGACAACGTGGTTGCTACCAGATGTCGCTGAGGTCTGGAGTCGACCTTTGGGACTGAAAGATAATAGACACCTTAAGAACAGCTGTTCTGAGGGAAAAAACAGCTCCTGTAAAAAATACCTTAAAACTATGACAAACATTGCAAATGAACTCTGTTTGTTTATTGTAGTGGTCTGCTTTAAAATTACTATTGATTTAACATCTCAGAGTAAGAGGCCTATGAAACACAAAATGAGGAGCTTCCAATGCTTACGCACTCATTCCCAAGCTCTTTGTTAATAGTAATGATTGAAAATATACATCCAAGAATCTTTTCACTCATCACTGAAACAGAGCTGTGTCCAAAATCAAACGTGGCAGCTGTTTAGCAGTACCTGACAACACTAAACAAATGTTTAGACAAGGGGAATGAAAAATATTATACAAAAAATTATACTTCAGTAGGATTTATTTACAGAAAGCAACGCAGGAAGAATTGTTTCTAAATGTTTAACATGTTTTCCAGACACAGGCTTTGGGTCCTGAAATATACCAGCATTCCAGTGAATATTAATATGATGGACTTCAATGTTTTGGTATATTAATGTTTATAAAACTACATCCTTCACTTATCAGTACCATGCAGAGAAACTTTTCTGAACCAAATATACCCTATGTAAAAGGATTGTCTCCAAAGGTTTTACACCAGTGATAAATGTTTTCCACTGTGTTCAGTATATCGCGTTTGTCATTGTGGTCAACTGCTGGTTTGCCATTAATTTGAACAGAGGGTAAGCAAAAGTTGTTGTATTGGTCTGCAGATACATCAGCAATTATATTTGTGGGCATCACAGACTATACCTTTGGACTGTCAAAACCCAAGGATTTAAGAAGGAATTGAAACTCTTGTTCTTTATCGTGTTTGTGGTTGTAGCTCCCAAGGAGTGAAAAAAGAAAAGCGGAGGGGGGAAAAATAAGTAGTTGAATTTCATGCGTTAGGGTGTAAAAAGATCTGTACTAGGGATCAGGAAGGAACGGTGCTGATGTCTTTGAACTGGTATTTTAGAAGTAGGCAGTGTTTGCAGGGGAAGGATGTCCGTTGTGGGCTAATGATACCTTTAATTGGATACAGCTACGTCTAGGTTTCTTCAATAATTCAAGATGTTTGTTTAATTGCCTATAAAGTATACAGAGTGCGAAGACATCAATACCGTACTGCAAGAGAGACTGCAGGAGAACTAAAATGCATTTAAGTAAAGCCTAAGCCGGTTCAGGATGAAGGCTTTAATACATTAAAGAAGTGAGAAGTAGAAACCCTAGGGAAGAAATTTGTATGAGTAAACCTCAACATAACACTGCCAACTTCATGTTTAGTCATGTATGTCTTTCACTTACTTTTGATAAAGTGAGAAGGTAAGAACAAGGACAAGATGCAGGTAGCAACACTCATTTTTGACATAAGCAAACACAAGCAAATGGTGATTGAATATTTATGCAGTGGAATCAGACAATAACAAGATTTTAAGCATTCTAATTGTGTGCTGATATGTGATATGATGTTCAAGCAGCCAGAGAAAAGCATTACAGAGGAGGTGGAACAGAAAGCAAAAAGATGGTTCTAGTTACCTGTATGACAAGTAATAGTCAGTCTTGGCTAGTCTTTTTCCTGAAAATCACAGGACAGCCCGGGTGGATGTAAATGGCTTTAGTTTACTGATGTCCCTGATGGCAGCTTGTTAAAAATCAAAGAAAGAGCTTCTAAATCACTTTTCAAAAGAGATTAAGGAAGGGTCAGATTCTGCAAGCATTAGTTCCGCTGATGAGCACTTAACAGCTGTAAATTCTATTGTCACGTTGGTCTTAAATAGGATTTCTTGCAGGAGTTATGCCTGAGCTACTATACTGGGCCCTAACTGAAGCTTTTCTAAGTAACAAAGAATGGTCTTAGGTCTAAGAATAGTTGTTTCCTATAGTAAGAAGAAAGAATTGAAGATTGGTTTGAAATCAAGAAAACCATAAAGTTTCCTCAGAGACTTGACTTTTTCACTAAGGCACTTAAGAAAAAAATTGACCTTATTTGAAATAAGTTTATTTTTTATATGATGCTGAGCTGAACGTTAGCATTGCGCATTTTGAATTTCAACTGCTTCACAGCATTTGGATATTTTGGGATCTGTCAGTTTGGCTGAAGTCCAGATCTGCCCTACAAAGATTTTTATTTTACCATATCAAATGCTAGAGCTGTTTCTTTTTTGCTGTTGCCTAGTTTGGGGCAGAAGCCAAGGAATGTGTGGGCAGACTAGGGCTGCAGAGCAGGGAGGCGCTGGCCACCCTACATGCATAGTTTTCTGACAAACTGAGCACAGGTGGTACCATCTGCAGGCTACAGCAAAGGCAGCGTGGCTTTCAGGGAGGATGAAAAAGTGTCAGGAAGATCGTTTTCACAGAGGTGAGAACAATTTTAACCACAGGTTCAAGAACTAGCTGTGATCTCAACAGCCATTCAGCTGAATCAAATTGCCTCAACAAGTACCCTGCAAACAGTAACAACTGAGTAAGGTTCTCAGCGGGTGCCCATTTTGAATACTCACTTTTCAGCAACCAAAAGCTTATGTTGTGGAGTGCCTGAACTCTAAATACATTTGCGTAGCTAACCTATCACTCTGTTGAGGTGCTGGATGACTGCTTTATAGCAGATGTGGACACTTACTTTCTTTTGCAAAAATGGTCAATAACAACATCAGTAACAGGCCCTTTAAAAACCAAACATGGCATAAAAGACTGTCCTCAATGTACAATAAAAAATAAAATACCTGAAGATGCAAACTGCTGCAAATAGCTTCTCTAAGATTTTGAATGATTTGGTCTAACACTTCTGATTTCCTGTACGCCTGCCTAAAGAAAGGAAAAAAAAAAGGCTAAAGCTCAGTTATCATTACAGAAAAAGTTAATGAGATCTCTGTGCACTTATAAATTAAGACACTTCGTTGTTATACTTCTAGAGTCAGAATTCCTTGCAGAAACTACTTGTTGTAGTGGGTTAGTCATTTGTTACCCAATAGATAAGAAAACCTTACCACCTCAGGAAAATGCTTTGGTATGAGAAATGTGTACAAAACCAACTATTATGTCTTATTGACCTACCATTTGCTATCCACCAGGGCTGATTTTGATGCTCATGGGTTTGGTATAAAGGATAAAGATTTTGTTTTTCTTGCTTCTAGCTCTAAACTTTATGAATACCTTTTCCTGAAAGTCTGAGCAATTATTTCAACAAAGTGAAGACATATATTTAAATGCATGAGTACATGATCTTATTTCCAGTGGTATTTTCTGGTCTTAAGTAGTAAATAGAATACAAATATTAGCACTCAAACAGAAAATTTTCAAAGCTTTTCATAACCACAAAAGTGCAGTCCTCTTTTATTGTAATTGGAAACTGAGACAAATTGGCAATGCTTTAGCTGTAAGTTTGATTAAACTTTCCTCTCAGTTCTGTGCCTTAACTACAAGACTATTTTTGCCCCAGTAGAGCAGTAAAATCCGGTACTGAACATAAGAGAGAATGCTGTGGGAGAACAAGAATTTTATAAATCACCAAGATAAATGCATAGAATTATATGATGAAGAGAAACGTAAGGTTCACTGTGTCATTTTTATTACCCAAAAGCATTGATAGAAAAAAAGAAATAGAAGTCTTTACTGGGTTTGTGGTGTTCATGCTGAATGGATGGATGGTGTTGGATAAATTTTGTTTCTAGAAGGTATGACGTTCTGAGAAAGCTGTCTATGAGCTTCAGTCTTGCATTAAAACTGCCTCCTAAATCTACTGATAGCAATTTCCCAAATATATCCAAGAGGGGTGGAAATTAGAACATTTTTATAGTTTACCATGCAAATGTATCAATATTATATACTGTGCACATATATACACACATATAATGTATATATATAAACACTATGTATTAATAAACTATTTTTTTCTATGGAAAATGCTGCAATCAGTGTTTGGGGAGGAAAGTGTAATCAAATTGCAAAATCACAAAATTCTGGTAGAAAACTTCTTGCCTTATGCCTTATTTACATCTCATAAACAGTCACTGACTTGTAGCTTCTCTCACAGATCCTTAGTGTTGTCTTGCTGCTCATCCTGTGACATATGAACACCTGCCTTTGAACCCTGGTCCCAGGTGGCTGAGCCCCCTCCTGGAATTTATGCTGGTTTGTTCAGGCCTTTCATGAAAAGAGAAAAAGGCTGACGTATTCTCAGTCAAGCACAATATGACGATTTAAGCTGAAAGTAAGTTGGTTTCACTTATGCTTTTCTCCCCAGTGAGATGGCAAAACAATCACGGCTTCTGTTCCATTTTCTATGGCATTGGTGCATGTCTACTGACATACACAAATGTTAAAAGCATAGCTCTTTATTGGATCCAATTGATTTTCCATCTCAACAGACTATACTAAGCTGCCATTTAACTGGTGTCTAAGAAAGAGAGTGAGCAGGTGAAGTATAGAAAGAACAGCAGCATTGATCAACTAGACAAACACAAAGAGAATATTTTTAAGAGTATAAAAACATAAACAGCCTTTCCATCAGTGACTGCATAATTTATGAACATTATCCTGTCAGACTAGGCACTGTTTGCATCTGGTTTTCTGTCAAATTCTCCTGAAATCTGTCTTGTACTATATTAGATTGTGAAAATAGTAGTACTGAATAAAGTTTACCACAGTAGCAGGGATGTGTTTGTAGTCACACACACATATACGAAGAGTTACCACTAGACAAGTACAAGATGCAGTTGTACCTGTGCCTGACTGGTTTCTCTGTCCTTTTTTGAACCTCCTTCTCATAATTTTTTTAATTCCTTTCAGCCTTGTAAATGTCGTTTTAGCAAGTGAACACATTTCAGCAAATGATCTTCACAAGCTCAACATGTTTTAATGCAGTCTTCAACCTTCTTTGTAACATGACAGTTCAGTAAACAGTCCCCTGAGCTTCTAACAGCCTGATTTCCAAGCCTTTATTTGCAAGTCAGTCAGAAAGAACAAACCTGAGTATCTACTTTGTTCTAGGGATTGCTATAAATCAAGGCAGTCCCATCCAGCTAGGTTACCTCAGCAAATTTGAATCTAAAAAAATAAGTAAAATAGGGCATATTGCAGACATGGAGGATAGTCTGCCCTCTATGTTCCAGAAGGTGGTTTCAGCAATAACGGAGACAATAACACATCCTCTATACTGAAGCACTAATGAGCTCAATTCACACCAGCTAAAATCTAGACCAGGATCCATGCTCTGTTCAGTTCTTAGTTTTTCAGAGTAGACTTTCTAAGTTATGTAGTATTAATTATTCCTGGGAGAATTGGGACAGTGAAAGACAACTGTATTGTCAACTACTGCAGAAGCATCAGAAGATCTGCTCACAGCATAGGGAGTGGGATACAGGTGTACTACGCCTTAGTCAGAGAATTGCCTTGACAATCACAAAAGCTGTCAGCCTAGGTGCGGCAATATGCATTTTTGTGGCCTACAGTATAAGGGTTTATATCTCTTGGGTTTATACCTTTTCGTTGGAACAATTAGTTTTTATCTTCTGACACCTTGCAGTCTGATCATAGACTTGAAATGGATCTGCCTCCATCTTTTCCTTAAGTGAGCATGCTAAAAATATCATATCTAAAATAGGTTTTATTGGGATACAAGGAAGATGAACGACTTTTTGTGTCCAGCAGATAATAAAAAAAAAATAAATAAAATTTTAAAAACAATGATGTTGTGGGTCCTTTTCTACTGGGTCATACTACCTTTAGTACACATCACTGGGTTTCTTTATTGTAATGTGATCTGCTGTTGTGGGTTGACTCCAGCCAACATCTGAATACTTGGACTCTCACTCACTTCCCTCTCCTGTGGGACAAGGAGAAAATAGAAGGAAGATGGGAAGACTTGTGGGTTGAGATAAAAACAGTTTAATAGGTGAAGCAAAAGCTGTGCCTGCAATCAAAGAAAAGAAGGAATTTATTCACAAATTCCTGTCAGCAGGCAGATGTGTAGCTCCTTCCTGGAAAGTGAGGTCTCAGCATGTGTAACGGTAGCTTGGAAAGATAAATGTCATGATCACAAAGGCAACTGCAGTTAAGGCAATGCCAAAAAAAGAGAAACTAGAAATCCTCCCAGCCAGGGGTCACTCTGGACATCTGATTTCCAACATAAACACCTCATCCCAATGCAAAAAGTGGCTAACTTTAGCAAAATCAAGGACTACACCTTGTTGTTGTTGCCTCTTACTTCTGGCTTCCTGAGTAACTGGATGGCTGGTTTGAGAGCAACTAGCAATGATAACCTGTAGCTAGACAGTTCTTTATTCAGCCTTGTAAAGGACCTGTAACTTTTGTCTGGTCTGATATAATAAACATTCAGCTTGAGTGGAGACAGTAGTGTTGCGTAGTTTACTGCATTTGGCCCCAAGCAGAGGAAGTCTCTGCTGCAAAAGGTGCATTGCTAGAGGACACTCCAAGGTACGGGAGGGACATTTCCTAAAAAATGTATTTTGCTTTAGTATCGCCTTTGCTAAAATTTGAGTCATTGCGCTCTGTTGAACAAGGACTTTACACACTTTAAAAGTATGTTATATGGAACTACAATTATAATTTGTGATTAATTCACCTACTGTATGAGCTTATACCAAAAGTCATGTTTTAAATAACTATATCATATGTACTTATAACGTAATTTTACAAGTGTTAAGACTGAGGGTGGAAAAAAGGTATAGGAAGAAGAAATGTAGGCTAAGAGCCTTCTGCTAGTAGAAGGGTGGCTGAAGAGACTGTATAAGAACAATTTCGCTTCCGAGATAATCCTGATTAGCACTAAATACTTGCAAATCCAGCTGTTTGCAAATCTTGGACTTGGCAAGAGCTAATTTTTGTTATCCTACTAAAAGCAGTAACAATTGCATTCATTATACAGCTGGTTCTCTGCTGGTCCTCCCAACATACATGGGGAAAGGAAGAAAGGAAATTTTGAAAGAGTATACATGTAATTTATCTCCATATTCCTTTTTCTATGCAAGAAATGTAAAAGAAGGGAAATGTGCAGTTTCTTTATTTGCAATGGGTACAAGAGTCTTTGAAAAAATCAAACTATTCTGGCTATGGCACTTATTAAGATATACTAATTTTCAGAATTTGACCTCTGGGGACTCCAGAGCTGGGAAAGCATGAACTGTAATTGATGCCGTTCTGCCACCCCACTGCACTGGCTGCTGTGGTGTTTTAAGTGGGGATGCGTAGCTGTGCTACTTCTGACTTTTGTTTTGCCAATACAACTTCTTGACCACATAAATGTAACTCATTCTAGCATTTGTTAGCAAATCCCCTTCAAAATATTGCTGAAACCCTTATAGTCTACATTTAAGCTGTCTTAAAATTTCTCTACCGCTTCCAAAAGTTGCAGTGTATCCTCTTATTTTAGTTTCATTTTGCTCTCAGGAAGGACATTGCTTTTGTGAACGCTTTGAATACCAGGGTATTCAATTACTCAAAGCTGGATGTATCTAGTAAATTCATGACAAACTATTCTGTGGCCTGCTTCTAAATAGTGAAAAATTCTCCTACTGTGGAAGACAATTCAGCTGTAAGGCTAGCTTGCATACATAAAAATAACAAAAAGGAAATTCTCATTTACTGTAAATATTCATTTATTGAAATGATCTTTAAAAAAATTTGCAATACATGCGCTATGATTCATTATTCTATATCACAGTGGACTACACGTTAAATCTTTCATAAGGTCATTATCAGTTTAATCAGTTTGCATTACTAAAGACCTCAAAAGATCTTAGTAGAAAAATTTTGATAAATGAAAATGAAAGCATATGAACGATTTTAAAATAAAACAAGTCTATGCGGATCCAATAATTTTAATATTTTTTGCTCTCACTACAAATTACAAATATATCCCATGCTACTGCAACATTTTAATAATAATGTTATCATTTTGCTTAGACAAGAAAAAAACCAAAGATTTATGCTAATGACAGCAATTATGTATGAAATAAACATGTGCCAACAATATGTAGTCTTTGGTTTCACTGGGATACACGTGAGGAAAGCAGTGTGTTTAGTATGAACTTATAGTGATATACTACTCATCAGAAGTTTGACTACATTTTTCAAAGATGTTCAGCATATGTGTTTATTTTCCTAGTCTTCTTGAGAAAATTCTGTCCATGGCAAATTATGGTTAAGAATAATTCACTAGGCATAACATACTTACTAGGTCTGATAAATGGTTGATTCTACTGAGTATTTAAGGATTGTGGTTTCTATCTGGGCCAATGCATGAGGGACCTTCAGAACAGTTGTAACTTGACTTGAGCGCCCAGACAGAGATAAGGCTGTAACTGAAGGACCTTGTCATCACACTAGGACATGCAAGTTGGATCTTCTCCATCAGTATAATTCTTCCAATCATTTCAATCTCCAAGTGACATGGTAAGTATGCAGCAAATCACAGGACAGATAAATTAGTCCCTGGCCTCTGCTCTGCTTTTTTTTTTTTCAGTTTGCATTTTTCTGGAAACCTGAATTCTCTCTCCCACCACACAGATGTTATTACATGGCCAAAATACACATAACCACTCTAACATATGAGGAGTTCATTCTAGTCATTTAATAGAAGAAGGTATGCTTGTTAGATCACCTATTCACACATCTGTATGACTGGAGGTGTAATAAAGAGGGATCAATATGATTGTAGAACAATGTGTTAGAGATGGTAATGATTTGTTGTGGTCTCAAAAGTTGGACGATACTGCTTGCAGTTCAGGTACAGGGAGAAACTAAACCATACATTTGCCAGTAGCTTACAAACAGAGAGATGCACTTCTTAGGCTAGTTAATATGACAGTTGTAGCCAGCAGATATTTCAGGTAAACAATGGCAGGACATGACTTTTTTACCATCAAAAGGATTATTTACTGCTGTAAGTACCTTGCTTTTCAGAGCAGAACATACAAGCGTTGTTAAAGAACATAACTGTCTGTTTCCAAAGGTTGCTGCCTCATAGACCATATAGGAAAAGCATGTCATCCAGCTTCAAAATATGTGTATAAATCTCAAGGCAGAGCATGAAAATAATAGTGAATACTTTCTCAAGTTGTTGCTTCTCAGTGCTCATTAGTGTTCAAAGTCTTTAAACTAGAAATCTTTTTAAATACAATGTTTAAGAGAAGGACAAATCTTTCTTGAGTATCTAAACTGCTTTCAGGTGGGAAGGGGCTATTTTGCGTGGTTTGTTTCATTTTCTTCATGGGAAGGCCTTATCTATTCATTGTATCTGTCTTCACTACTTAAATTATTTTTTCCTTATTCTTTAGGTGAAAACATTACTGTCTTGAAGGTACTTATATTCATTTCCAATCTATATAATTAAAGCTAACATCTATGCAGAAGCAAAGCAGAGATACTAATTGGCTTTCCAAGCTCACACAGAATTGCTCAAGTCCAAGACTAATGCTATATCCACCAGAGGTGAGCTCTGTCAAAGCATTTAACCCAGGAGAGCTGCCCAGCTATGAGCTGGACCACAGGTGAAAGGAAAAAGAAAAGCATGTCCAGACTGGCTAATGTGAGGCTGATAAATTCTGTATTACCAAAATTTAAAACATTTAGGTCAATATTCTTATATTAGCCTTCAACTACACCATGAGTTTGAAATCAATATAATGAGGAATGTATGTTGTGGTTCCTGTTGGACCAAGCTACATTTATAAGCCTCATGAAACTCTAGCTGCTAAAATTTGTTTAAAGACCTAGGCTGTGTGGAATAATTTGGAAGCTTGCAGTAATCCAACCTTGAAAGTACAGAGGAACAAAAAAAGGAGATAAAGGGCTGTGACCTATTGATCAGAGTGGCATTACAATGGTTTCAGTTTTTATAACATAGATTTCATGAAATAAATATGAATATTTGAAAGAATGTGATCCTTTTAGGGTACAGTTCCATTTTATTAAAAAACCCCATAAAATTATCTCATAAAAAACTATTGCTTTTCCTCTGAAAAGAAGGAAAAAACTCATTTTAGCTACATAAAGATGCAAAACCCACAATCATGTAAGAAAGGGGCTTAAAGAAAACACCACCATAGCAAATAGCCACTACTTTCATACTGCTCACCTACCAGAACTCTGACAAGGCTAACAGCAGCAGCAGTTTTAAAGCTTCAGAGAAACTTCCTCCTTAAATATGCTTATGATGCTGTATCCACGGACCAAGCAACTAATCCGGGTAGCTGATAGTTGTTATTTTCATGGCTTCCCTTTAAATTGTAGAAAGCAGTTTTATTTTGGATAAGAAAAAGTCTCAGCTAGAACTGAGAATGATTAAATCACAGTTCTATACCTCGAGTTAGGTCATGACCTGACTACCGGGGTGAAGGAATGAGAAGATCACAGGAGAACCCAAAGGTGCAAATCATCCAAGAGCCACAAAAGTGAAAACAGACTTTTTCTGCTATCCTTTCCACTGCCTACACTTGTCCTTTTGTTCCCAGTCATTTTGCACTACTAAATAAAGAGCTCTGTCAGAACTGGTTACTTCTTTAAACAAGAAATTTGTAAACCCTTTGCACAAACCTGCATACTTCATTTTTCCTTCCCTTACAGTCCACACCTTAACTATGTAGAGAAGCATGCAAGATTGAAAAATATATTGGAATTATTCATGAACGCAAAATGTAGATGGAGAAGAAAATTTCTTGAGCAATTTTTCTGTTTTTCTTATAGACACCTCGTCTTCCTTTTACTCGCACACAGAATTTTTTTTACTACAAACCTAATAAGACAAGGATAAACTGCATTCTGCTATGGTTCTTTCATCATCAACAAAATAATCATTTGCATTCTAACTGCAAGCCCTTTATTATTCATGACCAATCAGAAAGAACACTGACAATTTTCAAAACCTCAATTAAATTTCAAGGCTCAGAATGTGAAGGGGATGGGGGGGGTGTGTGGGACCCCCTTGATTTGTCCCTAAAAACCATGAGCAAATTTGACAGCAAAGAGACAGAAAGAACCCCCACAGGGCTGTTTTATGAAGCGTTTTTCCTGCTTCTTTTGGGCTGTCAGTCTCTGGATTAGAGAGAGAAATAAGCTTACCAGAAGTGTATTTCTCTACCAGAAATATATAGCAGGTCAAAGCTGAATTAAAAGTTAACTTTTCATGGCAACTTCAAGAAATGTAATTGCAAGCTGAATAGTCTTAGTAGGCATAACTTTTTATCAGATGTTCCTCATGATTTGCAACACATATCACATGTAGATTCAAATATATGCATGTATAAACACTTCTTTGTCTTTGAGGGGAGAAATGTCTAACCCATTTTCTCTCTGGGATTTCCATTGACTGATGTGATACCTTTAGCAGGGGCAAAACTGGTCAACCTGAAAGATCCCTGCTGAACTCAGTCAACAGGCTGAACATGACCTTGGCAGCTGTTTCTGCTTTCAAGGTCACTACAAACCTTATAAACTGTTTTCCTTTCCATTCCTCATAGGATTAAACAGCAATATGGTCAAAAATAACTAACTTAAATATAAGTCTCAGGAGAAAGTCAAAAAACAATAAATATATCCAATGGGGAGATATAAGGTGCAGAAAAAGGTCCATTCAGGGTCATATCCATGGACTATGGCTCCTACTCTGCTGCGGTTTGCTACACCTCTTGCTGAAGGCAGACTGTTATCTTGCACATTTAGAATCTCTACACCACCATCCCCTGCCTTTCTTTTTGTCAGAACATGCTTCTTACAGGATGAAATGAATCAGATGATAGGAAGAAGGCATTATGTCTTTAATGTTCTGAACTAGAGACGTTCAGCCTGCAGCCTAGACGCTATGAATAAAGACGGTGAGAAAGAAAGGATTTATTCCTTTCTTCCATTACAAGTTTAGAAACCCCACCCTGAGCATGATGGGAACATGAATAGCTATAAAGGAACTTGGGGTTTTTGCCAGTCACTTGGGGCACACCAGAGGTTGAGAGCAAAAAGTAGAAACTGTGACTTGGATATATGTTTGTCCCTACCTAAGGTTAAGCAAATTGGGAATTACTTTTGTAATGTAGTAGTGATTGGCAAGGAATCTCTGGGAATAGGTGAAGCAAAATGTGCCATACTTTCATTTTCCCCACAGCCATTTAGTCTCCTGTACTCAGGGAAAAAGAGTCACAGCATGAGAGTACACTGAAATTCAGGACTACCACACAGCGGGGAATCCCTAGTAGTATTCTGTGAGAAGTTTCTGCTTACTTTCACCATGCATACAGTTCAAGTAGAGTCAAGCTGCTGAAGGAAGCTTTTCCAAGGACCTAATTTTACCCTTGGATCAAAACAGTATATGCGTTCATGGAAGTAAACATGGACACACTGACTGTTCAGTGTGTAACATGATTTAAATATATCCAAGCATTTGTCTACCAATCCTTCCCTCCTACTTTCAGGTGATAGGATACAGAGCATGTTCAAGATGCATGGGCATTTGGATATTGTTTGAGTATTTTCTCTCCTTGCCCAGTCTCCTTATGGAGAAATAAACAGAAGTGTCAGAAAACTTACAAAAGACCTGTTCTTTTCAAATTGCCAGATTACTTTTGAAGGCTCAGATTTTCATTCTTCCTAACAGGATGGAACTGCCGACTTTACAATTTCTTTGAACTGCCACAATGGCCCTAAGCAGTCATAGAAAGGCTAAGAATCTGGACCAGAAAGTTTGGAATGGCTTCAGAAAATCATCCCAAATTTCCTCTGCTATACCAGCTCATGTTGCCAAAGGAATAACATCCGCTGCTTTGGTGCTGTGCAGCGCAGCTGTGTGACTATTCAAAAGTACATTGGAAAACTGCAAAATCAGCAGGCTTCATTTGCATGCAGTTCTGGATTCTCAAATAGGTCTAATTTAGCAAATACCCCACAGGAATAGGAAACACTATGAACATATTGAGATAATTGAGAAAATTCCGGGAAAAAATGCAGGGAGTTGTTATGTACACTAATCATTATTTCTGTCACTTATTCCAATTTGTTTCGCCTGCTTTTGTTTAACTGTTCCTTTTTTCTTCTTATATTTTTTCCTCTACTCTATTAACCTGTGAAACAACGGCTTATGAGATACAATTAAAAAAGAGCTTGTCAAATTTATTTTAATATAAGAATTATGTATTGGTATTGTATTTTGGTGGCATTTGCAATTACACATTAGGATAAAGCCTATAAGGATTATGAATCTTCCTATTCTAAAATGATTGTCATCTGCTGTTAGGAAGAATTTTTTCCCTCTATAGAGGATACTATATAGCACATTTAGGTGTATAAAAAGGATTTCATGTCTCTGCCTGAAACACTGGGTAAGGTTTTTATTTATTCATTTATTCATCAATTTATTCTATTTCAGTAATACTTCAGGAGTGCAATCAGGGGAACTATTGTGCTAGGCACTGAACGAATGAAATCCAAAAAGTCCTTGATCCAGAATATTTATAATGCACGATGGAACTGTAGAATTAAATATTCTCTTTCTATTCAGTGTCTAAACAGACAATTAACCTTTTCCCAGCATGGTAATTCTTGAGACTTGCCTCAGGTCAGTGAAGTAACAGTAAAGAAACAGATGAAGTACAATAATAAGATCAGCTTGTAAATTGATGGAATTCTTTTCGCAGTTGCTTCTAAACTTTCTGCAGTAACAATGAAAGAAATCTGGGTCCTACATAGTCACCCAGTACTTGATTGTATGCTCTACTCAGCAATTCATGCTAAGCAATATAGTGAGAGTTCTAAAACATCAGTTCTGGCACCGGGTACCTGTGAAGACAACTGTCTGTAAAGCGGTCGTGCAATACTATCAGTCACACGTACCCAAGCAATACGCACTCCTGTGTGGAAAAGAGGGCTGATTTACATACTTGCATATAAAAATGCTCTTTAGATTCTTTTTGCATCCTCTTTATATTCAGAACTGATTTGATTAGCTATGTCTTCTCACTCCCTGGGTGCACTCTATTAGTCAGCATTGTGGCCCAAACCAACTCTTCATCTTCCCTGAAGGAGAGCCTAAGGATTCATGTCACGAGGAAGTCCACATAACTAACTTCGTCTGGCCTTTCTTTGTGTATCGTGCTTGGAGAGGTTGATGCGGACATAGAAGGAGGCACTGTTGTACGTGAAAGAAATTTCCTGAATTTCCTAAGGCTCTAGGAAACCCTGGAATAATTATAGTTGTTGCAGCAATTTGCTTTTAGGGGAAAAAAAAAAAAATCTTCTCCTAGATTGAATAAAAATTTGACCTCTTTTTTTTTGCATAGCTATACCACAACATAGCTCCACGTGCCCATATGTCTTTTGTATCCCTGTTTCCCCTGTCTTTGCATGCTGTTTTTCTTTTGATAATACTGTCCTTCATCAGCCCTTCATTTCATGTCTTTCCAAGACCTTAATTAAAAACTACGGTTCTACATTTCAACAGATGACTCTAAAGCATGCAAAAAAACTGCAACAGGTTAGCAACACGGAGATAATCAGTTAAGGGCTGGAGGGAAGAAGAGATAGGAGAAAAACTGTGTTTCTCCAGGTTAGCAGAAAATCTTTTCGTTTCATACGGTCTTTCTTTTAAAGCCTTACTCTCCAATATTTGTATACAATACAGAAAGCAGAAAAAAAGCAAATAAAGACACTCATTCATGTATAAAATGCAAACAAAGAAAAAAATCATTGCTGAGTACCAGGAATTGGTTGGGGTTTTTTTTATTTGTTGGGTTTCGTTTTGTATTTTTTTTTCCTGTCTGAAAGCTGTTGCCTGGGTCCATTTCCAAAGAACTAAACATATAATTATATAACATGTAATTACTCAGCTTTCCAATTATATACATCAGGGTCAGAAGTTCCCTGCATTTGCATGAAAGGACTAATGAAATGGGTCTCAACACCTGGTCCTTACTTGAGGAAAATAAATTTATTGAATGAAATCCAGTGGTAAAAAAAATAGCATTAGTGTTTTGTATACTTATTTTTGCCAACAATTTTGCTTTCTTAATAAAAATGAGAACAATGCAGTAGAATTAGGTTGGAAGTCTCAAAGGTCTTGAGTCCCTCGATCTTCCTAAGGACAGGTAAGATACTTAAGGCAGCAAAGAATTAGAATTACTTTCCTAATTCTCCCAAACCACCAACAAAGCTGTAGCCTGGCATATCCCATTATGGAAGCCCATTATAGGGACATCCAAACCAGAAAAATAGATGGCCTACTTCCCAAAGAAGACTATTTATATTCTAAACAAGTGTATTCACCTTATTAAAGTCTATGCTTTTTTCACTAAATACAAGGTACGAGTCTGCCAGGAATTCTGGAACAAAAACCAGATCTTTTAGACTCCTTTATCAAAAGTTCCCAGTGTAAATTTTGAGTCCACTGGCATTAGCAGAATTCTTAAGTAGTCTCAGTATGGTCATGTTTTCACCCAAGATCTTTCCAAATTCTAGTCAACCAGGTTCCATGAAATTTTATGAGTTTAAAAAAAATTAAAACATTTATTCATTGCTTAGAAAATGCTGTGACATTTTCCTATGGAGCAGCCAATAATCATTCTACTCATGTGGAATGCCATCCACAGCTATGTGATTCATTGCCAACTGGCATAAAAAAAAAATGCATCACTTAAAGGCAAAAAAACCTTTGTCCTTTTGTTGATCGGTAATATGAGGCAGCGAAGTGTTGAAACAGTGAACATTTGTCATATATCACACAAATTCAAAGTCAAGTGTTGGAGACAGGGCAAAAAGCTGGTTCCAGATTTTCTGAAGATTTTTGCTGAATCATTCAGAGTGTAAAGTTAATGTCTGGCAGCTATAGTGAAATTTGCAATGGTTAGCAAGGTCCTTAAGGTAGAAAGACAGATGCTCAGAATGAAACTCAGAACACTAAGGAAGGAAACATCTAAGCCAGCCAAAAAATTTAGTAGACATAAGTCTAGCTGATATTCACCCTTTCTTTGAAATCTGGTTGCCTGCCTGCACCCTTGAGTTGGGTGATTCCATTGGAAACTAGAGTTTTCAGCAAGATTTAGTTTTTAGGCTTTCACCTTCATGCTTTGCTTTTTTTAAGAAAAAAAAAAAGTTTTTGTAAACTGCCCTGCTACAGTTACATGAGTTCTATGAAATGGGTAGTTTATTTGCCTAATTTTTTTGTTCAGTCTGGGCCTTTGTCATCACCATCTCAAAATGATTATCACAATATAAACAAACCTGGGAAATATAGTTCTTCTCATGGGAGAAAAATTAAATAAAGTAAGCTTCAACTATGGTACGTACAGGCAAATATTAGCTACAGTAAGACATTACTGAGATGGCTAATGGAACTACACTGATTTGTACCAGCTGAGACCTAGTTCAGTACATTCAGTCGAGTGATACCATGAGTCACTGCCCATGAGGGTTATTCCTTTGACCCACAGTACTTTTGAGGTGTATGAACCCTTATTATTAGGAACATCTGTTCCTGAAAGTGTGTCACTTAGCCCTAAACCCCTGAGCCCAGTAACTGAGCCCCACAGGTCATTGAGCAATTCAATCTCAGGGCCCTTGTTTCAGTAAAGATTCTTTCCAATAGTCCTTTACTGTCTTCATCAGCCTCCTCTACTGTAGGTTTCTTCTTAATGAGATTTTCCATACCTTTTCAGAATTATTTCAGTTCCAATCTTTCTTCCCTATAATTTTCAAGTCTCTCTTATGTACTCTTAGTGCTTACTATACAAACCCCATTTCACTTCATTAGCACTTAGAACTATTAAACCACTTTTTCCACCCCAAATGTCTGTTTTCCATGAGAGAAAGAGAGCATCTCAAGCTTAACCCATTAGTATCATTAATATGTTTTCAGTTTTTCATTCCTATCATATTGCTCACATTACTTAAGCTGATACTACTTGAAGTACGATTCTGGCTGGAATATGGACATGTTTCATCCTAGTTCATCTGCACCTGGTCGAATATGCGTTGGGATGTTTTTTCATCCAATTGTCCAACTGATGAAGGACAGTACCACAGGTAGCTCCTCCCCCCCAATATGTTACTTTGAGACACTTCTTCCTCTCAGTCACATAGGCAGATCTTATTTTTAATATATTTCATGTACTTAGATTGAAAAGAACTTACAGGTAGCAATATTCCAGGCTGATAACTGTTTATTCCTTCTGTAATCAGTTATATTAGGACTGTTATACTAGTTTAAATTAATCTAGCTTTTTTCTGCGGTGAAGTTTGGTATTCAGGCCATATCAAAGTTCACAAGATTTAAAATTAATCTTAGATTTTTCTATTTTCATCCTTTTAAAGTGAAATAAAGCTTTCCTTATATTGAGCAAAATGCTAGAGCTACTTACAAACTCCTCATCCGATTCACTGCTCCCACAATACATTCATCTCGTGCTTTACGTTATGCATTTTCCATCTTTAACAAAGGTGTTTATCACAACACTTCTCACTCTAAACTCTAAGCTGGTTGCCTCAGTTTTCGAAATAAACTCACAAACATTTTCTGATGTTATACCTCGCTTTTTACTTAAAGAGTGATCCAAAGCCTTTCCATAAAACACATCAAGTAATCACTGACACTTTGATAATACTTTGAACAGGTAACAAAAACATGATTAAGGATGATGAATTTTCAGTCCTTTCCATGTAATAATGGACTATAATACACAAACTGAAGGAGAACTTGTAAACTGGTGGGGTTTTAAATACAGCTGAGAATTAAAAAATACTCACCACCCAAACCAAAGGAGGAAACATGGAATCATTTAACACTGTTACAGCAACTTCCTTAAGTCAATGTTTTCCTAATAATAGTCATAATGCTTTCGTAGCCCAGAAAAGGAAAAGAAATAGCCTTAGATCTAATAAGATTTTGGAAAGTTACAAGCTGTTCATGTGTTGGATGTTATTGTAGTCAGAACTGGGCATGTCTGAAAATAACCATGTTTATCTCAGCCTTTTGGAAAAATCTGCTATGCTCACTTGCTTCACTGATCTCTCGGAGCTGGTATACACCTAAACAGGTCTGTCAGAAAGAAAACAGGCTTTCCAAACTCTTCAGGAGGTCTGTGGGACTTTAAAGCCATTTATTCGAAACTTATCTTTCAAAGTTAGTCACAGAATGTTTTTCTAGCTCATGTCCTCATTAATAGTTTTGAGGAAAGATATATAAAAGAGAAAGAAAAATGTTTAAAAAACCCCATCTTCCTGACTACATTTATATAACAGCACAAAGTTCAATATATTTTATATAGCAGAGACTTGTCAAATTGAGAAACAATTATTTTCACTGAAAAGAAAATAAAAAAAAAAAAGAAAGAAAAATCTGCCAAAGAACACATGATGGACGCGATCTCTTTTAACATATTTAAAACTGCTCACATCTCAATCCATGATAAATCTTGCAAAGATCTGTACTGCTGTCAAGTGGCTGCATTTATGTAAAGACGCAGAAAGACTCTACAGAAACCAGATATCACCTTCATTTTTACCATGCTCTGGACTACAGGGAACAAACTGAAGATAAGTACTCTTAAGTTCATAGGGACTCAGGTTTCTGTGGAAGATAGCACTAGAAAAGTCATATAATTTTTAACCAAAAGATCCCATTTCTTCCATGCAAAGAATCAGCTTCATGATGCTTCAGTGGGGATGCACCTATTTATTTGTATGACTTCAATAGTAACTTCTGAATCCAGAGGTAGATGTACCCGCCTTTTCTTTTTATCTGTATTTTTTGGATTTAGCTTCATTGAGAATAGTGGCTCAGGTCCCTGTAGATCAAATTAAAAAGAAAATATAATATCTGCACTTTTTAAAGAACATTCATATCTTTGATGATTTAATGGAGATTCATCCTCCTCTCCCCTCTTGAGCAAACAATGGTGTAATAATCACCTAATAGCTGTCTTCAGTCAGAGCGTTGTAATTACAGAAATAACCTAATAATACCTAGTAGCTTGCTATTTTTTATCATCAGTATAAGGTATCTTTCCAGATGACTATAGAATAGCTCTAGGCAGTAGTCTTTAAGTTTTGAAACTAGGCTGTGGAAGGAAACTAACATAAAGAAAAAGGTGTTATTACCTTTTACTTCTAGGTAATAAAGAAACATTTAGAAGAGTGGGCAAAGTTTTCCTTCTCTATTTTACATGGAAAAAAAAGCCGTTTTATGACCAACTATTACATTTTAAGGATGAGGCAGAGAGGAGGGAGGAAAATCAATTTCCATTTGGAAGATATTTAAATAGCTTTGTCATGGTCTGTCCAGAGATGCCATTTCAAAACATATCTGAAGTGACTTATATTTCATTTTCTTGCCATCTAATATTCATCTACTTCCAAAGTCAGCATGAAACTGATTATAATTTTAACAGGACTCCATCATCCAAAGACACTGGCTAGCATTTAGAAATTCCTAGTCAGTGAGCATATCTCGTCTTGTATTATCCAGATGCTTCAACCAGAGATTCGATTCTAGTCACTGTTTTCAAAAAAGATTCCAGTATAACTTTAGCCTTTTAGCACTGGCTGTTTAAATCATACCATAATCCAGGTTGGTTAGGAGCTATGTTTAAGAACTCCGTTCAGACGCTGCTCTCCTGCAAGCACAGGTCAAAGTTTCTACTTGGCATCAAACATTCCCAGCAAGTGTTGTTTAAGAAAGAGAGAAATGGAATATTCACAGTCCCTTGTAAAATAATTCTGAAGTTGTTACACATTTAGTGGGAACATCTGGATCCATGGATAAAAGAACGCAGCTGTCATATGATTTATGATTCCATTTTCCTGTCTTTACCCGGGGCCAATTTCAGTCTTTTTTTACTCTCACCCCCCACCTTTAACTCATATAACTTTGTCATTTTTAAAGTATTTTAAGATGGTTCTCACTTTCTGGCTGCCCCAATAAATCCACCTTGAATTCCTTATGCTTGTTACTGCAGTATCTGTTCAACTAACAGATATATTAGTCTTTGAACAGACACATTCCAAGCAGAGCTACTTTTTAATAAAAATAACAAAAGAATGATGCTTGAAATTGAATACAATTTTCACTTTTTAATTTTATGAGTTTGCACTTTAATATACTCATGCTTCTGTTAATTCAGATGAGCAATGTCAAAAAGAAAAATTAATGCTATTTTTATCCTATCAAAAGCTATGTCTTCTAATGACTCACAATATTTATGGAAATAATATGAAAAGTTACTTCTGATACCATTTTTCCTTTTTTCTTTATAAAAACATAAACTAATTGCATTCAGATTGGAAACGATTTACCATGGATCATTCAGCATGTTACTAGCAGATGTGGGAAAAATAATTCAGAGTGCAATTTTCTGACATTTTTTGTCTGAGCTCAGGTACATTAAAATTTGTACTATTTTAACACTATTTTAATTCTGCCTGTGCAATTTTAACAATACAATGTCCTTGTTGTGGTAAAACACAGGCTGGAATAGAGCTTCTTTGTATGAGGACATTACAAAGCACTTTAAAATCAATAGAAAGCTGTTTACATTAGAAGTTACATCAGTGTAACTATATAGTACCTGTATATAATACTGGGACAAAAAAGATGTCTGATCTTAAGATCAGACATTGATAATAGGGTAAAGATGGCTTAAATAGCTCCAAGTCTTTGAGCCCTGGGCTTAAAACTAGGCTGTCCTTGAAAGGTATTGTAAGTTATAACAGCCGCCTCTGAGCTATTCAGCATCAAGAGACCTGCACAGAATCACTCCCTGTGAGGATGCCAGGGCTTTTAAATTCACCAATGCCTTTCCGTTAATTGCAACATGCATAAGGAGAAATGTGTTATGCCCAGAATTAATTTGTGCTTAAATTATTTTGCAGGAATAGAATAACCGATTTAAGTAAATTAGACCATTCTTGATCTTTAACTGGGGAAAAATGGAATCCAGAAGTGTTTGTTCCAAAATCTGGAAAAGCTTAGTTAACTTTTAAAAGCATGTAGTTATAGATATAGGCATTTAGTGGTTTTTACTATGAGTATTTATTTGTAAATCATTATGCCAGTACATCAAAATACCACAGATCCTATGGGTTCATGATTTAAAGAAAAAATAAAATCCAACCAAACAGAAATTGCAAACAATTCTAAAAATACTCCAGTAAATGTTATTTTGATGACACTAAATCTTGTGTGAAATGTTTCGAAAAACTGGTTCAAATTTCATTAATTTCAGTTAATACTAACCTATTAACATTTAAGTGACCAAATCTCAGTCATGCCAGTAAAAATTCTGTACTGAGGTTAATTTAAGCTAAAACCCTTGATTTAAATCTTTGAAAAGTTCAGACGTGCGAAATAGGACAGCTGGATCTAAACTTCTCATCTTGTAGGACTCGCCAAACCTCTACATGAAAAAAGAAATAAATTTTAAGAATTTGCTTCGTTCTTCCTCCCCACTTTTTTAAGTGAAAATTCAAAATGTTTTTGAATTATTATAGATATATTTTAATAGAATAAGCAACTCTAGTATTTTTATCAAATGACTGAAAAAAAATCCTGTGGCCAAAGTAGAAATAGATAAAGGCAGTAATATGAAGGTAGATTAGATGTTATTTCACTTAAGAAATGAGAGATTCCTAAGAAAGGTCTATCCAATATCTTTGGGCATACAAACATGCCATGGGTAGTTTGTACCAGACAGTGCTAATCTTGATTGTAAACCATGGTTCAGCTTTTCTGCATGTGCAAGATAGTTTTGAATGAAGTTCATTTCACTGCACATCTAATTGCTTTGATCCAGAAAAGTCCAGAAATATTATTACACACTTATATCTATATGCACACAGATGTCTGTTATAAAACTGACTATCACTAAGAAGTCCCCTTTTTGGTAAAAATCTGAATCCTGGATCTGACTAACTGTGCTCGAATGTAATTTTTAAAAAAATTACTGGATGTAAATTGAAGTCAACTGTCTCTAGTAAATCAATAACGCTAAACTACTTTGTACAAACTGCAAATATGACCTATGCTTGTGGTACTTAATTTTTGTCTTCTTAAAGGGATATATGCTACATTAGAACATCTTCAAATTACAGCATACAGTTCAAAACACAGTCAACAAGCTTCCAAGCAATTAGGGGTAAGAAAAGACCTAGCACTAATGAAACTTGATATGCTTTTAAAAGGTGATATTTGCCTTCACTGACCTTCTGCACAAATCAGCAGGAATAGCACTTTAAGGAACTGATTGCAGCTCAGAACATTACCCAGAGGAAATGGTACAAATACTCCAAAGCAGTTACTGGAAACGCTGAAATAGCATGTCACTCCTTTCAAATCATATAAAACATTTAGCCTACAATGTTGTAGCTGTATTTTTTTAGGTCCACACATTTTCAAATTATTTCACATTCCCCCTCCCCCTTTTAAAAACGTAGAAAGGCTTTACTTAATGTCTTTTTTAAAAGGGTGCTTCACACATGCTTTCAGTCAGATACTTTACTGACATAAAGAGCAACAGCCATAGAATTTCTTTCTGTTAAAAGAAACTGCCTATGTGTATGGAGTTTATCAAGAATGGTCATTACATAAATAAAATGCAACAGATCTGCACTAGTTAACTTCCAAAAGTATTTAATATAGTGTCACACATGATATTACGAATACAGCTGAAAAGATAGGTAAGATAAATAAAAGGTAGGTAAGATTGAGCTTTACCTGAGATGGCACTAGTGACACAGAATTATAGACAATCTCTTCACAATTAAATGGTATGTTCAAGTCCAACCTTAGTCCTGCTTAGTTCACTAGCAGAGATATTGCATGGGAGTTCAGGAGAAACAGGTTGCCTCTTTTGAGTAGTTTAGTTTGAACAGATTAGTCAATAACCAGTAAATGCTGTGAATTTCTTGATTTAAATTTATACAGTATACTGCATTAAAATCGATTTTGTCTGAATAGTTCCAATTTATCAGACAATGGCTCCAAATGGTTCCGTATTACTATTATAGTGTCCGTAATTATTTACTGCTTCCTCAATCTTTCTTTAATTTTATCAGCTGTTATTTTAACTTTAACTCCCAGGTCACTGATAAAAATACTCAACAGTGCCAACCCGCTATAACTGCCTCTATTACCGCCTTGTTAAAACACCCTCACTCAATTCTGATTCTTCTATGACATCTATGTTTTAAGATCCCTCAGCTGGACATCCTGAATTCTATGGAATACGTTCTTTATCCTTGCAGATAAAGCAGCTCACATGATATGATGTCAAATGGATGTCTAAGCACGTCTAAGTATATTTTTTCTGTTCAAAATATGAAACAAATTCATCCTTTAATAATAGAATGAATCATGCTTATTTAGCAAGATGTATTTAAATATTGTACATTCACTAATGATAATTATTTCTCTCATTTCCTAATTATTTAGGAATATATGTCAAGCTCACTATGTGAGCTCAGTATGTGAGCTTGACATCTGTCTCACCAGCCTATAGTTGATTAGGTCATCCTGACTGCCCTTTTGGAAAATTATAATAATAAGTATTTGTTTACATTTATAGAATGTCCTTAGTATTTTAAAATACATTGATAATTATCATCGGGGGACTAGACTTTTAGTCATCTATCTGTTCACAAGATAAACAGTCTACTCAGCTGCTAATGGATGTGGAGTAGTTCATCACTTTTATATAAGCATATCATTCTTATTCTTTCAAAATAAAAATTAGGGAGATTTATTAAAAGCTAGCATTTTCATTTTTACTAAGAATGTTTTATCTTTTCCAGTATCTACCGGCCAACACTGTTACTAGTTTTTTTCACCTATTATATTTTAAAATGTCCTTTTTCTTGGGCCCTGAGCAATGTATTTTATCTTAATAGTCTTGTTTAATTTTTAGGAATTTTATTTGCATTTTAGTATGTGAAGTGCTATTGATTATTTTATCCATTTATAAACAGTTGCTTATTTTATAGCTGGTTTTGTTTTGCCTTTGAAATTTCATGCAAATTTAGTCAAAACTGTCCAACTCCGTGATGAAGACCCTACTAAGCAGAAAGATATCAGAAAATCATTTTATATTGTACGAAGTGCAGAACAGAAAACTCACTCTACAAGGAAACTTTTGGAAATGTTGTGTTTATGTGCTGGTTTTGGCTGGGATAGAGTTAATTCTCTTCACAGTAGCTAGTCTGGGGCTATGGTTTGGATTTGTGCTGGAAACAGCGTTGATAACACAGGGATGTTTTCGTTAGTGCTGAGCAGAGCTTACACAGAGCCAAGGCCTCTTCTGCTCCTCACCCCACCCCAGCAGCGAGTAGGCTGGGGGTGCACAAGGAGTTGGGAGGGGACACAGCTGGGACAGCTGACCCCAACTGACCAAAGGGATATTCCATACCACATGACATCATGCTCAGCATATAAAGAAGAAGGAAGAGGGGGGACGTTTGGAGTGATGGCGTTTGTCTTCCCAAGTAACTGTTACACATGATGGAGCCCTGCTGTCCTGGGGATGGCTGAACACCTGCCGGCCCATGGGAGGTGGGGAATGAATTCCTTGTCTTGCTTTGCTTAAGCGCACAGCTTTTGTGTTACCTATTAAAGTGTCTTTATCTCAACCCACGAGTTTTCTCACTTTTACTCTTTGGATTCTCATCCCCATCCCGCCAATGGTGAGTGAGTGAGTGGCTGCATGGTGCTTAGCTGTTGGCTGGGGCAAACCCACAATTTATGACAAAAAAAGAAAAAAAGCTTCTAAACTTCTAATCTCGCAAAACCCAAAACCTAAGGACACCATCAAACATTGAATAAGAGGTAAAAATACTCATATATTTTGTCAACATTATGTCTTTAATAACAATGAAATTTGCAAAAATCATGACTACTTTTTATTAGTGCTACTATAGGAAAATGACTTTTTCTTACTAGAGGTGAAACCCTGTTTCTAATAAGTCAGTGATGAAACTTCTAGGATTCCACCCAAACCAAGAGTTTAATTTCTCACGGGAATTTTCTACCTCATTAGAACTGGAAGAAAATAAGCTTTCTTATTTTTATGGTAAATTAGAGGAAACTGTATTTGTCTGCTTTCATGTCCAAGGAAGAACGCTTATTTTTGCCTTTATGTTTCCTCTATATGGAACAACACTTCCTTTTTGAACTTTCCAAAATGGTAGGTAGTCAGTTTAGGACAGCATGGTTAATTTTTAATGCACTGTTTACATCCTTTGTCTGACTGCTATGATCTTCCATCTCTCCAACTAAAAACTCCTAGCCTGTTGAAATGCTGAAGCTAAATTAATGATCTTAAAAGTCAGCAAACAGTAAACTGTACTTTTTTTCCCAACAAGTCACTAGGTTGGCTTTATTCACAAAGACCTAAAAGTATATCTTGGAATGAGAACCTGCAAAGAGCTCTTCCAGAGTTCAAATGGGAAAGTTCATTTTCAACATTCTATATAATTTTTCTCTTCTTTGATGAGATTACCAACAAATACTTAGCAAACATTTTCATCTGTGTAACAGAAAAAGATTAAAAACTGCTACCAGATTTTAGTTATTTGCAACTAGTCTTCACCAGAAATGAAGCATCCAATCTGGAGGTGCTTAAGGTATAATACCACCTCACTTCTCCATTGTCAATCCTTTTTCCTTCTTGCATTGTCTAGTATAATTGTGTCTTCGCTTGTTCGCTTTAAATGGGAGGCTTCAAGTCATCATGATAATTCAAAAACTCTATTGACACATCAAAGATCCTCTTGTAAAAACCAGTAATTCTGCTTAACAAAGATTCTGTACTTTAACACAGGAGAAGAAAAATTGTCCCAAGAAACTTGTCAATTTACCAGTTTGTGTTTGAGTATATGCAGCATGAGAGTACAATATAATTAATTGCTAAAACAGATCACAAGGGTTTAGGTTCCTGTACTGGTTAACATTATCAAGAGCCTGCTTTTTTTTATAATGTCAATCTTTTTTTTTTTTTTTTTTTTCCTCCTTGACTTGATTGGCAGAAAGACCCAACTGTTACAAACAGTGTTGAATTTGATGCCTTTACCATTGCTTAAGGGGGAGAAGTCAAAAGACAGATGGAAAAATCAAGTGTTGTAATGGTGTTTCTGTCATAATTTTTATGCAGACAAGACTGTCCATAATAAGCAACAGCCTGTTTAAACATTTAGCAAATAGACAAATATGATCTGTAAAGTGTGATTTTAAAAAGATTTTTTTTTTTTGCTTACACCACTTGTGGAAACTAGATTTGATTTTATGCTCAGTTTAGCAGGAAGAAGAGAACACGTTTTGCTTCCCCACAAGCACAAATAAATTGTAGACTACCTAGAAGGAGATACATTATAGAGAGGGGCATATATGGGAAGCAATAGGGGAACGCGAGCATTTCATCTGCTTGTAAAGGTACAGAGGAGTAAAGTGCAACCTGGTTCAGATAAGTCTAAAATCTACTTCAGTCTTTATACTACCAAGCCCTTCACTACTGAGTACTCAGAAAGCTTCACCAAAAGGTAAATTAACATTTTATGAGGTTACAATATACTTACTAAATAATTAATTTAATTATTTTTAACGCTTTCTTCTTCACAACTTCTCTACTTAGCTCCAATGGGAATGGGAAGTAATAAAACGCAAGCAGAAATATTACAAATACTGTAGAGCTCTGCCAGAGGGGGGCCAGTAATCCCAGTAACAAGTACAGATCAGCAGGATACTCGCCATATTCTAAAGGGCTCTGTTTATACACAAGAGTTGTACTGTTATGACTATATCAAAAGACTTATGTAGTGCAATCCCTTAAGTGTGGCTATGATTGCTGGCATAATGGTATGAAATTGCTTTCACTACTACAGTTTATTTATTCTTCTCCAGGAACTAGAACT
The DNA here is from genome assembly GCF_028858705.1 of Grus americana. NCBI lineage: Eukaryota > Metazoa > Chordata > Aves > Gruiformes > Gruidae > Grus > Grus americana. The sequence continues at coordinate 49,403,278 of NC_072856.1, read as the reverse complement.
GATATAACTAAGCACATAATTGCACATATCTCAGTTTAAAGGGGGAAAAAAAATCTTAGCCAACTGCATTTTACCAGTTAAAAAACTATGTTTAGACCAGACTTTAGCTTCCAACTGCAACAATTTTCATGTGGAATTTCCTTTAAGCAAGCAGTATTTTATTTCTACTCAAACTAGGAACTCTAGTACACAGCAGACTGTGATTATTTTCATTTTTTTTTAAACTTCTCAGATTGCTGTTTGTATAGCTTAGCTGTATATAAGGGGGAGAATTGCTAATTCCCCCCAAACTACCAAAACAGGATACAATTCTTATTCCCTTTCCTACTGTTTCTATAGCAGGGAAGCCATTTAACAGGGAACTCCTGGGAAGAACGGAGTTGTCAAAAACATTGTAGAAGACCCATGAAGTTGACCCACTCCTCTTGTTTCCACCACAGAGGACAAGCACTCTACTTTGATCAACAAAAAAGAAAGTGAAGTCTTTGTAGAGAACTTATATGAATATTGTTTCATAAAGACATGATCTGGATATACGTTAGTAACAAGGAAATGGCTTCCTTCAAAGTCTATCACTTATTCAAGTAAGAGACCTTGGTGTATATCTTTTATATGATTCTGACTTGTGACATTGATCACATCAAGTGCTCAAGAAACATTGGGGCATATTTTGCTGCTCTTTACAGCAGAATTTGACTGAGCTCCATATTGCTATTGTATCTGTGCCTCACACCCTTTAGGTGACTCCTATTACCAGTCAGAAAAGGTGCAAAGAATGTGTCTGTCAGGAAAAAGGAAGTGAACGGGTGAATTCCTTCACACGTGTTATTATATGTGTGTTAAATTTGTACCTATACCAAAGTGTAAATGACTGTCTTGTGCTCACAAATATATTTATGTTTCTGCGAATAGTTTAATGTGTTTATACTGAAACAGATACATGTGTTATGTCTGTTGTAGGGGAAAGGTATGAGAGTGTGTTATGAAGTGTTTATAGACATGCCTAATAGGAACATTGAGATAATATATTTTGATTGAACTATTCATTCTCAAAACCAGGATATTTTACTATAAGTGTTTTACTTTCAGTGTTCTTTTATGTAGGCAATCTTTCAGGTACATATTTCTCTGATTACTTGTGCTGACACAGAGACAGAAAGAGAAAAGCTAAAAACATTGTTGCGTTTTTTTTCCCCTCTTAAAACATCTGTTTTGACACTTTTTCTTCTTTTTTTTAAAAAAAAAGTTCCAGGATTGTTTTGGTTTAGTTCCATGCAGAATAAAAACAAATGTCATACACGGAGAGTTTTCATGCACCGAATCATTATTCTCCAGCAGGTTACAGCTATGGTGTGAGTGTGTGTCATGTGTGTAAATAAAGCACAAAGGGAATGAGATATTACTTTAAATGCCTTCACCTATGCAAAGACTAAATAAAAAATGAACAAACACACATTGTAAAAAATAAGAAACTGGATAAGGACACCCGCATTTGACATGAAAAGGAGAAAGATACAAACAGCCCCAAGCCTCCAGGTGCAGGGAATCAAACCAATGCTGTCTTGCATTCCAGCCACATCTTTTATTGCATATAGAGTATAAAAGACATGTCTCTCTAACACTTTGCAGCAAGTGGCCGGTCATTACTAATTCTTCTGGTATTCATTGTAGGGTGATAACAATCGTGATGACCTAACTTTGTTTTACATGTGGGATTATTTACTATTCTGAAAAGGCCTGGACATTGGATTCAGAACTATGCAGTAGCATCAGCAGTATTATATTCTGTGCTAAAGGGGTTTTGTGGTAACTCAATCACAGAACTGTGCTCTGGCTGTTACTTTGCATGGTAGAAGAGCCTTCAGTGGGGTACAAATGGGGTTTGGGGTTCAGGGTTTTATTTCAGTCTCTGAGACTAGCAGAGGCATCAAGCCAGGAACTACAGCCGCTGAGGTTTCTGGCAACCGTCTCTGTTATCTGAGAGAAAGCCAGTCCTGGTACTATTTGAACAAAGAACATACAGCAGTTACAAAGATTCTGTGGAGTTTATGTCAAGTGTCATTTGAATTGCCCAGGAGTGTCCTGGGCACTTCAAATGTCATTATCCACTTGACCTTGGCTACCACTTAAGAAGCATGTGGACCTTCCCTGGGTCTTGAGTCATATATACCAACCCACAGGGACAACTCAAGTATCCTAGCATCTCTGCAAAGCCAGGGAATACCTGTGCTTATGTAAACTGAACAGAGCTTCCCCTGTTCATGTCATTCAGCAATAATTTTAAGGCTGAAGCTTCTGGTCATTAACAATTCAGAAGGCGCTGTTCTGTAATATTAAGAGAATGAGCAGCTATAGCTTGATTTTTTGCAAACTACAAAGGAAAAGAGTCTCTTTATAAAAGCAAATTTTAAAATGTTTGAAAAGTCAACTGAAAGTCATGGGTTCTTGTTTGTTTTCTAACACTGCTATCAAAGCAGCTTTAGAAGTTGGAGCAAAGAAGTACCGGGAGTTGGATCCTTATGGGTCCCTTCCAACTTGAGATATTCTATGAAGTATCTATATGCGATAGGTTTAACATGGGTGGTGGGTTGACCTTGGCTGGATCCCAGGTGCCCACCAAGCCACTCTCTCACTCCTCTCCTCAGCAGGACAGGAAGGGGAGAAGAATAAGATGGAAAAAACCTCATGGGTCAAGACAAAGGCAGTTTAATAAAGCAAAAGCAAAGGTCGCACGCAGAAGCAAAGGAAAACAGAAGATTTATTCTCTGCTTCCCATCAGCAGGCCATGTCTGACCACCTCCTGGGAAACAGGGCTTCAATACATGTAGCAGTTACTCCAGAAGACAAATGTGGTAAAAAACAACTGCACCCCCTTCCTCCTCCTTTCTCTTAGCTTTTATTGCTGAGCAGACACCATATGGTATGGAATATCCCCTGGGTCAGTTTGGGTCAGCTGTCCTGGCTGTGTCTCCCCTCCCAAGATCTTGCCCACCCCCAGCCTACTGCTGAGGGGGAGAATCTGGGGAGACAGCCTTGGTGTGTGCCAGCACTTCTCAGTAATAACCAAAACCCCGGGGGGTTATCAACACCTTGCTGGATGCCAATACACAGCACAGCACTGTGAGGGCTGCTATGGGGAAAATTAACTCCAGCTCAGCCAGACCCAATACAACATAACAAGATGCTCATTTATTTTTTTTATTTGAAATTTGATGAGGTTTAGATGCAACTTGGGTGTGTAGAACTTGAAGTGTAGAATCTCAGATCAAAGCACTTGGTGCAAATATTATTAATTTTGGTGAGGTAGGTTTCTGCCTGAGGCTATAAAAGAGATCAAATCACTTCTGTGCCCTCTCTGCTTTTTGCTTTTTTCTTTTTCCCCTCTTCAAAGCTCAAAAAGGACAGAAAATCTCAAAACAGCCATAAACTCTGCTATGAAGCACAATGTTGGCGTGGTCACATAACCCTGAACCATTTTCTCTAGTTTAGATCCTGTATAAACTACTACAACATGCACTTTCTTCATGCTATGACTGTTAAAAGAGGAATGACAAGTTCAAAGAATACACAAAGAAAGAAAAGTTTTGGGTGGAGAAGAGAAATGAATCCTATTTATACCTCACTTCACTTCTGTGGCAAGAGTAAATGAGTTTTAACAGAGGTATAATTACAACTTACATATTCTTCTGGGATCTTTGGGGTATGGTTTTTGAAGGACCAATACAGATACTTAGAAAACTTGTGGTCTGATCCTAACCAACAGCCTGAAAGCTGGCATTCCAAATGCTTGAAGTCATCTGCAGGATCAGTGCCCAATCAACACTTGGGTTTCTCAGTGAAGCCTCTCTGTTTTACTGTTGTGAATGGGATCATGTTTTGTTTTCTGTATACAATATATTTTTTTTGGTATACACAATCAAACTGAGAAATTAACATCCACATGATGGCCTCAGTAAACATGGCCGGATACTGCTGCACTGTGAATGGAAAACCATAGAACCACATTTGAATGCAGGTGGTTTATTTATGAAAGCATTCTGTGACCCATGATATATTCAAAGCTCTAGTTAGTGCTAAAGAAGCCCAGCAGAGATAAAGGAAGTACAAATTCCATAGTCACAATCCAACATACTTTACAGAAAGATTATACAATACCTTGCTTTACAGTATTCCCAAGAGAATTGTATCACACAATAATTTGCATGACTAAAATGAAAAAAACACTTTTGAGGAAATATATGTTTCTGATCATTGAAACTCTATGGCCTATCTGGTTCAAGTAAGACATGGCAAAATATATTTTACTTATTAAAACCTTTTATAAAAGACTTAATAGGTATAAAGTCTTTGGAGGGCAACCAATGGTAATTATTGATTATAACTGGCACATAGTTAAATAAGGAAACATTTTCAAGGCAAACTGGCAGAAGCACTGTTTGTTTTAGCACTGTAACAAATGCAGTTCAGAAATCCTTGCGGGCTTGTGAAGAGTTTTATTTTTTCTTTTCCAGAGTGCAAGCAAAGTGGCAGTACTTCATTAATTCAAGATAAAAAATAAAGTTTGCCTTCTAGACACACAGAGATGATGATGTCGCCTTGCTTACCAAGAACTCAGTCTCAGGCATGCTTTTTTCCTCTCTGGTAACAGTAAGTGTACAGAGCACTTAAAGGTTGCCAAGAAGTACAATAATTCCCTCTAAACCACGTATTTCTGTACTAACATTGACAGATATATTTGAGAGGACTGCGTAAGGAAGAAATGGAAATATTATAGCATTTCCACAGAACATCTGCAAGAAGTTTTGTGACAAAAGCTTCAAAAATACAAATTAAACATTATAAGGAAGATTTCTGAAAATTAATTCTAGTTTAGGACTTCACCGTGGTGAATTCAAAAAACCTTCATAATTGGTGAAAGCAGATGCAGCAAAACTAGAAAATTTTACTGGGGAACGTAGTTGAGCTGATGGCAGTCAATAGACTCAGTTGCAGTAGCATCTGCTTTTAGTTTTCAGCTCTATCATAACAGATAGATAGGTGATGCCATGCAATGTGCCCTCGTGGCCAAGAAGGCCAAGGGTATCCTGGGGTGCATTACAAAGAGCGTGGCCAGCAGGTCGAGGGAGGTTATCCTCCCCCTTTACTCTGCCCTGGTAAGTGGCCACATCTGGAGTTCTGTATCCAGCTCTGGGCTGTCCGGTTCAAGAAAGACAAGGAACCACTGGAGAGAGTCCAGCAGAGGGCTACAAAGATGATTAGGGGACTGGAGCACCTCTCGTGAGGAAAGGCTGACAGAGCTGGATCTGTTTAGACTGGAGAAGAGATGACTGAGAGGGGATCTTATCAATGCTTATAAATATCTAAAGGGCGGGTGTCAAGAGGATGGGGCCAGACTCTTCTCTATGGTGCCCAGTGACAGGACAAGGGCACAAACTGGAACACAGGAAGTTCCATTTGAACATGAGGAAAAACTTCTTCACCTTGAGGGTGACAGAGCACTGGAACAGGCTGCCCAGAGAGGTTGTGGAGTCTCCTTCTCTGAAGATATTAAAAACCCACCTGGATGCGATCCTGTGCAACCTGCTCTAGGTGATCCTGCTCTAGCAGGGGGGTTGGACTAGATGATCTCTAGAGGTCCCTTCCAACTCCTACCATTCTGTGATGTCTCTCTAGTATCTTCTACACAGCAAACTTTCAGAAGCAAAAACAAATTAAGGTGCTGTATGAAATGTGAACCAAACTGTGGATTTCTAACTAAATTTTTATTTGTTATCAACACAAAAACCAATCCCTCTTTATAAATAAAGCAGATTTTAGAAATATATTACCTATTGAACTTATATACCAGATGGAGTTACTTTCACTACCTTATCTGTTTCCCCTTCTATCCTACGTTTTGTTACACTTGCCTGTGTTTTATAAGTTTGCAATTAGGTTTAGACTCTACAGATGGATATATAGTAAAGAACCTGGGCACAGCAGGGTTTTTTTTAGGCAAAGATTTTCAGGATTCATATTTGTAATCTCTTCAAGGCACATATTCATTATTACTATTATTTGATTCCAGTAACCCAGAGAACCCATATTAACAGATGCTTTTAGGAGGAGGCTGTGGGGAACCGTATTGGAGGCCTTGGAGAAACCCAGATAGACAATGTCCACCACTTGCCCGACATCAACCGAGAAGATCACTTTGTCGTAGAAGGCGATTGGGTTTGTCAAGCACAATTTGCCCTTAGTGAATCCGTGCTGGCTTTTCCCAATCATGTGCTTCATTTGATTTGTGATAGCCCTCAGGGGGATTCGTTCCATAACTTTCCCAGGGACTGAAGTTATGGAACTCATGGGCCTATAATTTCCTGGATCCTCCTTTAAGCCATTTTTGTAGATGGGGGTGACATTAGCCTTCTTCCAATTTTCTGGGATGTCCCCCAATCTCCACGACTTCTCAAACATTATGGAGAGTGGCCTCACAATGACGTCAGCCATCTCTTTTAGCACCCTTGTGTGGATATTGTTAGGGCCCATCGATTTGTAGGAGTCAAGCTCCTGTAACAGTTCACACACCAACTCTTCCTTCACTGACAGTGGGTCTGTGTTTGCATCAACCTGGATTTTTGTTCCCAAGGCCTGGGGCCCAACAGTGCTGGTAAGTGCAAAAGAAAGTGTTGAGAACCTCTGCCATTTCAGTGTTGTCGGTGATTAATTCACCTCTCCTGTTTAACAGTGGGCCAATATTTTCCTTCTGTTTCTGCTTGTTCTTATCTATTTATTATTAACCACTGACGCAAACATAACGCTAGATGAATCACTGGCAACATACCTATGCGATCTGTCAACTGACTTAACTCCATGGGCATCAGCAGAGTCAAACTGATTTACCTCAACTGCAAATTTGCCCTATGGATCACATTTCAGACACTGTTTTGCTTATCAAATATGAAAAGAAACATTTTACCTACTAAGAAAAAGGGACATGGAAACATCAGCTAGCTTCATGAGTGCAATAAAAAGAGTATTTAGGTAATTAGCAAAGGAGCAAGTCTTTTCAAAGAATAAGTTAAAAATGCAATCTATTTTCTGAAACGTTGCTTAATTCCTGCCCCTTATCTTAGCACTGGCTGCATAATCCTCACTACATGATGCTATTAAATACTGTATACCTTCACTTGTTTTGAGAAATCTGTAGATGCCTTTACATGGGTGAAAATAGTCACAAAGAAAACAGCATATACTTATAATTCACACAGAAAAGCACATAGTATTTAGTTGTGCATGTCAATCTCTCTTTTCATTCTAATGAGATGTTTCATGCAAGTATCTGTTCTTTCTATTTCCCAGTATGAAATAAAAACCAACCACAAAATCACCACCTATCAAATATAACCAGCAAGTACAAGTTTCCTTACAACAGACTTTGAGTACTTTCACAATGCCAGCCCTGAATTTGCAGTAATGCCAGCAAAACACCATTGGGTGCCTTAAACCTCTTAAGTGAAAAATATGTTATCCATTAAAATGCCTTATGACTATCCATACTACATCTTAAAAAATACTCTGTTATGTTCCTAGGGATGAAGTTTACTGAACTCCAAATAACACATTATCCAAGGTTCAAGCAACCAAGGGGATACTAAGCAGACATTTGATACTGAATACTGTACTTTTGTACATTTCTAAACTCATATCATAAATGGTCCCTGCCAATAAAGACAGCATGAGAAAGATTTGTTTGCTTACCCTCTGCAGTCTGAGAAAGTACTTAGGCTGAAGTTAAAGGCTAAGGAACTTAAAATTTTTATCTCCCAGTGAATTTCAGGGCTTCGTAACACCTTTGTCCAGTTGTGAACAACACATTCTGCAAAAAGAGAAAAGGAAAAAACCACATGAAAGTCAACTCAAAAGCATGCATAAAACTTCAATTATACTTAATTTACGCATGTTTTAAGTATTGTAATCAACTGTAACTCGAGCTACATAATGCTTTTAGATGCTTATTTTATGTTAAATGACAATATTAATAATTATCAAAATAATTTTGATAATTTAAAAAAATTACTTATCAATTGGAAATGTTTTGAAGAAATAATTAAATACTGCAGAGCATTATATTTTTCAGCACAGAATAAACCAAGCTTGCATAAATTACCTGCATTGGCTCTCCTTGGATTATAATCTCGACTGCGGGAAAAGTAAAATATCAACCAAAACTAAGATAGTTATCCCAGGAAATGATGTCCTGATTATTAAACTGCTCCTACTTTCAAGTCACTATTCAGGTTCAAATGAAGCAACTAATGAGACCACTAGACAATGCATAATCTTGGGTAATGAGCAGCCAGATTTTATTTAATAGCTTCTTTCCAGTCAGCTAACTGGGGGACAGATGGTCATTTCTGTGGAGTATTGTAAGAGTTAGTCACTTAACATGGAATTTCAAAAATCTCTTTCTGGAAAACATAACAGTCACATATTGTCCAACAGAACTGGTGCCATTGCGTGGAAGTTAGCAGTACTTTCTCTTTTCCTCCAGGGCATTGCTTTACACTTCACTAATTCAAATAGAAGCTGTGTGGCAAAAGCCACAAATCATAGGATCATAGAATCATTTTTGTTGGAAAAGACTTTTAAGATCATCAAGTCCAACCATTAACCTAGCACTACTAAGTCCAACCACTAAACCATGTCTCTTAAGTCCCACATTTACGCATGTTTTAAATACGTCCAGGGATGGTGAATCAACCACTACCCTGGGCAGCCTGTTCCAATGACTGACAATCCTTTCAGTGAAGAAATTTTTCCTAATATAATCTTAGGTGCAACCTTGAAGAAGTAATCCAATTAAATCAATTTGATATTTATTCAACCTTGATGTGCCTGTAGCATCATTTGTTATGTGAGCCTTTCAGACTTCTCAGCCAACTTAATCCATTTCATTCTAATGCTTTTCTCCTGTCTTTATTTCCATACATCTTCATTACCAACACTCCAGTTCAAGCTGCTGCTGAAGGGTTAAGCAGGAGATATTTATTAAATGTAAACTCAAACAAATGTTAGCACAGAGCAGCTACTGGAAGTACAGAGATAAAAGGCCATTTGCTGGCTTAATTAAAATTAATCAGAAATAATGGACTGTCTTGAGGAGGAATAATATAAACACATAACACTAATCTCACAAGCCCAAATTATACAATAATTCAAGACTCCAAGTCTCATTGATTTAATACAGTATTTAGGGATAGAGGGTTTAGAAGAGATCAGAATGAGTTCTCTTACATGATAAAATTCATAACTCTGATTCAAAGTCCTACTGTAATGTTTTAAAACAATTCATAATTAGAGTTTCCTTATGACATCGATATCAGTTAGAAAGGCTTTCATAATGTGATCTTAATAGGCTATTAATACCAGGACAAGATTAAGGGATTTGTTCTATCCTTCAGGAGTGCATGTAGCTGCTGCTAAGACAAATGGAAAGTATCTATTCATATTGATAACCGTAAGACATGTTCTTTGAAGTTCACACCCATCCTTCCATACAGAGTTGGGAAAAACTAACTGCCTAAGATAGACTGACATTTCTTAACTGGTCAAATCCCTTTTCTAATCTTTCTCATAACTATCTGGTTTTCAATTTTTGCGACTGTTCTGAAACCTAATGTCCCCTTTTCCCTCTATTTGCTACCTCAGTTTTCAAATATCTATATTGAAAGAAGTAACTGGTTTGGCTTTTTTATTTGTTTTTGGGTTTTGTTTGTTTTAGAAAAAAAAAACCCACAAAGCAAAACATGTATTTGCTAGAATATTGCTGTCGTGGTTTATCTGGTTTTGTTGAGATATTGGGTCCCGTGTGCTGAGTACATTATAGATGCTTAAAGATATTGTAAGCAAGAAAAGCTTATAGAATCACAGAATCATGGAATAGTTTGGTTTGGAAGGGACCTTTAAAGGTCGTCTAGTCCAATCCCCCTGCAATGAGCAGGGACACCTTCAACTAGGTCAGGTTGCTCACAGCTCCATCCAACCTGTTGTATACATCTTGCAAAACGCGCTTAGTTCTTAGACTTTTTACATCAGTGTACTTCAGAAAATTAATCCCAATTAACTAGATTACTTTTACCTTATTACATGGCTGTGTAAACACCTTGGTTCAGAATTAAAATAATCTTAATTCAGTTTATCTTAATTTACCTTGGAAGTAGATTATGTTAAATCAGATTTAGGTCACTTTAATTTTGAGGGAGAGTATTCACATAATTGTTTATGTGGTTTAACTAATGCAATTTAAATTCACACTTTTAGTCCATTTAAATTATTTATTCCCCTGTGTCCTCACGTAGACAGACCTTTCCTCTTCTTCCCATGCTGTTGTTTTAAAAGCTCCTATTGTCTCTCACACACCTATAGGATTGGGCAGAGTTCATTGCATTTCTACCAGGCTATTTTATAAGCCTATCTGTTTGCTCCCTCCTATCATGCAATAAATAATTGATGTATGTAAGTATAGGATCCCTCTTCCTTCTGGATTATTTCTGTTCCTTTATGAAGACTCACTATTACTAAGGCATTTGTAAGGAACAGTTACAGCCCTTAGGGTACCACAGGCTGACAGAAGTTGTCATGTTCTTGTCATTTAAGAGTTTGAGCCTATGTAAGATTGTCCAGAAGAAGTCACTGCTGATACTATAACTTTGTCCCTGATGCTCTTAATGAAATTCTAACAAAAACATTTGCTGACAGCAGTCACATTATTTTGGGTGTACTGTACTTTCTTCATAAACACAGGTCATCAGCTCATTGGTATACTGGCCAAACCATGCCCTCTAAAACAGAAGATTGTCAGGGACCTCCCAGATCATCAAGTTTACTCATGGTATCATAGGCATTAAAGTTGGACAAGTTGTTTGTCTCCACTATTCCTAGTAGGAGGCTGTTACAGAAATTCAGGGCTCTGATAGACAGATATCTTCTAATACCCTGCCTAAATATACTGATGAATTGATAATGTGCCTTTTGTATTGTTCTTTGTGGACTATACATCTCTTTTTATCCCAGGATAATTCATGGAGAATCATCCCTGATTAACCTACATTTTACTGCACTAAGCCAGGATCATAAATTTTCCTTAAGCGAGATTATGATTGCAATAGCCATTCTAAGCATATGTTCCAGTTTTAATTCATCTTTACTTTTCCATTCATTCAAAACACGAAGATTTTATATTAGCTATTTCAAAAACGTTATTACTACCTTATCTTTAATGACAACAGCATTTGGCTAGTGATAAGATCAGGTGTCCCCTTTTTTCAGACACAAACTTCTTCATAAAAGAAGCTAAACCTAATTGTATCTTGCATTCAGTAGGCCTGTGAGGGCTTGGTCCTTGATCCAGACAAAAGCTCAAAAGAAATTAGGAAACTTCTTTACATTGCTAACTGCATAGTTATTGATTACAGTCCGACCCTGAATATTTCCTGAATTCAGGTCAAGCATGGAACAATCTCCAAATATTTGTATTGTATTGTTCTGAGATGCAAGAATAATGTAATACAGAAAGTTAGTCTAGCAAAGAAAGAGGATTAGTCAGATTCCTTTTTCTCATGTATTCCTGGCACCAATACGTGACTGTAAAAGTCTGGAAAAACAATACAGTGATTTATTCAAAGAAGAGTTATGAAAAGAATACACATTAGCTACTTTTGAAATAAGTATTTATCCTATTAAATACTTTCTATATAATAAAACAGCACTAAGTTTACATTACTAGCCCTTACTGAAAACAGTCACCTGCGCTATCTTCTAATTATTATTTTAAAGAAAGATTGCAACAGCTGGGACGTCTAAAATTTTACATAAATGTACTTGCAAACTCCATTTAAACCTTTTACTAACATACGAACAGAATTAGTATTTGCTGAAGAATAATTCTGATGCTCTTGCTTGACAGAAAAACAAATAAAAATATAAAATAAAGTACGAAAGTCACAACCTTACACTGTTGTTCAGTCATGCATTAATAAAGAAGCTTAGCTTAACCTCCGCAAGAAACACAGTATATAAGAACTGGGTAATGCACTTCCTGAGAATGAAAAAAGTTTCATAAGGGACACAAGCCCAGGCCAACACAGGAAAGTCAAATTATGCCATTGGAAGAGGAAATCCCTTCTCTAGTAAACATTCCCATCATACCAGTTCAGGCCCCTGTAACAACAGAATTTACAGCAAAACATGTTTTGTCACACAAGCGTCAAATTCTTATGTCTAGCATGCCACTATGGTTATTTTGGTTTATACTAGAAATGGGTTTCAGATCAGAAAAAAATAAACATGTTTTATTCACCCTCATTCAAATTTAGCCACTCAGGTTTTATTCCAAGTTAGATATGATGAAAAAAATGCTCATTTTTGGATTCCCATTTGTAATTAAAAAAGGAATCTTGGAAAATTATCTGTTTTAAAGTTACTTCTGTTGATTGGTATCCACATTGAACTGCATAGCTGGTAAGATTTCCTCTCTCAGGTTCATAGCTAAACCCAGAAGAGTTAATCGTCTTCAGGTAAAGGACTTTAATTTTTCAGGATAGGACTTGTAACGCTGGAGTCCTTGTCTATAGCGGAGATACTCCATGCTACCACTGTCCAAGACCAAAAATAGTCTGTATTTAACTGAAGTCTACATGACTTCCATATCTCAAAGGATTCATTATGCAAATTAATCACCTTTAAGTTCTTGCTGACTGATAAAACACAAAATATGTAAATGAGGGAGAAAAAGCAGCAGTTTGTTTGGTGGTTTTGTGGGGTTTTTATTCCTTGGATAAGTCAAGGCAGCTGATAATGCCATTCCTTTTAGAGCGCCTTCAAATCCTTTCATTCTGTATCTCTCTGCCTTTAGTTTTCCCAAAGCAGAGCTCTCAGAAAAATACTGTGGCTAATATGGAAACATTAGAGTACCCAAAAGATAAGCAAGACTCATGATTAGAATGCTAATTAAAAAAAAAAATAATAATTCCATTACAAAAGTGGTGATGCCTGAAATGGGTTCTGGAATGATGTTATGAATCATTCAGTTATAAACACATATTGAACTTTTCTACAGAGTAGAAAGAAATATGTGTCCACTCCTATTTATCTCAGGATGCCATCAGAGTCTAATATCCTTTGCATTGCTTAACAACAATGTTACAAAACTATGAGTGGTTATTGTTACTCAGTTTTAGCTTTGAACCCTTCTTCTGTCCACTAATAAGAAAACCTCCCATTCTACTCTGAAACACAACACACGCTTTCTTCTTGTCTACATCTTCTTAATGTTCTTGCTCTTAATTAGATATTATTAAACTCTGCACATTTCCTAGAAGTCTTTATTGTATGAAGTTATTTATTGTTACTGCCATATGATATGTTCCAAACTTTCTATTTTCAGAAATGTTTGGGTTTTTTGTTTTTTTTTTTTTTCAAAGATCACTTAAACTTCCTAATTTACAGTATACAATAGGTACGATACCTCATTGTCTCTTCAGGAAAAGTCATTTTCCCTATAAGAATGGCAGTTTTATACTGGAACATCCATAATAAAAATATTTCAATGCCTCAGGAATGTAAGCTATGCTTTTTCCTGTGTGTGGTTGGCATTCTTGTTAAAGTGGCAGCTCTTTCCCTAGCCAGGCTTTCTTGGAAGATGAGAGTCAGCATAGCTGTACAGAATAACGTGATGCAGAGGATAATAAAGAGGTATAGACTCTTAGCACCTTTGACAGCCAGAAACCTACAGCAATCTTGCACCTGGAGAAGTTGTCTCAGGAGAGCCACTTAATGAAAATGCACTGTAATTGTGAGAACATGAATTGTTCAGCAAAGCTTTATTGCATCTTTCCACTATTTTTGGGCTGTCTTCAATTTCAGCTAGAAGATTGAACATGGGAATCTCTATGCACCTTTCAGAAAGCAAACTGCAAAGTGAATCACCAAGAAAAAACAGAACAATGATCTCCAGTAACATAATTTGCAAGTCCAGATAGAATCCATCCAAACTGATGGAATTAATCCTCAAAACATTTTCATGAAGAGCAAGGACATCCGTTCGCACACAAACAAGTATTACATGAAGGGAAAATATGACTAATGCTGTGTTTCATCCCTCCTATTACAGTCCCATACCTCCTTCCCCCATTTCTCCGCATTTCTCAGTTTCAGATTCTCTTTTAATGCTGATGGTACTAATGGAGCTGGCAGAAGTGCTCACCAGGCCACTTTCCATCATTTATCAGCAGTCCTGGCTAACTGGGGAGGTCCCAGTTGACTGGAGGTTAGCCAACGTGACGCCCATCTACAGGAAGGGCTTGAAGGAGGATCTGGGGAGCTACAGGTCTGTCAGTCTGACCTCAGTGCTGGGAAGGTTATGGAGCACATCATTTTGAGTGCCATCATGTGGCACGTACAGAACAACCAGGTGATCAGGCCCAGTCAGCATGGGTTTATGAAAAACAGGTCCTGCTTGACTACCCTGATCTCCTTCTTCCATGACAAGGTGACCCACTTAGTGGATGAGGGAAAGGCTGTGGATGCCATCTACCTAGACTGTAGTAAAGCTTTTGACATCATTTCCCACAGCATTCTCCTGGAGAAACTGGCTGCTCATGGCTTGAACGGGCATACTCTTCGCTGGGTAAAAAAATGGCTGTATGGCCGTGCCCAAAGAGTTGTGGTGAATGGAGTTAAATCCAGCTGGCGGCCGGTCACAAGTGGTGTTGCCCAGGGCTTAATACCGGGGCCAGTTCTCTTTAATACCTTCATCAATGATGTGGATGAGGGGACCAAGTGCACCTTCAGTAAGTTTGTCAATGGCATCAAGTTGTGAGAAGAGATGAGCACTTTCAAAATGTCTTTGTAGCAATGTTAAATTTTTTAGGTAATAAATCTGTGAAAGAATATGTCTACTCTTTACAAAGTACCAGGAACTTGGAAGTCTCAAGAAATTCACCTTTGCTATAAACTGGAAAGATGAGGTAACATCTGCACCTAAATGCTAATTTACGGCTCACCTGATTTGACATAACACTAAAATTGTTAAGGGATTTGGGGTATATTTTAACAAGAGTAGAATCAAATTTGTACTAGTAGTTTCAGACAACTGTTCAGTGATAATATATCAAGGAAAAGGTTGGGTTTGGATCTTGGACTCAAAGAAATTTCACATGAAATTAGCTTCATAAGACTAAGTTTTTACTTTTTTTTCCTCTCTTTTTTTTTCTCAGCTAATGAATCTACATATTAACTTGCAGGCTTCTTTCTGTTTTGAAGTGGAAAACTCTCTCCCCCAAGACATTCAATTCCTTGAAGAAAGGTAAAAATATTAATTTTAGTTGGATGTTTCTGTAGCTCATGGAGACATAGTCATATGGTAGACTATCCAAGCTCTTAATCAAAATATGGAACATCTCATGTTTCCATCCAGAATACAAAGCAGACAGCTAGGCTCAGATTCTCTGCTATGTTAAGAATGAGGAGGTACCAGTAAAATCTAATTAAGTTCTTTGATTAAAGAATAGATGAGATTCTATTCTACTGAATCCCCTCTTTTTTCCTTACTAAATTGTTTCAGACATAATCTATGCTTTCACCTTTCTGCCCTCTTCTAAAAACTGAAAACAGTAACTTCATCTACCCAGATGTTGGGTTTGTCTGTTACCAGTATCCAGTTTATCCACTGATCAGATAAGTGGTATGACACTTTTGAGAGTTCAGCTAATTTTTTAGCACAAATAATAACCAGTCCCCTTCTCCACTTTCTTTTTCTAAATTTTACTAAGTAGATGACAAAACCTGATACTTAAGACGTTTTGGGTTTTTTTAAATCTCTTACACAACTACTTGCGGGCCACAGAACTGTTCAGTAGTGACTACTGCAAGACAACAGTTGATGTAATGAAATTAATTCCAAATTATTATAGATGTTATAAACTGTGAATTGATACACAAATTAGTTTATGAGACATTCAAATTATGAATTCTTATTAGACTGTAATATTTCTGACTCACAACACACCAGCTGCTAAAATTAATTTTACAAATTCCTGTGATGTTTTTAAGGGTATGTATCTTTAGCAAAGCCTATAATACAGCTGGTCAAGTGAATGTAGAAGAAAATGAAAAAGTCTTGTTCCTTATTTCAGCTCTATCATGAAGAAATGTTGTCAAATTTTAAGTTAAAAAACCTCTACTCTCACAAAATATAAGTTAATATATATTATAGTGTGTTATTTCTAAACACTTGAGTGGTAAAAGTTAGAATAGGAAATGTTCATGAAAACTCAGAAATTAAAATTCTCTCCAAAATCAAAACAGATAGTTTTCAGAGTTTTCTCCCCTAACATTTCTTCTTTAATTCCTTCTTCTTATATTCTCTCTGCACTTTACACTTGTTCGGTTTCATCATCAGAACAGCACTGCCACAAAGGATGCCTTACTCTTCTTGCTAATAACTTGCCTGAGTGCTCATACTGGGACTTCTACAGTGAACTGTAAGTTTAAATTTAGAGAAGCATGTGGAGGGGGGGTGGATAAGAGATGCAGCCCTCCCATTGCCCATGAAGCACACGAGATGCGTGCTCCATGCCTATGACAGAGGGAAGTCGCTGTGCAGCCTCTGCTCTATTAGCACTGTGGATGCACCTTACCTTAAGTATACAGCAAAATTCCCACTGATGTTAATTACAATATGGTAAAAGCTACTGTTAGAGGACAAGATATATTATTATGTCTCTGAATACTGATAAAGTACGATTCCGAGTTTTGTTTGTGAAGTACACAGATGAAGTTAGTGCTGAGAATGTCCGGCCCACCCTCACAGCTTTTTCATCCTTATGCTTCCTTTCACAGATACGATGAGTATGCTGACATTTCACGATCTGTACAAGACGGAAAGAGGGAGAGGGTGACACCATAATGCCACAATTCAATAGACTCCTTGAGCACATGCCAAACTTTAAAAATGTGAAGAACCTCAGTACTACTGATTCGGCACACGTATTTATTGCGATAACACTCATTTTTCCTCTCATGAACAGAGGTTCATGGTCACACATTTCTGACAGCAGAGAGCTTCTAGTGCTCTTTCAATTGAAATAGTCAGTGCCTTGAAAAGTCTGGCACAGTTTTATAAAAATTGCTTGCCCCAAAATCAGAAGTATATATCTGGATATTAGCAGGAGGCAAGCCTAGTTTTTGTCAGCCTAATATCTAATCTCAGTCTCTACTGACTACAAGGTGCCTGAGGAATGAAAGTAACAAAATCTGCTACTGAAAACCTTGGTCCAGCAGCTCTTTATCTGAAATTCTTTCATATATTGCAGTTAAGGCAAAGGAAGTCTGGACATAGAAAAATGATATTTTCTTAGGGAGGATAAAAAATAAATCTGTTCTCATCTGGGCTTGTATAGCAAGGTCTTTGAAAAGATTGAAAAAGTCAGTTTATGCACCAAAAACAGGTTGAGTTTTCTAGATGCTTATCACCAAGTTCCAGAATTGTATCTTGCTGATCCAAATTAGCTGCATGAGATATGCTTACACTTCTTTCTCCTATAAAAAGATATATCATAGTTTCCTTCTCACAGATATTTTTTTTTGGTGGCTTAGAGACTGAACACCTGTGTATAACACTGCTTTCAGGGTGATAAATACCAAAAGACAATGATGTTTTCAGCAGACTGAGGAGTATATGGAAAGTATTACAGTGAGAGTTGAAGATTCAGAACATTTTTTTGTGTTTTGACAAAAAGAAAGAGGAAAAGAAAAGTATTTAAAAGCCAGCATCGGAAAACTGTTATGAGATTATTCACAGTTAAGTGAAATGCAATTAAGAGAACAATATGACATCTGTTGACAGGTGAAATGAATTTAGTCTTAAAGGAAGTTAAAAATAAATATGAAGATCACTGTTGGGTAAAAAGTCTTGGCAGGTAACTAAAAAAGAAACAGTGTTGATGGGATATTAACCTAGGGGAAAAGCGTTCACAAATGCATGAAAAGAGAGCAATCAGCAAACTATTGCTAAAACAGCAATGCATTATCTGCCACTGAGAATATAGATGTTTGCCTGGAGATTACCATCAGACATGGGCATTACACTATAAACAAAATGTGCAAGGTGAGATTTCTCTAGGATTTATTAGGTGTTAACCAAAGTAGGCTGTTGGGACATGAGGAGAGGCAAGTGTATCTGCAACGGACATGTGAGGTACACTAGGATGCTGCTCACCGCTCTATTGAATATTCACTTGCACTAGTTCCTGTGGCAAGGGAAAGCTTTCACAAAGTACCTGCCTTAAATGCGTAGAGTTTGGAGTTCATTTACTAGAAGCAGGCAGCAGAAAGCATACTCTTTTGGATTCCATTCCCCAGATTCAGTCCTTAGAGAGCAAAAGCAACCTGGTGATGAACTAATTTGCTAACATAAAAACAGCACCAAATGCCATTTTTTTCATAGTCCAGGAAGGACTATGACCTAGGGAAGAACATAATTCTTGACTCCCAACCTCCTACAGCTGTTACTAAGCTAACACTGCTGATTTACTCCTCTCTCAGGCCCAGTTCTGAAGTCACAATGCAACAATATATTTCCGATTAATGCTGTATTGAGGCTCCAGTCCTAGTGGAGCGTACACATTTCTGATACTCCATTAATGCATTTTCAGCAAAACAAGAAAAGGACTCCAGCTTTTAAAACTATTAAAACATGCACTCTTTGACATTGGCCAACATTCAGGCTTGATATAATTCCTTGCAGTACTATGCAGTGGATTAGGGCATTCTGACAAGATCTGGAACGACCTAAGAGCCCAAGAGCTCTTGATGTGGGTGACAAAATAATAAAATTCTCAAGCTACAAACAAAAAGAAAAAAGATGAATCAAAGCCAATCAAGTAAAGACAGACTGTGCAGAAAGAACCAGTATGGCTAAATTTACACCTACAAGTGCATTTGGAGAGGATTGCTGAGGTGACCTAATGCCTAGCTGCTGCCAGAAGGGTCTCCCACCTGCAGAATCCACCCCAGCTCCTGGCCACCAATTCCCACCAGCTCAAGCACTCCTCTGGCTTCTCACTGAGCAAACATAACTCACTAATTTGGCACCAATTAAACCAGCGTGAAAAGTTAACATTTTCTGAGAGATGAATCAGCCTGCCAGAGGTCAGATGACTGCCAGGTCCACGACTGCCCATCCAAGGTTGAGAAAGGACAGTGGGCACAGCAGAGTGAAGGAAAACAAATGAGATGGCGTTTCTCAGTGGGAATCAAACAAATATATTGGCTTAGCTGTATTTTATAGCCAAACCCCAGTTCTCAAATAAATTTCCAGGAGGATATGCTTCTATCAAAATACTCCATTTTTGAAATCAGAGATCAAATTATTGGTGGATTTTGCTGTGGTTTGGTTCATAGGTTTTCCATCACAGCAGAAAGGTTAGTTGATACAGACAGATTTCTGCCTTCTTACTATCACTAGGAACACTGGCATTAAGGCTCTAATCAGTCCGTTCAGAAATATTGATAACATGCACAAAATCAGTGGTTACCTAATATTTTAAACTCTGTTATGGTGTTCTCTTATGCTCCAGATGCTCACTCCATCACAGTTACCTTTCAACTTTTGCTGTCATATCATACCCCAACACCTACAGTTATTGCATGGTTTAAAACAACGAAAATAAAAAAAAACCTTTGCAAATATTTTTAAATCTTGCTTTTCTGTTCAATAATTTAAATTAAGGAATTAGACACAAAAATAGGCACATGGACTTCAGAGTCATCCAAGTTCCTACAGTCCAGCACCAATTTGTGATAGAGCCATCCTTTCTATACTTACTGTACACAATATCTGTAAGGTTGGCTGTATATTAATCATTTTGGCTTTTCTCACCAGCCTATACCTATGTTAGACAGAATCTGTATTTTTTTTTGTTATTATCTGCTGGTTTACATTCAAATCTATAGACAAAGTCTGAAACAGTAGCTACAGTTATAATAATTCTCACTCAACAGCAGAGAAAAGGAATAGTGGGATCATAAGAATTAAGGATTATCTTACTGCAAGACCTCCATCTGAAGGCACATTTATGTCATATGCAGTGGGAAGAGTCTCAAAAGCTACCATTGCTCTTGGTTCCTCAGGTGGTGTTCTCTCGGTTTGGGTAGCCTTGCACTGAGCCTCATAGACCAGCATGCTGTTTGCACAGCTATTGACTGCAATGTACTTGAGTAATGAATTGTGGGGGGAGAAATAATAATAATTTAAGCTGCTTGCTGTGGTACAAGTCCCAGAACTTTCTAGTCCTTTCAGTAGATTCTTTCTGTTGATAAGCCTTAATCCTGTGATCCTTTTCAGCTTAGATCACCACTGATAGACAGCAATAGTGCTCTTAGAAATAACTTCCATAGGTAATTCCTCAAAGTATTGGTCATCGTCTTAAATGAAGGGGTCTTGGCTGAATTTACTAGTTTGGAAAGTCCTAACATGGCCAGTTGCATCAAAAATATTGTAGGTTCCTTTACTTAAGATTTCAATACAAAAAACTAATAGTTGTACCTTTTTTGATTCAGATGTCAGAGAAAAGAATTCTTCACTATGTGCATAATCTTGACACTGTGTTTAAAAATAACATTGTTAATTAAAGTTGGTATGCAGAACTTCCTGTCAGCAGCTGTTGAGCACTGATTTCACTTGTGACACTGACAGTTTGAGGGCCTGAACCCGAGAGATGGGAAATCGGTTCACATGCTGCTGTATGCAGACTTATAAGGTAGCATTTGTTAGAAATGTATACACACATCCTAATTCATTTTAAAAACAAAAAAAGACTTTAAAGTTCCACATTGAGAAGACAATTACTTATGGGCTTGCAGGACAAGAACTACAAACCCTGATGCAATCCCAGATGAATTCAGCAAAATTATTTCCATAGCTTTAGATGTACTTTGGATGGGCACCAAAATCAGCTGATATAGGTGACAGTGTAAAGATCCTTCTACAAATATTTCAGTGTATAAGTTATTCACTGAAGAATTTGCCCTTTTTTGTTTCAATTTTCCACAGGTATTTGTGCAGCCAAGTTCTACTGGCATGAATTATCAAATACTGAAAAGAAATAACTTTCAAATTACCTTGTTTAAGCATCCAAGGTGAAAATCCTAAGATGTAGTGTCCTTTAGTATTTACTGTAGAGAAATAATATGAGGTAGCATACATGGCAAAGAGCATATTGGATACTAATATTCTGATTTTGTGCTTTTAAACACAAATCTTTACCAAACTGCCACTATCCCCTGCCTGTCCCTTCCTACGATTTCCTCATCCTTCAAAATGCCACAGATTCTTTTATAAAAATTTATACCTCGTTACTATTTCCTATGAACATCAACATCATCTTGTGGTCAACATAAGACAAACTGTCAACAGGTCAGCACTTTACATGTGCATATGCATCCTTTGCCAAGTAAAGGGAGGACTAAACAGTCTGCTGTATTGTGAGATGGGGCCAGAACCTAGGAAACCAAGCCTGCTCCTTGACCTAATGTGAACAAATTAATATTAATCATTTAGGTGTGGATGAAAGAATGGTATCTTTCACTGTTCCTTTCTGTCCCTCATGAAGGCTGCACAAGCCACAGTACCTGTGTATTTATCCTGCCTGAGGAATGTAAGCCAAGCAGCAAACTAAAGTACACATTTCTTCTTACATTCCACACATACGGATGCAAAAACGCTTTCAGTGCAAGGCTGTGAAGCCACACATTTCAAAACAGTCATCTGAGTTTCAGTAAGATAGAATTCATACCTCCACTCGGGGGGTATGTGGAGTCTGAAAAGGCTGTAGAAACATCTTGTCTATTTGGAGTTTTCCACACCCTTGCAAGGTCAGGGCAAGATGGCGGATTGGGCCACTCCGTGTGGCTCACACACTGTAGGGTCTTTCCTATTTGTGCTAAAACATTGCTGCTGCACGTCCAAACGCTGAACTTGACATGTGCTCAAGTGCACAGTCAAAATACACTGGTGGCCCACATAGCCCAACTTCTAGAGAATAAAGCTACAGCATCACTTAGAGATGATGGCATGTTTTATAGAAATGGAAACTGAGGCATCGAAGCACCAATGATTTTCTTAGGTGTGCTGGGGTTTTTTTGCATAGGGAGCTTCACATACACTCCAGTGGTCTGGAGTTTGGTATCAGCATTGTAGTGTCAGAATCACACTTAAAAAAAGCAAACACACACCCCCACCACCTCTTTACAGAATTAGTTTCTCCTTCAATTGCAATAAAAGCAGATCAGTCCCTAAATATTTAGATTGTAGATAAATATTCAGTTGTGACTCAAACCTGAAAACACTCATTAACTTCTTGTAACTTAGGTCCCAGACTTTCAAAACACTTCACCTTCCAGTGAACCCATCCTTCACAGTGAAAACTATGCTGCAATTTAGTACACCTTTGCATCTTTCACAAGTTATCTGTCTATAAACCTCACCTGAGCCTAATACATACCTGAACTTCAGGCTTGTATTGCTCATGAAAGCCTAGAGAGCCTTGTTCATCAGAGCTTGTTCCCTGACCTACAGCTGACTACAGCTTTAGTTCCCATTACTTTTTCATGAAATTTCATACTTAAAATTATGTGGGTTGAATGAAATGCTTCCATTAAAAG
The DNA here is from genome assembly GCF_028858705.1 of Grus americana. NCBI lineage: Eukaryota > Metazoa > Chordata > Aves > Gruiformes > Gruidae > Grus > Grus americana. The sequence goes on along the minus strand of NC_072856.1, from coordinate 49,380,574 downwards.
TATTTGAAAATATATATTTAACATCACCTGCTGCTCCTGTCTTATTGCATCTTATCAATCAGGAGAAGAACAAGGGTGTCAGAGAATATTTCCTATGTATTTTTAAAGTAGTTTGGAAGGTTTTATTTTGTTGCCACATCTCCACTGATAAAAGGCTCTCTGCCTCCAAGTATGTCTTGTTTGTGTTCGGAGACAAGACTTTGAAAGTATGAAACTGTGTAACTGGAAAGCAAGATCCAGGGAGCAGCAGGATCCCTAATTGCTGTAACTCTGGTAAAAAAAAAAAAAGTCTAGCCTTCCCTCTCTGATCAAGAGAAAATACTCTAATTAACAAACACATTAATTAAGAAAATGCTTGGTCTTTCCAGGACAGATTGTGTTTTTTCCTGTGCATTAGAGCAACGGAGTGAGGTTTCATGCAGTTTATAGCTGGGACATACTATTAGATCACCTACCTCTGACAAACAGTATTTGTTCGGTTAAGTTTTACCATGTAGGCCAAAGTTAGACTGCAGTATTTTTGTCCTTAGCATTTGAAATAGTTTCAGGCCAAAATCAGAGAGCAGGAGAGATGGGATAACTGAGGACTTTGCAGTGTTGAGGAAGTGATTGAGATAGGCTTACATAGCTTAAGCAACTGAACTACGACATGTTTTGAAGCTGTGGATGAAAAGGCACTTGTCAATATGACTGGCAGAAGAGGGAAGCAGGCACTAGGGGAAAATAAAAGGAACTGCTCCTGGATGATCCCAAATCTGCTAGCTGGCATGATCTTGACCAACTAGCACTCTCAGAACACCACTGGCTGCTGGTACCTGTCCAGCATCCACCAACACCTGGCCTCTGCTGCTGGACAAACCATCCAGCCCCCAGCAGACCCAGGTAAGCGACAGCCAGGTATCCTTTCATTTTGATCTGAGGAACACTCCCAGAGAGTCCAAAAGCAACCTTGTAACTTACGGCACATTAACACCAAGAAGCAAAAACGTTTAAGAACTACAGCAGTCTCCAAGCAGACCTTGACAAATAAGAGAGCAAACAGTTGATTGCATTAGAATTAGGGAAGGTTATACAGGAGGCAACACTGAAACAAAGAACCTAGTCCAGAATTAAAATAATTATAAAATCAGTCTAAATTATATAAATTATCCTGATGTATGACAGTACAAGTCAATTACAAGAATAGCCATTATTTTCACTTCAATGGACATATATTTTTGTATGTAGATATTTATAAATTTAAAATATAAACAAAAAATGTTATGTTTTCCTTAAAGGGTATTTTTTCATCTACTTCTCAGGAGGAAACCTTTTCTGAGGACCTAGAAAACTGATACTTAAGAAACAATGGGGAAAGAATAAACACATGCAGGATGGGGATGGGGTGGAGCAACCTTTTATATGTTTAACTGATCTCTCCCTTTTGTTTATTTTTTTGCAATGACATCTGCTAGGCAGAGACAACTCCTGTTATTGCCATTAACATCAAATTAAGTAACTAAAAATAGGACTTCTGAATTGAGAAAGTGATGTCATATCTGGAAGTGCCGCTTTTGTTGACAGTTGCTGGGAGAGGCAGTATTCAGGGCGAGCAGTAGATAGTGGTTTGGAACTAGATCAAATGGGCAAGCTTTCCATTAGAGCCTGTGAACACTCTTGTTCTGGTTTATCTTCCACTCTAATCTCAGCATGCAAGTAACTCCTTCAAAACCACTAAAGGGCTACCCTCTGTGTTCAGATCATCTCTACAAGGTAACTGTCCCTTCCAGTTCTGGATTCTGTTTCACCGCTCTCAACATAGCTCTATTCCACTATTATGCTCACAGGTGGAATGCAGGCAACTTTGATGAGTAATTACTACAGTTTAAACTTCAGCATCTGGCTGCTATTTCAGCAACATAATTTTAAACAACTGGAAGCGAAGATTCCACAAGGAATCCTCAGACACTCGATTATTTCTTCATTTATTTTTACCAGAACGTGTAATAAGAAACCCTAGGCAAAACAAAACAAGATCCAACGATATTAAGTTGCAGTGTCATTAAAACTGCTAATTCCATTAGTTTAAATTCAGAAAGGCAAAGGAACAAAATCCCTCAGAAGTGTGCTAGTCTTTTCAACTTATGATAAACTTTCTTGCAGTTTCTCTCTGTCTCAGTCTTTCATTCCCACGTCCCCTTCAAATAATGTAGGAACAGAGCGCCATGGCTGGATTCCAGCATAAAGAGCTGGTGTCATCTGTTCAACAAGACCAAGGTTTTTCAAGTCTAGGAAGCATGTGAAGCATTAAAATGGACATACATTTTTTAAAAATGATGATTTTACATAGTGCTATTTACAATGGGAAGAGAGTCTTATCAGACTAATGCAACATTAGAAAAATGCCAGAGGAGCCCACTTTGCACCAATTATTTTTTATTTTTATATACCTACACACACACCTCTCCCATTATATATTTGAGTGTGTCTGCGTGTATTCTATGTGAATACCATTGTTTTAAATGCACTATATTTATACTGTGAAGCCACCTAAAGCTGCAAGCATCCCTTTTAAATGCTTACTGCCAGAGACCCAGCATCTCATTAGTGACCATAGTGCTTCTGAGAGCAGGTACCCCTGCTGCCCACCGACGTATTGAGTAACACATTCTGGGAACCTGGAGCGCTCCAGGAGTCTGGTTTATTTGGGGGAGTGCCAATGCCCTTAATTTTAACAACCCATCTGAGTTGGGCGGGAGTTCAGTACTTCTCAAATTTAAAGACTCTTCTAGACTAATTAATGATGTTTTTGATACAGCCCAATGGCTTTCTTCACAGATGATGAAAAGGTTTTCAGGTAATGTCAGGGTGCGTTTTTTTCATTTGGCAGAGAAGTTGAGTTTTGGCCCATTATTTTGTGCTATTTTTTAAAGAGTTGAAGCACCTGGCCATAACTGAATACATAGATTTTTTTTCCACTAGGCTGACAGTATATACACCAATGACTCTTGACAGTTCAAGTGATCTGAATGAAGTCATCATAAACAGTCATAAGTAGCAATATGAAATACCACAGACACAACAAAAATAAAGAACAGTATTTTTCTAGTAGTAAACAAATCACCAAGAGGCTGAAGACAGTATTTGGATTTTGTAGTATCCATTTGGGTTCAAAAAACAAATAAATAAAAACTTAGAAGCTGTATTTTCCACTATAAAGCCTTCTATTTTAAAAGAAACAAAAGAACAAATTATGAAATAGTTCAGGAGAATTATTCAGCTGAATTATCTTCATTCTCTTTCCTTCACTGTCAAAATTTTATGAATATTGAAAAAAATAAAGTGAGTTTTCAAAACCAGTATCACTATAAGCCATTCTAAGAGTGACAGCTGCATTGTTCTTGCACCTCTAGGTGAAAAAGATAGACAAGCTAATTGCCTTTGAAGTTGCAGGCTTTTTTTTCGTACTGATCCCATTACTATTTGCTTCCATGAGTTTTTCTCAAGTTTTGAGGCTTTATAGCTCAAAATATAAACAAATTTATTCAAAATACGACTGTCTGCCAAGACTATTTTCTTAAGCCTTTCAACAGATAACCATAAACAGTGACCCTGACTTTTTATTAATGATTCAATACCATCAAGCTGTTCACTGTGACATAGTTTAAAATAAAGAAGTTTGGTTTCCAGTTTGATCTAGTACTTAAAAGCAACAAGATTGATGAGACCTGACCTCTATTACTATCTTTGCTGCATGCTAGTTTGTAACTTTAGACCTATACACTTTTTTTTCGTGTGCAATGGGAAACTGCAGAAATTAACAGGAACATTCACACTATGCAAAGATAAAATATAAATTGATCTCTCCAGGACTATAGCCTCTGCTTCCTTCTGCCTCAGTTTTGCAATCTGTAAAATGTGCAAATGGTATTTATCTAACAGCAGGGTTTGAATGATTAGTACCTTAAAGTTATGGGACTTAGGGAAAAGCACTACAGAAGTACAATATATCACATTTTTCCTCAATTCAAAGTAAGACAAGCAGCATGACTTGAGATAACTATTTTTATGAAACATGTTAAAGGTTAACAAATAATTACTTGTACAGTTGGCCTCTTAATGGGTTTTACAGTCTGGTTAAGGAATATTTGGGACCAAAGAACCAACTCATTTTGCGCTGAACTGAAATAATAAGGGTTTTATACAAAGTGAAAAAACCTAACAAACAAGGATTTCAGATCTATCACAGAAGCTTTATGTTATTCCAAATGAAAAAAAAAAAATTGTTTCATCTGGAATGAAGCATTTTGCTCAACTGAAAATGAAGTGTTTTGTTTAATGCCAGGTTAATGCTTTTTTTAGCCTCCTTTTTAATTTGGGTCACACTTGAAATGAAAAGTACAGCTGTGTAAAGAAAGTTGAAATGCTTCATTTAAGAACTGTCAAAACAATATTTCTACATCTCCATTTTTCCCTTTTTTTTCCTAACTGAAAATATTCACAAAATGCCACTCGAATAATGTTTTTCCCTATCAAATATTTTTAGCAAAGGTACTACACACTAATAAAGATTATTTTGCTCAGTCTGGCAGGATAAATAAAAGCTTGAATCTAAACAGAGAAGCAATATTGGCTCAGCCTATCCTCCTTTTATCATGTCTTCAATTCTTGAGAAGACAATCAAGTCTTACTCTGTACTCCATATTCCATCTTTCTGACTGCATGCAGTATGTTTTCCATAATCTCTTGGCTACCATGGAAATCACCTTAAGCTCAGAGTAATTGTTTAGCACATTTTCTCACCAACTAGTCATATTGTCTAGGTCAAGACTGATCTGACAGCATGAGCAGTGGTCCTCCCTCAGTCGTGAGGATGATCACTTGTTTGCTCAAAGCAGCTTCACTCCTTCAGAGGGGCTGCAATTACTTGGTGGATTAGAAAAAATAGGAATGGCAGGTTTGTGACTTTTTCCACATAGGCCATAGCCTGCCTATCAGTGCACGGTCATTACCTTTCTCAGTGTATCTGACAAAGCTGCAAAGCTTTCTGCATCGCAGACAGTCTCTCAGAGCAATGGGTGTAGTACTTGCCTGTGAGTAGTGTATCTTGCAGCAGTATTTTCAGCACTTTGAAGATATATGAAGCTATGTAGCGTAATTGAAAAGTATTAAGGTATCATGGATGAGGCAGAAAGGAAAGCCTTCACAAACCAAAGGAAGGATTATAAAGGGTGAAAGAATGCCTCTAGAATGAGGTCTTTCCCCGCTTTTACATTTAAGTTCCTCAGGATGAAACAATCAAATGATTGGTACACTAACCGCTTATACCGTGTCAGGAATACAGTAATTACACTCTAAGATACAGCTTTTTTGCAAATGCATTTTAGTGAGGAGGAACGGAATAGTAAGTGGAGATACCTGTTTTCCTTCTTAAGAGAGAGGATCATGCTAATCATAATCTCATCACAGACTTAGCATCACAAACACTATCATGAACTTAATCTGCCATAATGCACTCAGAAATTTCATGGGAGAAGCCTATGAATTCAAAGCACACCTAGGAGAGAGTGGTTCTGTGTATGCCTTGTTTCTTGATAGCTAATTTTTAGAACACGCTGTTGATCATTGGCTACATCTAACATTTTCATTCTGCTCCTGGTGGGTCACGGTACCTGCTAGAACAGAACAGCTAGCGCTGAGGACCCAACGTCTGCATGATACGTACTCCCAAGGCTTTACGGTGTACCAGCTTTAGTCTTGTCCCAAACGAGTGAATGCCCAGTAGTGGTTGGCATGTGTTAGGTGCCCTCCTCAAATCCATCTTCCAGTTTAGTTTCACTTTAAGAAATCCTGTGGGAGTTCTTTGAAATCACAGTATACTGTGAACCAAAGCAGAGTCAGTAGACTGATTTTAAAAATGCATTCCTGATCAGAACTAAAATCTTAACACAGACATGCTCTGAGGCAGGACGCTACACTAGATTGCCCATCAGTCTGGTCCAGTGAAGTTTTTTTTTCATGGCAGGCCTTGTAAGAAGTAACAGGAACTATTGTTACCATTTTATTTTCAGACCAAACTCTTGCTTTACAGTGAGATAGGTTTATTTTATTTTTATTGATATGAAAAACAGTAGCTCATGCTTCTGAAAGATGACATTTCAGTTTGTAGATTTAAAAGACATAATGGAAAAATATTTCCATTTGGAGAAGTGTTTTTTAACTGTGTGAGCTACAAATATAGTTTATGGAATATTTTTGTTACTTTGTGGTTTGTTTTTCTTCTTTAAATGATGGTGGTGAAGAAAGTGTCTGTTTGAACATTCCCAAGCAAGCTACTAGATAATGACAAATGCTTATAAATTACACACTTAGAAACCCACATTTATACACCCTTACTTTTTGACGAAGGCATATGTTATATAGAAATAAAAAATAAATGTAGAAACTACAGCAACTGCGATATCCACAGCATGCACACTGACTACAGACCTTAGCCCAAGGACAGAGAAATTTCTTTACAATCATTTTATTTTTAATTTTTACAGCCAAAACTCCTACTCTGTCTTGCCATCGGGTACTCTTGGAAAAGGCAATATATTCTCCAGAATTAATATCCTTTTTAATAAATAAATAAATCAGCATCTGCAATGCTTGGCACACTAAACTGCTACGTTTTTTCTCCTCCTTTTTGTTGGAGTACTACTACTTTTTCTTTGGGCATGATTACTGGAATCTTGAACCGCTGATACATCTTAAAAACTAAGAGAAGGAGACTGAAGACTGTACGTGTATTAATATTTTAACATTTCTCAGGATCTCTGAACTGCTTGAAAATATCAATACATTGAATTTTACTAAAGGAACATTTTTTTCAGATGAGTACACCAGGCAACAAAGCAGTAAATATATTTGTTTAGTTTTTCTCTGCACATTTTAGCTGAGATCCTATTCAACCAAATTGGATCTAATTTATGGTTTGGACAGCTGCTACCCATCTTAGTGACAGATAACTATCCAACCTACCTACTAGTCCATATTTCTAACTGCATAGGCATCTAAAGTCATGGAATGTCTCTTTAGTTACCATGACATTTCCTTAGACATTTAATTATATCTGTCCTTGTGAACTAAAAGGTGTGAAAAATGCAAACATCCCTCGCCAGCGAGTATACAAGCCAGCAGGACAGAAACAGATTCCTATTTGCCACATCTCTTTCCTGTCCCTCAACGCCTACATTTCTAGTGGGAGGGACTCTATTTCAAGAAAATGGTAAGGAAAATGCACTTACCTGAGACACTGTATGTTTTGGTAATTGGTTTATTTTTCTTTGTTCTGGGGATATGAAGAATAGTTCTTAAATTGAGCAAAATTTATTGCCTTATTTAGGTGAGTGCCCTAATCACCAGATTGCTGTGTTAACAATCTCTGACTAATTTCACCTAGGGATGACTGTTAGCCAGAATTTGGGGTGAATCAGGTAAATAAGGGGAGGGATAGGCAGAGTACAAGTATCTGGTTTCTCTAGTCAGAGTGCATTATCACTTTAGATGATGCTTCTCTGTCTCTAGATCAGACATTTCAAATTGTGGACTTGGCCTCAGAAGCTTCAGAAGCGATTTTTTCTTTGTCCTTCTGGTTCAGAATGCATTATACAGAATATTTGAAACTTATCTTGCACTTCACTACACTGAAGAAATACCAGCTAATGCTAGTGTTAATAATACTTTTCTAGCAGCCACAGTCAGCACCTGTGATCAGTATAGTGTCATTTCATTTATTTCCCATAAAAGCAGCTAAATACTCATCATCTGAGGCATTTCAAATTGCACTGGCAATACAAAATACATTATAAGGAACAATCATACTCTGATGGCAATGGATTACATAGTTTATTGGGTCTATTCCATCTATAATTTCCATGATGGCTTCTTGAGTGACTTATGCTGCACTAATCTGCTACCCCATAGTAGAAATGGATTTAGAGCAAATCTTTCTCCACAGGTGGCATTTCCCAGTAATGAATTCTGCCATTCAATTATATAATCACAGTAATTTCTTCATGTTAAAAAAAGACCCCATCTTGAGTGGCACATAAATTACCACTGGATTAAATTAGTGCTACTGCCAGGGTTTTGAGATTTCTCCAGTTGACAGACAGCACAGTACTGGTAACGATGATGAGAAAACATGTCATCTCAAAGATTTTTCAACTTTATTTTTCCATCTCTTCACACTGGCTTCTTTCTGCTTGCTTTCCCAGTAATGTGTGCCTCAGGTATCTTTCAAATTATTACACCCAGAGCCACCACAGGAGATTTTCAGGGCCATTAGCTTCTGGGTAGAAATGTTCACCTTTGCTAAGAAATGACTAGTTGAATCAAATAGGAGGAAAGAATAAAGGGGGGGGGGGGGGAAGAGATTTTTGACACTAATAAAATACTTGGTTTACAAATGGTAATAAACTTTTGCGGAGTATAACTGTCAGTTTGATTTACCCTTCTTCATCAAAGCTAGCACAGCATTAAAGAATTTACAAAATCAGAGCTCTCTGCTGAGTGCAATGGGATATCATATACACAGGCATTGGTGAGAATACTAACAAGTATTAATTTGTTAGCATTAGACTTAGTCCCGTGATGAGACCTCAAATAAAACAAACACAAGATGTGTATGGCTTGCAGAGTTATCATTAATGAATTCCTAAATACTTTGTACCTGATATGCTACTCTTTCAATGAAACAAATAATCCAGTTTAAAAATCAATGAAAAGCAGAGTCTTTTACCTCCTTAAGTACAGGTGAAGTGAGGGAACACTAACACAACTAAGAATAGCTAGTTCAAAGGAGGCAAAGGGGCAAGTATTAAAGGACCCAGAAACCCATTTCACTATTTTCTAAACCAATTGTAAAGAATGTCTGCTTTCAGATGTCACAGGTTACCACAGATTTAACCACAGCAGACTGAAAGTATATAGGTCATCTATATGAAGTTAAAAAACACTGCTGCTGTTCCTCCAGAAAGCAGCCTCAGCTGTGCCAGTACTCTTGGTAACAGAGGTGCACACTGGTGCTACACTTCACTATGTATGACGCAGGGCTGAGCACACTTTAGCCTGACTTGGCCACAGCAAGGTGCACCTGCAACACACATGTTCTCTCATCATCAGAATAACACCACCACTTTGTGCAGACCGAGTCCTCCTCTATTACCTACTCCACAGTACACACTCTTAAGTTTCAACCTGAGGAAGAAAAATGCAGCAAGGGAGTATTTCCTTGTGACATATCCATCAGGGCTTTCACTTTTAAATATTTTTTAGAGTGTGGGGAGCCAAGTCTTCTGCACATCTGTCCATTACACAAAAAAAGTCAGAGTCTGCCCCACTGATCTTCATTACAGCTACTTACAACCATTATCTGTGCATTTAATTACACAGTGGAGAAAACAAAACATCTGAAACATTGCTCTTCTGTTCTTGGCCCCTTAACATTTTACCAACTTAATTTAATAAGTCAGTATCTGTTCGGACCCCTTGGAAACTTCCGAATGAAACAAAGGACTATTCTTTGAGCCCAAATGTTTCCTGTAAGAACATTTTGCACTTGACAGCCTTTTCCAGAATCTAAGTCATGTTCCTCGTCCCTAGAGTCAACTCATCAGGCAAGTTGTTTGAGGCACCTTTGACCCTAATTCTGGGACATATTCAATAGGCAAGTGCCTAGGGACTGGGACATAATGCTTCACAGATCCTCGGTGATCCAAACTTTTACCCTTCAGCACACAGCCCTACAAGAAATGCAGTGCATTTTTAGAAAAGCAATCAGTTTTGATTGGTACCTTTTCTTTAATAATACCAGATACTCCATAGAAAGAAACTTCACAGCAGACAGTTAAGAAATACTTCAGTCATACAGAAAATTGCTTCATGGATTTAGGCAGACTGTCCAAGATCATGAAGGAGGAGAAAAGTAAATATATACCATGTAAAGTTACTACTCAACTCTATCTCTATCAAAAAGTTATAAGATTTTTTTTAAAAAAAAAAAGTGGTAATGCACTGAACAGAACAGAGAGATTATCACTGTTATGTTCCAGTAAGTACTGGAGAAATACCAGGTCACCAAGGATTAGCAAATTAATGAGAGTAAGAGCAACCAAAAGTGCACACACAAAAAACACACTATGAAAGGGATCAGACTCACAGGGTATCAGTTTTTTGCAGCCTTAACCTTTTCTTTACATCATTTAAGAGTTAGGTACTACCTTTTACAGACATAAGGTAAAGGGAAAAAATTTAGTGCAGAATTTGTAGTTAACATAGTTACTCAAATCAGCTCTTTAAAACTAATTTACTGTTTACTCAAAGCTGCTTAGTAAAAATGTTTATGCACCTTTTACACATATTTCAGTTTGACATGTAAAAATTTAAAGTTTAATTAGATAGTCTGTTAGTAGTTATTACCTGTGTATTATTGAGCATATAAAACATATGACATTTTTTATATTCCTTCAGCATCTAAACCGTAAATAACATTATCATTCATATATGAATACCCTTGTTTGTAAAGCTGAGCATTGGTAGGAGAGTAAGGAGAATACTGAGAATACTAAAATATTTTAATGAGCAAAATAAATTTTGTAGAAAACCAATGAACATGGTGGAATCAAACAGCCATTGAGAGCAGGATTTACTGTTCATGAACTCTGGCTCCAGTTGAGTTGATTAAACTATTCTAAATATCTGTGCAAATCCAGAGTCTTTTTTTTTTTTCTCCCCCAACACAGAGTGTTTGTGTGTGCAAAATCTTTATTTCCTCCCAGGTTTTTGGTCTTACATTGCATACTTTTGACATCTTTATTTTGTTTGGGGCTTTTGGGTTTGTTTTTTTTTTTTTTTTCCCCAGCTAGCACCTGTCATTTGAAGATGAGCACACACTCAGCATATTTCTCAGACAATTCTAAGATTTTATTATTTTACAGTTTGGATAAAGAGTTTTCATTAGAATCCAAGAAATCTGACACATTTACCCAGAACTCTGAAATATCTCCTGCCACTTTTGAACTGCACAGTGGACAACAACATCAAAGCAGTGCTTCACTTTATCTTTTTCTTAACTGATTACACATATATTACTCTAAATTAATATCCAAATATCAAAATTATGGACTTCTCAAATGACCCAATAAAACATATATAAACAACGTCATATAAGTAGTTATCTCTGCTGACTATCCACTAGCTATGTCTTATTTGCTCTATTTTTCTCATTGCACTGGTAATTGAAGTTCCATCACATGCGACGTGTCTGCGCCTTTGGGCTGCCTGACTCAAAGGAGGAAAATAAAATTGTCAGTGTGGTATGGAATTATCTTCATAAAGATAGGAAGCAAAAAGTTTAGGGGAGGGTTGCTGTTTGTTGTTGGGGCTTGGGTCCCTTGCCTGGTTCTTGTTTGGATTTAGTTTTTTTGTTGTTTTTGGTTGGTTGGGTTTTTTGTTGCTTTTTTTTTGTTTAATTTTGGGTATTTGACACAATGTGTCAGGGAAAGGAATGCATAACAGCACTACTGGCCAGCTTTTCTTATAACAAAAATGTTTCTAGTTAGTTTTGAAGTATGCCAGCAGCTTTAATTCAGGATTCTACATGACATATGATGCAAAGAGGTCTCGCATCAAGTAAATTCTCAAAGGGTAACTATTGGCAGAGCCTTCTGATACTTGAATAAGATAAAGGTGAAGACTGAATAAAAATGAGGATGAAATGTATACACTAGAACTAAACTACTGATAAAATTACCAGGAGGAATTATTTTTCTCTCTTTCCCTCTTCAAATCAGCATAAAATGTATCCTTTATGGACTCAGAGCTTCCTACAGCATGAAACAGCAGTTATTCAGTAGGGAAAATAAATATGTAGATAATCTACAGTAAATTGTAAGAAAAAAAGAACAGAGATAAAAATATAGCATTAGCAGTTGAGGAAATAGCAAGGTAAGTAAACAAGAACGAACACTACTTTTTTTTTTTTTAATGCTCCTAAGACAAGTGGTTTATGAAGCCCAGTTCTAGCCATAACCCTGCCCCTTTACCAATGGCAGTATAATTCTAAACCTAGGCCAGGGTTTTGTTATACTACTGGCTTGCTTCACAGTTTATACTTTGTTAAATTTTGACTGGAACCAGCAGAAACTTTTTGGGTAGACTTAGGGTTGCAGTCAGAGTTCAGGGTAGCTGGTGATTGCATGCCGAGGCTAGGTCCTGCAAAGCAGCCTGTACGAAGGTTTTCTATTCACAGTAGCCACTTGGTAAGGAATAAAGGTAGGACTGGGAGGAAACATTATGTAAGAAGAAATGTGAAGCTGAAGTGGAAATATGATTCAAATTTGACAGTACGAAATTACTTATAGATAATGCTTCTGCTCAGATTTTCCTTGCCTGGAAGACAACACTGGGCTAGTTTCAGTGACACAGCCAGGACTTTGCCAGCATTAAGATTCTTTTCAGAATAAGCTGATGAGAGCTTTATGGGGATGTGAAGATTGGACCTGGCTGAGCTACACACAGAACATTGTTTTACAGCGTCATTAAAAGATGCCATTGGGTTAAGGCTGTGGACAGAGCTTGTAGGGAGATCAGACAGGCTTGGCTGAAGTCCACATGGGACCATTAGGCTGGCATACCTGGACTAGCTCCAGGTTTTTGCAGATGCCACCTAAACAGACATCATCTGATTTCAGAGGGGTCATTTGGCTTATAAAAAACTACCAAATTATGTTCAGGGAAGATTAAAAAACTCTTAAATTGGGATAAATTCTTACTGCACCTTCCTTGATTTATACTCCATATTTTTGGGGAAAATAATCATAAAGTGGTTTGGGTTGGAAGGGACCTTAAAGATCATCTAGTTCCAACACCCCTGCTATATGGGCAGGGACACCCTCCACTAGACCACATTGCCCAAAGCCCCATCCAACCTCGTCTTAAACACTTCCAGGGAGGGGGCATCCACAACCTCTCTGGGCAACCTGCTCCAGTGCCTCACCACCCTCACAGTAAAGAATTTCTTTCTAACATCTCATCTAAATCGACCCTCCTTCAGCTTAAACCCATTACCCCTTGTCCTGTCATTACACTCCCTGATAAACAGTCCCTCACCAGCTTTCCTGTAGGCCCCTTCAGGTACTGGAGGGCTGCAATTAGGTCTCCCCAGAGCCTTCTTTTCTCCAGGCTGAACAACCCCAACTCTCTCAGCCTGTCCTCATAGGAGAGGTGCTCCAGCCCTCTGATCAGCTTCATGGCCCTCCTCTGGACTCGCTCCAACAGCTCGATGTCTGTCTTGTACTGGGGCCCCCAGAGCTGGATGCAGTACTCCAGGTGGGGTCTCACCAGAGCGGAGTAGAGGGGCCGGATCACCTCCCTCGACCTGCTGGTCACACCTCTTTTGATGCAGCCCAGGACAGGGTTGGCTTTCTGGGCTGCAAGCGCACACTGCCGGCTCATGTTGAGCTTCTCATCAATCAATACCCCCAAGTCCTTCTCCTCGGGGCTACTTTCAATCCATTCCTTGTCCAGCCTATAGTCGTGCTTGGGATTGCACCGACCCACATGCAGGACCTTGCACTTGGCCTTGTTGAACTTCATGGAGTTCGCACAGGCCTACCTCTCACGCTGGTCAAGGTCCCTCTGGATGGCATCCCTTCCCTCCATCGTGTTGACCACATCACACAGCTTGGTGTCGTTGGCAAACTTGCTGAGGGTGCACTTGATCCCACTGTCCATGTCTCTGACAAAGATGTTGAACAGTGCCGGTCCAAGTACCGACCCCTGAGGAACGCCACTCATCACCGTTCTCCACGTGGACATTGAGCCGTTGATCACAATTCTCTGAGTGCGACCATCTAGCCAATTCCTTATCCACCGAGTGGTCCATCCATCGAATCCATGTCTCTCCAATTTAGAGACAAGGATGTCGTGCGGGACAGTGTCCAATGCCTCGCACAAGTCCAGGTAGATGACGTCAGCTGCCCTTCCCTTATCCACCGATATTGTAACCCCATCATAGAAGGCCACCAAGTTTGTCAGGCACGATTTGCCCTTAGTGAAGCCGTGTTGGCTGTCACCAATCACCTCCTTATTTTCCATGTGCCTGAGCATAGTCTCCAGGAGTGTCTGCTCCATAATCTTGCCAGGCACAGAGATGAGACTGACCAGCCTGTAGTTCCCTGGGTCTTCCATTTTTCCTCTTCTTAAAAATAAGTATAATGATGACATACTTAGTAGCTTTCATATACTTCATACTTTTCTTACTGCAGTTACAACTCCTTTTCAAACCAAACTATTTCAAATTGACTTTTTACTACATGCCATGAATTACTGATAGGATACTTTACCAGGAAAACTATTTTATTAGTGGTAAAGTTACGTAACAGTGGCAAAATGAAAGTCCCAAAACCCTGGACCACAACTCTGCATTGAAGTTTCAGCTACTACATTTCCTTCATATCAGTCTTTTGATTACTGTTACAATAACTCTGAGGGCACAGTTGTGTTTTTTCCTCAGTCCATTCCCCACTAATGTAACCTAATTAACATAAATTATTAATTTATTAACAATGATTATTAACATAAATTATTAGTTTCCTCATTTTTACATATTAACAGAATGGTTATAGAATGGTTTGGGTTGGAAGTGACCTTAAAGATCACCTAGTTCCACTCCCCCTGCCATAAGCAGGGACACCCTCCACTAGACCAGGTTGCCCAAAGCCCCATCCAACCTGGCCTTGAACACTTCCAGGGATGGGGCACCCACAGCTTCTCTGGGCAACCTGTTCCAGTGCCTCACCACCCTCACAGTAAAGAATTTCTTCCTAATATCTGATCTAAACCCTTCTTTCAGTTTAAAGCCATTACCCCTCCTCCTATCACTCCATGCCCTTGTAAACAGTCCCTCTCCAGCTTTCTTATAGGCTCCCTTCAGGTATTGGAACGCTGTTTTAAGGTCTCCCTGGTGCCCCAACTCTCTCAGTCTGTCTTCATAGGAGAGGTGCCCCAGACCTCTGATCATCTTTGTGGCCCTCCTCTGGACTCGCTCCAACAGGTTCACGTCTTTCTTGTACTGGGGACCCCAAAGCTGGACACAGTGTAAATTGCCAGCTGAGGTTGAGCTTTTCATTACCATCACCCCCAGGGCCGCTCTCAATCCATTCTCCACCCAGCCTGTAGTTGTGCTTGGGATTGCCACGACCCATGTGGAGGACCTTGCACTTGGCCTTGTTGAACTCCATGCGGTTCGCACAGGCCCACCTCTCAAGCTGGTCAAGGTCCCTCTGGATGGCATCCCTTCCCTCCAGCATGTCAACCACACCACTCAGCTTGGTGTCATCAGCAAGCTTGCTGAGGGTGCACTCGATCCCACCGTCCATGTTGCCGACAAAGATGTTGAACAGTGCTGGTTCCAGTACCGACCCCTGAGGAATGCCACTCATCACTGATCTCCACTTGGACACTGAGCCATTGACCGCATCTCTGACATGCAACCATCCAGCCAATTCCTTATCCATCGAGTGGTCCATCTGTCAAATCCACGTCTCTCTAATTTAGAGACAAGGATGTTGTGCAGGACAGTGTCAAATGCTTTGCACAAGTCCAGGTAGACGATGTCACATGCTCTTCCCTTATCCACTTATTCTGTAACTCCATCACAGAAGGGCAACAAATTTGTTAGGCATGATTTGTCCTTACATCCATGCAGGCCTCCTGGTGTTTTTGCCTGACTTCCTCTTTGCTGGGATGCATCATTCCTGTGCTTGGAGGAGGAGATCCTCAAATACTAACCCGCTTTCTTAGGCCCCTCTTCCCTCCAGAGCATTATCCCATGGTACTCTATCCAAGCAGATCCTGAAGATGCCAAAGTCTGCTCTCCTGAAGTCCAGGGTAGCAAGCTTGCTGTGTGCCCTCCTTGCTGCCCTAAGGATCTTGAACTCCACAATTTCATGCTCACTGCAGCCAAGGCTGCCCTTCAGTTTCACATTCTCCACCAGTCCCTCCTTGTTGGTGAGAATGAGGTCCAGCATACCACCCGTCCTCATTGACTCCTCTATCACCTGTACAAGGAAGTTATCATTAATGCATTCCAGGAACCTCCTGGATTAGCTTATGTCCTGCTGTGTTGTCCCTCCAACAGATATCAGGGTGGTTGAGGTCCCCCACGAGGACCAGGGCTTGTGAACATGAGGCTACTCCTATCTGTCTGTAGAGGGTCTTATCCACTCAGTCTTCCTGGTTGGGTGGCTTGCAGCAGACACCCACTATAACATCCCTCTCTGCCCCTGCCCTCCCTTTAGCCCTGGCCCATAAGCTGTAGGTCTGCTCCTCATCTATCCCCAGGCAGAGTTCCATGCACTTCCATGATGCCAACAAGATCGTAGCCCTGCAGGCATATACATGTCTCTAACTCCTCCTGTTTATTTCCCAAGCTACCTGCATTTGCACAAAGGCATTTAAGTTGGGCCCTCAATGAAGCTGACTTACTGGCTGGAGTGGTTGGAATTCCTTTGAGGTATTTCACCAGTGTTTCCCTGTTGGCTCCTATTACCTCAGAAGCCCCTCAGAAGCCCCTGGCTCACTTCAAGTGTGCTGCAGCGTACCCAGCATGTCTCCAAGCAACAGGCTGAGGACCCTCACTAACACCCTGTCCATCTAACCTTGGCATGTCATCCCAAAGCTTGTCAAAGGCAAGCCTGATATCTCCCTCCTCCTCCAAGCCTAAAGCTCTGTCAATGATCCCCACAAGCTCCTGAGTAAAGACCATCTCTCCCCTTTAGGAAAGGTAAATCCCATCTGATGCCAGCAAGCCTGGTGCTATGTAGGCCACCCCATTATCAGAAAAAGGAAGATTGTGGCAGTGACACTGGCCACAGAGTCATGTATTAATGATGTCTTACTCCCCTTCACATGAATGAAATACATTGTTCTCCAGCATTAAACACTTGGTCAAAGTCATATTCCTTGAACTTCACTGAGTGCATATGATGTAGCCATTCTGCTTACACTTGAGAAGCCCTTGCTTGTTTCTACAACACTTACTCATGCCTGTAGTGCCAAAGATGACATCTACTTTAAAAAGATTAGCAGTCACATGTGTGCATGTATACTGCATCTTGCTGATACAGTAGACTCAGGAATGTTTTATATTATGTTTTCAGATTTTTATAGCTTTGCAGCCAGGACTGTATGTATTTTCCATAAATATTGGGGAAAGAAAGCAATAACCTTGATGTTTGAAAGAAGTGCATAAAACAATGAGCAGATAGAAGGTAGGGCTTTTTTTCCTTCTTAAACTGAAGTAGGTGACATTTCAAATATTCTTGACACTGAATGTAATCCCTTTCTCTGATAACTGGTATTACTCTTAGTCTTTCATTTTGTTCTTTCAATAAAAATACCATTACACTGGGAATGTTTATTTTCATCGTTCTTTTCGTGAGATTGTGCATCTAAATTACTGAAAGCAAGCTCTGTTCACCTGTGTCTTCCCCCCAACACACACATACACACCCCTTTCCCTCCATTTAAAAGCCTGATTTTGCTTCTACTGAAATCAAGGACATTATATTCATCATTTTTCATATAACAGCACCACAACTGCAGTGAACCGTCCTATCTGAAGACATTTCTTTCTCTCTATTGTCTATTAAGTTATTGGCCACAAATATCTTCATTAAAATAAATATGAATTACATCTTCAGCAATATGGCTAAAATAAAAGAATGGCCTATGCCTGCCTTCATTTAATTTCTACTTTTCGACCTGAAGAGTGAAACTCAGGAACTACATGAGCACACTGTCCTATTAACTCCTCCTATTAATGTTCGTCTCTTGTAACTAGGATCCAGGTCACCCCAGACACTGCCTGCAATAGAGAGAGGTAGTATAAATTATGATTTGAACTTTGGTTGCCTATTTCCCCTCTTTTGTTTTTAGTTTTACTCTTTTTGTAGAAACTAAGCATTGAATAAGCAATGAATAAGTCTCCCTGTATTTATACACAAACCCAGCCATCTTAATTTCATTGCTCTCAAGACAGGAAGCCTCATATGAGTTCAGCAGCACTCACAGAAGCAAGGGCGGGAGGGGGGAGGGGGGAAGACATGCCTAACTCCCAAATTGCAAGTAAAGTTAGAACTGTCTATAGAACAGATCACCTTACCCCATTCTTGTCAGCATATTGCATACCAAAGGGTAACTAATCAACTCCCTGTTTGTGGCAGTCACAAAACAAAGGCATAATAAACAGTTCTTCTCTGAAAGCATGTCATCCTACTTTGCCAAGGTCTTTTCTCTCTGTCTTGGCAATGACCTTTACCAAGAAGAAAGAAGAGTATCCAGTTCTCTGAAGATATAGTTTGTTTAATTCCTTCTCATTAATTCGACTGCTTGCTACCTCATGTTCTGTGATCATTTAGAGGAACTGCCTCATTCCCCTATGAATCATCCAGGGACGATCTTCAAGCCTTTTTTATAGAAAGGCATGGAAGATCCTACCCAAAATAGTAATAAATGTAATCATTATGCTTGCAAACAGTACCACAGTCTTTGATTCCATCTCAGGCACAATACTTCTTCTGACAGGTCCCCCTGAACAGTTCAGCTTGTGTTTTTGCAGCCTCTCTTTGCTTCCAGCTATTACCCAAGTACATTAAGCCATTCTTCCTTCTGGATTCCATACAGAATACTTAAAACTTTACAACAGCAAGTAATTAAAAATAGTCTTAAGATCTCAGTCATCATCAGCTCCCAAACTAATAAGGAGACAACCAAATCCGAAATTCTTACATCTTTTGATCCAAAGAGAGAAGAGCACATTATTATATGCCTCTCTCCAGTGGAAACAGCTGTCCACACCTAACTTCCTAATTAATGTCTTTAACTGCATTGGAACAAAGCTTCTGTTCCAAGGATGTGTAAACAGCTGCACTTGTTTCATTTTTGTGAGACTCTCTGTGGCTTAAATTTTAACTATACATATGGTCCTTCTTTAATGTTTATACTATTGGTTTGAGAGAAAGAGCGTCAGGCTAAAAGATGTATCATAATAACAAGTTAATTTAATTCACTAAAAAAAAAATAAAATTTTCCATCTCATTGTCAGACTGCCTCATTTAGATTCACAGTCTTTGAAACTTGTTATTCTGCAAAAGGTGGAGGTTTTTTGTTTGGTTTTTTTTTGTTTGTTTTTTGTTGGGTTTTTTTTTTTTTTTTTTTTACACTGAAAAGACCTATATTGTAAGCATATAAAGGCAGATATTCACAGAAGTAAGTAGATATCCACTTAAGTAGATATGTAAATACAGCCAACTCCCTTGCCTTCAGTGGATGTCTGTTAATCCACATACTGGAAGCTGGCTAAAATTTGCTTGACGTATAAACAATGCTAATACACATATATATTGCAGTCTATTTGACTAAGTATTACACTAGTTATTCTTACTGATAAATGTAATTTATGTATTACTTTATATACTCAGACTCCCTTACAGTGGCATTTCTGTATATCATGAATTTTAGACTTAAATATGTTATTCAAAAATAGTAATGCTCCTAGGGAAAGTGTTATTTAAGAATTAAAGCAAGATGAGAAAACCACTTTTTTCTCTCCCCCCACCACCCAAGGAGCAATGAGGCAATGATACAGATATGCTAAAGATGATAAATGTGAAGTTTTGGTAATAGTTGTATCATGACCTTGCTGTTTCACGTGGAAATGCAAGGCGGCTTCTCCTCAATCAGTAGTCAAATTCCCCATTACCTCAGTGGCACAGTATCAGGTCTGTCAAAAACCACAATCCTTCTGCATTATATGACTGTTCAGAGACTATTTTGCGGGCCTTAAGTCATCCTCAGCATTTCTCTGAGAAACAGCAACGTTAACAAGTCTCCTCCATTACCTAAACAGCAGGAGGCCCCTGCAAACTCTCTCATCAACAGCCCATGAGCACATCCACATTGCGGAAGCAGAGAGAGCATCCGAAAGAGAAGCTGAGGTGTGGATCACTAACACAACTGGTAAGGAGAAATGAAAAATAATAATTTTTTAAAAAAGTAAGTACTTCCTTAGGCATGGGATAGCATTGTCATTATTCCATAGCCTCACTGACACACCAGTATTGTGGATAACCGCATTTATAGAGAAGAAATAAATACAGTGCTAAAGAAACTGAGATCTCCCCTCCCCCAACAACGTTACTGACTTTGATAGGAAAAGAAATGCTCTACCACAGTTTAAATACATTTCAACCTTTGTAAATCTGCAGCCACCTGCAGGACTTCTCTTCAGGAATTTCTTCAGAACCATGTGGGCATGAACAGTCAGCAGGCCAGAAAACTAGCTTACAAGTAAGCAAAATTTAGTATACCAAGTGAAACACAGCACAATATTACACATTATATAAAGTGAAAAAAAGTGGTCCTTTATTTGTCACCACCTTAAATTACACTGAGAAGTTAAAGTGAGCGCCTGTATCAGTAGTATTAGAGTTGAACATTAAGTATACAAACAAGCCTTGTAAGTGCACTATGAAAATCATTAAAAGTTGGTGGGGTTTTCTTTACCCAGGTGGCTCCGGACGGGCAGGGGACCCTCCCCGAGTGCAACCAGACCGCCGGTGTGCGCAGGGACAGGCCCGGCCCCAGCCGCCCCCGCAAGCGAGGGGTCCTGCAGGCCGCGCAGCTGGGCCTGCCAGGTTCGGCCGCTGCAGACCGCTTCCTCGCCTGTTGAAGAAGGCACCCTCCCGCCTTCCCGGTGTCCTCCATCGGATGTAACACTTACCCACTCTAGTCGACACGCGTACTTCGCACTCTCTCTCCTTTCCCGAGGGCAAACCTGGGCGCCTGCTCCTGAATTTTCCTCACAGAGAGGAGGGGCTACCTGCTATGCCAGGCCCTTAGAGGCCCACTCACCCCCTCGGCGACGTGCCCCCTTTTCTACCAAGCACAGCAGCCTGGGGGATGGTGTAGTGAATTAAATCATTAAAAAAGGAGGAGCTCTCTAACGGAGATTATAATGAGCAATAATTACTGTGGAAAACTTAAAGCTGAATGATTGTTTGCTTAAGTAACGATATCCTAAAAGCTGAATAATCTCCTCCATCCCCACTTATATGGGACCCTTGATACCAATGCCATCGTGGCTTTTTATGAAACATGAGAAAATAAAGGAAAAAACTCAACATCGCTTTTCATTGGAAAAAAAAATCCCTGAGGGAAATTATTTAAAAAAATAATAAATCAGAACCTTTATTAAACAGATAATTTCAGGGAGAAATCCTTCTGGAGACAATCAAACTGAATAAAGGGCTGCTTTTTGACTCCTGATCCAGAATTATTATTACTGTTCTCGTTGAAGAAAATAGAGGCTCAAAGTTAAAATTATCTGTCTTTTCATAAAGTAGGTAAGCATCTCTGCTCAAAATATTTTCTAGAAGGGAAAAATAAGGTTGACCATGACTAGAGGAAAGGAAATTTTATTATGCTCATTTGCAGAGAGAGAAGTGATACACAAAGAAATCAAACTCCTTTCTTAAAGTCACAAAGTGAGTTTATATTAAGGAACAAATGAATAGAAATCACCTGAGTTACAGTGGAAGGTTTTTTTCTCTTTACAACAAATGATATGTCGAGGAAATAGAGCAAAAGTAACTGCTTTATGTATGCACATGCGCCTACTTGAATTCCACTGCCCATATAGCTTTCCCTAGCTGCTGAAACAAGGTAAAAATTTCAGAAAATTCATAATTCAGAAGTTTTCTAATGTTTCTTCATTTGTATTTATTTTATCTAGCTAAATTTTGACTTTAAAAAGTCCTATAAGTGTTTCCAGAGAACACAAACACTACTCCAAAAATAGAGGCATGCTTAGCTAGCCACATGGTTTACTCAAGAAGAGAGGAAAAAATTTCCTTTCCTTTTTTCAGTATTTCTAAGGGGTTTGCTTCAAAAAGATTCAGCAAAGATTTGTAGCAATAGCCCAACCTGCAGACAGCTGTCTGTGTTTCAGTCTTGTGAGTTTCTCACAAGCCCTTGAAAGGTAGATTAGAAGATTATCAATGCCCATTTTGGCTATTTGAACATGAAAATTTAAAGCAGTATGTTCTCCAGCTCACTGAGTTTCATAGCTAGGGGTGTATGATGGATGTGCATCCGGTGACAGAAGCTCTGTGTAGATAACTACCCCAGGTTTGGACTTAATCCCTAATTTACTTAAAACTTTGTTCAGAAGTCAACCTGGATCCTCAAATTTAAGAATGTTTCCCAACACCTCTCAGTTTTTATTAGTGAGAAATGCAATAAAAGATCTTATTCTATTTTTGGTAATTTTAATCACTATTCCAGACAAAGACACAAGCAAAGAAAAGTGAGAAAATAAAAAATAAAACAGACAAAACAGTGTATTGAAGTTTTTGTGAACAGCAAGAGTCATCCTCACTTTCAGTACATTTGAAGGACTAAGCTTATCTTTATTATTTGCAGATTAATAAAGCATCTTTTTTTATTATTTTTTTATGTTGTACAATACAATAGCTGGTACTATTCATACTGCAATAGAGTACTTTCCATAAATGACTACAAGCAATATATGAAGGGGGGTTGTAACTGGAAATTATCCATAAATAAAAAGATGTGGTCACATTAGCCATCTGCATTACTCATTCAAAATTACCTGTTTCATAATTTTTTCATAACTTTTTAGCAATACTAAACAGTATAAATCACATAAATAGAATAAAAATGGTTTTATATTTCTTGAGAAAAAATACCTGTGATTTCAGAAATCATTTTATTTTCCTCAGCTTTCACTATAATCAAGGTATTTACTAACGTGATTTGTTTCCCCCTTCACCAGCTAAAAGGGCAAAGCTGACAGGCTGGTGACAAGATCATTAATTTATTGTTTCTTCAGCTATGATAAACTATAGGTGGAGAAATTACACTAATATGAGAACTTAGTTTTCCTCAGCCAACAGTTACAATTCCAAAATTATTTGGAATTGACATACGTGGAGTTTGATAGTCATTCAGGATGAAAAAGGTTATTTACTAGATGAGGCAAAATGATTGTCTGACTGTCAGTATTCAAAAATGACCAAAAGAAGTAGTAGTCCTTTGTTTTTGCAGCAGGTTGTTCACTGGTTTGTTATTTGTCCCTGTCACATCTTTATGACTTACAATCTTTTCATTAATTGAAATTGATAACATGGATAGCTAAAAATGAAACAAAACACAATGTGATACCATTCATTCATTCTGCGGTACTCAGGTGGTATGGACTAAACAAAGATATGAAATAAAGATTATTTAGTGCTCTCAGCACCAGGAAGTTTAAGCTGTTGAGCACAAGTATGAGCCAACTCTTGAGGAAGTTCTTCCTTGGACTTGGCTGGTCCAGCTACAGAGTGAGGAAGAGGACTACAGGTAATCAGGATAGAGACAGATGGTTCATAAGTCAGGATGAGTCAGGTTTCTTAGTATCATTCATTTTGCCCTTGATTAACAGGATGCAGCTACCATATTTACTCACCCATCTGCCTGCAATTCAATGTAGTAATCATCAAGAAAAATAACATCAGAGGGGGCATTGTTTATATTTATTTAAAAAGTCAAAGATCAGTGCTCTGAGTGCATGCTGGGGCTTTGGCTGCTTAGGCTCAGGACCAAGTTAGGTAATGGCACAAGTGTCCAGCTTTGGAGAGACCTGTTTGAGAAAGCTCTGCTAGGAAATCTTAGCAGTGTCACCCCAACCAGCAGGTATAGAATTCCCTGTGTCTGTGTACTGAAGAGTGGATATGCTTGGTTTTGCATACATGCTATACAGATAAGCAAAATGTCCCTTCATATCAGTTGCTTGTCAAATGTCTGTATCATCCTTTGCCTGCTTATCCTGTGCAAAAGTATCTAGAGTTTAGTTTTGGTGCTGCAAAGCAGTGTGGCATAGATTTTAATTGCATAAAGGTTTTCATGGACTTCAGTAACACCTTTTATATGCTTGAAATTATACATATGCATAAGCAACTTATTAAAAGATGGCATTAAAAATTAAATTATTGCATTCAAAGGTAATCTCAGGAATGTTAAATTTAAAATCTGTAGGAAGAAAATTAAACTCTTCATAATTATCATGTCCACCATGCCAGCTCAGCAACCTTTGAGGAAATCCAGCAACCTTTATAGACACTGTATTCTAGCAACCTGAGGTTCTTGTTTTTGCTGGAAGAAATATGCCAAGCTCATGGAAAATTGCCTGAATAGTCATCTTTTTAAAACAGAAGGATAAAATGTAATAATAACAAGGGCTTCCTGTTCCCTTTTCTATATGTTTAAGTTTTAGGGCATTAAAGCTCTTTAGAAACAACAACAACAAAAAAACATTTGGGCGATGTATGCTTAATTATACATATATTTGACTGAAAACGTGTAACGTATGGACAGGATTATAGAGTTCTAAAAATGCTGGAAGTAGCAATCTGGTAATAGAAAATGTACTTTTCCTAGACCAATATCATTGAACTGTGGCAAAACATGGATGTAGATAAATCCTAACATTGCAGGTCTGATTCAGGGTTCTGCTAAACTGAGCTGCTGGTCTGGGGGAAATAGGATAGATGCAATCAGATAACTTCCAGCTTGGCATGGGCTTTCTTTCTCCTTGGGGATATAAGCAATCCTTTTGCTCATATTCTGTAGTACAAACCTAAAGGACTGAAGTAATCTCACTGTGAGGAAGCAGGCAACTCAGATGAATCTAATAAATTGAATTGGTTTATAGCAGGATAGTAGCACTTTTTCTAGAGGGTCTTTCCAAGGACAAACAAAGCAATTCACATTTGGCTCAATAACATTCACTTACATAGCAGGAAAGAATAATTACCCTATTGCAGGAATGAGAGGTGAAATTTAATAGCTTAAGTTATTTTGTAGGTCAGATAAGATGATCGTGGTAGTTCTTTTTGACCTTAAAATCTATGGATCTGTGCTTTGAGCTGTAGAGGCCTTTCTAGATTTTTTATGTATGAACTAAAAGTTGAACACTATTTAGAAAGATTAGAAACATTTTTTTTTCCTCCTTAATAAAGATATGGTAGGAGGCAGATGCTGATTTTACTCACCCTTTATAAAATCTCTGATTTCATTTCAGACACAGTGTCAACAATTTATCCCCTAAGACTAATCATGATTTTAAAAAGCTTCTACCATCTTTGAATGAATTGTTTTCAGTAGATTTAAAAGTCACATCTAATGAATACAAGTATGCATCATTCATTGATCTTTGCAGCACTTACTGTATGGCAAAAAGTAATGAATATGAGGCACTAAACAGTATTTCATAGGTTCACATCAGATTAGTATGATAACAAAGAAATGCTGAATTATGCAGTTTGCCTACAAAATTGGGTGGAAGGAATGATTTTAATTTCTGTGACAATACTTTAAATTTAAATCATAAGTGGTGAAGAGCAGATTTGTATTCTTTCACTCCTTCTTAAGCTCTGCATGAGCTGGCAGTGTGCGCTTGCAGCCCAGAAAGCCAACCCTGTCCTGGGCTGCATCAAAAGAGGTGTGACCAGCAGGTCGAGGGAGGTGATCCTGCCCCTCTGCTCCGCTCTTGTGAGACCCCACCTGGAGTACTGCGTCCAGGTCTGGGGGCCCCAGTACAAGACAGACATCGAGCTGTTGGAGAGAGCCCAGAGGAGGGCCACGAAGCTGATCAGAGGGCTGGAGCACCTCTCCTGTGAGGACAGGCTGAGAGAGTTGGGGTTGTTCAGCCTGGAGAAGAGAAGGCTCCGGGGAGATCTAATTGAGGCCTTCCAGTACCTGAAGGGGCCTACAGGAAAGCTGGTGAGGGACTGTTTATCAGGGAGTGTAGTGACCGGACAAGGGGTAATGGGTTTAAGCTGAAGGAGGGTCGATTTAGATTAGATGTTAGAAAGAAATTCTTTACTGTGAGGGTGGTGAGGCACTGGAACAGGTTCCCCAGAGAGGTTGTGGATGCCCCCTCCCTGGAAGTGTTTAAGACGAGGTTGGATGGGGCTTTGGGCAACGTGGTCTAGTGGAAGGTGTCCCTGCCCATATAGCAGGGCAGTTGGAACTAGATGATCTTTAAGATCACTTCCAACCCAAACCATTCTATGATTCTATGATTCCTGTGACAGTATGTAGCACCTCCCAGTTTCTGTGAACAGCAAAGGAAAAACCGGAGACACTGGCTAGATAGTATTTATTTTTATGGATTAGATTTCCAACTCAGCCTACCTGCTGCCTTCCAAAAGAATGCAATTTGTTAGAAATATTTCCCCAGAATAAAAGCATCAAATGCAAAAATAGTGTCACCCAGTGGTCAGGAAATACCTTATTGTTTTATCTTGCTCAATATTTTTGCCATTGATTTTGGGACAACTTGTTTCTGTGAGCAAAGTGGTTTTGAGGAAGCAATAGAAGTTCTTGATTGTCTGTAAGGTAATTAATTCCTCAGAGGAGAGATATGAAGAAAAATCCAAGTTTTCCTCTATTCAAATTTCACATTTTCTTATGCTTATCTAAAATATGATTTTCAGAAATTTACAAAGAGAAATCAAATGATTCAGTGGTTTACAATGCTGACATGACCTCACTTCAATTTAGTTTGGTTTCCTACATAGCTGTTGTCCCAAACTTTCTCTACCTTACCAATACGTATTGATATATACATATGAAATCCTCACCAAAATTTTGTGATTCTTTTTGGTGAAAATTGCTGGCACAGCTTGCAGCACAGTTAGAATCCTGGTGGATCCTTTGCCTTAAGTTGCTTATCAGCTCTGAGTGAAGATAAACTGACAGTTCTCTGGTGTCTTTTGTATAACCAGATATGTTCTTTCACCATTCACTGCAAAACTATTATGGAGCAACTAAAACCAGAAACCTATAAAACCATTCTCCAAGAGTAGCTGGTGAAAACAGCTCACCTATAGGTGAAATATGAGAGTCAAACCTGGTGAGTTAATCAAAAGGACAGGATTAAACAATAACAAAAATAGGTTCTTTTATTTTCCTTTTTTAAATTTTATTTTACCTGTGCTAAATATGGTAACAACTATTGCCTGCAGCATTATAGTTACAACTATTACCTCACAACATTATCATAATAACTGATATTATGTATAAAAGCCAGCAATCAAAATATTTTGGGGAATGCCTGACTTCACAAAAAGTGGAGTCCTCCCTTCCCTTCCCTTCCCTTCCCTTCCCTTCCCTTCCCTTCCCTTCCCTTCCCTTCCCTTCCCTTCCCTTCCCTTCCCTTCCCTTCCCTTCCCTTCCCTTCCCTTCCCTTCCCTTCCCTTCCCTTCCCTTCCCTTCCCTTCCCTTCCCTTCCCTTCCCTTCCCTTCCCTTCCCTTCCCTTCCCTTCCCTCACAAGCCAGTGCAGCAATCAAAGTAAGAAGGACATTTTTTCAAATATCTTCCTTTGTGGATTTACCTCTTTGGATTGTGCTAATTTATTGTCCACTAACATAATTTATAAGCATTTGGGAGAATCTAAACTGCATTTGTTTTTGAACTTTGGATCTTCTTAGTACAGAAAATGGGAAGCAATTTTCTTTCATAAGTGATGATCAAAATTGATGACCAGTAACCAAGTATTCTCGTCCTTTTACCCTATGTATGTTTCTGAGATGAACCTGGGTACCATTTGACTACATTATTGTGTGTGTTTGAGTCAAAACTTATTCTGGAGACCATTTTACTGAAATTAACACCAAAACTAAACACAGCAGATATTTGAAAATACTGTACAACTCAAGCAGATGAGGAACTGAAGAAAGAAATATCATGCAATTAAAGCTGTGAAACATATTTAGCCTGATTTCAGTGAGCTGAAGTACTTATAATTCTTGGAAGAGGGTCATGAGATTTTAACATACGTAAGAACTTTGTTGTGTTCATCACAGCCTACTAGAACATGAGTTTACCAGTTAATTCCAGCATATGGCTTCTATTTATCAGAACAATTTCACTTCTATTTTTTCTGATTTCTGCAGAATGCAGAACAAATTTTCTGGAAAAATAGATCTTAAGGAATATATCCCATTTTTAAGTGAAGAAGTTACATTCAAATATAATACACTCAAGAAAATAATCACCTATTATTAGCACTTGCTAATGTCATGTATCTTGCTTTTGAAATGACATTTCAAACATGAATTATTGATTATAATATAGAATTTCCATTTCAGAGGTCTTTGTCTTCTTGATTTTCAGTTTGTTGAAAAAAATTAGAGGGTAGCATACTATTTTGTGAGATAGCTTTTTCTGGAACATGTCTTAATAAAGTTCAAATTCCTGACCAAACAACAGAAACAGTCAGTCACAGTCTTTCTTGCTTAGCTGGGTAGTAAGTGATAATAAACTTTGTAAAATTAAAATAAAAAGAAATACAAATTAAATATGAACAGGATGGAATGCATCAAATATGTACTGTGCTGCTCTGAGAGTCTGAGTTCAAGCAAAGTTCAGTGGCTTACTGCTTCAGTGAAGAAAAACATGGGCGTGGAACCAAGCTTGCATTAGCAGAAACCTATCAGAGGTATCTTCTGGCTTCTAAACTAATGTTATTTAATATATGTACCATACTCAAAACATGGGCAGTGAATATGAGTTCTACATCAAACTGAGTGCATTCAACTCCTCCACGGTAATTTAAGACACCTGAAGATAATTTGGAGAAGAAAACTTTTCAGGCCAGAACGTGTTCAAGAAAGAAGACAAAAAATCTTTTGTGCAGAGTATAAACAGTAGCTTCAGGTTCGTATAATTAAAATCCACATTGTGTGCTAAGCTCAACAGACTGTTTCTAT
Source organism: Grus americana (assembly GCF_028858705.1). Lineage (NCBI taxonomy): Eukaryota > Metazoa > Chordata > Aves > Gruiformes > Gruidae > Grus > Grus americana. Next base: position 49,351,708 of record NC_072856.1, on the reverse strand, counting down.
ATATTAAGTATGTTTTAGAAACTGTTTAGAGAAAACTCAAAGCAGTCCAAACTAGTATATTTAAACGTAGTTTTGGGGGTTGGGTGGGGTTTTTTTGATCCATTTGTTTGGAGATTATAATCTTCATCATACATCCAAACAGAGAATAAGTACTATTTAACAAGGAATAAATAAGTTCTCTACCTTGCTTTGGAGAATTAACCATCAATTTCTCAAGTTTCTAACAGTGCAAAGACATATTCTGAGCCTCAGAAAGATCTGAGAACCACCTTCAAGCCTATCACTGAGATATTGTTGCAAATGTTGCGATGATAGGCTGCCATGTATTTGGTACTTAAAATCATAATTAGTTACTATCTCCGCTTGTGCCCAGAAGACAAAAAAAAAAAGAAAAAAAGACAATCAGCAGATTTTAGAAGTACCACAAAGCTTGTTCTAATTTACACTTCTGTAACATTTAAAACAGGTTCTGCTTCATTTCATCACCGGTTATGACTGATGAATCCAAATTCCCTGCTGTAGCTTTAGGGGGAGGAATCAAAACCTTATCTGAATGGTGTAGAATTGCCCTTCACTAAAGCAGGCAATCATCTCCTGTGCTAATTAATGAACATTCCTCTCATGCAGGGCTGCCAGAGGGATTTTATTTAGAGGGGAAAAAAAAATAATAAAAAAATAACCCGCAATTTATTGCGGTCTCCTCATCCTCCCTTCTGGCTGCCAATTCCTCTTCTCAGACATGCTCAGCAGTCCCTGATTCACTTTCTTTTCATTGTTCCATGAATATATTGATGATGGTTTTAAGAGGAGCCTTTGAGATGAAGGTTAGTCACAGTTTCGATCCCTCTTTAGTGTGTTAGAAAGCCTACTCACAAGATGAAGTCAAGCAGATAAGAAGTAGTAGGAAGAAACTGAATGGAATCTGTTAGTGAAAAAAAAAAGCAGTAAGTAACAGGGAATGGCAGTTGACTGAGGTGAGAAAGAGATCAGGAACTCAAGGAACCTGGAAGGAAAAAGAGATTGTGGTCTGATACAGTAAAGCAAGCAGGAGAACTCTGTTGAACTTTTATCATGACTCCTGGCAAAACCTCCAATGACAAATATATTCCAGACAATATAAGAAAGGTTCAAATTTCCACATAATGTAGACATAGTTATATAGCCATGAAAAATATTTCAATGCATTTTTCTTACACCATTTATCTGTCTGTTGCATGCAGGCTTATACCATATGAACATATGCATGTATTTAACACTTGAGACCTATTGTTACTCTTTTTAGTACAATTTCCCTTTAAAGGTAACACTTTGCAGTGTTTTATATGTGTAATGCTCAAGTGTTCTAATTGTGTGAGGTCAGATTGGATTCTGTCCAAATGACTAGAATGAGTTAAATTCAGAAAAGAATTTTGACCAATAAAAGAGAATAAGGTGAGAGAAAAATATAATGTCAATTTTTTTACCTGAAAGCTTATTTCAAATTTTTGTTTCAAAGTTTTGATTTGTTTCAGAATCAATCTACTTCTCAGAAAGGTGAAAAAAAGAAAAATAAATTGTAAAAACATGAGGGTTTTTAATTCTTTTTTAGTTTTGAAAAATAAAGTGAAGAGCAAAATGTACTATGAGCAGAGGAATAAATTAAATCTTACTTTCTAAGAATTTGCGTCTCAACATAATTCCCTGTTAAAATAACTTCAACAATCTACTTGACATTTTCTTTGCCTTCAACTATTCTACAGTAAATTCTCTGATTCTTTCCATCACAGATCAATTACCCCTTCCAACAACACCCAAAGTTACCTTCTGCATCATCAAATCATCATCTGGGAAAGAAGTAGGGCATACTGTTGTTAGTTTTGATGATCCAGTATTCCAAGAACTTCTGAACTCAGACTGCTTTTTTCCTCAAGTAATAGAGTTCACCTTATCTACCCATCTAAAAATTTTCATATATACTGAAAAGGAACAGAATATCCATGAGACTGGAACCCTTCCTGAACATTTTATTAAGGACTGAATGAAAGTTTCGAAAGTTATTAAGCTGGGACTGACAGATGGAAAAACAGACTCTGGAATGAGCAAAAAAATCTCTTTAAGAAATCAACTTCAAATAATCTCTTCCCCACAAATTGAATATATTGCTAAAATATAGGAAACTCTGTATTTCTAATGAAAAACTGTTTTCTCCAAACCGATTGTATTCCTGAGAGAAGAAAACACAGGTACTTCAAAACTACATTTGGAACAAAACTGTTTATTTGAAGAGGAGATAGATGTTCATACATTGTTTGATATGAAATTTTTGCATTTAAGAAAAAATATATAAAATATAAATGAATATTTATTAATACATCTATGGGAAGAAAAAAAAAGGAAATAATGCTTGTAAAAACACTTCCATGGCTGTCATTTTTATTCACTTTCCTCAGTGGAGAGAATCACTGAGAGTATATGAAAAAAATTAAAATTGTAAGGACCTTCAATTTAAACTGGCTTATTCTCCATTTTCTGTTGCGGGCTGGGTCAATCTATTTATGCTTGAGAACTGTGTTCTACTGTTTGGGGACAGGTTATTCTTTTTGTGGTAAAACCATCTGGCCATCCATCATTATGTCAGCCCTTGGCTTTACTCAGCTGGTGACTATTTTCTTGCCTTGTTCAGGAGAGTGAGTTGACCCATTCTAATATGGTTTCAAGGGAATCCATCAGCTGTTTTCTCCGTTGTATTATTAATGGGGTCTATAAGAGTTTTTTACTGAAGAGCTGAGTCTTCACCTACTAAATAGTTACACATTCATTGATTTTCTGTATACAAGAGTGACTTTTGCTTACTTTTCTGTGACTTTTGCTTACTTTTCTGTGCTTAGCTGTATTTTTATTATCCATTCATAATCTTATTTATTGTGACACTGACCTAACAAAATATGCTCATAATGGAGAATTCTGCTTATAAAGAGAAAGATTTTTTATTATTTTCATCTGTTGAGATCAGCGTGAGTTTTACTCATGACTTCCAACTAAAGTAGACCATGTTTGTGTGCTAATTTACTATTTTTACTTGCTTTAAGTCAAAACAAAAATCTTTACAGGAGTGATAAATTTGTTACAATTACAGAATTGCCTCATTACATGGTACTGCTATGGGGAAATGTTATCAAAAATACTTTCAGCAAATTCTACCTTCTCAAAATTATTATTTGGAGGAGAATACTTCTACCTGCACATGCCCTGAGCTGATTTATTATTTACCACATGTATGCTGTCACCCTTCTGTATTTTTCTATCTACTCTCACTTCATGGTATGAACGAAAAAAGATTGGGGCCTTGTAATTATAGCTCACCAAAAAGCCAACATTTTCAGTCTGGAAGGATGAAAATTCCCTTTTGTTTTGATTCATGTGGTATTTCCTGTCTTGGAGTTTGGCTTCAAGCTCTCAACTTTAAACAAACTCAAAAGTAGCATGTGAAATTCTGTGCAAATCATCAAGTTTTGCCTCTATAAAAATAAAAATATTAAGCTTGCTGTTTTTCTTTGAGGGAGAGGATTTATATTATTATGGCATAAACTGATCATGTTAACTTCATTGTTGATGCTGAAATGGAAATTTCTACCTAACTCCATCTCAAGCAAGGGAAATAGATACAGGGTGGGAAATGAACTTTTGACAAAATCTTGTGTCTGAATTTCACTACTGCTTTACATAATGCCTCAAACCACATGACTAAATTCAAATACCTCAAACTTGGAAGGAATGTAGTTTCAGCCCAGGCCAGCATTTTGTAATTCTAATCTATTTTAAAACCAGACTGTGTATCAGGTACTAGTGAAAATAGATACTGAAACATAGGATGCATTGCATGTATTGGCATTTCTTTTCCAAACACGTCCACATAGTTTTACTGGAAGTAAAATTGAAATTTTGCATATGAAGAAAAGAGTAAATGAATTTTCCAGGAATGAAAAAGCTGGGAGGGTCAGAAAAGAAAGTGTGCTGTCACTGAAAGTAGAGGAAAGCACAATGACCTGCATTATGTAATTATGTTGCATATGCATGGTATCTAGATCCGCAGTGCATATCAAACTACTTTTTAATAAGAGAACATGTGCCTCTACTAGTTGCCCCTTATCACTGTTATTTCACGGTTGATTCTTTGATTGTGTGTGTCTATGGATATAATTGACGATTATTCCATCTAAAGGCTGCTGCGAAGACAATTATCCTTGCTTCTCATTTTAACTGTGTGACACGATGTTTTCTTGCTATTTTGCTACCACACCAAACAGACTATTTGTTGTTTCTTTTCAAAATCCCAAGCACAGCTACAGGCTGGGCAAGGAATGCATTGAAAGCAGCCCTGAGGAGAAGGACTTGGGGGTATTGATTGATGAGAAGCTCATCATGAGCCGGCAGTGTGCGCCTGCAGCCCAGAAAGCCAACCCTGTCCTGGGCTGCAGCAAAAGAGGTGTGACCAGCAGGTCGAGGGAGGTGATCCTGCCCCTCTACTCTGCTCTGGTGAGACCCCACCTGGAGTACTGCGTCCAGCTCTGGGGGCCCCAGTACAAGACAGACATCGAGCTGTTGGAGCGAGTCCAGAGGAGGGCCATGAAGCTGATCAGAGGGCTGGAGCACCTCTCCTATGAGGACAGGCTGAGAGAGTTGGGGTTGTTCAGCCTGGAGAAGAGAAGGCTCCGGGGAGATCTAATTGAGGCCTTCCAGTACCTGAAGGGGCCTACAGGAAAGCTGGTGAGGGACTGTTTATCAGGGAGTGTAGTGACCGGACAAGGGGTAATGGGTTTAAGCTGAAGGAGGGCTGATTTAGATGAGATGTTAGAAAGAAATTCTTTACTGTGAGGGTGGTGAGGCCCTGGAACAGGTTCCCCAGAGAGGTTGTGGATGCCCCCTCCCTGGAAGTGTTTAAGACGAGGTTGGATGGGGCTTTGGGCAACGTGGTCTAGTGGAGGGTGTCCCTGCCCATATAGCAGGGCGGTTGGAACTAGATGATCTTTAAGGTCCCTTCCAACCCAAACCATTCTATGATTCTATGATTCTATGAAAACTTTTGTGATCAATTCTCAGCCTTTGTATCATCTCTCATTCAGTATTAAGTTGTTTGGTTCTCTGTGTTTCTATTAGGATTCCAGCGTCATTATGGAGTAAAGATTTTTTTGTATTTTTGGACTTCTACTCCTGATATTCCTTTATGGATGAGAGGATCTTGTAAAAAGGTGTCGAGACACCTCATTGTCTATTGAGTCCCTCCAGAAAACTGTCCAAGGACCTGGTGTGCTAAGACAATAATCTGTCAGGATGAGTAGCATTATTCCCTTGTGCCATCTCTTGGTAATCATCTTAGTGGCACACTTTGACAAGCATACTTTATGGATCAATAAATATATATATATATTTTTTAATGTTGTACTTTGTACGACAGCTAAGTCAATAGAACATTTAAGTCCATATAGGGGCTACCATGATACAGATATATAAATGATAATAGTCACTTTATAAACAATTAGTCAGTGATTATCCAGTCAATAATAAAGCTGCTAAGTCTCTGACCACTAATTTGCAACCTTTAAGATGCTTAAGTGGCAATAGTTTATCTCAGTAATTTCAGCTCTAACAGCCACTAGTTTTTGGGTTGAGCCAGTATGATTTTTTTTTTTTTTTTTTTTTACTGTGATTTCAGGACATAATGGCAAACATCAAATGTTTTTAAAGCATGACTCAAACATTTTGTTTGTGTAATGTCAACAGCATCTTTAAAAACTATCTCGTGAAGGAAAAAGTTATCGTTTGTTTTGTATCTTTAATGAGTGTCCTTGGGTGAATGTGCATGAGACTTTTACTTAATTTGAAGCTTCTGCACTGTGACAAGAAATGTAACTCCAAGTTTACCTTCCAAAAGAAAATGAAGAATTTTTACAGTCTGATTACATTGTGGATTCTAGTGTAAATTTCATTTACATGAACTGAGATATTTGAAAAATACTGAAAACCTCTGTGTTACTATCCACCATCCCATAAAGAAGAATTCTGATAAACTCAAAACTCTGGATTCCTCAATTGCTGTGAATAAAATTTCATTTCATAGCCATCAGCTTTGTACAGCAATATGTTCACCTTTCCTATCCAACTGGAATATAAATGTTAGGCACTGCAACTGAGCCAAGCCATAGACTATTACTTAATGCATAGGAATGAGATTGATTCTAGTTTTGTCACTAGCTTTGTATCTGCCTGCACAATTCACTTAGCTTCTTGATAGCTCTACTTGCCATTAAGAAAAAAAAAATTATAAGGTATCTCACAGAAAAAAAAATGGAATTTAACAGAAAGTAAATTTAAATCAAGGCAAAAATCTCAGATATTATGCTATGAAACTGTTTTCTCTTTCTCTGTCTCTTCCTTCAAAAGATATCATGCATTCCTAGAAAATAAAATATTAATATGAGAAGATGTTGTCAGCTCTCAGTTCTGGAATACTTAATCACAAATTAAGGATAATATGGGGAACTGACCCTCTGAAACAAAGGGGAGATTTAAGCCTGTCTCTCTCATGTCTTGAATGGACTTTTAGACAGAAAAAGGGCTCATTCCTCCCGTTAGTACATGAATCTTGTTTTTGCTTGTCCCTGTCTGTCTTTACAAGACTTTAAAAACATAATGTCTCAAAAATGCCAATACACTTTGTTAAGTAAATGTCAAAATTAACTGTTTTGACATTTCTGTAACATAAATATTTTGATTCAGCAAAAAGTAATTGCAAAGTCAATCCAAATTTAAGTCTACTAGCCTTACTGAAACTGCTGATTTGCCAGAGGTAGGTTGTTCAGTTCCACTTGTGACTGTCAGGTTTTTAACAGCTTTTATAAAATTTATTTTAAAAACCTGGATGAAGCCCCTAGTTATATGGAAACTTTTATTGTTATTGTTAGTCTCATCATTAGTTAAAGAAGTTTTCATTTTAGTTCTAGACATCTAGACATAAATAATGCCTCAAGAATTCACAATCTGTGGAGTGTATAAGTCTTGTGGAGATATATTCATCACTAAAGAGTTTATACTGTTTACTTTTTTTTTCTAAAATAATTTTGTAAGTGCATCTGGATAAGATTTTTTAAAAAACATTTGTGTTTCCAGTTTTATTGTCTTTCATTTGAATTACACTAGTATGTATCTATATGAATAGGTATGTCTGTATGTGTTATGCAGATGGAACTATACATGATGCATAAGAACAAACACATCGAGTCCCATTCAGCCCTTACTGTAGAAAACTTGTCTTTGCATCATATTGTTAAAGTTTTGGTGATGTTTCTTTTGCGTTGGAATCAGACACAACTGTGTAGGGGATTTTTCAGAATGGCACCTCAGAGAAGCTTTGAAGTAATTCTGCAGCTGTTCCTCTGATGATGTGTAAAACAATTCTGTTTCTGTAAGAGGCTGTAATGGATACCAAAGGATTAATCACTTGTTACATACTGTCTAAGAATCTACCACATCCTCATTGTCATATATCGTGGATTAAGATTACATGAAGATAAGGTGCTATATCCCTCAGATGAGAAGAGAAAGCAAGTTAGCTGATGATGCTAACCTTTATTTTAATCAAAACAGAAGATGGTGGGGAGAGAAGGGTAGTTAAAATTCTCCCAACTGAATTTAGTATCTTTGAAAAACAAATAACTGAAATGTGGAAGCTTTAGTGGGATGAATGATGAACAATGGCATATGAAATAGTTGCATTACTATTTTATGTTGCCATCATCTTAATTCTCAATACCATTCATCAGTTTCATTAACTGAGTATGTGAAAGAAATGGTAATAAAATGCAGGACAGCTCTGCAATTCAGTGATGGAGCCCATAAAATGTTACAGTTTAGTATTCAAAAGTTAAGAAAGAATGACAATAGAATGTCAGTATGAGAGCTTTCAGACTGAAAACTATAAACTAGGGATGGACATGTAAATTGCCCAGCCACTTAAGTAGAGAATTCAGATAGAAATAACCAGAGTAACCCAGCAATATGTACTGAGAAAGTGGTAATTTTTCATTATTATGCCTCTATCAATATCAGTAGATGTTTTTAGTTCTGTATATATACACAGTTGCCTTACAAAAGGAAACATATATACACACGCACACAAATGCTTAGTCAGAACTCATGCTTCAGAGATTTGTTGTCTACAGTCCAGATCATACTGTGAACTTAGTATCATAAATCATGATATCAGTGTGGCTTTTCCATTAAATGAAAAGGAGATTTATCCAGATAAAAGTATAAGCCTATGTGGAATCCCAGCAAAAACAGGCCTGTGGCCCTGAGCATAGGCCATCTAAAATGCACCCAGATCTCTTTACTGCATTTGGTGATTTTGGATCAGTCTTAGATATTTGTATGTTCAAGTGCAATAATAGGAAACACATGGCATAGAGTACTTTAGGGGACACTGTGAGGTCAAGTAAAACATCAGACAAAGTTTTACAGAACTTGAAACTGAATAATTTCAATCGCTTTCATTTATCAACTCTAATGGGAAAAAAAGTAAGCATGTCTCTACAGCATGTTGCAATCCAAATTAGGCAGTCTCAGGCCAGAACAACTCAATCTGAAGATGAAAATGTAGACAGACTGGAAGTGGTCAAACACACAGAGGAGAAATATGCAATGATGCTTTTGAAAAACAGAAAGACAGAAAAAAACATATAAGAAACATCTCTTTTGAAGCTTGTTTCTTTTTTGAGCAAGCTTTTGGTTTTATTTAAACTGAGTTGCATATTTTTTTGTGGTTTGTTGTTCAAAAAATATAATTTTGTAATTTTCACTTATGTAAACATTATTAGAATGTATGAATTAGTTAAGACAGATAACAAGGCAAAGAATGATAAGAAAGTAAAATAAAATTAAATTACCTGCCTTCCAAACAGTTTGCAGCAGACCAAAAAAGCTGCAAGTCTGTGTTTGGCTGATTACCACAAAATGCTGTGTGCCTTTTGCCTGGTATAGGAAGTTTGATGGTGTTTCTTCTGTCTGGTCTCTTGATTTTTCTCACCAACATTTTAGATTTTAGTGCGGTGTTCATGTAATCTGCCATTTTGTTTTTAAGAGTGTCTGGGAACAGCAGCGAAAATGACCATGATGTTAATTATGTAGACATAGCTGTAAATGTCTACGTCATTCATACTCCCAGTGTCACACAAACACATCACATTTTTTAAAAACACAGCTCTGTTCTGCTTTCCATATCAATGAAAAAATGGGATCGTGGTGTTTTTTTCTCTGCAGTGTGCCAAACAGAATGTCTGACTTTTAATATGAGTTTCCCTCCTCATTTTACCGTTGTGGTAAATAGACCTCAGAATTGAGTTTGCAGAGAGATCAGTAGATGGGGATGTCCTCAATTTCTTGCTATACGAAGTGGGATCATCCTGTCATATGTTCTTTCTTTCTTAGCTGTTGAGCTTCTGGATTTCATGCAACCACCTGAGCTACTTAGGGAACTTTAATTTCCAAGACCTGGGCAGCCTGCCTACCTTTTCACACACTTAATAAAACCAGACAGAAAGAATTACGGACTTAAAAGGGAAAAGGAAAAAAAAATGCTTATGGAAAAAGTAGCAGAAGGTTGTTATTCTAAAGAGGGTTCACATTTGTTTCCAATATGAACCTTGAATATAGCATGGAAAATTGAAATAGTATTTTTCTTTGAGGGCTGCACCAACACAGAAATGAATGGAAAGTGTGATTCAGGATTGCAGGGAATACCCAGCATACAACAACTTCAATATGAGTACTTTCAAAGCAATTACTTCTCTCAACTTGGTTTCATTTTCTTGGGGTAAAATAATTGCCTCCGCATTGTTTGTCTCTATTTTTTTATTATTTTTATTATTTTTTTTCCATCCCAGTGTAAAAGGTAATGCTGCTTCTATTTGATAAGCTGCCTGGTTTTAAATGTTATCCAAAGGGCTGGAGTAATCAGTAATGACAGGAGATAAATAGAGAACACGACTTCTTTAGATAAAGAAGAAACAGAACTCTGAAACAAGTCTTCCAAAGAATTTGGAATTGGCTTATTTTTATTTGTTTGTTTGTGGGGTTTTTTCACTCAGATTTGTGTGAGTAAGGTGAAATAACATGCAGATTTAACTACACACCAGATGCAAAGTAGCAGCCAAACCCATCGCTGTCAAAAATTATGATATGACAACTTCCATTAGTTCAGTGCTTAACATGCAATGACTTTTGCTTTCTCTTGTACTTCTCACCGTCTCTGGGATACTGCACATCAAAATAGTTAATCCTTTGCTCATTAGCTTGATGCTGCATCCCTGCAATTTGCAAACAACTCCCTCTTGCCCCCAAGTTTGGTATTTGTTTCTCAAGACTTCTTTGCAAATACTTTAACTATTTTTATTACCCTTGATGAGTGGTAAGAGTAACGTCTAAGCCTCAGATGATATAACCGAGAAATTAGACATAAAGATAGGGATTTCTTTAGCAAGCAATGTGGCTAGACAGCAACCCAGATGCCTTATGTCCAAGGAAGCCAACTGCAAATATTGTGGAACAAAATGAAATGTAGATTGTTTAACTGCATGTCACAAGTTAAAAATGAGCTTTTTGATCTTGTTTTGTTTTGTTCTCAACTCACTACTGTATACAATCGTCATATTTCATTTATTCATTCATTTATTTATTTATTTAATGACAGTCAAAAGGGAATTTCAAGGTGACGGCTCCTACTTAAATTCAGTTTCACACTGTTTTCTAGCAAAATAAATTTGGACTTTTTTGCATGTTTTTGATGTTGAGCACTAAGAAGATACATCCAGTTCTACTGAAAAGACAAGTCTTCTGGAAGAAAGACTTACAAGGAGAGAAAATATCTTTAAAAATGCTGATACAGCTATAAAAAGTGCAGTCTTTCTGATAAAGTGTCCTTTCAGCAAGATGCTGACAATTACAGCTTGTCCACTTTTTCTAACCGTATCAGTTCGTCCACCGAAAATATAATTGCCTCTTTCTGCAAAACTCAACTCTCTTCCCCTTAAACCACCACAACTGTAATAACACCATGAAGCCAAAAATATGAACATATGGCTGTAAGTCCTCCTTAATAAGTAAAATTTCATTTAAAATACCCATTCCCATTGATATTAATGAAGGACAGTCCAGGTCATTTCATATTTGAGTAAGTCAGAACAAGATTTCCCCATGTCATGAAATAGGATTGGAAATTTGCTTGCTACAGCATTAGTTAATAATCATGACAGCTTAGTAAGCCATTTTTACTAAATATTTTTAAATTTCTCCCCCTTTTCTGTTTTTGAATTAGCTAATAACATACAATGATTTTTCAAATATATTTACTATTTAAACTATTTTAAAGATTGGTTTATGAGAATAAGAGCTTGTCTGTAGCTTGTCTGCAAGCAGTTTATGGAACCATTTTTGAATATATGCCATTTTGTTTAAGTATTTTCATTTTTATGTCTGCTTTCTAGACATTTATCCATTTCTCATCTTCCTAAGTATATATATATTTGCTATCTTTAGTCCTCTATGTGTTGCTTTTGCCAGGATGATATTCAGCATTTCTCCCATTCTTTAATCAGACACAGGTGTTTTGTATATGTCAGCCATTTATTATGCTGCAGAACTAACTCAAACTTGCAGATTTAATAACTTTGGATTTCTCTCTTTAGATATGAAAGAATCAGAGAAAGTGTATGCTCGGTAATGGTATACTTGTTTAGAGATGGAAATAAATTATTACCAAAAGTGTGTCTGCAATCATGTACATATGATGCGGTTGGCATCACTTCAGAGATCTTTGTGGCATAGTCTATAATGCAGCATAGGCATAATTGTCTAAGCTAAGTACTGTCCCATGATAGGAATGTGAACAGCTTCTTTGGATTCTCTAATGAAGAGCAATACTGAGTTGATAGCTACCTCCCTGCTCTTTCTCACCAGGTTATGTAAAACTTGCTTGACTTTTCTTAGGGGTTACTGAGCCCTGGTCAATCCAGTTGTGTGATTTAGATGACCAAGAGGCTAAATAACAGCTTTGGAGAGGAGTCCTTGGACTTGTTCTATGCAGAAATATTTATACCACCTGTACATAGGTTCTTAATTAGGGCACCTATCTAATATGTCTAGATATAGAAAATCAGAGAGAGAGATTATTCCTCCCTCTCTTTCAGACAAAGATCCTAATTCTCAAGTTCTGGAATGTGTTATGAAGAGGAACCTCATTTTGTCTCAATTAACTGTATATGAATCAGCCCCCTGATTGATACCAAAAGTTAGATGCTGAAAACTAAACAATATAAAAAATTCTTTCGGCAACTTTTCAATGAAAACTGTACAAATATCTCTCCCATGCTAGAACATTACAGATGATCCCCTAATCCTTTTTCTTTACCAGCAAAAACAGTTGAGAACTCACCCCACGTTAGCTAGGTAGTTAACATCAAGCACAGTCCTGGAGAAGAGTTGATTGTACTTTGGACACATGTTAGCAAGTTGAGATGAGCCTACTGGAAGCTTCTTTATACCAACCTACTAATTCATCTGTGAGTGGCTTATGTCATTTTTCTTTATCTAACCTTTTGTTAGATAAACATTTTTCTTTTTAGACACATGCTTTCTTCTTAGTTATAAAACTGTGTGGGGAAATACCTGTTCATCATAATGCAGGCTGAGTCATCATGCCACCGGCAGACTAAAACAAAATAGTCACATTTGTCACAAGCATGTAAATCGTGGTGTGAACAATTGAAAGTGTGAATAAGAGATCTGTTTTCTGCAAATAATTTGCAATGTGTGCTGAATTTATGCTGTTTCTAGTGAAACCTGTTCACTAGAATATTTGTTGGAAATGAATGAAAAAGGGACATATTCACAGTAAAAGTGAAGTTATTTTAAACATAAGAGTGTGGATTTTGCTTTGCTTAGCCAGTAGTAACTGAAGTCCAGCCCCCCGCCCCAGCTTTCCATGTTAGTAAAGTTGGCAGAATTTGTCTTTAAATCAGTGGTGGTCCATAAGAAATAGAACTTTCTCCTGTGTCATTAAAGTAATTGGTAATTTTGCCTTTATATTTAATGTGCGCAGGACCATGTTCATCATATTTTGCTTTCAACAACATTTTTTCACATTCACCGCAGTTTACAAGTATTAGACACAGTCTCCCAGCACGCTCTGGTCTGTGTAGTACCAATTTTATGTCTGCCCTCTCTGGCAAAAAAATGAGCTTAGTAGGGAATTTGGATCATTAATTGAATAGTGGGTAATTATGTGAGAAGAGATTTCCTAAGAGTATTGCATAGAAAGGAATTGGAAATGAAAAAAAGATGGATATTTTCCAAGATAAGAGAAGAAGTTAGGATAGGAGTAGGGACGGAAAGAATTCTGGAAGCAAGATGCCTGACACTCTGAGATCCTGAGTGGGCAATAACACCTTTTCATCTCCCCATTCAGAGGTTTTACTCACTGCCCTTTTAGAGTGGTCGAGATAGTTTTCTGACCCCTTTTATTTCTACTTATGTCTACTAGTGTTTACAAAAATGAGGAATGAACAAAATATAGCTGGGGGATCCTAAGGATTTAGCTTTTGCAGAGGTTGCCTGAGCATAGCTAGAGTATTTTAACATTCAGAGTTTTAAAAATTTGGACATAATTCTCCAGTTGATCATTCATGAAAAAATTATAAATCTGGGCTTCTCTCAGGCTGACTTTATTAATACTTCTCACTGCAGACATTACAGAAGAGGATAATCTGGTGTGTACATTGTAGGGATTCAACTGCGCTCTCATGTGCTTCATTATGATACACTAGCATGAATGTCCCTTACATATTTCCCTCTCTATCAAACCAGCACTGTGGCTTGTTTCAGCAGATGTAGTCAGCTTCACACTGTGCACTAAATATATTTTTCCTTTGTTAAGAGCACAGTAGCCATAGTGCTGAGGATGATGTAGATAGAAATAACTCTCAGTCATGCAAGCTTGTCCAAGAATCCATGGGGGCTGACTGCTGTCATGTTTAGAGTGCATTACTATGGTTGACTCATTGTGGAGTATGTGTGAATCTTGACCTTCTGACTTGTCCTTTCAGTACAGCCTTCAGTTTAGAAATCAGATTATTTTTTTTCTGTTCATGAACTCATCGTTTTCTATACAAATCTCCCTTCCCACATATCCTTTCAACAATTGCATGCCTTATTTTTTTTTTCCTTCTTCTGAACCTTCTCCATAATAATAATAATTATTATTTAGGTTTGTACCCTAGCATGGCACAAAGCTAACTAATTTAGAAGACACAAATTTAGTACATGGAGTAAAATCTTCAAGATATTTGTAAAAGCTCTCCCAATTTTTCTCTGCCTGTTTAGCAAAGAAGCAGAGCCCTGTACCTGACAACACTGATTTATATTTGTCTGAGACAATCTTTTGCACCTTATGTCTGCAGTCTGTTTTCATGTTTTGAGATGACTGACCTGAGGTGAGGGAGGAGTATCAGAGATTCACTTTCACCTACCTCTGAACAAGGAACTTGTTTGGAAAGAGGGAAAAGCTCTAAAGGAGGTCATCTCTCTATTCCTTTCTTTACTTGTATTGAGACTGCCCTAATTCTTTGCAATGGCTTCTTACTGTAGATGTGAAAGAAATTGCAAATCCATCTCAACAGCAAATGTAACAGTTGTGAAGACGTGAGAGAACTGAAGGGAACTTATATCTTTAGCTGCAGCTGAGGGTGTAGAGAAAAAGAAAAGACGGATCTTCTTCCAAACATAAAATTACCAATTTGAACTGAAAATAATTTGAAATGAATTTCCAAGACTGTGATTCCCCAAAAATGTAATTATGACAATGCAGGAGCACTATACACAGAAAAATAAATAAATAAATAAATATATAAAAAGATACATACATTTTAAATAAATAAATAAAGGAATGACTAATAATAAAAAAATAAAGTTCTGTCATCAGAGAGTTTGTGAAACACAAAGTGTGAATATTCTCAGGAGACTGCAACAAAACAAACATTATTCCTTAACATCATAGGCATCGATATTTGGCCAGCAGAGGCTGATCTTCATCAAGTCAGTTTAATATACAATGACAAGGTTGTTCACAGGCATAAACCAGGAGAACCATCACAACAGATGAGAAAAGAAAGGGAGAAATCAACATTGTATTTGAACTCTTTTCTAGGAGATGAGAGAAAATAATTAAAACTGCTAAAAAGGAATCATCACCAGTTCCTCTCCTGAGAGCATTGTGCTAGGGAACTGATCCTGAATATAAATAACACTAGTAAATATTCTCAAATCTTGGAGTAGGTCATGTAAATAATGAAAGACAGGCCAGTACTGACAAGCAGCATTTTTACTGCCTCGTTTCAGAGTGATGTTGGAAAGTGGAAGGCAGTTGTAGTGTTCTTTGGGGGTGTTGGGTGACAATAATGCACATACTTTTAGCAGGGGCATTGAAAGACGAGGGGCAAGGGGAGAAATAGTTACCATATTTTCATGTGAATAATCCACCTTCAGATAACCTGCACTCTTCTTTTAAAAGAACTGTTCCTTGGAAATAAGTCCGTAGATAACCCGCGGCTACTGATAAGGCACGCAAAATAGAAACAGAACAGATCAAAGGGAGGGGCACATGTTGGTAGAAACAAATGTGACAGTAGTGTATCAAACAGAGGGTGCGTTAAGAAAGAGATGGGCATTGTGTGGGCTTAGGGGCAGGGAAGCAAACAGTGAAGAGTGTTGTGAGATGCTGTACACACATGGAACTCACATTGCTGATCAGGCTCAAGGTTGTTTTTTGTCTAGTAGGTTTTTAAACAGAACTATGTCACACAAATGAAAATGTGGCAAATAACACTCTTAATATATTTCTGTAATACCTGAAAATACCTTTACAAGTATTAGTATTTTTTCATATCAATGTACTATATAGCATGTAAATAGTATCATCTACTATTTCTAGAGTGTGGAAAAGTGAGGCACAGAGAGATCAACTGACAAGTTGAAATCATAGTACACCTTTGCTGATTAGAAGCAAACATAAACGCAGATGTCCTATATCTAATTGATCAATCAAGGTATCTTTTCATTCCATGCCTTTTCTCATGAAAATGTTTTATGTTTATCATGTAAGACAGACTTGAAACAAGTAGCTTGCTGAAGTATGTAAAAGAAAGTAAAAGCAAATAGAAAAGACAAAATAGTTTAGAAAATATTATCCCAATAAAATCTTCCTGAATATTTCTGGTTTACTTCTGATGCATATATATGTAGTTATATATGTATATGCTGTTATTCATTTCATTATGTAAGAAAACTTGCCATGAGATACTTTTTTTCTGTTGAGGATGCAGACCCAAGTTCAAAACACTAGACATTTTATTAACAGGTGCATAACAAGAAATTTAAGAAGGATAAAAAGGAAACTGCTTAACAAATAATGAGATTCAGGACTTGAAATAATAATGGCTATTTTGTGATCTGTCATGAACCAGGTGAGTGATGATACAAAATTGTAATCTCCACTGGAAACATGAAGGCAAGGGAACATGTCAAACATAGATCAGACTTCAACACTGAAAGCAGAACAGAGAATCTTTTCAATGCTTATCTGAGTTGGAATGTAAACCAGGCTGCTAATGAACTCCTACACCAAATGATATCTAGATTAAAGTGAAATGAGTTGACAATTTACATGCCAGTATTTTATGGCTATGGGCCTGCATCACAAACTCTGACTTTGTAATTGGTGGTGTTTGCTCTCAAATTAAGGCAGTAAGTCCGAGTTGTAAAGGTGTGTGGTCTGTGCGTATATTTATACATAGCCCTCTTTGAATAATTTATAGCCAAATTTACATACAACATAATGACAATTTGCACAGATTTGTCTCTTGTTCCACTTTTGTGTCAAAGCTTAGTTCAGATGCTCAATATTTTCTTTCATACAGCTACTGCATCCAGCGTTAATCAAATCTAGAAAACAAAAGAGAGAAGAAACTTGACAAGAATGTTGTCAAAAAGTGGAAGCTATTTCAAGATAAATGTTTCATCTTTTTTTACAGGGCTAAACATTTTGATCTTACCTGTGAAACAAAATATTGACAGTGATCCATAAGCCTGATATATTCTGCATTGTTTCATTTATACACATGTGCACATATTCCCAGAACAGAATGAGGCTGCAAGCTGTCATCTTTCCTGTCATGTTCTGGTTAATGTCCATGCCTGATCCCCAGAGTGAATCTGTCTCAAAGAGCAACTCCTAGCAAAGGCCATAGCAGAAATAAAGCCACCTTGCTACTCAGTCTTTAGTATGGGTCACTAAAACTAACAAAGCAGTACTGTGAAGGGTGACACGTTAGGTTGAGAGCTTCCCCCTCTTCATCTATTACAGGAATGACTGGCCAACTCCTGATTGCTCCAGTTGTCAGCTCAATGTAAGAGCTCCTCCTGCTGACCCCAACCATCACAATATCATCCTAGTGATGAGGAGTCTTGACAAATGAAATGCTTTGCCAAACAGCGAGTCAGGCTACAGAGTTTGAAGACAACAGAATGACATATGAAGATTACTTGAAAAGGGAATAAATATGTAAGCAGAGTATGGAAGAATTATTCCTAACATGCTTTTGAAGAAAGATTCTTAACACCGATGTCTGTGTATTAAATTTCCTGCATAGGTGTGGAACTCTTGAGGCTTTCCTTATTTAAAAAAATAAATGGACACACCACTGAAAAGGATTTGCTGCTTTAGGAGACTTAATAGTTCTTTCTTTGATTGGAAAATTCATGCAAACTATGGAAAAAAACCCCAAAAACACAAACCAAAACAGACCACTAATAGCAAATGAGACTAAGGGAGTACCAAGATGTAAACAACACAGGAGCATTAACTGCATCACAATAGTCTCCCTACGATTTAGAATAAATACTGTTGTCACCTGTGCTATAATAAAATAGGAATTAGCGCTTACAATGCCTTCGTGTTACTGATATGTCATAGCAACCATAGCAGCTTAGACATTCTTCTTTTCTAAGGCTTGCTCTTGTGCCATCCTTTAAAAACAGCTCAGTCCTGTGGACTAAGGTGGAAAGTTCCTCCAGTTTCCTGCTCTGCACTCTGAATCGCCCTGTACAGTTAGGTGATGACCGGTTTGTTAATGCACTTTAGCAGCCACACACCATTACACCACTTTAGCTCTGCTCCGCTTATTAGGCTGAACAATGAATAATCACATGAACAACTGAAAATTTAGCAGTGCCAAAATAGCACCGTTTCACCTTCTGCCTTTTTGACAATTTTAAAAAGATCTATTGTCAGTGTAATTTAGCAAATGTTATGAAGTAAGACACTGTGTTTTCCTTTAAAACGACAATGCTTAAAACAAAAATTATGGCTGTCATTTCTCT
The DNA here is from genome assembly GCF_028858705.1 of Grus americana. NCBI lineage: Eukaryota > Metazoa > Chordata > Aves > Gruiformes > Gruidae > Grus > Grus americana. The sequence continues at coordinate 49,333,246 of NC_072856.1, read as the reverse complement.
CAGACTGAATTTAAACTTCAAGCAGGTATTTCCTTCCATTTTTCTCTTTCAAGAGGAAAGCTTGTTGGAAACACAGGGCCGATGACAGGCTTTTGAGAGTAAGCCAGTGAGTTACGATGACAAGAACTGTTCTGAAGTGCTTTAATGGTGGATCATCCAAGAGGGAAGAAGAAAGATTAGGGCCTTACGTCTCTAGTGGGTACTTCATTTCACATCTGACCTACTGGATGCTGGTAAATGTGGTTTATCATTGTTTAGAATGTTGGCCAAACCCTCTCCAGACAATTGAGGTACTATTAGTGGGATATGATGTTATGAGCCGGAAATGATCCTTTGAATACCTGCTCTTTGAAGAGGTGAAAGGCTTACCTCCCTTTTTGTGTTGCCTTTTTTATCTTTTCTTTTTAAGCAGTTTTAAAGCTGGATGACATAATTATTGCCCCAACGATACTGCACTGAGAGAAGCCAGCTGACAAAACGTTGCAGAAAGATTGCAAAGCTGCAGTTTGAAACATAATCTCAAACATTTAAGCACTTAAATAAATAAATAAAGTAGCCAGCTGAATGTCAACAGCTTAGAGCCTTGGCAGAAGAGTAATGAAATGATCATCTGAGGAGATGCGTGGGTAATAGTTATATAAATCTTTGTATTGTATCTCTCCCTATGTGACTAAATCAGAATCCTCCTCCATTTTTTTGCTTCTACACTGCTATTTAGCATTGATTTTGGCCCCTGTGCACAAGGCCTGAAGGACCCTTGCTCTAGGAGTGGGATTAAGCAAAAAGAAAGGAGGAAGGATTTCCTGGCTCTCTTCACTGTATTGTTTAATATGACTTAACTTTTGCAAGCAGTTTTCAAAAATCCTTGAAGAAGGATACAGCAGTAGCATCTCCTCTTATGCTGTCTTCTAGACTTTCTGATGGCGTATCGACTATGTAAATGAGGCTTCTCCAAAGATGATACCTCTTTCTAAACATCGGTCCCACATAATCTAGCTGAGATTAACATTGTACATTTAGATTACCACGTAGAGAACTCGATAAATTCATCTCCAAACTACACACAAAACTGAGTTCACCCATGACTGCAGTGCAGCTATTGTGTCTGCAATCGCACAGTTTCGGAAGTACCCACTGCTACTAACTGAACTGCCAAAGAGCTTTGATGATTGGTAGTAGTCCATGGTGACAGACCATCCTGTTTGGTCTCGGAACAGCCACTACCCACAGCCTAGTCACAGCAGAGTTAAATACAATGGGTGGGCTATACGTATAAATTATAAAATCAAATGTCAAAATAAATCAAAGCCCGCTAAAGTTATCTGTGTCACGGTGAGGCCTGGTCTGTTCAATAGCTGCAACACAGCTCTGCACAAACAATTAAAGGAAACTCCAGGAAGCCTGTGCACTGATCCCTTAAGCAAAGCAGTTTCATGAGACAGAATCTAGCACAAAAACTTTCCTATGACTCTCCATCCCTTGAAATGATGCCACCACTGAATGCATGCCAAGTTGCTAGTGAAACTGGTATGTAACAGACTTAGTGTACATTGGAAACATGTGAATTATGTCAGCCAACCTGGTTCTCATTGGGCTTTTGTCCAGAAAGGATATCTGTTTTGATTCCCTGTATCAGAACACAATAGACTGGAAAATAGTTTACGGGAAGATGAAATAAGCGAGTGTCTGGATCTAAAATTCACAGCTGTCCAGCTACTTCTCCTATGCACTGAGCAGAAAATCTGAAGAGCATGGAAAAAGTTTGGATTCAGAGTTGTCCATTGAGATCAGGGGTATGTGAGCTTTAGTGGATGGCAATACAGAATGTCTCTGGGAGACAGAGGTGGTCTAGGTGGTGCTTTCCACATATGTATTCCAGTTCAGTTAAAAACTTAAAATCTAAATATTTTGGTAAACCTTGTTCCCTCCTCTCATCCAAATCAAGAAATTTTAGCTGGCATTGTTGTTTTCAGCTAAAAATATTTGAGATTTTGAATACCATAATTCGATTCTAAAGATTCTTATGAAAAGCAGCTAAAATATATTCTGTAGAAAATGGAAACTTTTTTCAAAACAATTAACAAAGTTGATCATAACCTGAGTTTTATACACTGAGATAGTTCTGGAAGATCATTTCAAACGCACCAGAAGGACTTTAGCCCTTTAATGCAGCTGGACATGTTCTTGTGGATTGTGCAAGCTGGACCGGGTTGCCCAGAATGTTTTTGAGATGGGGAGTTATCTTCAAGTACAGAGCCATGAAGCTGTTGTAGAAGAAAATGGTTACATGTTAAAACTACATGGGTTATGAATTTAAAGAGTATACACTGTCAGGAAGCAAAAAAGGTGTGTGGGGGGGTATTTCTTCTGCGTCATAGATACTTTTAGCATGCCCCAATCACCATCTTTTTCACCTTTAAGGTGGAGGTGAGCTTCAAGATTTAAGTTCTTCATATAGCAGCTCTCAACACATCACAGCTGAGAGACTCTGAGCTTTAGGTGACTGCATTTAGAGCTGTGCTCAGACAATCTCCCTGCATGCTGCTGTTCTGTAGATTAGTGAATCACTTTATTTTTCCATACAGCTCCCTCTTTCTGCTAGTACTCTTTACCAGGCTCCAGCTACATCTGGACTTATTTAAATGCCACTCCTAAGGTACGAGCACGCACAGCAAGCCCTTCCCTGGAAAAGGCTTAAAGTGCCGCAGCAATTCCATCTTTATCTCAGCAGGCTTGAATCAGGTGGCCACGTGACTGGCAGTGCTCTACAGGGACCAGAGCAGCGCTGACCTGTCTTAGGAATCAAAGCCTTAAAATACGTGTGTAACAAAATGAGAATATGCTTGGCAGCTAAGTCTGTGGAAATGCAATTCCAGCTATTGCAGACAGCCATGGTGTGGGGAGTCAGTCTAAGCCGCTATATCATAGGTGTGCATTAGAGGTATGTGCTATGTACCCTGTACAGTAGCTATGAAATGCAGCTCCTGCTTTGAGCTTGCTCAGACAAAAGCACCCTGGAGGCCATTAATAATGTGTAGCACATGTTAACTCCTACATCCAACACATTCTTTCTGGACTGGAGTATGGCAATATTAGCCTTTTCCCCTTCGTGTCTCTTTCTGAACTCCCCTGTTGCAGCATCCATAGGAAATCAGTTAATGAGTGGCTATCACTCTAAAAAACCTTTACTATTTGAAATAACATTCAAGCTAAATAACAGCTATACCTCTGTAGATACGCTCCATTCTGAAAGAAACAGATCCATTAAATAATGTACAGCAAAGTGAAAACTGGTCTAGGTAGTATATTTTCTATATTGTTCCTTTTGTGTAGTCATTTTTCTTTTTGCATGAACAAATGAGCGAAATAGATATATTGTGTGTGTGTGTGTATAAACATATATATTTTTATATATCTGTCTATCAGAGTGCTGACATGCACTCCTTGCTGTGTACTGGATGCTGTAAAATCCCATTTCTCCTTGGAGGGTGAGCTGACTGCGGGGCGAGTGTGCAGAGACTGGCAGTGTTTTATGAAACCTGGCAAACATAGGTGTAATAAGGTTAGACATGTCAACATCCAAATGTCAACATCCACAGTTTTCTGGCCAGACATTTAATCTTTTATGATCTGGAGATACTTATTACTCTTTAAAAAGATGCCTCAGTGACTATTAACAGGTGCGTTGTATGTATTCATATTTATTTACCTAGTGCTATAGAAGTGAATGCCATTGTAAATAAAGCAACTGTGCAAAGAAGCTATATTAAATATTGAAAAAGAGAGAGAAAAGACAGAGAAAATCTGTCTTACATGAAAAGATCTTGCTACGAAATACTTCTTGCAGTTTTTTGTATTCACATCATAGCTGCGTTCCCTCTTCCACTATAGTCTGTAGTGGGACCGAGCCAGTGACATCATTGTCTTATTATGGGCACTGATTCTGGGCTGAAGTTTGTCATCCTGTCAACAGCAAGTGTGACCATTTGCAGGGCAAGGACATGTCAGGACACCTGGGACATATTTGTATATACAGCCTTTTCCTGCTGTCTGTCTGCCTGCCGCTTAAACTCAATCCCACCCATATTCCACTTAAAGTCCACAGTAGGAGAAGGATGAGAGAAAGGAGGGGAAGGACATGGGGGTGGGGAGAAGAGGGAAAAGTGTTGATAAGAGAGCACAATGACTGGAATGTATAAATTGGGGGAGGTGCGATGTGTTAATGTTTGCTCTGTGAAGAGGCTGCTTCTTAGAGGAGCAGGAGAAAATAGCAAAGACAGGAGGAAGTGCTTAAGAGGAGTTAAGACATAGTTTATGGAGCAGTCCTGATTTTACCTATGATTCTTAGTTATTTCACATTTTAATAAATAAAATATTGTAAATATTTTATCTGTTCTTTATCTCTACACTGCTATCTCTTTGCATATACACACACACATATATATCTACATGTACATAGACCAGAAAACAGTTAAAATTGTGTTTCCAGCATAAGTAATGTATCTTCTTTCTCACTTCATCTAACTAACTAAATTCAGTTCAACTGCTCAGGGAAAGTATGGATACTGACTGTCATTCCTTGGTTTGGAATAATTTGTACATATGAATTGTACGTTTCATTCCTTGTACATATGCGAAAGGTGTGACATAGTATTTGACTTTCAATTTTCATGAACTGTCAGAAGCTTAGACTGATCTCTCTTTAAAAGCATCTCTAGTGGCACCAACCCTTCAAAACCATACAGTGCAATACCAGCTTCAGGATTCATAATACCAATTCAGCATTAATAATACCAATTCAGCATTACTAAGTCTTTCAGATTCGGGGTCTTCCTTTAAGCTCTTCCATTCAAAACTGACCCTTAACATGTGAGTTCTAGTACCTCTAAGGCTGGAAAAAAATATGGTTTGTGCTAGAGAATGGGATATTGCAAATCAGTTTGACAATCTACCCTGGTAGTAAAGAAGGCAGAAAAGGAAACAAAGACCTTGCATGTGAGTATGACGAGATTTGGAATCAATAATATAATGATGTTTAGGAATGGAGAACATTAGAGCAAAATTTGCAGTAATTCTTTTTATTTATGAATAAGCCACTTATGGAAAATCTGCACCCTGTGGAGTAACTGTAGGTGCCTAATTGACTGCCTGTAAGCAAACCATTACAACTCTATTGCTCCATCAACTGCAGGGAGGACACAGTGGGAAAAAACAACTTGTAAGTAAAGTTTTCACACCCCTGCCTCGTGGTGAACTCCTCAGCTGCTTTTCACATTCTAAATCCAGAATGTGTCTCTTCTCACAAACTCCCTATCTGTGTAGTGCTGGCATACACAGCATGCTCTGCTATGGCAATTGTGCCAGATAATTAGAAACAAATTTAGCCCTGGTATAAGCATGCACAGAGTTCCCAACAAAACCACTGCCTTTATTAAGAAAAATGTCACTGTAAGAAAGACGTTCTGTGACACTTATATAAGTGTGAATGTGTCATCATACAGCATCTCTTGTTTATCTTCACTGGCTCTCTCTAGAAGTAGCCTAAGAGTGATGACTGCAACAGAAGGTGGAAAAAAATGGGAAGCAATGGGGTGGGAGTGATTTAATAGATTATTTTAAAGGTATATTGTTATTGGCAATGAATATTTTGTGGATAGAAAATCATGTCTACTATTTTTTAAGACATGTGAGAACACGAGCGTAGATAAAATCCTCTTAGAAGAGTCACTGTATTCATTAACATCAAACTTTATACTGCTTCCTTCAGCTTTCCTCAGCTTAGCTACTGAATGCCAGAAATGGATAATACATAGTGCAAAAGAAAAACAGAAATTAGTTCAGTCCCATCTTCTAATCTGCTGGATATCTAAAAAGATATTGACCAGAGTCAATATAAAGACTACTGATAATCAGTGCAGAAAGAGCAGTGTGCTGTAAGGAGTGTCCCCCTGTGATCTAAAAAGTACTCCAAAGACTCAGAGGATCACAATGGAGTTGCTTGGGAAATGCAGTGACAGCAGACTTTTCTGAAAACTTTTTGAAACTTCCTTTTTCCGTTTGGATAAGATATACCAAGAGAAAGGCCAGTTGGAATCCAAAAATGCAAAACTAAAAGTGAGGATGAATATGTATTTATACATACGCATATAAATCTCTCTCTATATATAATTTCTTAACGGTTAAACACTGTCTTAAAAACTCCAGGAAAATTTGCAAGTGGCTTCATTTCAAGTTTGATGAAGTTTAAATAAGTTCTTGTTTTATCAGAAGTCCATCTACCCCACCCATCTCTATAGATTAACTGATTATTGCCCATAATCCACAAATTTCACCAGACATCAATAGAAGTAAAAAGAAGAACCACACCTTAAAAAATGTCAGGGTTGATCCTTGTGCTTATGATGTGTCATGTCTTATTAAAAACATTGAACAAGGAGGATACTGCTGCTAGTCAGCAGCCTTTTATAATCTTCATGCTTCTGCATACTTAGTATTCAGCTCCCTTGTGATGGAGGCAGAAAATCACAAGTGATTATGACTTGTGGGAACTCATTAAACTGGGATAACTCAATTGCTTGTAATCACATATTCTCACCCTTATTTGTCTCAGCCTCTGCTGTACTCTGTCTGCTGGACACCATCCCTGTGAGCCAAGGGATCAGCTGAGAGGACTGAGGTCTTTGAGATCTGAACACATGAGAGTTCCACATGGTGAACAACTCAAGGTACTCTAATTGCACTTAATGACATTGCACGTCTTCAGCTTAGTCTTCAAAAGTAGACAAAGGAAAACTAGGGGAAAAAAAAAAAGAAATTTAAAAATGGACTGAGAGTTTATTTTGAATGAAGATGTTCAGCTTTATTCAGAAGAAATTACACTGAGGAAACTTTGCAGTGGAGAGAATTAGTCATTTCTTTTCCTGGGAAAGAGGTTTACAGGTATGTCTGACTCTTTTTTACTACCCAGGTATCCATCTTGTTAACCTTTAAGGATTTACCCTTCGTGCTTAGAGCTTTTTAAAAAGTTGTAAAGATATTCGTAAGAGTCTCTGGCTTATATAAGACCATTCTTAAGCCTTGGGGAAAACCAGAAATGTTTCTATATTTTTCCATACACTATTTTCTTTCTTCAAGGCTTCCTTCTTGTCGATATGTTTTCATGAAATATCTCAGAACAATACAATTCTACTGTTTACCTGCTTAGACAGTGACACCCACTAAGAGAATGATGTACAGCACCTGAAAGAAAAACAAATAACAAAATGACAAACCACAAACAAACAAAAAAACCTCCACGAGTAAGATGTACAGAAAACCTCAAAATTAAAGAGGCACAGCTCTTAGAACTCAAGGTCTAGAAAAAGTATGGGGTTTCCTCCCTATCTTTTCTGTATATCTTGTTATTTTGGGTAAAATCTAGGCTTATTTAAAATTTTTATCAGCTTCCAGAACACAGAATAAAATTAATTTTCTCAGACTAGGCGTTTTATTGCTTCTCTGTTACACCTGAATGTTAGAGGCTCAAAAAGTAAAATTACCAAAACTCTTATGGGGAGGCAATGTCCAAAACAATCCAAGGTGAGATCTAAAACAGCACTTAGGCACTTACCATACAATCGTAGTGTAATTTAAACACTTATATCCAGAAGGGTGATCCAAAAAACTCCATGTACTCACTTACATGTCTGAGAGTCCATAGACATCTAAGTTTTCTAACTTAGTGTGTCACTGCATACATTCAAATATGTCACCCTCTCAGCTGAATGAAATATCTAAATGCACATCCTCCTCACCCAGTCCATCTGGGATGCAAACCAGTGTGTCCTTGTGCTAAGTCCACCCAGCGGCCCAGTTGAGTAGGTGTGGTCTGAGCTCACTTCATGCATGACAGCATCAACTTCAGCACACTGCATAGCTCCCACAGACACTTTCATTTGAAAATAGGTCAGGAGAAGGCGGCAAGTGCTTTCATGGCAAGACTGTTACGCAAAATGTGTTTAGTAATATCACCTCCTCCTCCTCCCCCTTCTTGCTGGCTATCTTCTCAAAGAGAAACAGGAGACAGTTGTCTTTGCTGACACTTCATATGACTTACATAGAGAAGTGCAGGCGAAGCATTTTGGTTGCAAATGTTAGTTCCACAGAACCTAATTTGGACTATGGATAAGTGCCTAAATTCAGGAGAAAGACAAAATTTTAGATGCTTCCCTCTCTTTGACATTTTCAAATGTGTTGCTTAGACATCCACCATCCAAACATATTGGCTGATATGAATCATGTTTGAGGGCTATACTGGAAAGTTGAGATGTCCCACGCTGCACCACGAATTCCACTCCTCAGGCTTGCATCTAATTTTGAGGCGCCGAGTCAATGAGCAGTCCTCCGGTACTTTTGTTTCTGATTTGGGCCCTTAATCAGATTTTTGAAAGTTCAAGCCAAAGTCTGTTGAACGTTGCCTGTGAGTGTCCGGTGCCTTTTTCTTCTGAATAACTAAATGAAGGAGAAAGTTCTATTTAGCAGATGAAACATAAAAATAGAGGATCGCTCCTCTTCTGCTCTAAACTCTGTGAGCCCTCCCTGCCTCTACCAGCTTCAGCAGGAACAGGAAAGTCAAAGCAGCAGAGATGATACCTTTTTTTTTCTTCATTTTATTCAGAAAGATGACAATGAACTTGACATCTCTGAGCAAGATTTCTGTTTCATAAAGCTACCTGCAAATGAAGCAAAGGATGCAGTGACAAGACAAACCAACAATAGTAATTTTATTTGTACAGACAGTTCAGAAAAGAGCAGTTACATGTAATAAGAAAAAATGAAATCCATAGTTAATATAATTTTCCTGCTATTCAAGTCAGCGTCTGCTTTCTCTTACTTCCTTACAACCCTGCAGGCTTGCAATCATGTTGCAACTGATATTACAGTCTAATGTGGACAATCGAAGTCATGTGGAGGTCCAAATCTGTGCTCTTTGGAATACCGTTTTTTAAATGCAGGCACCTGCAGTACTGGGAAACTTTTGGAAAAGGGTGAATTAAATTAATTTCATCCATGAAATTTAGGTTCCTTCATCTTTCTCTCTCAGATATTCCCTGTGAATTATCTATCAGATAATACCAACAGCCAGAATTACTGGGCTATAAAGACGTAGGTTCTAGTCCACTCCACTCATCCTACACAGCTCCCTTTCAAATTCTATGTGCTATTTTTGCATTTTAAGTCCTTTTCTTTGGAAATGAGATATTCTCTTCAGAAATGAGATATTCAAGTTTTCTGAATCCAAACCCTTGATAAAGATTGGTTCACAACACCTATCAATCAGTTTTGTTAGCCTCGTGTTAAGGGTGCTGGAACAGAGAGGTGGGATAAATAGCCTTGTGGTCACTGAGTCAGTTAGAAATTAAATCCAACATCAACTTTCCAGCTATGGCCATCAGACCACACTTTCTCCCTCTCAAAGCTTGCCTGTTTTTCCAAGATCTGTTCTTGTGATGCTCAAGGGGACAGACTTAACTGCTTTATTTTTAATGAAAGTCCTATGTGGTCAGTGGGTATTAACTTGTAATAAAAGGTTTGCCAAGGTCCATGCTAAAGGCTCATTGACACTGTCAAAGATACAAGTCTGCTGATCTGTGTTTTAATTTTATTTTTAGTTTTGCATTCTCAGATCTGTTCCTGCCCCTCAAAACATTGAGCAGGGCTCCCTGGAGCTCTTTTTTTAGGTATTGCAGCGTGGGTGCATGCATATCATGTAAGTGCTGATAAACGAGGCCAGGTATATTTTAATAACCTTCAATGTGGAAGGTATTTGTGCACCACTCTTACACGCAGTCAGTCACTGTGTATCTTGGCAAAGAAAGATCCATTTCTGAGGAAAGAGAACTATTTCCATCCTTAATAAGTCATTCCAAGTTTCCTGTGATGTTATAAATAATTGGGCAAGCAGCCGGCTTTATTCTCCCTAATTTGATATGGCAGACTTGGAGAGCAGAAAAGTTCAGTCTCAACATAAGCTCTAGAGTTGGACTTTGACCAAGATTTCCCCCTTCCCTCTCCTAATGAGATAAAGTTTATCATAAAACATGCTTACCAAGGCAGCTGAGACAGGGCCCAGGCTTCACATCTATTTCCTAGGAGTCCCCTGCTCATAGTCAGTCCTGCATGCTGCGTGCATGAGGTCACAGCGTGCTGGGTTTGCTTTGGGGAGCTGGCAGCTAGGCTGACAGTCTTAGCTAATACACTTGTCATTTGGGAAAATAAAAAAGTGCTTGCAAAACACAGCTTAAATTAGTTTGTGAGTAATTGGAAAAGGAAATATAAAGTCACACTGTTTTATATGCATGTCTGGAAGGCAGTGAGGTGATGCATTGAGTACCTGGTTTAATGGCAAAGGTCAAGCACCCTCATGACAGCCTGAGATCTTTTCTAAACTTTGGGGAGATACAGCAATCTTCACAGAACTTTCAAGAGCTACACAATGCAGAGACACGAGGAGGTTGCAGAGCTTATTTTTATGCATGGAAGAAGGTCAATTGGAAGGACACATTCCTTCATAATTGTAAGAGCGACAAGAGGAACTTGTGATTATGTTAGAACTTGAGAAAAGATTTTTTTTCAAGTCTGTCTGTTGCTTTGCAACATTTTGGGAAAGTCATTCAATCTGTTTCTAATTGTCATTCAGTTGTAAAAGAAGTTAAATAAATAGCTCTCTACCTACGTCTTGGAAATTCAAGAAAATTAATTACTTAATGTTATTGAAATTGCTTATAGGTGCTCTATAATACTACTGCAGGCCAAAGCAGTGCATTGATGGTCATTACTTTCAAATACAAGGGAAAAGGGTTTTTTTGTTGTTTGAATGCCTCAGGTCATATTTTCAGATCAGCTTCATTTCCAGAATGCAACCCAGATGTATTGTTATGGATTTTAAAATAAAATTATTGCTTAAAGGTAAAACATGATAATAGGAAAATTAACTTGTTCTGATGAGTCATAACATAAAGTAATTTCCCTTTAAAAACAAAACTAAAACCTCACTTCGCTCCCTTAACCCAGATGGTATTCTTTCAGAAGAGGTAACATATCCAACTTGGATCTATTATGCTTCCTAAAACACTCTGCATTCCTAAAAAAAATTATATGGGAATTAAGCATATTTCCCTAAAGTGGTCTACTGCCACTTTTAAATTCTGTATTAAGAAAATTAAGAAACTGTTAGCTGAGTTATACTTTCCTATAATTTGTATGACTTCTTGAGAAAGAGTACCCAAGTTCCTCTTCTAGTACCCTCTCTCTTTTCTATCTTTGTCTTTCTATTCATCAGAATCAAAAGAGCGCTCTCAAAGATTGAAAAGGTCTTCCTGGATAGTGACGCAATGTTCTCGGGTGGAATGGAGGATGGGAAGATGCAGAGGGACTGAACAGTTCAGTTGTGTCATGAGGCAACCCTGGTGCCTGGAGCAGAACAGTTTCTGCTTCTGCAGCAGCAGGTCTGAGCAACACAACCTGGCTGCTTTCTCGAAATTGTAGACCTGAATCTGATTTCCACAAAGGTTGCTTCACACCACTCAGGTGGTGGAAAGGAGTCTTAAAGTGAGTATAAATCATATTTATACCTACTACAAGGCCTCTTTATACGGCTAAGTCAGTGGAAAGTTGCTTTGGTGTAAATGCACTTTAGGCCCTCATACTTTTAATTTGGCATAAAAAAAGGAAAGAAAAAAGAGAAAGAAAACCTTTTCAATGTCTCAAGTTAAGGTTGGATAATAGCCATACTGTAACATAAGCTAGGATTTCAAAGGTGTCTCAGGAAACAGGTCTCCAGCTTCCATTCACTTTTCAAGGGGGCTGAGTGACTCACTTCCTTAGACCTGTTTGAAACCCTATCCAGAACGATTACTCTGTCTGCATATGACTAGATTGTTTTCTAATGACTGGCTGCAGTCTGACAGACCCACTATCACAAAAAGTCTACTTTGGGTCAAGCAATAGGCCTCTTTGTTTTCAGCATTGGAAGTCTTACCTAGCAGTCCACATGTTCAAGCTGTAGCTGGCAAAGGTATTGTTTTTGCCTATGGCGTCACTAAAGTGCCACCTCGGAGGAGCTAATCGGGATGAGGTTTGGCCTGTGCTTGAATGCTTACATGGCAGGTTCCCAAGCAAAACACCAGGTGTTAGTCATTCTGTAGGTCTCACTGCTAGCTTTGAGTCAACAGTGAACCATTGCCCCAGAATTTCAAAAACAGCCAGCAGCAGAATTACCCTGTGACCAACCGGTGACTGCAGGGTCAAGGGTTTTTGATCCACGCCTACCAACCTTGTTTGTTTTCCTGAAGTGTCAGGGGTGCTCGCAAATGTTAGATCCCATTCTGTTAGAAATACACAGATGTATGCAAAGAGACTGCTCATGCTTCCATTCTGAGTAAATAGACTGAGGAGTCAGAAGACAGCTCTAAAAGAAAATCGTGGCAAAGAGACTTAGAGTTGGAATAGTTTCAGTGGTAGTTAAGAATCTAGTACAACCTCAGATAATCTAACTTCAGGTAATTGTCTAGCTTCCTGCTACAGTCAGTGGAGAGGCACAGGTGCCTGCAGAAGGTGGTCCCTCTTTTCCCTGCATTATAGAAACAGTAAGGATTACTCAACCCCTGGAGTTACCTTTTTCTGTCCAATGACAGAAGAAGTATCTTAAAGGATATCTTTTGTTACTGAGTGGTGTGAAACAACACCAAAGTGAATTTGGGTTTTGTTGATGAGAAGCTCAACATGAGCCGGCAGTGTGCGCTTGCAGCCCAGAAAGCCAACCGTGTCCTGGGCTGCATCAAAAGAGGTGTGACCAGCAGGTCGAGGGAGGTGATCCTGCCCCTCTACTCTGCTCTTGTGAGACCCCACCTGGAGTACTGCATCCAGCTCTGGGGTTCCCAGTACAGGAGAGACATGGAGCTGTTGGAGTGAGTCCAGAGGAGGGCCATAAAGAAAATCAGAGGGCTGGATGACCTCTCCTGTGAGGACAGGCTGAGAGAGTTGGGGTTGTTCAGCCTGGAGAAAAGAAGGCTCTGGGGACACCTTATTGCAACCTTCCAGTACCTGAAGGGGGCCTACAAGAAAGCTGGAGAGGGACTGTTTATAAGGGCATGGAGTGATAGGAGAAGGGGTAATGGCTTTAAACTGAAAAAGGGTGAATTTAGGTTAGTTATAAGGAAGAAATTCTTTACTGTGAGGGTGGTGAGGCACTGGAACAGGTTCCCCAGAGAGGTTGTGGAGACCCCATCCCTGGAAGTGTTTAAGACCAGGTTGGATGGGGCTTTGGGCAACGTGGTCTAGTGGAGGGTGTCCCTGCCCATGGCAGGGCGGTTGGAACTAGATGATCTTTGAGGTCCCTTCCAACCCAAACCATTCTATGATTCTATGAATTTATGTTAAACAACTCCAGTCTCCTTGGCCTTAGGGCTTTGATTGCAATATCATAAAATTTATACATACTCTAAACACAAAGTAAAATAAATTGTTTACCAGCTGATATTATGGTGTATACCTTTAAGAATCTTACTGAGTCATGATACAGCAAATAAACGGTGAGATTCATATATAGAGAGATACAGACACACATGCATATGCATATGCATACATATTGTATATTCAATCAATATCTGAAACTGTCACCAGTGTAAAACAGCCAAAGGTCGTTTCTGGAAAGCAGAAAGCGAAATGTATAAGGTGATTAATGAAGATGTATTTTATTGATTTTATTAGCAAACAAGTCCTCAAACAACCGTTCTTTGTTCTATGGAGGCAAAATTCCCAGAACACTGAGCATCTAAGTATTTGCTAATTTATGATGTGTGAAGCCAGGTCACTGAATGCATTGGATTTCTTACCCCTCAATAAGTAATATTAGAAAATATCTCAAGTCTTAGCCCCTGCAGGAGTTTTGCAATAATAAATGTCAAACTCTTGGCATGGCCAGATTGAGTTGGAACATCTAAACTGCAATTCACCCACTTGATTTTTAATCATTAGTTTGAAACCAGCCTATGATGGTACTAAACTGCAGCCATTTTCCACACTGACTGCATAATGTTAACTAGCTACATCTTTATTTTGCCATCATGGTATTGATTTGGATTTAATACAGCCTTTGCGCATTACAAACCTCTAATGTGTAAGACACCCAATATAGATATCCAGGGAAGATCTTTCGGACTCTAAGATGCAAATCTTCATACTTACCTGTAACCACCTATGCGTTATGCATCTGATATAAGCCACCTCCTCTGGGTCTCTCTATACTGAAAAAGAGAGACAGGCTTCTGAAGATGATGATTAATCTCTCTTAAGTTAGTCAGGATATTAAGAAAGAAGAGTCAGAGTCTGGAGGTGTCTACCTTTATTCAGTGACTATAAATAGAGTCTTGGTAAATAGCTTATACCTTTAGATGGCTAAATTTAGGAAAGGTTAATCCCACTCCTAATGACTATTAATGACTCTTCAGTAAATATCAATCAGATCACAGGTAAAGATTTTGTACCTTAGATCAGGAGACAAAAGTCTACAGTAGAAGCTGAATTTTCATGTGTATATATATCTTTTCATATATATATGTATATCTTCTTCTAACTTGGAAAATATATGAAAGATTAAGGAATTTGCACCACGAGGTATCCCTTCAGCTCATGCTTAAGGTATAATAGGATAGTTTGCACTCCATTTGCACTATGTGAATGCCACTGCCTTTTAAATTAAACAAACTTATTTTAGTGCAAGCAGTTGCTTTCTGGAGTTTCTTAATTTAAAGCATTTTAATATTTCCAAATGTCTTTTTTTTTTTAATGACTCCAGAAAATATGTTGAGAAAAATTAAGGTAAAGTACATAATCTTGACTTAAGTGACAAATCAGTCTTTCAGACAGGATAAGTGATTGGAATTTTAAGACTTTTGTTGGCAATATATTCCTATACCAAAAGAAATGTCCCAATCCAAAACTCTATTACTTTGAGATTAACTGATCATCTCATTCTTTATATTGTTGAAATGTAAATTACTGGCCTCTCCAAGCATGAACCTTGATTCTATTTCTGTAGCCATAAACTACCACAGCACTGATGATTCACTGCAAAGGGAATCTGACCAATAATTCCTACCCTCCACTGCCTTGCCAGCAATATGTGGTGGCAAATTTGGCAACTAGAAACAGGACTCCATCTGAAAGAGGGACTAGAATGTATCTCAGTGGTTTTCAATCTGACAGATGAGTAGTCTGAACTCCTGAACTCTCCTGATTTGCATCAGGAGATACATACAAAAACCATAAATAAAAGCCGCGGGTGAGTTGCACCACTGCTCTGGCAGAGTTCTACTCTGTTGGACTCTGTGCTGCTCTTGTAATATTTGTTTTTTAAAGCTCTCACACCATTAAAAACCAACTAAACCCCAAACAAATAAACAAACAAAACCTATCCTAAGGAGTGGACCTAATTACAATACTTAGAGGAGGAACCATACCCATAGTTTTTCGAAGTTAGAGGCCTTGGCCCATGATTTGAGATCACGTTCCACCTCTGTTAAGAACACAAACCAGAAGACACTTTTAAAAGTCCCCAGACATAATGCAGACAGCACAACACTCCTAACCAACAGTCAGGCACGTGGCTGCAGCCGGCAGGTCTAATGAAAAAGATTAGTACCTGTTTTATGAATTAAAATTTGAAGTAAAAAAATAGTGTTTCATTTTCTCAGCAACCTCAATCTAATTATTACCAGCAGGTTCAGCTGGCAAATTTCAGTATTTTTCCCCCTTTCATTTGTAACTGAAAGACTTCAGCCTCTTATTTATTTTCCTTCTCCTCTAATGCTGTTGTAGTTCCATGCCAGCTACTTCTACTATTTTCTTTTTTCCCACTCTTTTATAAGGTTTCATTTTCCAGTAAAATAAATATATAATGTATGAATTGCTATAAAAGCTCACACTTTCGCATTTGTTTCTCCCCATTGTTAGCAATCCAAAGTAGCCACATGTTCACAGCATGTCCTGTCTGGCAGGAGCACCCGTTGCTTAATTTCCTACCACCACCCTCACAATCCTGGCAGGCTCTGGCCAGTCAGATGCATTTGTTTTCACTAATTGCTTGATGGCATTTTCAGAAAGCCTTTTCATTGAGAAATGAGTGAGCACAGGAGACTTCCCCAGACATAAGAAAGACTGATAGTCAGCAGGCTGAAGGAGGTCAAAGAGTGTTGTTGCAAGACTGTAATGAACTTGAAGATGTCTTGTTATTATTAGCTGTTATTTAATCATCCTATTAATCTGACGTTTTTTCTTCATGAATTCTCAAAAATACCGTTGCTCTCAAAAGTGTGATCCGCAGTTTGAAAGACATTAAACTGTCAGTAGCTTCAGGGATTGCTGACCTAGTGAGGGAATAAAGACTAAAAGAGTAAGTCTGCACACTCGTTATTTGGAAGCTATGATTGTTAAGAGATGGAAAATAGAACACATTTCAGAATTCAATAATTCCAATAATGCAGTAAAGCATTACCTACTAAAAACTTATTGAAGAAAATGCCTCCAGAGAAATCTGAAGTATTTCCTCCCATTTCACATCCTCCCTCCCCACTTTCAATGGGAATCTTTATGGGAGAAGGGATTCAATTAATATTACCACAGAGACAGCCGTCAGTCCTTTTTCTAGGAAAACTTTCTCTGTATTGTCACCATACAATTTAATGACTGAATACCTTAAAGTGGGACAGTGAGTGTTGTCAATTCAGGGAAAGACACCAGATGCGTCTGTTTACTTCACCTTTAACAGCTCATACAACTAGGCGGGTGCCTGGTAAACATTTAGTGCTGTAGATGCAGTTTTGTTTTGGTACACACATTCTTTCATTTTGATGCAACGTTTCATTTGTCTGTCACAGAATTGTTTCATAGGGGAGATTTCCATGGTGTAGAGAAATGATTTTTTTTCTTAAGGTGGACATAAAAGAAGAGAGGGTCGAACCTATCCCTTCCAGCAGTGGGATTGTCAACTGATTTTATCCTGTCTTGAGCAAAGCTATCCCCTCCCGCTCTGCCCGGGTAAATGCACCACCCTAGGAATGCCAGAAGGGAATTAATTGATACTGCAAGAGTCACCATCTTGTTTTGCTTATTGCTCTCTATTTGCCAATGGATACCTAATCTGTGCATAAACTTTCTTCTTTTTTTTTTTTTGCCTGGCAGCCCTTTGTGCTTTGATGAGCAGGACAGAGTCAGAACTGAACAGATTCTTTTGCATCCCACACATTTTTGCCCCACATCTTAATCTTCTCCCATGAATACTAAACATATATTTCTAGGCAAGAAAAGAAGCAAGGAAACAGCAAATCACCCCTGCTATCTCTGCTGTAGTTCTCATGATTTCTGAGTGTACCTGTTGTGCTTTCCTAGTTATGATTCTGTCAGTAGTATGTGAAGCGTGCAATGTACCCTCTGTCTATAATAGGAAAAATCTGGGTAATCATAAATGTAAAGCATCTTCAGTGATTTGATATGAATGAGCTTAGCAGGAAATGATGTAACTAGTCAGAATATCTGACTACAGAAACACAAAATCAGTAGGTGAGAACTCAAACGTCTTCTTGAAAAGAGAAAAGAAAAAATAAGGAAAACAACAGCAACAAAATGCACATTTAAATGATCCATTATTCACGTCCTAATCCAGTTTATGACATTATCTTGAGGAAACAAATCATTATTTCATAAATTTTCTTCATTTCATTTGAAGCCTTGAGCATTTTTTAGCTTTTACTTGTATTTTGAGTCCTTTCTGATTTCAAAAGGCATAGACAGGAGAGACTAGATTTGAGTTTTGTTTTTAGCAACAAAGAAACATAATGTCAGCAAAGATAAAAGGTGCAAGTGGCTTTATATCTATGTGGCCAAACTCCAAGCACAGACTTTCCCGAAGCAATGGTGCAGCCACTGAGACACTGCAACACCACTGTGGGGTCAGTGACAAATGTCTTGTGGCTTTTGACAGTGTCTCCCTCAAATGACTTTCCGTGGTATACTTCTGTATTAATGATCTTGCTTCAAAATCTTCTTCCTACCTACCTGGAAATAAATAAACAAATAAAGAATAATAAATCAAAACAATAAAAAAAATTTGCTATTACTGGTTTTGCTGAGTGACTGTTCCATGTGTAACCAAGCAAATCAGTTTTTGCATATTAACATCATTACAGTAACAGTCAAAAGTTTTCATGAGAAAAAAACTTTGCTCTGAGGGTGACAGAGCACTGGAACAGGCTGCCCAGAGAGGCTGTGGAGTCTCCTTCTCTGGAGATATTCAAAAGCTGCCTGGACGCGATCCTGTGCAACCTGCTCTAGGTGAACCCGCTTTAGCAGAGGGGTTGGACTGGATGATCTCCAGAGGTCTCTTCCAACCCCTACCGCTCTGTGAATCTGTGAATCTATAAAAGCCTCACAGTTTCAGCTGCAGTTGCGCTTCACCCTTTAGAGATACTCAGCGGGAAGCTACTTTGGCTATGAAAAGTTCAGACAGGAGAAGAGAAGACATATATAAAAGGAAAGGAAGAATGATTCATTCCATCAGCTTCAGTAATTTGCATTATTTCTTTTTTCCCTCAGAAAAAGGAAAATATTGTATTTAGCAAATTGTAGGGCAGACGGCTGCTATCAAAATATGTATGTTGCTTATAAATACTTAATACTTTCTCATTTCATCAACACATTTGTCTAAACTTCAACTACAATGTTAATTGAATCAAAACTCATGCTCAATTATTGTACATGGGTAGAGGCGAACACTGACCTAAAACTACGGTGAGATTAAACATATGGAAATGGATTTAATCTACTTCTACTACAGATTACTACCTTTTCATTTATGTCTAAAATCATCATTTCTGCACTTTGATATTTACCATTACATGACTGTATTATGGCAGCGTTTTCTTCTCTGGGCTAACCTACACCATATGATCTCCAGCCTTGGGACTCAAACAGCTTAAACTCACATCCTCATTTTATGTCACCTAATGCAAACTTCAGGACAGTGACCCAAACTGGCTACAAAATATTTGTACAGTAACAAAGAGACATCTGAAAGTCTTATATTTGTTTTTTTTATTGCTGAACTTGAAATGACTTCAAATTTTGCTCTTCACAGATATTCACACAAAGTCTTCTGGCACAGAGTCATGGCTTTAGCTTGAACAGGGAATTAGTAAGTGTGCCCTAGCATTGATGACTTATTTTTATGGACAGTTGTGCCTTTTAAAGAGAGGGATGCCTAACCTGAATTAAAATTGTATGCAGTGGCAGTGTTGCTTTATGGTGTGCCCATTCTCCCTGTCCATCAGATGTGACACAGGCAGAACAATGGAAGTCTATTAATTATAACTGTGGTACTGAGGAACGTGGAGGACTTCGCTGGGTATGACAGTTCATACTTTACTTCAGTCATCTTTCAGTTGTTGGTTATTTGAAATGATATTAGAAAATTATAGAGACTTTTGGTTCCAGCCAGAGCTCAAGACACAAATCTCTTTAAATGTTATCTATTAAGTTCCTTGCTGAGACTCACATTACCATTAAAAAAAAAAAAAAAAGTGAACAAGAAAAAAAATTTAATTAAAACATAATAAAAGGAGATGTTTCAATGGAAACTGACTGCATCTTGGGCCAATTTTACATACTGTTTCGGTCCCAAATACACTTTCCAATGCTCTTTTCTCTGCATTTAAATCTAATTTCTTGGATACATTAATATTTTATAGATATGGTTTGTGACTGGGTGGGATTAGGGGTTTTGTTTACAAATGCTTGAGTTTTTTATTGAAACTTCATGTTTTGTTATTGCTGCTAAGATGCCAAGAGACTCTGAGGTCTGGACACCTATAAAGTAGAATTTATTATTATGATGATGATTACTAAAAATATTGTGTTAAGCCCCTTGGGTCATGGCTGTAATATAAAGTTTTAGTAGAAAGGAAATCAATCTTTTATACTGCTATCACTACAATGTAACAGATATGAACAAACCTTTTCATGATACAGGAACAATAATAATACTTTGCACTTAAACAACTTTTCCAATCTGGTTATCTCAAAGCACATTACTATCATAGATTAAATAATTTAGGAAAGTTCTTTAAGTCTCTTTCAGGATCAGGAGTAGAACCTACAGTCAATATTTTGATTAATCCCCTAAAATAAATTGTGAGAAGCATTAAAAAAAATAGGTTTATGATTTTTTCTTTTCATGGTTTATTTGATTTTACTTTCTCTGCTGTTTTATAGTAAACAAATGTCCCCTTTTTCCACCTGGACAAAACAACAGGAAACCTTGGAAATTAAAAAAAAACCTGTAAAGAATATAATTACGAATAATCATAAGAGAGACTAAAGTGCTTTTTGGAAGGAGATAGTGTATATTTTGTCAAATGAATAAAAAAAAAAAATTGGCTGAATTTTCTCATTAAGTTTACCTAACATATGTAATTATTATGATTGGTAACACATGGTATTCACAAATCAATTCTGTCTTGAAAATGTGTATTTCCAGTGGGTGGCTATTTTTTGTGCATGTGTGAAGGATTTTATTCTTAACTGTATTCCAAAGTCTGTCTGTGATACAGCTGGGTTTTCCCTTTTGTTGTCAGGAACCATATCCCCAGCTAAAGTAATTTCGTATTGCTCCACTGACTTTACCAGAGCCATGCCAAATTACTCCAGCTGGGTGCCTGGACCCTTATAGTGAAAGGATGCCATTGTCATTGCAAATCTGTAATCTCAAAACTGAGGAAAATTTCATATTCATTTTGTTTCTAGATTAAGAACTACAGATATCGTTACAAAGACATTGTCACCTGGGAAAGATATTCTCTAATAAGTCTGTCTGATGATTTAACCTTTCACAATCATTCTAGAATGATTAGTGTTGCATACTTTATTATTAAGAAATAAGAATGTTCTATTAGTTTAACTCAGTACATTTACAGGATAGGTGCCAAAAACTGTCCATGTTCAACATACTTGAATCACTGCAATTCTTTTCTGAATTCATTCAAGACAAATGGAATTTTCTATTGTTACAGTAGGAATACAAATTTATCACTGGAGAACAAAGCTGTATATTTGACAATTGGAATGGTAGTCATTTAGTCCAAATTATCTAGCTCAAGTCAAATTCATGTTTACTTGTCATGGACACTTTGAAGCACAGCATGAAAAGGAACACTGAATTTTTCAATCTATACCTCAAGGACTAGTGTTCTAACTAGCAGAATCTTATATAAAAAATAAATATTATTATCAAAATATAATAAGTAAGTAAAAGTCACAAACTTATTTGTAGGAAGCCTGATCTCATGATTATATGCAGGATATGTCTGAATATTCTTAGCAGACTTGGCCTTCTGTATTTAGGCAGGAGAATGAGTCAGGTGTATTTGCAAAGAAGTTTCTGTAAACGGAGTTAGAGTGAGCTATTTCTGTGAAATTCATCTCAGACCCAGTTTTATTCCTTAGAAAGTGTGAAGATGCTTTCCATACTTTAATTGGGAGTTAGGCTTTGTCACGTTTACTGCAGAGTTAGAGTATAAATGTTAGTCTCTAGGAAGAAAATACGACACTAAGAAAATCCCAGCTCCCTAACTTCTTTAGGCAGGATGTACAAGTCAGTAGCTCCTCTCACTTTTCAGTCTGCAATCTCTAACAGTCTAAATTTCCTTCTTACCTCACCGCTTCATTGCAGATGCCTTGACTTCTAGCCTTTTAGTCCTCTCAATTTCTTTACATGTAAAATAAAATGTATGTTCACCTCCAGTTCACACTAATGTCTGTCTTGGTTCACTGGTTAATATGCCTAATGGCTGGCAGCAGTCAGGCTGAGATACGTCTTGTAAACTTGTGCATACTTCCATCGGCTCAGACAATATAACAACTGTGAAACAAATCCATTTAATTAAAGTATGAATAAAAATCAATGGGCATTTTAAGCTTAAGTGTAAAAGTGTAGACCCTTTCTTTTCTCACTTCCACTTTTTTGAATTGAGGATTGCTGAGACTAGCAGAAGGAAATAAGTTTGTAAAAAATATTTTAATGCTATACAAAAGTATATAAAAGGACTAGTAATTAATCAAAAGGCATTGCCAGAAATAATCAGCATATCCTTCAGCCTATATACATCTTTTTGTTCAAATAATACTTCAGGAAAATGGGGTTTTAACCCTATATGTCAAGCTAACCTGATACAATTTTAATTCTTCCAGGCCTTCCCCTCAGAATGATCATAGGATCATTACACCTAAATCATCGGATAATTCAGAAGAGCCTTCAGGACGTCTCTAGTCCAGCCTCCTGCTCAGAGCAGGATCAACTATAAGGCCAAGAGCAAGTTGCCAGGGTTTTATCCAGTTGGATCTTGGGAACTTCTGAGGAGGGAGATCAGAAAACCTCCCTGGGCAACCTGCTCCAGAGCCTGACAGTCCTGATGGTGAAACAGAGTTTTCTTTACTGTTAAGGAAACTGAATCCATTGGATATTGAGACTCAGGGGATCTCTTCTTCACGGTCTGTTTCCTGTTCCCACTTGTAGGTCTACCCAGTAGCAAGACTCAGCACGTTTCTAAAACGTACACACAGTCACGGACACAAACACGGACAACCACACAGAGTGTACATGTGGCCAACCCTAAGACCAACACACACACACACAGAACCCCCACCCAGGAAAGTACTTAGGAATAAAGATTCATGAGAAGACAGAACAGATTGTGGTGATCATGCACAGAGTTTGGCCAGACAAGGGTACTCATCGACAGCCTGTCTACATGTGATTGCCCCCTTCTCCCCCCTTTTCATTTGCCCACTCTTCTGCCTTCCTGATTGTCCTGGCTCTGGCTAGGACAGAGTTCTGCACAGAAGGGTGTATGCTACATAACACAGCACTGTGCCAGGAGGACTTTCTCAGTGTATAGGCCTTTCCACTGAGAAAATAATCTGTCATAATTTCTTAGTACATGCCAGGGTTAATCATGGTTGAATGGATTAGTTGTCTGGAATCACTTCTACAGACCTCATGGGCTGTCAGTCTAGGCTGAAGAGGGCTTCTTATCCCTTCTTTTGCCCTCCTCAGCCTCATTTCTATTCCTTCCCTTGTGGTGATTCCAATGTGATTGTGGTACCCTCACAGATGGCATGTTTAATCAGATTCAAAATTCAAGTGTTTCAAGAGAGAAAGTGCAATAAATACAAGGATGGAATCATTGCTATAGTAGTGCTGGATTATGATCACACGCTTAAGGCTTTAGTCAACTCCACCTGAATTCAACAATAATGTTTCAGTGAATTTCACAAAAGTTTGGCTAACTTTTTTACTTACACAAGGTTATTTTGGGGATTGGGTTATTTTGTTTTGGTTTGGAGGTTTTTGTATGTGTGTGGTTTGGGGTGGGTTTGTTTGTTTGTTTGTTTTAAATCCTAAACATAAAATGGCTGCAGATTCTATCTGGAGGTTTTTTGCACATATGCAGCCCGTTTTTGTTTTGTTTTGGTGTTTTTTGGTGTATGGGACTTTTTTTTTTTTGGGGGGGGGGGTTGTTTTGGGTTTTTTTTCCTAATAATGGTGAAGGTAAATGCTGAATTCATCAAGTTTGGATCGGAAACATGTGAAATCTCATTTGAATCTTCAGAGTTCAGATTAACTTAAGGTTTTCAGTCATGTGTGTCCTGTGATCAAGCAGCAGGTCCTATAGGAAAGTGGATTGGAAAAAAAAGGAAGATGGAGGCATCTAAAAGAGAAATTTCATTATTGCTTCCATTTTTTTATAGTGACTTTGTGTGCAGTCAGCACTAAATTACTTCATTTTGTTTCTTAGTACCACTTGTTTGCGTGCGTGCGAAGATTTATTGGTTTACAAATACGTAGCTCTTTGAAGCATTTACACTGCATAAATACTGTGCATTACATTTTTTGAGCATGCGTGCCTTTGCAGCTATGTGCCACAATTTTCTGTGTCATGCAGAAACAGTATGTGCTTTCCCTTTGACATTCTGTATCGGCATAGCAAATTGTTTCATTAAGTGCCACTTGTTCAGTAAGTGTAACAAAATTAAAGCTGAAGAAGATGAATCATGTATGAGGGCAGGGATCAAGGAGCTGTTTATTTTACAAATGTCACTAACAAGCATATTTTTTTCTTTAAATCAAGGAAATATTTGGCTCATATCAATGGAAGCATCTGTATAATAAAAGGGCATCTGTACTTTTCAAGACTTTGTGTATATAATTGATTTTCAAAAGAAATTTCATGACTATTTCATTTATTACTTCTGCAGTACAATATTTCTTAAGTGTCAGTGGTTTGCAACTGTAATTGTCAAGAGTATGATTCATAAATGTGAGTTATTTTAAAGCTAAAAAGATAGAAAGAAGGGTCAAGGAACTGCTTATCTGTGGGTCAAGAAAAGATGGTAAGACTGTTTTAAATTAGTGAGGAAGGTTTATAATCTAAGCAAAAGACTGCCAGTTAAACTTGAAAAGCCATCAAATAAACCACTAAGTGCTATCGCTCTTATATATTTATTTGAATTCACAGAATATTTAATATAATTGTTACTGAGTGAATTCATATATACATTATGTGGAAACTTTGTAAGAATTGCATTTGTAATTGCTCTAAATGACCATATTTATGTATTTGTAGACCATACCCATCTTGGTTGATGTAGCAGAGTGAGTCAAGGTAATGGCTACTGAGTCATCTGCTTTGGAAATCATTCTGGCCAATGCAGCATACGTCAGTGGTGTATGGATATGTTAAATGTTAGACTTACATTAGATATATATTATGCCTGAGGAAGGTGGAAGGAGGAGAATTTGGTATTTTTCTTTAAGTTTTACACCTTGTTTAGGCTTGCAGCAGCAGTGGCTATTTATCTTGCAATTTAAGTGTATATTTGGCTTAGCTTCCCCTAAGCTTTTTCCATATTAGTGCAGGTAGGAGTTAATTTCTAAATGTATCAAATGGGGAAAATTGTTTGAACATATTAAAGACTGTTTATTTTTTGCTCTTTACTTTGTAAAAAGGCATAGTAGGCACCTCTTTAATACCATTCATTGTGTTTATAATAACAGAAAGGTATCTGAAATATTGCCCTCATAGCAAGGTGCTTCTCCAGGATGCGCTTTTTCTAGGTGCACACAGTGATTGTGACTCAACTGTACAGCAGGTATTTTTCATGCTAACACCACTCAGCTGGTTGGTCACCCAATTGTCCTAATTTATAACAATACAAATAGATGATCTGAAAGGGGGAAAAAAAGAAGAACAAAAAAAAAGAAAGAAAAAAAGCAATGTAATGGGATGAAAATACTGGCTGAGAAAATTTGGGAGGATAACTAGGCCAACCAATTCTGAGACGTGGCCTTCCCCCCATTCCACTGCCTCTGTACTACTGGGAGGTTAATATTTGTGTGCAGCTCTAATGAACAAATATTACTTGTAATTAGCCACAACAGTAGCTGCACTCATAAATTAAAGAGTGAACTCTGATTTATGAAAAGAACTGACATTGTTAAAGAATTATCTATTAGAATAAAACACCAAGCACAATCTCTGAATTTTTATTCTCATCACTTTGAGAAAGAAATGCTGAAATATACACTCTGCAGAAATAATGCTGCTGTTTTCTGAATATCTCTGTGCCTGAAAAACAGAGCTGATATTGAATATTCTGTGTATGATGGTTTGGTAGTAACAAATTTTCCCTGTAAACTTACAACCAGGAAAAAGATCTTTGGGGTATATTTCTACCCAAGTCCTTCTGGCTTAAAGCAGGGTAAAAAATGACTAAGGCAATAAAACTGCTTATAAGGAAACATAATTTCTTTCCTGACTGTTAATCCTCCTTTCTGCTACCCCCAGGATGAAACCAGCCTTAAGCACTGCTTTTGCAAGGCATAATTTCAGATTGTTGCCAACAGAAAAACTGTAGTTTTGGGGATGGAAGCAAATGATGTCTGCAAAAGATCTTGTTTCCAAGCAGATGTCAGTAATAAAAGAAAAGAGAAATAGAGAAAATCTATGAGGCAGAGGCAAGAAGGTGTTACTGAGTTAAAATTTTTTTCAAGTTCTTCACTACAGCTACATTTCAGAGGGCCATCAGAGCCTACCCTGAAAGTCTGTGAGGTCTGTAGAAGCGATTCACCACAACACTAACCTCTGCTGTTTGGTTTATTGAAATTGAAAGTGAAGACCGCTGTTAAAACACAAAGAAAAAAAAAAAAAGAAAAAGAAAAGGGAGCAGTAATGAGGAAGATCCAGCACCTCAGGAAAACAGAATGAACAGGAAGGCGAAAGGGAATCTGTTATACTACTCAGGCAGCTGAACAGGCTGCTGAACTCTGGCCCAACGATGGCGCACGTCAGAAACCTGCCACGCACGTTTCCTGTTTTGCATTGTTTCATGAATCCCAAAGCAGCTGCTGTGCCACTGAAGTCAGGAAAAGCCTCACCCAGCTCATTGTTTTGGACATTACGACAATAAATATTAATGATGTAAAATTAGAATTCTTCATGCCAGGGCCATGGGTCTGTCCCATGGACTTTACCGTGGCCAGGAATTTGTGCTGATCTTTGACTTCCACCTTATAGCCTTAACCTTCAAGTTTCCAGAGAAAATTTTGTATCACACATATTATATTATGTAATATAATATAACATATTGTAATGTAATTTAATAGGACAAACAAAATCAAAGACAGTTTGAATTTGTATCATCTAAAGGGGTGTCATAATAGAAACACAAAAACTAAGAAGGGTGATTTAGTGTCTTGGACAGGAAGCATTCAAAGAAAACTAAGCGTTGTCTCTGAAAATCCAGTGCCGCTGGAGAGTTTTATAACATCTCAGCTCCTTTTTGTCTCAGTATGGCTATATAGGAATTTTATTAAAGTTTAAGGATTAAAGTTTGTAGGCATTTGCCTGGAAAAGCATCTTAGATCCTACTCACGACTTGATCCTCCTTCTGTTGAATTAACGTAAACATTCCCACTGATCTTATAAGAACTTGTGTTAATTAAATTGTGGCTTTATTTGAATGAAGTGACTAAAGAGGTTACTGGGATCTTGCATCCATGTAATTTTTTGAGCAAAACCAAAATTTGGACATATGGTCCCTTGTTTTCACAGCATCACAGAATAGTTGAGGTTGGAAGGGACCTCTGGAGATCATCTAGTCCAGCTACTCTGCTTAATGTTGGCTTAAAAGCAAGTTTTAAAGATCAATTACTTATCCCTCGATGTACACAATGATGTAAGTTGAAAAAGCTCTTTTGAAACAAGATATCTAGAAGCACCCTTCAAAAACTGATGCAATGCCATCTACAGATTTTACCTGTAATGTACACTGCATATCTCTTAACTAACGTGATTTTCTCGGGCATCCACTAGGACAAAAATCACTATTTGAATTTATTTATGTAAATATACAAAACCCCCTCTCCTCCAAAAACCAAATTTATAGTTATCAGTTACAACTAATGAGAGTGTTTCTCTGAACCTTTAAGGAACAGAAAATATTAAAATACTCTGTACATAAGTATCAGTTTATAATGCCTTAGTGACAGAATTGCAAAAAGCTTGTCACACTGTATGAAAATATTTCTTGGCCAGAAAGAATATAATCCAAAGATGTTCTTTCCTTTATTTAACAATTTTGAGAATTCTGTCATTATGAAGTTTGTCTTATTCCTGTCCATTTGGCAGACGGTCAGGAAGGAGACAAAACTATTAATAGCAAAAGCTACAACAAAAGATCAAAAGGGGACAAGTCCTTTAATAGGCTTAGGCTGCTATGTTTATAATTAGTTCAAAATCTTTCAGAAGAACTCATACCACTGAACTGCTGGATATTAGATCTCTGAAGGGTATATGGAAATAACCAAAGGAAGGAGAAAGTGAGGAAAAGGGGTGCTGGAGACAGAATGTTTCTTCTCAAACAGTGAACATTAGATTATCAAAGTGTACAGTATCAGATTTTATAACACGCACAGAACTGTCAAGGATTCAAGCACCTGTACCCACATGCCACTGTAAAGCATCAGAGTTTATACTTTGTAGACACTGCAGTGTGTACAGCAAACAACAGTCAGCAAAAGATGTCCGAAAGAGAAAATTAAAAGGAGCAACCTTTTGTGATTTTTCTGCAGTTAAAAGGAGGAGCAAACGATGAGTGAAAGATATCTGCAGATCTTCTGAAGACTTTCTTCAAATATTAAATACAATAAGTAGCGAAGGGTATATCCTGGGAGTTTTTGTTATTCGTTCAGCATATTTTTGCCCTTATCAGAAACTGTCAATCCATACAAAACCAAAATGAACTAGAGACCTCATGATAGCCAGCTCTCTTGTAAGACTTTCAGCATTTCCCGATGGACCAGGCACCCCAAAATATTTAACTTGTTTCCTGTATTTTCTCTGATTTTTTTTTTTTTTTAAAGTTGGCTTAAAAAAACCAGTGACCTGGATTTGCCTTG
This sequence comes from Grus americana, assembly GCF_028858705.1. Classification (NCBI taxonomy): domain Eukaryota; kingdom Metazoa; phylum Chordata; class Aves; order Gruiformes; family Gruidae; genus Grus; species Grus americana. Next base: position 49,304,700 of record NC_072856.1, on the reverse strand, counting down.
CAGCTGGAAGACAATCAGGCTGAAATGAAGCACAGCCTGTTTAGAGAAATTATCTAGCAACTACAACCCTATGGATGAGTTAGATATCTTTGTGACTTATTTTATGCAAGAGGTCAGCCAAAATAATCATTCTAGTCCCTTCGTTATTAAGATCTATGGTTCTACTTCATCTCCTTTGCTCTTTTATTGCTTTAAAATTAACTTGAAGCCTGATCTTAGAATCCCCATTTCTAAGTGTTTCACAGCTGCTGACCTAGAACTGACTCAGACTGCCTTCTAAAGGTGAAAGGCTCCGTGTGGCATGCTGTTTTTAACAGTGGGCCTCACTTGTTCACCAGAGAAGTGCTAGCTCATTAGATCTTTGGACAATACATGGAAGTAACTGCAAGTACTACAAAAGTTTACTTTCATAAACTTCTCATACCATGCTCTTCATTATTCTTGCTCCCGGGAATTGCTGTTCAGTCCTTTAAAACCCTAGTGAGTTCATAACATTTAATTGTTTTCTCTTAGTTTTATTCTGGCTTATCTTGGTGGCATGGAAAGCCAGTGCAGCAGCATGCTTCCATTCAGCCCTCTACACTAGAACTGGCCGAATTTGAAGAAAGGGACTAAATTTTTTTCCTTATCAGCCACTGTGGAGATTTCTCTAGATTTGAAACTCTAAGTATTGGAGCACATAACGTAATACTAGGTCACCCTCTTCAGACCATTTCAGCAGAAATTGTGACCCCTAAAATAGTTGAGACTAGAGAAAGTTCTTTATGCCATGCAGTTAGCATGCAGAGATTTTCAAATGAACGAGAGGCAAGGCCACAATGAGTGTAACAACAACTCTGCCTAGCATTCACAGTGGTAAAAATAAGAGGAGAAACTTGAATTACATACAGCACAGTTTCAGTTAAAGTCTAATTCATTCAAAGTTGAAATTAGTTAGGCTCGTAAATTCCTAATGACTTAAACTGCCAAGATCCATCAATGTTCTTACTTTATTATAGAGGTTTGTGCTTTAGATATATCCAGCTGGACTATGGTCGTTTAGAATTCAGAGCTTTCTGGTATAAAACTGGCATGTGACTCCACTGCAGACTCAGTATCATTGTATTTTAATTATTTTTTTCTAAATCAGTGTGTGAGTTCTAGTGGCGTTTCCAACAAGGAATGGCTGATTTGGCTTTAGAAGCAACTGTAGATTGCCTCAAGTTGATCTTTTCCTTTTCTCTCCTCTCTCCACCGGTACCAGGAGCCCCTCAGTTGCCTAACTGGACCTTTGACCTGTGTTTCAAAAACAAGAGTAGGGATTTCCTCTAAGGCAGATGTCAACAGCTACACGTAAATCAGCCTGCCAGATGCAATGCCATTCAGGGGATACTTCAGCAGGCAGCTTTCCCTCCAAGGCAGATAGTCATCCTCTCAGCAATGTGACTCAAGGACAAAAGGACAAGGCAAATGAGATAACTCCAAATGTAATCTACCAGCAGTCTAAAACCTTTTAATAGTTGGAAGCTGCTACTTGTCCTGGGGCAGTTTTTTCTCTTTCTAGTTGGCAAAATCTGTTGATAAGGCAGACAGCTTTGCTATCACAATTTCAAACTAAGAAACTTGTAATGAAAGGGAATGTTAAAATATTTTGTTGGGCTTATTCGATTACGAGTGACTGTGGTTAGTGCATCATGATGTGTGTCCTTTTTTTTCCATCCCCCAAAGGGAGAAGAAGCAAGTATGCCATTCAGATAGATCACTGAATAATGTTCACGGCTCTCAGCATTCACTGGCTTCAGGAGTTGTTTATTGAAAATATGTAGCTGAGACTCAAAGCCAACAACATTCCCCCAGGGTGCCCATTAGGCAGAAGGGCAGCATGGTTGTAAACAATCTATTTTGTAAAGTCAAAGAATTTGATAGAAAAGACATCTAAGTAATATTTGGTAAATATTTCATATTTTGCAATGCATAGCTTGCAGGGAGAGAGAAAAAAGAAGACAATAATTTAAAAAGAGTTACTCAAGGGAAAAAAAAATATCTCTAATAGTAATCAAATAATGTTTTTTTACAAAGTGGATATATGATAAAAGCCCTGTCTATGCCAGTGGACATGTGTGGGTTCCATAGGTTTGGGTGGAGAAATAGCTACTAGAAAACAACTGGGCAAAGAAAGGAAAAGAGTGTACTGGGAAGGTAGTGTGAGAGCTTCCCAGCAAGTGATGCAACTAGAGATGATTTCTCGTGCTGAATCCACAAGAACTGGTAAAGTCAGGACGTGAAGAGCCTGGTGCATCTGTACACGGCCACAAGCACAGATGGGCACCTGCTGTGGCTCTCTGCTCTGTGAGCAGTGGCTGCTATGGGCAAATGAAGACTACAGGACTGATTATGCACCCAGTGAACCAACACCAAGGGTGTCTCCTAACTCCTCCCCAGAAGCCACTGGCACATCACAGCCAGCCTCACGACTTTGGGGGAGCACTCCACCGAGGATCACCCCGTTGGGGCTGCCCTCCCTGCTGCTTCTTCAGACTGGTGGCTATGAACGAGCATGTGAGGGTGCAAGTGAGCTATGTGAGTACATAACTGTGCTGTGTTATTGGCTGTTAAGAATAACAGCTTGATTCTATTATTAATAATAGTTTAATGAATAAAAGGTGTTCTAAGAAATATTGCCTGTGATCTGTACCTCCTTTCCCTCCCAGTCCCCTGCTAGACAAGGGAATTTACAGCCAATACATGCTCAAAAGAAATACAGTGAGGAAGAAATTAGGGCATTTATAGGTGCTACAGGGTCCAATGTGCAAATTGTGGGCCAATAAAAATTAGGTAAGGAAAGATGTTTTGAGGAGCAGATATGGATAGAAGGATATACTTTATTTGTAAGAACAATAAGCTCCCTGAAACCTGTGTATTTCTTCATAAAATGTGTAATTGTAACTTGATGTCCAATCACGTCTTTCCTTTTCATCCTTTGTATGTCATTCTCTTTGAAAATTCTGAGAGCACAGAGCTTGTCTTTGTGTTTGCACGGAATTTATCTCCACAATGTGAAATAAGGCCAATTATTAAATAAAATAAATAATAATAGCATCTGATTTAAATACATTAAAATTGAAAGTTTTAAACAGGAATGTGTAGGCATCCAGCCTCAATTTTGCATAGTCTTAAAGGATTAAAATTAATTTTATAGAATCTGTTTCTTCTGTTAGTTTTATCAGTCTTGGTCATATGTAGAGCTCATCAATGTACATTAAATACTGATTCATTAAGGAGTGTAATTTGTGGTAAACATCTGTAGCTTTGGAAACATCACTCTAAGAATAATAATTGTATCATAGAGATACAACTTGGTTGTTGCTCTATTTATTTTTTTAAATGCCTCAGTAGCCAGTTCTGATTTGGTGAAATGCACCAAGGTGAAACACTTTCATTTTATTTGTTGTATGATTGATTTTCAGTTGTTGTTGCTTTTCCATATTATGTTGTTTCTAAGCAGAAGAATAATGAATGACATCTGTAAAAAAATTAACATCTTTGCTAATATATTATTATAACCTTAAACTTTCAACATCTGTAATAATAATTGTTTTAATGATTAGAGCTACGTACAATTAACATGAATCTATTTACTTGAGTTTTGCACTACTATTTGTTAAAATGTACATGCAGCTTTCTGTTTACTTTCATGTTCTATTTTCAAAGCATAGTCTGACTAGCTTTACATGCTCTGGCCTCAAATTACCAGAAAAAAAAAAAAAAAAAGCAAAACCACAAACCACCACAACAAACCGCCAAAAAACCCCTTAGATACAGCAAAAACTCTGACAATGTTCTATAAATTAATTGTCAAAATTATTAAAACTTTAGATAATGAGTTTAATTTGAATTTTGGAATGAAATTAAAAATCAGTGTCACTTCTCACAGTTTCAGATTTCATTGCAAATTCCTGATATCTCAAAATATAAAGTATAACATATGAAAAATTGACAATTGTTAGTGTTCTGTTACACATGAATGTGTAGATATGATTCTTAGGCTATTCATATTTAACACGATTTCAGATTTCCTCTCTAACAACGGGAATTAAAACAGCAACAGGTAGAGAATTCTGGTGAGGAAAAGAAGTGTTAATCTCCAGCCAACCACTGCTGGTGGGGAAGTCACTCAAGAAGTACCACAGATTGGCTGAAGGAGGGACATGAGCCTTAGATGTCCCAAATGTGTGCCAGTATGGTCTGCACTTGGTCTCGGTCCACAATTTTCCTTCTGTACCTGAGACTATGTTTTTGCAGTCATGATATGCAGATCTCAGTGTTACTGGATAACCCTAGGCTCTGTCTACTCTACTAGTGCAAGGGGTCTAGTCACAGGTTCAGACATTGGCACACGCGTCTTGCTGTTTGTTAGCGTGCTCTTTTGCATGGCGTTAGTTCGTGCCAACTAGCACAATACCAGGAAATGCTAGACACCAGGAACTGTTCCCATAGAAAATACAGATGAGACAAGTGAGTCCTGGAGGATACCATCTGTGGTATACACTTTCTATACTATATATACACACACACTAGAACTAACAGAGAACGAGTCCTGGAGCATTTTATCTGCTACCGTAGACATTGCCTATGTGATACAAATCTGGTCCATATCACCATGGCATTTCCAGCAAAGTACTAAGAGCGCGTTGAACAGAGTTTATGCCAGATTTCTGATTTTATGCCAGTTTTCTAGCAGCTGGGAGAGGACACTCGGTACCTAATCCCATACAGGCTGTATAAGAAAAAATATCCTTAAAAATGTTTGAAATGCAATCAATAGAGCCTATTTGCACCAGTTAATATCCTGTCGTGTGGAAGAATCTCTTCTTATCCAGTACCAAATGTTCTAGAAGTGTGTGTGTGTATGTTTTGTTTTGTAAACTCAAAATGTGAACACTTTTTCTAAGTGAATATTTTGTATGTATAAATTCTGTGTTTCTTCTGATCTCTTCCAGTCCTATTGTCCAGTTATATTATCACAATCATTTCAGCCAACTGCAAAAATGTACACGACAGCAATCACACTGCTTTCTCCTGCAGTCCAAAGAAGACTTTTCCAGCAGGAAAGATGGATGACCTATGGAAATTATAACACACTATAACTTGTAGAGGGGTTTTTTTTAAAAATGTGTTAAACTAGGGCACTAGGAACTTTTTTATGAACTGAATTTTTCTAAACATGTAGGTCTATTCTAAGCACATCAGTATTCAGAAAACCACTCCATGTCTTCTACAGATGGAATTTGATTATATTTTTTCATTTCAGTTAATCCTCAAATAAATAACTGTGCATGAAGGGAGGAGCCTTGAGTCACCAACATCTTTTAGTCTCTAAACATGTATTTTATTAGAACATTCAAATAATAACCTAAAAAAAAATAATTTTTTTAGCTGTGAAAAGTCATCACTATTAAGCAGGAGAGACTGAACTCAAGGTTTAGCAGCAAACTTCCCTCCTGTCCATCTGCCTCTTCAAAATAAGTATCTTTTCAACAAACTTGGAAAGTTATCCAGGGTTAAGGCAGCATGTTTCTCAAGAAGAAAGTACTGAATAGGTGGGTTTTCATCTGATGTTTTACCTGAATTTTCAAGTGAATTCCATTTACAATCCAGTTTGATAGCAATATGATAAACAACTATGGGAAGTGTCACATCTTTTGAGTTGTTCTTGTTTCATAAATTCATGAATTTCAAGAGTATGACTAATAGCTAAATGTGAAAAGAATTCTTATGTGAGCATGGATGATAATTTATGATTAGAAGTTGTCAATGCTTCTCCTCAATCTACTGATAAATAAGTTTCAAAGAGAAAGTATATACCAGATTTATTATCATAATTGTTATTTAAATCTAAATTCAGCTTTCAATTTGGATTGCTCCATCCAAGATAAAATATCTTTTTTTGATTAGACTAAAATCCACAATGTAACAAATGTTAATAAATTAAATATAGTATTTATTACATGAAATTAACTTAATCTGACGTGACATAGGACACATAGGATTTATTAGAAGCCTTTATATAGGAAGAAGTTACCACAGAAACTTTACTGCAAGGTGCAGCACGGATGAGAAGAACTTGCCGATACATTTGAACCTGTGAACGATGGTTGAACTGATCTCACCAATTTCTGCAAGAATCTGTTTACTTTTTCTGCAGCTTCTGAATTAGTCCAATGAGCATCTTGGGCCTCATCTCTGGTGTTTGTTGACACAGGTGCCAGTGTTCGATGGAAAGGTACAGTTGATGTGAAATGTTTGTCTTCTGCTACTTTGTTTTGACATTTCTACTGATCTGGTTTGTGCTTCTTAATACAATTAGAAATCTGAACTGTAAGAGATACATAGATGAGTGGCAACTGCAACAAATTACTCTCCTTGGTTCATGTATTCTGAATATTCTTGTTTCCACCAGCTGGTAAAGAAAGCTGTGGTTAATTTACCTATCATTTACAATGCACATTGAGGTCAGGCAAAAGATGGAAAAGATGACTGCTATTCTACCAACTTACTTAACAGAAGACCCAATGTATTTACTGCTTTTTCTTCTTTCTTGAAGTGCAGACTCCTAGAATAGGGGATTATTTGGGAAAGATCAGCTTTAATTTATTGTTTAAATTTAAATTTAAATACACAGTTTTTAAAATAATATTGGTTTTATAGTTTAAATTTTTAATTTACTCCATCTATGTAAAAGAAATAAAGGCTAAAAAATTAGACAGATGAGTGAAGGAAACCCTAAAGACACTAATTTTAAGCCAGCCTTTTGGGATTAGAAGATTTTTTAACACTTGAAGTTGTAATTACAAAGTATATATGTAAGGAAAACTGGATCTGAGCTTTCTGTCCCTTCTCACTTTCAATGAAATTTGCAGAGTTTGATGTAATTGTTATTTAAAGACTGAATTACTCAGTGACAACTGGCTCAGTATCTCCTTTCCAATCACCTGACCCAAACAGTTTCCTGTCTTTAAGATATTTAGCTTAATATAATTATTAATTCATGAAGTGCAATGTAAAAGTAAATTTCCACTTCTGAATAAACACTAAGTAAGCTCACTTAGTAACAAAGGCAAGATTTCTGCAGGTTTTTTAGCTAAGTGGAAGCCATTGTTTCAGCATGACAGTTTCAGGGCATAGAGTTTGTTTGGATAAAAGAGACGTGTTGTAAATGATCTGCGAAAACCACCGCTGGTAGCCAAGTCCCAACTATAAAGGGAACTGGCAGGCACGTTGCTGGTGATTTGGCAAATCCAAGGGATGATGACCTAGACCCCCTCAAATGGAAAATTAAGGGATGTCTTATCTGGATATTTTGGTAAGCATTAAGAACTTTTAATGCAAGCTCGATTCATTCAAGCATATAAACAGCGAGTCATTTACATTACATGACACTCTTAGGAGACCCAAGTGTCCTTTGAGAGTAGAGTTGATAGTAACTGGTTGCCGGTAATGTCAGCCTGGGAGGCCAACCGACCCTGAGAGCAGCTGCTGCCTTCTGCATTCCTGCAGGAGCTTTCCTGAGACCTCACAGCAGCAAGTCATTCTGCTACAGTGCGGCGTGGTTTTTCTCTGCAGAAGGGAGCTTCAGGAAATACATGTGTTCATGGATGTTGAGCAAGATTGCAAAAACAAATTCATGTGCTATTTCTTTACTTAAATATGTATCAAATTTCTGTCGATGTCTCTTCACAGAAGCCATCTGAATTATGGTATGGATTCATTTGGTTTAGTAATTGTTCAGTTCTAGGAAACCCACTAGAAGTTCATAGTTTAAAATTAATCATGAATGGTTAAAGGATTAGCAGCTGTACTCAGGAAAAATGCCATTAAAGGCATCATTAAAATTGTACAAGTCTAGGATACCCGCATCATATTTTCCTGATACTAAACAATGCAGTTCTACTGCAGATTAATTCAACCAAATGGAATATAAATTACTTCACTGGCTTATATGTACTAACTTCAAACAAGTGGCTGTGGGGGACAGGACGACAGTTATGGTTCTTCAGCTGGAATAAGCGATGTTGTATGTATTATTAAAATCAATAAAAATATTATTTAAAAGCCAAAAATGCAAGCCTCATGTGAAATCAAAGTATAAAGCAATATTTATGGATTAATATAAACAAGGTGTTTATGTTTATCTTATTAAAGAATTCTTTTTGTGAAATACAGAATGGCACCCGACTACTGTTTTTTCCCCTTACCCACTTAACATCACAAGTTTTGCAGAGACACTGAAATGTTTGTTAAAAACATTTCTGCTGAGCTTTGCTGAGAATTCTTAAGAAGCAAAAAGGGTTAAGGAGCCCCGATTTTGGTTTTCAGTTGGTTTGTTTGTTGGTTTTTAAAATTATTTTTCCTAATTGTTATCTTTAGCTAGGCCTAACTTAAATATGTTATGTCTACTATCTACTTGATATGTTTTTAAGAATAACTATCTACCAGTTAATTGTCCTGGGAAAACTTTACGTTTGACAAAACGCCCTATCTTCATACTGCTATTAAAGCACTCTGATCAGGCTTACTAGACAGAGTTGTTTTATCATGTCTGTTGGAACTTTTCTTTTACTTTATCTACATAAGGTAAAGGAAGAATTTTATTTTTTTTTAAATAGGAATTTGAATTGCTGTACTGCTGTAGGGCATATTTTAATGATGTTGTTCATCATATTAACTTTTTATTTGCAATAAAAGTTTACAAATTTACAATTACATACACAATGGTTTATGTAATTATATTTAAGTTCACCCCTAATTACTCTATGTTAACAGCTAATGTAAATTATTGGGAGGCTCAAGGTGAAATAATCACCCGTTCCCCCTATTTCTGAAATATATAAACAAAATTTAAAAGTCTGAGGGGAACTTAAAATATTTAGAAGTAAAAGTCATATCTGTTTTGAAATGAACCCACTTTTTAGAAAAAAAATCTAAACATTTTATTTAGAAAATTTTGAAATAAGACAAATTTAAAGGGGTTTTTTTGTAGTTTAAGTGTTTATTTGAAAACAAAAAGATATGCAAAACAAAAATAATGCAATACAAATTCACAATTATGTTTTCCATCTACTCAAGAACTTTCAGTGAAAAATATTTTTATTTGAAAAAAAGCCACTTCTGTCAGTAGTGACATTTTGTCATTTTCTGTACTGCTATGTTGTATTTTGTAACTGACGTTATAAGTAGAATAGGACAATGGACCTAAATTATGTAGTGTCCTTGACATATTGGCCTGTTACTAGTTCATGTTTACTGTGAACTTTTACCTTTTTGAAAAATATTACAGAGAGGAGAGGTGCTATTATCTCAGTGGGCAATGGAGGGTTCAAACTTACTAACAACATAGAAATAACACTTTTCCCTTTTCATGTATTCAGGCAGTCTATTCTGACTGTGGCCTAGATGGTGATACACAGAAAAGATTTTGAGAGAATTAGTTGTATAACAGGTCAGGATAGAGATAAAATGTGCAAAATTACTAGTATGTTTGTTCAATGGAAGAGAATGGTTTGTGCTGTTACTTAAGTACGAATATATTTATCACACGTATAAATGTTCCCATGAATCTCTACACTCAATATAGTCAAGGTAATATTAGTGAAAGACTTGGTAACTTGTATTACTTAGTTTCTTCTGATTTAAATTCATTTCATTCAATGATGTCTTGGCATTGCATATTTTCCCCCTGGATTTATTCAGTATGTTACATATTAATTATCTCTCTGAAAAAAATCCTGCAAAACTATACGGTTGTAAATATGACAAACGTGTCTTAACTGTGTTTCTAGTTTAATGTTTGTAACATCATAGTAATAACAAATCATAGGAAACATAGCTACATAGCAGCAGCTGAGGGAACTGGGGTTGTTTAGCCTGGAGAAAAGGAGGCTGAGGGGAGACCTTATCGCTCTCTACAAGTACCTGAAAGGAGGTTGTAGCCAGGTGGGTGTTGGTCTCTTCTCCCAAGTAACAGGTGACAGGACAAGAGGAAACGGCCTCAGGTTGCACCAGGGGAGGTTTAGATTGGATATTAGGAAAAAATTCTTCACCAAAAGGGTTGTCAAGCATTGGAACAGGCTGCCCAGGGAAGGGTTGAGTCACCATCCCTGGAGGTATTTAAAAGATGTGTAGATGCGGTGCTCAGGGACGCGGTTTAGTGGTGGACTTGGCAGTGTTAGGTTAACGGTTGGACTCGATGATCTTAAAGGTGTTTTCCAACCTAAATGCTTCTATGATTCTATGGGATATGTTCTCAATACTTGTTGTTTGGGGGAAAAAAAAAAAAAAAAGATTTAATGGGCTGGCAAGACATTAAAACTTGAGTGCATTTTAACTATTTGTTTCCTGGAAACTTTGTCATCAGAGTTGTTAAAAATTAGTAGATTTGAGTAGGGATAGGCAAAACTAGCTGCTGTGATAAAATAAGAGAAAAGTTGTCTGAAAACAAAAATACAACATAAGAAATCTGAAGAGTTACCTAATGGAAAGAAGTTGCTATTATTCTGGCTGACGCCTCACAGATGTATTTCACATCTGGCATGCAACTATTTTTTCACGTTGCTTGTTTTTGAAATGTAAAACCAGCACTTGAATAGTGATTAGGATAGAGACATGTGTGTGCTCAGAAAAGGCTTCTACAACTGAAATATCTGGCCCATACAGCACAGATCTGCTTTGTATAAGTAAGATAAATGTATTCCAATAATTTTTAGTTATTTATAATCAGAAACAACATGCTCAAAAGTGTACTTGGATAAAAGATGGCTGAATATCTATCCATGTTCCTTAAACAGAGTTGGAATAAATCTTTCTTACCAAAGAAGATCATCCCTTCTGCACTAAACATTTTGCATAATTATTTTTTGCTGGCAAAACACAGATTTGTATGTACTGAGGTTACATGACTTAACTGATTCACCAGACCTATCATTATTTCCCACATTAACAAATACATGTATGCCTCTGTTGTATTTTTAAGAAAAGGTAAGAAAATCTATTAGTTAACACCAAACTTTTAAGACTGCATAAGAGATCCATTTTCCCTATTCCATTTTTTTTATCCACACTGGTTTTATATACACTTACTTCTTTAAGTTCTAAACCCACCACCTTAATCTATTTTTATACAATAACAAGGTAAAAAAGCATGGTTTATTTTGAAGAAGTTAAGAGATCCAGATAGTGCCTTCATACTTTGAAGACAGTGTCGTCTTCTAGGTTTAAAGAAAAGACATACTTGATGGAAATAAGAACCAACAAGGAAGTTCTGAAATATCATATGTCAAGAGAAACCGCTCCAAAGAGAGCATAATGAACCAGGGAAAGAAGCTGAATAGACGAAAGGTTTTATATTTTAATGGTGGGCTAGTCAACCAAATTCCCCAAAGTAAGAATTTGTTGATATAACATCTATTATACAGTATAAATCACCATGGAATAAGATGAAACCCAAGTATAATCACAGTCTGAAACCTTGACCACAGAAGCTTCACTATGAATACTACAAAGCTAAGTGGAAAGAAAGGAAAAGAAAAATTTTTGAGACTTCAAAATTTTTGAATATTCAAAAGATGAGAGAAAACAGAAGGGATGATTCTGTTCTCTCTTCTGTGTTCTTACTGATATTTTCTTTAATTTGTATGTAAAGAAAAAATATTCTATCATTTAATTGTCATACCTCAAAAATAAGTAACATATTGAAAATAACTATTCTGTCCAGCATGTTTCCAAGTCCCTTCCTCCCTCCACTTTCTTCTTCACCTTTAGAAGCTCTAATTATTGTCTTATACAATATGAGTTGCACTGTTTTTGTGATTTCACTGTGTTTTCAAAAATGTGTGAAATCACACGAGGAGCAAAAAATAATGTCTGTAAACATGTCATAGAATCATGGCCTCGAACACTTCCGGGGAGGGGGCATCTACAGCCTCTCTGAGCTAGGCGAGGGAGAAATTTTTTCCATTTTTCCTCTGGATGCTTGCACTAATAATTGACAGAACTGCACTGAGTTAATTTTGCTTGTAAAAGCCTGTAAACTGAGTCAGGATTCTGCTCATTTTGCTAATCTTATTTATATATCCCCCCCCGCCTTAAAACACCGGTAATGCATCTGTCAGCCATAAGCAGTTTATATGTATAGTTCTTTGTTAAGATTTTGGAATTTAAACAGAAGATGACATATCACATCACAGAGGCTCTGGTAGTGAGAAGAACTTAGTATGTTTTTCCAAGGAATTCATGACAGAAAAGATAAATCTGTGTCATAATCAATATTTTTGCTTGAAGACTGACTACACCTTTGGCCTTCTGTCTTACCTTGCCCCTTTGCTTGATCTCATGGAAAACCCTCCCATCATGGCAGGACTAAAGTGAAGAACCACTAAACACCCCACTGTGATGCTACCCCGTACTGCAGCAGCCGGCAAACTGGAGTGTGTCTCTGTCAAGCCACAGTAAAAGCAGTGGACAGAAGCAAGAGGTAAGTGCAGATGCAGAGGAGGTAAGTAGGTCTCAGTCCGTCAGACTAGCTGAAGTAATTTGTTCCTGGAGGAACAAATCTGCCTGTCACTGCTGCTGTGTCAGACAAAAATTCCATCAGTACCTGGAGGGGATTCCAGAAAAAGCCTTTTTATCTCAGAGGTAGAGATTTGGCTGCCCCATAACTTTGCCACCTATGGCACTGTCTGCTTTGTCCGTGCTAATATTGACCTTGACTCTAAGCTTACACATCTTGAGGCAGTATGGACAAGACTCAGTCCTATTCTTCTATTACATATTAACATGCAGCTTCCCTCAGGAATTTTGATGTCTGCCCATTTGTAGTTGCAACCAAGGATTGCATTAGCGGCAGCAGCATGAAGGACACTGATGGGGTGGTGGGGAGACTTAAAGACAATTTTCAACTAATATATATTAATTTCAAGTTTGATATTTTGCTTCATTCATAACTTATAACTTAAGCTCATTTAACAATCCCTAGTTCTGAGATAAAAACAGACCTCAATTACAAGCTCATTTATGAAGTACTTAACATTTAGCTTTAATAGTAATGAGAACAGTGATTTTAAAGCTTCCTGTTTTCTGTTTCATTTAATATATTTCTTTTTTTTTTTTTTTCATCACTTTCTATGGAGGAAGTTTAACCACTGTTTCTGCTAATCAAGCTGGACCAAAGACTGGGGAACAAAAGAGAAGAACCAGGCAAAAAACAGAAACCGAAATCTTTTCTTCATTTCTTATAGTAAATTTAAAGAAACACAGAAAGATAGACACTCTAATAAATTGTCTCTGGAAAATAACAACATTCTATTACAAATCTGCATGACACCAAGATTCTGAGATCTTAATTTCTAGAGGAAAAACTGTGGACTTAGGTCTCTAGTTCATTAAACAATATTTGTCAATAAGTGTGTGTGTGTGTGTATGTCAGTGCTCTTAGAACTCTTAAATGCTTCTGGCCAATAGTTCTTTAGAAAAAGTTCGAAATTAATAATAAAAGACTGTGCTAATTCACTGAGGTCAGGCAGCTGTCCTTTGGAAAAAAATAGCATTGAGTTTTAAAAAGCAGAAAAACACTTAATACATTAAAATCCACTTAACTGATTATTCAGAGGTTTCAAATAGAGAATATATAAGAAAAAAAAAGTGTCTGCAACTAACCTACAAGTGGAAATAAGAGAACAACCCTACAGTCATCTAGACACGCTGGCAATATCCTGAAGCATGTTTGCATAGCACCAGAAGATGTTGCTATCAACCCTCTACCAAGTCTTTCATTGCCAAAAAGAAATAGTTAGAGTAGTAGAACTATGCTTCCGTAATTAATGGCACTTATTTCCATATAAAGACAGGCCTAAAACATCTTGATATTTTCTACTTGATGATCAATATTATGGTCTATTATATAGAATTTGGCACATAAGGAAAAGTTGGTATCAAATTAAGAAATGTATGTAAAGCAAAATAGAAAACAAAATATATGAAAACAGATACTCAACCCCTTCTTCAGTATATAAACAAAAAAACCCTCCAAATAGGCCATAGCAGCATTCAAGAGTAAGATAGGGGAACACTTTCCAGGAGCTGCACCATCTGAAAGCCACTATCAATGCTAAATGCTGGCTAATATTCAAGGGTTACCTCCTCCAAGCTCAGGAGCGATGCATCCCAACAAAGAGGAAGTCAAGCAAAACCACCAAGAGGCCCCCATGGATGAACAAGGAGCTCCTCGGCAAAGTCAAACAAAAAAAGGAAGCCTACAGAGGGTGGAAGAAAGGACAGGTAGCCTGGGAGGAATACAGAGAAACTGTCCAAGCAGCCAGGAATCAGGTTAGGAAAGCCAAAGCCCTGATAGAAATTAGTCTGGCCAGGGAGGTCAAGGCAACAAGAAAAGCTTCTATAGATATGTTAGTGATAAAAGGCGGACGAGGGAAAATGTGGGTCCCCTCCGGAATGAAATGGGTGAACTGGTTACCCAGGATATGGAGAAGGCTGAGGTACTCAACGACTTCTTTGCCTCAGTCTTCACTGGCAAATCCTTGAGCCACACTGCCCAGGGCACAGAAGGCAGGGACTGGGAGAATGCAGAACCACCCACTGTAGGAGAAGATCAGGTTCGAGAACATCTAATGAACCTGAAGGTGCACAAGTCCATGGGACCTGATGAGATGCATCCGTGGGTCTTGAGGGAACTGGCGGATGAAGTGGCCAGGCCACTCGCCATCATATTTGAGAAGTCCTGGCAGTCCAGCGACGTTCCCGCCGACTGGAAAAGGGGGAACATAACCCCCATTTTTAAGAAGGGAAAAAAGGAAGACCTAGGGAACTACAGGCTGGTCAGTCTCACCTCCGTGCCTGGTAAGATTATAGAGCAGACCCTCCTGGAGACTATGCTCAGGCACATGGAAGATAAGGAGGTGATTGGTGACAGCCAACATGGCTTCACTAGGGGCAAATTGTGCCTGACAAACTTGGTGGCCTTCTATGATGGGGTTACAATATCGGTGGATAAGGGAAGGGCAGCTGACGTCATCTACCTGGACTTGTGCAAGGCATTGGACACTGTCCCGCATGACATCCTTGTCTCTAAATTGGAGAGACATGGATTCGATGGATGGACCACGCGGTGGATAAGGAATTGGCTGGATGGTTGCACTCAAAGAGTTGTGGTCAACAGCTCAGTGTCCAAGTGGAGAACAGTGCTGAGTGGCATTCCTCAGGGGTCAGCACTGTTTAACATCTTTGTCAGCGACATGGACAGTGGGATCGAGTGCACCCTCAGCAAGTTTGCTGACGACACCAAGCTGTGTGGTGTGGTCAACACGATGGAAGGAAGGGATGCCATCCAGAGGGACCTTGACCAGCTTGAGAGGTGGGCCTGTGCAAACTGCATGAAGTTCAACAAGGCCAAGTGCAAGGTCCTGCATGTGGGTCAGCGCAATCCCAAGCACGACTATAGGCTGGGTGAGGAATGGATTGAAAGCAGCCCCAAGGAGAAGGACTTGAGGGTATTGATTGATGAGAAGCTCAACATGAGCCGGCAGTGTGCGCTTGCAGCCCAGAAAGCCAACCCTGTCCTGGGCTGCATCAAGAGAGGTGTGACCAGCAGGTCGAGGGAGGTGATCCCGCCCCTCTACTCCGCTCTGGTGAGACCCCACCTGGAGTACTGCGTCCAGCTCTGGGGGCCCCAGTACAGGAGAGACATGAAGCTGTTGGAGAGAGTCCAGAGGAGGGCCACAAAGCTGATCAGAGGGCTGGAGCACCTCTGCTATGAGGACAGGCTGAGAGAGTTGGGGTTGTTCAGCCTGGAGAAAAGGCAGCTCTGGGGAGATCTAATTGCATCTTACCAGTTTCTGAAGGAGCCTACAGGAAAGAAAGACGGTGAGGGACTGTTTATCAGGGAGTGTAGTGACAGGACAAGGGGTAATGGGTTTAAGCTGAAGGAGGGTCGATTTAGATGAGATGTTAGAAAGAAATTCTTTACTGTGAGGGTGGTGAGGCACTGGACCAGGTTGCCCAGAGAGGTTGTGGAGACCGCATCCCTGGAAGTGTTCAAGGCCAGGTTGGATGGGGCTTTGGGCAACGTGGTCTAGTGGAGGGTGTCCCTGCCCATGGCAGGGTGGTTGGAACTAGAAGATCTTTAAGGTCCCTTCCAACCCAAACCATTCTATGATCTCCAGCCAAGAATATCTTGCCATTTTCTAGGCATACAAATGTGAAATTTGGATAAATTAAAATATGTAGAGCTGCATTAAGAAAGCCAAAGTAAACATCAGTTCCCCAACAACATCCCCAGAAAAAAAGGAGCAATAAATCTGTTCAAAACAAGGGACAAAAAATTTATCTAAGAAGTTGCATGACAAGTGACAAGAGGGTATATGTGAGTAATAGCACCAAAGAGACAGAAACAGCTGCTGTGAGAAGTGATAGTAAAACACTTTATCAACTCAACAAGGTTCTAAGTGGTAAATTTACATTAGCTAAAGGATGTATAGTAAAAAACAGAGAAAGACCACAAAGACTGTTTACCATGTCAGACGTGTGTATTTGATTTTCTAAGCTGCTGCTTCCTTTTTATATTAAGTCCAAGTTTCTTGTATTCACTTTCAAAGCTGTATTTGCAGTCTAAACTCCTCTTGTTTCTGACTTTTCATCTACAGAGTAAATGACACTCTTTGATATTTCCAACAGTCTCTGTCTCTCTTGTCCACACATGAGAAAATTGGGGAAAAAAACTAACCCAGTTTTGTGCTCAGTTCCATCCTTTGCTCAAATATGGAGGAGCTCTGTGTAAGTGCTGTGAAAAAATAGTATTCTTCTCTTTCCTTATTGCCCAGGATGGGATCAAACTGTATCATCAATGTTGTTGACAGATACTATACTATTTTTTCTTCAAGACCTTTGTTGATGTGCTATTAACAACATCCATAGGTAATCAGTTCCATGCTTCATTTCACTTACTAATTTGTGTCAGAGGTAGAGAATGTACTATTTTGTTTACACTTTTATGTCCTTGAAGATTTTTATTATTAACTGTTCTTGAAACAAGTGAAAAAAGTTTTTCAGTCTTTCAACAACTGCCATGTTTACTAAGCTTCTCAATTTCTGTTGTTTTCCTCTATATTAACCCAGGTTGGTGCATATCTTTCTTGCAATGCAGTGCCCAGAAGTGGATGTGATAACAATGTTGAACAATGGGGGGGTTACCCCTACTTTTCTTGTTATGCAGGGTTTTGCCTGTATTCCCCTTTTTGTATAGTCCAGTGTGAAGTTTACCAGCTTCACATCTTCTTCTTCAGTTCATAAACTAGTTCATAATCTAACAAATGGAAGAACTTCTTCCTTCATTTTATAGTTGGCTATTCCTCCCAAACCATTGTCTCTGAATGTTACTAATTTTTTCCAACCATTTTCAAACCATTTCGGTATATATAGATTGAATTCTAATCCCACTATGTTGCTCTTACATTCCCTCACAGTTTATCTGCAAAGGCAATAAACCTAGCCTCTATTTCATCATCTGATTCTTCACAGAAAATAGTGAATACAACTGGACCCAGAACTGACCTTGTAGCACCCCTATCCATAGACACATTGGAATGAAATAGCTTTTTACTCCTTCTGTTTCTTTCTTGTTGATTTGGTTAGAGAGCTACAATATAGGCACCATATGGTTTATCAACAATAAACTAATGTATTTAGATAGATTTTTCTGACAACAGAGCTCAAAATAAGAGCTCGGGAAAACAAAGACCAAAAAAAAAAAAATCTACCCAACAGTGTGCTTAAAAGGATAGAAGGGTAACAATAAAGGAGAAATCTAACAAAATGTCACAGTTCTGAATTCAGATTAGAAAAAACAAAACAAAACAACCAAAACCTAGATATATGAAGCAAGTGAATTCTCACACTTTGATAAAAACATATATGACAATAGGAATGTACAGAAAGAAGTAAAATGAAAAAGTTGGAAAGTTAATAAGTTTAAGTAAAATCTATGTGTCAAAATAGGAACTTCAAGCCCCTGACCTTTCTTCCTCAAATATTAATTCTACCTTATTGTATAGTTCTGAAAGCTACAAGTTTACAAAAAGATATGTAGACAAACATCTAAATGGCTGTGAAAATAGATACCCACTAGAAAAGAGGTATTAAAAGAAATGAATTAATAACAGTTGCTGAGATACATGAAAGAGTTTCGCAATCCTTCTCTTTACTTTTACCCAGAATAAGAGATGGAAGTATTTAGACTGTGTCTTAAGAATAAATTTATGGAATCTGTTATAACAGGTGTAACTCTGGGCAGATGGAGGAAGAATTAAAACTGCCATTTAAAAGTCTTCTGTATTGTAATTCTGTCATGTATGTCTTAATACCATATAGATATGTTACCTATACATATACACAAACACACACAGAGGAATTTTGTTGGAAGCAGAGGGAACTGAAAAGGACAAAAGAAGAAGCAAGCCTGAATCCTTCTCTTTCCAGATGGGTCTTGCCAAGGGGCCGCCTTTGTTCATCCCACGAACTTACAGCTCAAGAGAACAATACAGTCTCTAGCTCCTTGTCTCTCATGAGGAAAGAAGATGTGAAATTCCTCGCTATAAACACATGCCATCAGAGAAAAGTAAGACCTGAGCCTAACAGTGAAAGGGATGATAAAAACTGTTTGACCTCCTCTTTCTAATAAATTCATAGAATTTTTTTAGTTATGGTTCATCCTTGGTGTGTTCAGTTCCTTGAAATGCATCCTTCATACTGTGTTAGAAGGTTGAACTGAACTAACTGTGACTACTCTTCTTGTTCTGTCTTGGCACAGTGCTGAAATGAAGTGCATATTTTTGCTGAACATCTGCTGCTGTGGTTCACCTCTGCTTTGCCTAATAAGATCTCTTAATCATAGTATTTTCTTTTTTCAATGTTTCTTATCAATAATAGGTTTTCACTCACTGGCCTAAGAATAGTTTTGTCGTACATCCCTAGCACCTGGTCAGATTACTCCAGGACAGCTTTGCTCTTTGTGTGTCTGGATTGCATTGCAACTAGCTTCACCGTCCAGCTGGAGTTAAATTAGCCATTGATGTAATTGTTGCAAATATGGCACTGCATGACTAAAAGCTCACTTCTATAGCATAGCACTTTGAAGAGATTCAGCCTTACTAAAAAAGTTTTCCTCTTCATAAGAGTTTTCAGCATTAATCCTGAGATCCCGTTTCTTAGGAGTGTCTGGGTCCTAAGTCCCTCTGTATTGATGCTTGTTTTCATTTGCCACCTTCAAAGTAGGATTTGACTATATTCTCCATCTAATTTATAAAACTGCCTTTGAACTAGGTGCACTTCATTTTTCCTTTCCTTTCCTGTAGTTTCCCGATCGTGTATACTATGTATGGAAACTGGTAAGTGTTCTTTTTTTTTCTAAATCTGTTATGTCTTGTGGTCTGGACTTTCTTAATTTAATCATGTGTACTTTCTCTGAACACTGCTTTGAGCATTTCTCTGCACATATCAGCTATATTCGCTGTTTAAAGACATTTCTGTGGAACTAGATCTGTCTCTCAACAATCTCTTGTGAAGGCTTTAATCATATGTCCCACAAATGAGTCTGGCTCTAGTTAGCAAGTCTTTTATGATTCTAGTGCTGCATGTGGATGCCAGAGTTCTCAACTGTGTAATGTTAGTCTTGGTTTTGGATGTAAAAACATGTTATCATATTCCAGTTTCATTCATTTGTAGGTCATAATTCTCAGGCACCTTTATCTGCTGTTCCAATGTTTGAGGCAATATTCTTGGTTACAGTATCTCATTCAGCTACTCATTCTTTTCCCTGCCCAATGAGCTGTTTAAAGAATTTCTTTTCATTTTCCTTTATTTTTTTAATGGATGTCTTTTCACACAGGATCAGTTTTTGCTTCTCACTGCCAGGTTTTTATTTGGAAATGTAGTATTCATGGTTTGTATTTGTACTGACCATTTTGTTTTCAGTCATGCTTTGCATGTGACTTTGGCTCTCACAGCCATAAACCAAACGTCCATGTTTCCCCAGACCTATCCTGTTTTTTTTTTTTTTTTTTTTCAGATGGATTATGCTTTCTCTATGTCCATTTGCCCTAGCAGGTTAGGAACCTTCTACCCAGATACTGGACATTCAGAAATCTTGCTCTTACGGTTGTCTGGTAAAAGCCACAGTCTATGTACACAGTACTGCAAGTCTACACACAGTAAATTCAATATTATTCAGGAATAAACAGAAGTACCATGCTGTGTGTATTCTCTGAGTGCTTTCTGACACCTCCTGGAAGTAGCAGATGTTCTTCTCCTGCCCACCTCCTTACAAGAGCTGTGAAAATTATTTCACACATTATCCGTATTATTAATTTGTGCATATAGAGCAAATCCTAGGCAAAATGGAAGTGTGGGAACTGAATAACTCTATGGTGAATGCACACTTAGTTATGCCTTCTAAAAAAAATGTATCTTTTATTAAGACAAATATTTACAAAGGTATTAAATTGAAACTGGATTCAAAACACTTTTTTCTGCAGCCTACTCCAATGTCCTTCCTCATGCAAACTGGATTTTCTCAAGGGTTCAATGTATGTTATTATCTGAAAGTCAGGAGGAGCTGCTAGTTTTACTACAGCATTTTTAAACCAGTTGTATGTCAAACGGCTGTACTGTATAAGCATTGATTTATTAAAATTCTTTTTAATCGGCAAACTGCATTTGGATATGTGTGTTCTAACTGTTCAGAAAGCTTGTCAGTAATCTTAAATTTGAGCAAAATCAGAGCAAGGGAAACTAAAAAGTAAAAACTTGCAGTTGGCTGAGATCTATAAAACAAATTATTTTCAAGGAAGTGTCAATCAAGTATTTAAAGCTCCCTGGCTCCTTACGCACATCATCTCATTAAGTTTATTTGTAAGATGATGTTAGCTTCGAAGTGGCCCTTGTTATTCAAGGTGTTCCTGGCGCCTCTGGCTGTTTTCTGCCAGGTCTGTCATTTCACAGCCTGCCTCAGAACCCCAACACAAGCTCATCAGTGAAACTACAGATCTCTTCTTAGGAACAAATGCCTAGACAAAAAAACAATCTCGTTTTGGCTTGCTGTTGCAAACTGTCGTACCCTACAACCCAGCAAATCAGTCTCCCACTGTGTGTTGGAAGCTTTGTTAAAATAAATTTCTCTAAGACGTGAATGTTATTCCAAGCAGAATGCACAGACATACATGAAATTACTGACTTGAAGATAAGAAGCTCATTGGGAGGAAATACATGTCTTAGCTTAGCCTGATTTCAAGATAGCAGCTCGGACATGTAGGATTAGATTTGAAGAGGAATTGTGCTCCAAATCTGGGCCCTGCTTAAATAATTAGGTGGGAGGTAGGTATAAAACAGTTTTGTTCAAGGTCGCTCGACTCAGTAGTTTTATTTTTTTCTTAAAACATCTGCAATGAACACTCAGGTTCACTTTAATAGAAAGCATAAGTTTTCTCCAGACAGAATAATTCTGAAGGACAAAAAAGAAACAAACAAAAAAAGAAAATAAATACTTTCCTTGGAACAGATGTTGTAAATTTTTGTTTGTTTGTTTTATATGAAGGAATTCATACAAATACAAACTAAATTATTAGCACTGAAGTCATCCCAGGCATTTGTTTTGACATACACTTATTTGCTGCATATGTTATGAAAGGATCTCATTACTTGATTTCAGATAAGCATTTGGACTCAGTCTATGGGTTGCTTATCTTTAAGTACAGTTGTGCCAGGAATGTGAACTCTGAGAAAAATATCAAGAAGAAAGAGAAAGATAGATTTGTTTTCTTCTTCATAGAGTTACATTTCATTGCAATGAGAGATTACAGTTATATAAAACCTTTCATTTCTAAGAAACTTTTTGTGCTTGACAAACTGTATGCACGTATGAATCATTTCACAGAACTAGAACTATTTTCACCCAGCACTGAAATGAAATCAACATGGCAGGTGCTTCAACAGTATGGCACAATAACTCTGGAAAAGAAGAAGGAAAGAAAGTGCTAAAATAAAGCTTTACAAAGAAAGAGTGTGATCAGCCTTTCAAATTAGAACATAGAGATGCTTGACCTGTTTTTAGTTAAAGCTTTCTTTATGAAGAAAGTTACACAAAAGGAAAGCAAACAATTTTGCTGAGAAGCATTCAATCTGTGTATTTTAAATCTTCCATCTTATCAATCAAGTTGGTTCTTTTGGCACCTAAGACTAAAAGAGGTAACACATATAAAGAGATAAAATTTATAAGCAGATAAAAACAAATTATTGTGAAGCACCCTGTCAGCTATTTGAAATGAGAAAGTTGCCAGCAGCATTTTAAGAAGAGATACATCTCCTTGGGATTTCTGCATATAGTTCTTGTGGTCAACTACTATGGCATAAATTCTTGACAACTTGATCAAAATAGATTGTACTTGGCATTTTCCATATCTGAAGCAAAAGAAATACCATAAAAAAGCCTTTCAGTTTATACCGCTTTTCATCATGGTATTTAGTAAGGATGCAGAACATTTTCCTTCGAGCTGTCACTGGGACTCTCCTGCCCCCAGGGTCTGATCTGCTGCGCATGTGGACACCAGTGGCAAGGCTCCTGCTCTATCTGGCCCCAGGACAGGATCCCCTCAGGAGCTCAGCAGTGCTCCACTTTCATTAGCCATGTGTTTGCTACTGAGTGGATAAACATATGCTGATCAGCCAATGGAGAAAATCTCTTTTGCAAACATTAATTCTTATGATACACTTGAGAGTTGAGCAAGTTTTTATTATACTGATTTCACACACAGGCAACACCTGAGTCATGAAGGTGAAATTAGGCTGCAAACAGAGCACTTGCCACTGAGAACGAAATCTAGGAATATTGTTGACTTACAATTCCCTGTTGTAGCTAGCAGGCAATTTTCTTTCTTAAAACTACTTAACACTGAAGTAACTTGATTTAAAAGTTTTCAGGACAATTCTATACCAACGAAAGCTACTAAAATGCTGCCTTGTTAAATTCCATTAAGCCTTAACTGCAGTACACATCTAGCATAGGTCAGTTTAAAGAGTCTTTATTTCTTTTAAAGAATGTGAAGTATTATGATTGTGCACACCATAGCTCAATTAATAATAAATATCCCTTATACTTAAAAGTCATACTAATAATTTATGGAAGTAGTTGGAAGTACAACTTCTGCAAAGTAGGGAGTGAAGTGCTGCTCAGAAAACTATGCTGAATGTGGGATCTTGATATTATTTTGGCTGAAGAAAAACATTTGCAGTATTTTTTTTTCTCTCCTGTAAGTTCGTAGTCTTTTTTGGTGGCAGGAGATAACAACAAAGGTACCATTACTGGAAATTTCAGTCTTACTATTAAAAACTATCTGCCTGAAAATAGACCAGAAAGAGATTATAACATTGGTCCAGTAAACTGAAAATGCCAATTGTTAGTATGTATGATCAAGAGAGATGAGGTTTCTGCCTTGCGATTAGATTAGGGGTATTTGTATTTCAAACCCAGACTCAGTGTTCGTTACTGAAGCAGGAATGAGAATTGCAGCAGCAATTTGAACTGCAGCTCTAGAGAAAAATGTTCACAGTTGACTACACATCCAGCCAGATGTACAAGATGGGTGCTTTAGCAGTGCAGGAAAAAGTGAGTTTTGGATACATGCAGAACAAAGATGAGGGTCTGAGGTAAGGCTGGGACCAAGGTGCTTCTGCTACTGGAGAGACAGGGTAATACCTTGTAATGTTTTAGCTGGATCTGCTAGCACTCAAGGATCAAGGTGAAAGCATCCATAATATTTGTCAGATAGTTGGGACTCATTTCTCAGTCTGAAATCTTTGTTGACAATGAAGAGACTCATCTGATTTGCAGCAAAACTTTTGAAAAGCTATTAGAAATGCACTTCTAACTTTGGGGAGAGAGAAGCCCTGCAAAGGGCTACCTAGAAAAAGAGAAAAAGAGTCATTATCCATCAGTAGTTTTTGATAAAAACTCAAGTAACCATTTTCCAAAGATGATTAAAGAATTTTTAATTCTTTTTTTTCTCTTCGAATGAATTGGACAAAATTCTGTCTTCTTTTTATTCTGTTCTCCTATGGGTTAGAGGTGTCAACTTATCTTGCTATCATGACAATATTTATGTAAAATGCTCTTCCCTGATCATTTATTCAGGTGAATCAAGGCAGTCTATGATTCAAGTTTTGACTTCACCTAACTGACAAAAAGTGTACTTGAAACTATATGTCTTGGTACTAGACTGAGACACAGATTAAGTGGAGTGGAAACAAAAGGAAATGGTCCTCTCCTGGACTCTGGGACTGGTATCTACTGGAGCACTGCATGTTTTCCACCAAGACTCTTTAGAACTACATCCCTAAGACATGAATGCAGTGCAATGGAGGACAGTTCAGCTGACCTGTATCATACGACAGCCACACGCCTTTCCTGAAAAATGGAGACTAAATGGAGGTTTGCCATAGCTGATGTTAGTCTCTTTTGTGACATTACTCTGCAATATTTTTGTTTTATCATCTGAAGAGTATGTTCTTTAAATACCAGCAAACTAAGTTTCCTTGGAGATTATGTGAGTCAGCCACACACAGTCTATTTCAGTGACTGAGTTCAAGTCACACTTTCTGAAAAAGTCACTGAGAACCATGATTTTATAAAATTAATTCTGTTCTCTGTTAGACTTTCTGCTCAAATTCAAGCAGCATAGGAACTCTGGGGTTTACACTAGCTCATTAATTTTAAATGGTTGATCTACACTTTTGATTCTCTTTCTTTCAAACTTTGCAAGCAACCAGAATGGCTATGACAGCGACAGAAAAACACTGGTTTGTTTGGTATAATGTAGGTAGGTGCAATGTAGGTTACTTCATGGTGTGACGCCAGTGCACTTTAGTTCTGACCTTTGTTGTTTCAGGTACGTATCACTAAAGGCCTAATAAAATGTCACGAAACAAGCTGTGATCTGACAGTTGCACTTAACTCTCTGCAAACAAAATGGACAGAATAAAATCATGCTTAAGAAGATACTGCATGATAATAAGTAGTATCTAATTTTGTGCCTCTTCTTTTTTTTCTTTTTAAACTGTATGCAAAAATATAACTCAGATTTTCATGTTTTTCTAAAGATTCAAATGTATATTAAAATTGCGCATAACAGAGTTCTCCTGCTAGGACTTGCCAAATCTGCCTGGAAGCAAACCCACTGATATCCAGCCAGCCAGTGCACAGTACTCTGGGCTGAGACATTACCCCAGATTGTTATCCAAGCCCAGAAAAAGAAACGTTACATGAACAGTACGAGCACCTCCCAGGGGTATGGGAAGAGCAAGGCCTTGCTGGCACTTCCAGAAAGCTTATGATTGGATTGGCTATTTCCAGGAATATTGTAAAATTTGCGTAGATACCATCCTGTGTGAAAACAAAAATACTTCTTCTTTTGCAAGTGCCCTAATACCCAGACAATTCATTGTATGGGGGGATAAGAGAAACTGACAAACTCCCTGACATCAGGACTGTCCTGGGCACGTGCTGAAGACGACTATTCTTATTTCACAGTTCCAGCCACTTCTGAAGCAAAATAAAACAGAGTGATGGCGTAGAATAACATGCATCAAGTTTAAGAAGAGCTTAAGCAAAAAATCTTCATCAACTGAAACTTCAGGTCATTCCAGGCAATTAATCAATCTGCCTGCTAAGAAAAATTCTGTTAAGTATTTGTTCAACTCTCTTCACACCCAGTCTGTCTTCATGGCCCATGCCCATTCATGCTTTTGAGTTTTCACTCATCAAGATGCTCACAGGAACAGTGATCCAGTGCCACTGAAGTAAATGGATAAAGGTTTTCACTGATTTCCGTTGGACAAGGCCCAAAACACACGCTTTAAGTTTTACACTGTACTCTCACACATAAAGCATTAAATACTTGCACATGGGAGTAGTTGCACCCAGATTGACTACATTAAGTCGGCATGGGACATTGCTCAAAACACAGGACTACAGACGTCTCAGAGCTCTGTTAGAAAAGTCAGGAAACAGAACAAATATTATGTAATTTATAAGATGCAATCATAACTTAGCAATACAGGAGTATCAGAATGCCAAATACAGTTTTTGTAGTCCCTGAAAATTTGTAATCACCTTGTACAGTAAAAAATAAAATAATAAAAAATAAATAATTACTTTTTCAAAACAAAAAATATGCTTCTATTTTGGTTCACCATGAGAAAGGAAAGAAAATGAACTTGTCAAATAAATTATATGCTGTGAATCACTTGCTCGGATCTGTTCATTAAACTGAGCCTTTTATAAAACACATTGTTCTATATGAAAAATGCTTTTTCTCTTTCTTCCCAGCTGCGTGAAGGTCTTCCATTCAAAATTTCACTTTATTCTGCTAATTAATTACACATGCCTTTGTAGCTCTAACTTTAAAATGTTATTTGAAAGAGAACATGCTTTTGAATCAATATCAATCACATTGTTTTATTTTCTCAAGGGAAAAGAGGAGGCTCAAAGGAAATTAATCTTACGTCTACACTAACTTGTTTCCTTATAGAACGTGCTTCTGGCCTTTGAAAAGTCTGCAGCATTGCTCACATATATTTACAAGTCTCTCTATAATGAATTTTAAAAATAACTTCTGGGTTTTTATTTGACTTTTGTTTCCAGAAAGGTGGAGTGCAGAGTGATGTCCTTATAATCACAGGATTGATATTGTGAGTTTGCCGTTCTTTGTCCCTGGCACATGATTCTTGGCTACCCAAATTTCTCTCAGCAGAACAAAGTGGGACATTGTGGAGTTCTCTAGCGTGTGATAAAAAGTGGTAAAAACCAATCCAGACATTTATGCCTCATACTATCTTCTCCATATTGCTGCCAACAAGAAAAAAAAATGTTCTACAAGAAAGTAGTTTATTAAAATGAGGTTTAAGTATACAAAATAAAGAGGTTTCAAAGTGTACCTGTTGAGATTTCTTCCTGTATAGACCTCTATATTGCTAATTCTCCAAAATGTGATGTTTGTTATCATTTTTTCAAAGACCACAAAATCGCTCAATCATGTGAAAATTGTCTTTTTATTTTTCATTTTTCAGAAATGGTTCCTATCTTTGAGATAGGGAAAAGCAAGAAAAAATAGGCTGAATTTTATCCAGTATGTCCACATACTGGTACTATTGATAAGTTAACACTATATTCTAATTATAATAAAAAATAATCTACTATATCCTATTAAAATTATATAGCAAACCCAGTAGACTACTGCATTACAACTCTTATAAAAAAGTTTTTTGGGAACTACTACAAGTACATTTCAAAGTAAATATTGTTAACCTCATAAAGAAGTCTTCAGCCTTGGAAAGGTCAAACAAGTCGCCCTATATAAGCAGTAAATCTTTGAGTAGTAAGATGACAGAGTACAAGTCCAGCCCCAAAGTTCTGCAACTTAGTCTAGGATTCCACAGGTAAACATGCTGCTTCCTATCTTATTTTTTTTTTCCTTCCTTTCTGATTTCCACTATTAAATATTATTTTCTATAGATCGGAAAAAAAAATGATGGCAAGAAAAGCAGTGTATCTCAAAGTAAAGCTTATTAAATATTATAAAAATCCTATACATCATAGCATAGGAGTATTATTTTGAACTTTTGACTCCAGATTATTCAAAGTGTTGCTTCCCTGAATCTATCCAAACAATATGTACCACTGCTGTGGAGAGGATCTTATTCTTGATGAAGTTTATTTGGTATCTTTTTGAGAGAAGAAAGTCGGTCTTGTTTCACAGAAATCTTTGAAGCTCATTCTAATTAGAAGGACCTCTTCTACTATTTTACCGGTTTTATACACTCCACTCTTTTTTGTGGGTAAAACTATTCCAAGAAAATGGTCTTAGCAGTTGGCTGCTTAGCACTTCACCTGCTTCTGCTGCTTATTCTTCCCTTGAAGTCACACTCCTGTGTTAAAAGCACTGAACTTGTCCCTGTAACCATCGGTCCTCATACGAAAAAGACATGCACCACAGACATCAGATGCAATTAGACTGTAAATCAAACAAGCAGCAGGAATGCCAGAAGTGGAACCATCATCTCTTCAGGCTCAACAACACAAGTCTTAATAGCTTAAGGCGAAAACTAGTACGAACAGTTTTTCACTTGCTTCCATGATGTTATAGCTACATCTATACTAATATTAATACCAATGCTAATACTGATATTAATAGTAACAACGGCATCATACAAATTCAGGTAAACTGTCAGTAGATCTTGGAGATTCCTCATTAATTGCTGACAACAGATGTCAGCAATCTTCTGCTTTCCCTGTTTCTTTAGGATATTCTTCTGTTCTTCAGAAACCACCCTGAGCCAGTAATACAATAGCAGTCTGACTGACCCAGAGCCTAAGTCTTAATATTGGCTCCTCAACACCAGTGAGTTACAGACAGTTTGTAGGAGAACAAGCTAAAAGTGCAGCTCCACACATTTCCTTCTCTGTCAAATACACCAGCACTAAAAAGTAAATTTATACTACAATAAATCAGGATTTAAAATTATTATAGATAACCCATTCTGGAAAAAAATCAAGAACATTTAGTTTGTCTTAGGCATTTTCTGTGCTGTCAGTGGGACCCACTTGTGTCTTTAACACACCAAACTACAGTTGTTTGACTTCAGTAAGTCCGTTCATTCGGCCCATATTAATGTGATCATTGGAAGACTGTGGAAACTGAGTTTTGTGCTTACTGGATTCTCATTACTGTATTCATCCCATTTTTTTCAGATTTATTATTACGATTTAAACTTTATCTGTGAAACATCTTTGCAAGCGTGTATCTCATGGATCTCATGGATCTCAGTTTTGGTGAAATAAATTAATTTTATTTTCTCTGAACCACTCTCAGTTTTTTGCTGTTAATCAGATGTATTCACTGGTGGTTGTCCTGACTTGATTGCATCTTAACTATCCATCTCACTGTATAAACATTTTTCTCATATATGCTAATTTTGTTACATGAAAATTATTTCTTTAAATTATTATTCACGTTGTGATTGTTTCCACCCTTCACACTCCAGTCATGCTATTTTGTTGCTTTCCCTTCACTTACGATCAAATTGCAAATATGAATTCCAGAATTTCCTGTGCTGACAACTTGCTTGTATTTTCCTGTGAGATAGCTGGAAGTCAATGACCAAGTCTGAGTTGAAGAAAGAGTATCTTTGAAAATGATTTTGAACATGAACGCATGTTGTATGTCAGTCACCAGGATCCCCACTGATGTTTGAAGCACCACTTTTCATTCAGGAAATGCACTGCCTGGTGAAAGAATCTTCAGAGGAAATATCACTACATGCGTACCTTTTCCAGGATTTTCTCCAGCTATCCATCGACCACTGACAAAAAAAAAAAAAAAAAAAGAAAAAATTAATCTAGAAGGACATTTGATCTAAAAATGTATCCATGCCTCAGTTAAGCAAGAACATTGAGAATCTTGACCAAAACATCTCTCCTTAAAGATTATCCAAAATGTTCTGTCTTTCGATATTATTTATCTTTCTTGAGGTCACTAGAAAAGATAAAGATTTCATTTCTTTTCCATTCTATTGGTAGCTGTCCTTATTGTGATTGTAGTTCAATGAGCATTTCTCTAAGCCCAACCAGGTCTCCTTCTACCTCCAGCTTAAAATAGATACAAACTCTTTTTTGAGCATGATCTGTGAGACAGCGTGTTCCTTTCAGCTCTATTCTGTGTTCTCTCAACAGCCTTTTCATCTGCTGAACGGCTTCCTCAAAGCCATCTCTGTGATGTCTTGTGGATACAATGGGGGTATGACATGGATAAAGCCAAGTGCTTGAGTTAAATTACAGGAAAATTCTTTTGTATTTTCTTATATGCTTGCATAATTAGTTACTGTGCTTCCTTTTGAAATAGATGTGGAGAACAAGATTGTCATGATCTGGTCTACTATCACAGATTCAGTTCCTCAAAATTTCAAGAAGTGTTCTTCAACCTTAGATATGTCCATTCCTTTCTGCTCTTCATGCATCTTTTAATAAACGTTTGATTATATTGTGTCCTTATGTTCAATATAGTACTTTTCAAACTTCTGTAATAAAAATTCTTAACTTGTCGTGATTGATTTAATGGGAACATTTATTCCTAGTACTACATGTGGTTCAAAAATCAGTTATCTTACAGACATTTGCTTCATTCAGTATCTGAGGTATATTGAATCCATGGTTCATAGAATAAGCCCTTGTACAGCACATAGCTAGTGCCTCACAGCCAGCTTAAAAATTACATGGTTGACCATGGCTGTATTTTACACACACAGTAATTTGGACTAATTTTTCTTAAAGACTTTGCTGAACTACAATATTGAAATATCCCTACATCTTGACTTTATTAATTTCAAAATTTCAAGAATTACATAATTCTCTAAGGAGTCTAAGCAATGTGTGCATCTCAACAATGCATGCTATAAACAAACTGTCTGTATTAAACTCACCTTCCATGCTCCACACAGGGTTTTTATAAGAAATTCAAACTACTTCTGGCCTGAATCCAGACTATTTAAAAGATTGTCTGCATTCATGAGAAGAAAACTGAGGCCAAGAGGTCTGCTATTTTGCTCCAAGGAAACTCTTCAACAGAAGACATATTTGATTTGACCAGAAAACAGTATTTTCTCCTGGATACATTGAAGACTACATATTGAATCTTCATTATTGTACATAAACCAAGAACGAAGATATTTCATGTAATGCATTGCATTCCAGAAAAATGCGAAGCTGAGTTTTGGCTGTATGAAGACATCATGACTGAACACCCCATTCTTCTACCCTCTACCTCATACACTGTCAGGAAAAAAAAAAAAATGGTTCAGAAATATTTTTTTCCTGAGGATTAGATTCTAGCATTAATTTAGCCACTAGCATAAATTCTCTCAGATTCAGAGGTTGTTCACTCTTTATTTCCTCTATATTCAGAATACCTATAGCTTTCAGCAAGATGCAAAAGCTAAATGAACTAGAAAGAACGGAAAGAAATTATTTGGCTCCACCCTGAAAACAAACAGTCACTGTTATAATGATGGAAAATGTACGGTGGAGACAAAGGGCAGTGAAGCCAAACCACCAGCTTTACAGTTTTATTCAATAGGGAAAAAAAAAATATATATATATATACATTTTCATCATGCTAACCATGATGTGAGTGTAGGGAAAGCTTCCACTGTGCATCCTGACAGCCAAAATCAAATGGAAATGGCATGATATGCTGGAATGCCAGGCCAGTGATGACATTCATAAGTTTATAAGCAGCCAAAATGAACATCCATACTTTGTGAATGAATGGTGTCTCTGTATGTCCAGTACTACCATCTCCTTATGAGAATGCATTGAAGTTTATAGTCTTCTTCTATGATTTTGTCTTCATGTTTAGCTCACTTCAATTTTCTTTTTAGATTAAATGACACTGTGATAGGATATGGTCAAATGATAAGGTCAGAAAAAAGATTGTCTTTGAGTAGTGAGCAATAAATCATTTGAAGAAATTAGAACAAAGGCTGGTAGCAGAATTTTCTCACTATCTTGTGAGATAAAGAATGAAGCTTGGTTATAAATAATTAATGCAAAGTAAAATTCAAAACCCATAATACAAGGAAGGTGGTACCTTAAATATATCTTTGGCCTTGTCTGATATAAGATTTAAACAATTTAGGAAGCATGTATTTGATTTGAGTGTATAATTACAATGATTACATATGCTGATAGGGTAATTGAATTTGCTAATGACAATTGGCCATTTGCACATACAATTATCTAATTAATGTGCACAATTTCAAATGAAAAATGGTGTCCTTCACAGGTTTTAAAGATCATTTTCTGTATTCTGGAAATTGGGATTAGTGATAGCAGTTTAATTTGCTACACCACACTGATCAGCATTTTTGTAAACCACAGTCTTTAATCAGATAAGCATACTCTTCCACAACTGCATAGCACATGTATCTAGATACAACAAACATCGGTGTACATGTCTTTATATCTCATGACCTAAAAACAAACAAGCAGATAAATAATTTTTTTTTTTTTTAAAAAGTGAATAGGAAATTTTTCTGAAATATTGTTGGTTAAGGGAAGGGATGCCATCCAGAGGGACCTTGACCAGCTTGAGAGGTGGGCCTGTGCAAATTGCATGAAGTTCAACAAGGCCAAGTGCAAGGTCCTGCACGTGGGTCGGTGCAATCCCAAGCACGACTATAGGCTGGGCGAGGAATGGATTGAAAGTAGCCCCAAGGAGAAGGACTTGGGGGTATTGATTGATGAGAAGCTCAACATGAGACAGCAGTGTGCACTTGCAGCCCAGAAAGCTAACCGTGTCCTGGGCTGCATCAAGAGAGGTGTGACCAGCAGGTCGAGGGAGGTGATCCTGCCCCTCTACTCTGCTCTCGTGAGACCCCACCTGGAGTACTGCGTCCGGCTCTGGGGTTCCCAGTACAGGAGAGACATGGAGCTGTTGGAGAGAGTCCAGAGGAGGCCACGAAGCTGATCAGAGGGCTGGAGCACCTCTCCTATGAGGACAGGCTGAGAGAGTTGGGGTTGTTCAGCCTGGAGAAAAGGCGGCTCCAGGGAGATCTGATTGAGGCCCTCCAGTACCTGAAGGGGCCTACAGGAAAGCTGGTGAGGGACTGTTTATCAGGGAGTGTAGTGACAGGATAAGGGGTAATGGGTTTAAGCTGAAGGAGGGTCGATTTAGATTAGATGTTAGAAAGAAATTCTTTACTGTGAGGGTGGTGAGGCACTGGACCAGGTTGCCCAGAGAGGTTGTGGAGGCCCCATCCCTGGAAGTGTTCAAGGCCAGGTTGGAAGAGGCTTTGGGCAATGTGGTCTAGTGGAGGGTGTCCCTGCCCATAGCAGGGGGGTTGGAACTAGATGATCTTTGAGGTCCCTTCCAAACCAAACCATTCTATGATTCTATGAACTACTCCTAAGCAGAATGTCAATCACACTCAAATAATGGAATAGAGGAGACTACTGCTAACTACTTCTGCCATGCTTACTCTCATGGTGATCTTTTAAAATTCTTCTGAATGTCTGCTTGATTTTGATCAGTTTAAGCTCTGGAAAGTCCCTGTAAAATACAGTTCAAGATGCATTCTGCATTCAACAACATCACAGTGCCTTGCAAGAAAGACAGCAGTAATGATGCACACCAGCCATCCCCCAAGATCGCTCATCAGTTCCTTCTTGCTGTCATTTTTGATTCCATCTAGATGATTATGAGATATCAGTGAAAAATTTGGAAAATTCATTATTGCAAACATTTCCAAAGAATGCAGAAGTTATCAGAACTGTGAATATGTCAGATAATGACATAAGGTGAGATCGCTGAATTTCAGTATCACATGTTCTATTACAAACAATATTAATCACTTAGATACAGAGATCCCAAAGCATTTTTCCGAAGTAGAAAAATCATGAAATAATATAATATAAGCCAGAAGCTTTCACTCTGATCATGTCTGACCTCCCACATAATATATTCCAGGAGATTTCACCAGGCCATTCTTATCAATTCCTAATGAAGTAGCAGAGGCAAAATGGACTTCTTTCCTATTACTCAGTAAGCCAGTGGCACACTTGCAAATGCAGCTCAGACTCTGGAATTCCAGCCCTGTTCTTAGTCCAAGAACAGTCCTATCTTACAAGAGAGGATAAATGTGAAAGGGAAGGTATTGCACAAAAGAATTTGAGACAAAACTTTATTTACAGGGATCTGTAGCTGTACATTAACTCCAGTGATGAAAGTTGCTTCGGGGGGGGGACAGGGGATGACAAAAAAAACAACCCACACCAAACCCTCCCCCCAAAAAAGAACCCAACCTCCCAAACAAACAAATGAACTAAAAAAAAAAAACCAAAACCAAAAAGAAGGAGCGAGAGAAAAGAAAAAGAATGGGCAGCTAGGAAGAGCAGTTCAAAATGTATTTAATTTCTGTGCATGTTAAAGAAAGGAAAAATGGTCATATAGACACAGAACATGAACTTCAGTTTCTCTTCTTGTATCTGTTATAACATTTCTGTGGGTTAATGTAAACAAATCTACATTACACATAGATCAGTAATAATCTGAGAATATTAACATTGTCCTATTTCAGATTTCAGAAAGGTGTTTGAAAATGTAAGTTTGTAATGCATGCAAGAGTCTTAAAGGTAATCGGACCACATTGGATTGTTTTTGAGTCACAGTTGAAAAAGACATAAAGAAATTTTATTATTAGAGTTGTTATTTCACACTACTTGCAAATTTAGGTTGAATTCTGCCAACAGTTGTCCTTCCTTCTCTTCTCAGAAAAGAAGCCAGGGAGGACTCAGTTCAGAAAACTGATGGACATTCTGCCATCATGCACTACACCAGGGATGACAGCATGCCCTCAGGTTTTGATACTGTACTGGTTTATTCTCCTGTTGGAGTAAATTAACAGTCACTTCTCACCTCTCTGGAGTGTGTGCCGTTATCACATTGTGATAAAGTATTTGGCATCAAAAATACAAGGTCTTGCTCTATCCTGATGATAATGTAACATTTTAAATATGTAGTTGCACTTTCACTGGATTCATTAGAAAGTGATTAAGAAAGAACAAAAGAAGGATTTTATACAAACAGCTCTGCCTGTAGGGGTTGAAAGTGTATTGCATCAGCC
Organism: Grus americana; assembly: GCF_028858705.1. Classification (NCBI taxonomy): domain Eukaryota; kingdom Metazoa; phylum Chordata; class Aves; order Gruiformes; family Gruidae; genus Grus; species Grus americana. Next base: position 49,269,936 of record NC_072856.1, on the reverse strand, counting down.
CAATAATGAGATGTGTGTATAATTCAGAAGCCTTCTTTCAAATCCCTTACCTAAATCATGCAGAGAATGCATGGATATCACATCTTTCAAGTGAACATCCTACTCACTACAAGGTGTTCTGCAGGCCTTTAGCTCCAAAGCATTCCTTTGAAATTCTTCCACCTTCCATAAGCACCTGTGAGATGAATGAGAGCATGCTACAATTTCCCCAGCTTAATGTTTGTCTTGAAGACAACTTATACATTCTAAATTCATATCATATAGATGGTTAGGCTTACAGTGGTGCTTCTTTTTGACAAGCTGATTTAAAGGTTTGGGTTGCTTTCAGTTCTTGCTCTCTGGGAATGTATTCTTAGTCGGTAATTTTCTTGAAGTTATAGCTCTCTAACACCAGAAACAATCTCATTTCACTGGCAAAACAACTTCAGGATTATTTGTTTTCCAGTTACAAACCCCAGTTTGTGTTAAAAGGTAATCAAGAATTATAATCTGGTTTTGTTACTAATCACAGAATGGTTTGGGTTGGAGGGGACCTCAAAGATCATCTAGTTCCAACCCCCCTGCCATAAGCAGGGACACCCTCCACTAGACCAGGTTGCCCAAAGCCCCATCCAACCTGGCCTTGAACACTTCCAGGGAGGGGACATCTACAACCTCTCTGGGCAACCTGTTCCAGCGTCTCTCCACCCTCATAGTAAAGAACTTCTCCCTATCACTACATGACCTTGTAAACAGTCCCTCTTCCTTGTAGGCCCCCTTCAGTTACTGGAAGGTGCTATAAGGTCCCACTGGAGCCTTCTCTTCTCTGGGTTGAACAACCCCAATTCTCTCAACTTGTCTTCATAGGAGAGGTGCTCCAGCCCTCTGATCAACTTTGTGGCCCTCCCCTGGACTCACTCCAACAGCTCCACGTCCTCCTTATGTTGGAGGCTCCAGAGCCGCATGCAGTACTCCAGGTGGGGCCTTAGGAGAATGTAGTACAGGGGGAGAATCACCTCCCTTGACCTGCTGGTCGCGCTTCTTCTGATGCAGCCCAGGATATGGTTGGCTTTCTGGGCTGCAAGCACACGTTGCTGGCTCATGTTGAGCTTCTCATCAACCAACACGCCCAAGTCCTTCTCCTTGGGGCTGTTTCCAATCCATTCTCCGCCCAGCCTGTAGTGGTGCTTGGGATTGCCCTGACCCACGTGCAGGACCTTGCATTTGGCCCTGTTGAACATCATGCAGTTTGCACGGGCCCACCTCTCCAGCCTGTCCAGGTCCCTCTGGATGGCATCCCTTCCCTCCAGCGTGTTGACCACACCACACAGCTTGGTGTCATCGGGAAACGTGCTGAGGGTGCACTTGATCCCACAGTCCATGTCGCCGACAAAGATGTTAAACTGTGCCGGTCCCAGTACCGACCCCTGAAGTTATGTAACAAACACTACGTGTAACAGGCCTTTACCTGTTTATACCTTTATTTATAATGGGTTCTATTTTTCTTGGAAAATACCTCAAAACAAACAGATTCAATGCTACAGGACTGAAAAGTTGTCTGTACAGACAAGGCATCAGTTGATTTTGTCAATGGCTACCTGGAGCACTCCAATTCTCATAAATAGCAAATGCCCCAAACCTTAGAAGACATGACAGCAGCCCTAGGTGCAACATCTTTTACCAAATTACTCTGTTCAAACTGACAAACTACTTTAGGAAAGGATAGTAATTATCTTTAGATACACTGCAACATGGGAAAAGCTTGATTTAATTTAATCAGTAGCACTGTAATTTAAGTTATGATGCATGCTTTAATTATTCAAAGCACAAATGTTCTTCTCAGAGAACTTTCATTAGGGATCCAGTCATTGGGAAAACCTAGCCATATATAAGTTTTCTTGCCACAGTCACTGTGAATATTACGAGTTTTTTCCCTGAGAATTTTAACTAATTCTGTTTTGCTAATGGTTAGGTCCAGTTATGTTAGAATTGTGTGACTGATAGAATAATCATATACTTATAGTTAATTATGCATTAAATTTAAAAATTCATACAATTATATCATCACAGTTTTTGCTACTACTTTTGGCCCAGTTCCTGATATTAACTATTATTCCTTCCTATCCCAATCACAGAGTTTTATATTAATATAGGATTCTTATTTGCAACACTAATTAGATCAGTTAATCACTTATCCCTACCACCTGAAAAAAGTCACATTGCATAAATGGTTCATGTAAAGCAATAAGAACAAAACTACCCCTGTAAGAACATTGCTAAAAGCATGATTTTTGAAGTCATTCCTAAAACTAGGCAAGATAAGTAGGCTAACAACAGCACTAGATTAGTGATCATTACAGTGCTTCACATTTACATAACACTTCTAAATATTTCATAATATATACATGACTAAATTAGACCTCAAATGCTACCAAGAGACAAAGGAATAAATTACACTCACCTTGGAACTGTATGTTCTAAGACAGGGAAATGTTAAATCACTGAGTGAAGTTAATGTTTAAAACTGGGTGGGGGCAATCCCAGAAGTCATGTTCTTGAGCCTTGATGAAACTAGTAGTACTGCTAGAACAATACTAAAAAGATACAAATTAACAGCCAGAGTTTCTGGTTGACTTTGTGTAACATCCATTAGTGGAACTGCCTTTAATTTTAGATCATCCTACTTCTTCTGGTGAACAAACTCTCCTGCCCCCGCCTTCCACCAAATGTAAAATATTACAGAAATAACCACACCTAAAGAAGATTCTTTGCTTCAAATCCAGTAATTTGTGAATCATATAGAATCACTTTGCTACTTTGAGGTTTACTTGCTGTTGATTTTTAGTGAGTAACTAGAGTGGTTTTCATATTATAAAATATATTGTCGTTATTAACAAGGACTCTAAGCTACGCTGTGTTATATTTTGAGTTCTGATAACATATATCAACTCAGATCATGATCTACGCTGTTGATCTATGTGTACATCTGCAGCTTACAATACATGTACATCTGTTTCTTACAGTAACAGGCCATAGTTTCATACACTTTAAAAAGAATTGGATCTTCTTCACATGCCATTCCTCCATTGTGCAGAGAAAGCTATCTTAGTTGCAACTAAATTTTGCTCCATCCCCACACCTCCCAGTCCCAAAAGCATGGGAAAAATTGGGATGGAACATTTTAGCACCTGTAGCTTTTTAACGTGTGCATTGGATTTGTGTGGCAAGGTTTCAGTAGCAGGGGGGGGCTACAGGGGTGGCTTCTGTGAGAAGCTGCTAGAAGCTTCCCCTGTGTCTGACAGAGCCAATGCCAGCCGGCTCTAAGACGGGCCCGCCGCTGGCCAAGGCCAAGCCAATCAGCGCCTCTGTGATAACATATTTAAGAAGGAAAAAAAAAAAAAACCAACCAGTTAGAGAGAGCTTTTGCAGCCGGAGAGAGGAGTGAGAAGATGTAAGAAACTCTGCAGACACCAAGGTCAGTGCAGAAGGAGGGGGAGGAGGAGCTCCAGGCACCGGAGCAGAGATCCCCCTGCAGCCTGTGGTGAAGGCCATGGTGAAGCAGGCTGTCCCCCTGCAGCCCATGGAGGAAGGATGAGGGGGTGTAGAGATTCCACCTGCAGCCCGTGGAGGACCCCACGCCGGAGCAGGTGGAGGCACCTGAAGGAGGCTGTGGCCTGTGGGAAGCCCACGCTGGAGCAAGCTCCTGGCCAGACCAGTGGACCCGTGAAGAGAGGAGCCCACGCCAGGGCAGGTTTGCTGGCAGGACTTGTGACCCCGTGGGGGATCCCACGCTGGAGCAGTTTGCTCCTGAAGGTCTGCACCCCGTGGGAGAGACCCACGCTGGAGCAGTTCATGAAGGACTGTCTCCCGTGAGAGGGACTCCATGTTGGAGCAGGGGAACGATGAGAGGAGTCCTCCCCCTGAGGATGAAGAAGCGGCAGAAATGACGTGTGCTGAACTGACTGTAACCCCCATTCCCTGTCCCCCTGTGCCGCTGAGGGGGGAGGAGTTTGAAGCCGGGAGTGAAGTTGAGCCCGGGAAGATGGGAGGGGTGGGGGGAGGTGTTTTAAGAGTTGATTTCATTTCTCATTCCTCTACTCTGTTTTGCTTGGTAATAAATTAGATGAATTTCCTCTCTAATTTCAGGCTGTTTTGCTCGTGATGATAATTAGTGAGTGATCTCTCCCTGTCCTTATCTCGACCCATAAGCTTTTCATTATGATTTTTCTCCCCCGTTTAGTGAAGGAGGGGAGGGACAGAGCGGCTCTGGTGGGCACCTGGCCCCCAGCCAGGGTCAACCCACCCCAACGTGTGAGTGATTCTGTGGTTTTAGTTACAAATGTCTCATTAAAACCAGTGGAAATAGCTGTCCAGAATGTCTGGGTTTAAACAAGATCTAATATGTCTTTAACAATTGGAGATATCCTGAAAAGTTTAGCATAGTTATCAATGCATGCAGAGTGTCTTTGCTGCTCACTATTTGATCTCTCTACAGTCACTGAACATGACATTTCTTCCTCAAGAAAACCACTAAGACAATATTTAAAAGTCATTTCAAGATGCTGTCCCTTTGACTTCTTTCTCTTTGGATTTCATAAACAAAACCAGACACTATTCATATTCTGTATAGGCTGATTATACCCAGGGAAAATGACACCTGTTCTAAGAAGCAGTCATGGCAAATACACTTAATCTGAATCACAGGCAAATTAATGTCCTTGCGTGATGTTAAGCCCCAGTGCTGGAATGACACTGCCTCTTATGTCTTATGAAACATAAGGACTAAGCTTCTAGTTATTGGCTTTATAGAAAAGGATTCAACATCTCTACCTGTAAGACTGTAGTAGTGGGGGGATTGGATGGATTAGCTCGGGTTCCTGGGTTGCTACCATATTAGGTACCACCTTTCATCTTTCAAAGCCTCCTGTGATTCACGTGTGAAGCATTTTGGTACACAGTGTTGCACAAAAAAGGTTCTCCATTCCCAGTGAGTGGAATGATCCCTGTTTCTATAAAATGTGTCAGTCTCTTTGGATGAAAGACAATTTGTAAGTATCCTCTTCAACTCTCTTTCTGAGTGCTGAATAAAGAGGGGATATTTTGATATTCCTCCTTGTACTTCTGTGCAATTAAACCCTCCTGCACTTCGTATTCTATCATCACCTTCTAATGACTGGAGATGTATAATCAGACCTCATAAATAAGGCATGCTGCTGCATTATCTAGAATGAAATGTATTCTTTCTTATAGCAAAGCAGGACACATCTGGCTTCTGTATTTTAGCAATAGCATCAATCTAGCCAGTGTACATTGTACTGGTTTTTGGCTGGGATAGAGTTAATTTTCACAAGAAGCTGGGAGGGAACACAGCCAGGACAGGTGACTCAAACTAGCCAAAGGGGTATTCCATACCATATGACATCATGCTCAGCATATAAAGGGGGCTGGCCAGGGAGGAGGGGCTGCTGCTCAGGAATGGGCTGGGCATCAGATCAAGTGAGCAAATTGCATTGTGTATTACTGGCTTTGTATATTCTTTTATAAGTTCTGTTGTTATTATTTTCCTCTTCCTTTGCTGTCCTAGTAAACTGCCTTTATCCCAACCCATGAATTTTACCTTTTTCTTCCAGTTGTCCTCTCCATCCCACTGGGGGAAGGGGTGAGCAAGTGGCTGTGTGGTGCTTAGCTGCTGGCTGAGGCTAAACCATGACAACATTCAGTCCCTGCTGATGTACACTCCTGTTAAGCAACATTTCTTTTAATTCTAGGGTAAATGATGACTAAAATGAACTCAATACATCTATAAATCATTTCAATGGGTGGCCGCAGAAGAAAGGCATAGAGCTTTATATTGGCTAGAGGAAGTGTCATCTATAATAGGAGGCTGCTGTGTGAAGTTTATTTAGTGAGTGCATGATGATCACATCGGCCAGGATATTACACTGTTGGAATCAATTACTAATTATGATACAGAAGATTCAAAAGTGAAAGCAATTCGAACTGCACAGAGGATAAAACAAGCTCATAAACAAACAGCTTTCCTAAAAATATTCTAATGCGAATTATGGTGTGGCTTTTGTTGTCCCCTCCTCCAAATATATCACTTTTATGTTCATGAAGGACATTAAATCACAAAATAATGAGTGGGTGTTAAAAATAGAGCAGAGAGACCAGGATACAAAGAATGCCTTTAAATTCCTGAAGACAATTATCCAAATGTGTTAGGTTTTTCTAAAGCTGTCATCTAGAAATTTGAACAATTGCTAAAACCCTAGTTTCTTTCCCCCCTCCTCTCCAAATATGCAATGGAAGTTATGTGTAATCAGATTCTCAAATGGTATATTTCTATGCCATGTCACAAACAGAAGATTAGCTCTTAACATTTTATAAAAATATTTGTCTCTTTAGATTCATGTCACCCTAGTAGAGGATGATATCATCAGCTGTGGTTATTGCAGTCTAACAATTTGTGATACACTGGATCTGCAAAAAATTTATAGACTGGTTTATAAAGACATCTACAGTCACCTCAGATGAGCCCATCCTGACTTCCAAACTCATGTCATAATGTTGATGACATGAGCACCTTCTTGTTATGAGTTTCTGTCACCTCCAAGGAATGTCAGCAGGAAACAACTCAGTTCTGTGCTACCTGTAGTGCGAGTGAACAGCAAAATGACATGCAGCGCAAATTAGTTTAGAACTCAATGCCTTGCCAAGATATATGACTGCAAAGTCAATCACAGTAAAGCCCTACCACATTTAGGGTAAAGTTGGACAGAAACTGTGGATCAGCTGAACTCCAGAACTGAGTTGGCATCTCCAGTTGAACCAAAGCACTACATGTCTTCATGAAGCGTTATGTAGAGATATCTTGCAGAAAGCCGACAGAAGACTCAACGGATGCAGATTTATACTATGTTATCTCAGTTTTTCTGCTCCTTACCTCAGAAGCATGTTGCTCAAATGCATATACTTTTGATAGACAAGTACTGTAATGTATCAGAAGACTGAAGTGATTTGCACTTGTAATTTTATCATTTGCTCACCTAAAAAAGCTTGTGATCTTCACTTCTGTCTCCTTGTCTCTAAATTGCTAAGTATTTGTATATTATATTTATGATTTTCTTCTTTGTGTTTTTCTTCTTTCCTACCTTTTCCGCTCAATGTCTTATTCTCACTATTTCTGTCTGGTCAGAATATTTCTGACTGATTCTTTAACATTGCATCTATTGTATTCATCCTCTCCCCCAACTTCTCCTCCTTGCATTTATGAAATGAGTTTTCTGTACTTATATGACAAAGTTATTTGGATTTATAACCCCAAGTACAGTGAAGTAATACAGGAGAAGTCAAAAGACTCTGAAATGATAGATAAATGACCCTGTCAGTTAACAGTTTTAGTGTCTGAAGTGACCTGCCAGTCATATACTCTCTGTGCAATATGTGTAAAGAATATAGAGCTAAGAAACTTTGCACATAAGCCTATGTCTTGGTTTCGGCTGACATAGCGTTAATTTTCTTTCTAGTAGCCGGTATAGTGCTGTGGTTTGGGTTTAGCATGAGAACAATGTTGATAACACACTGATGGTTTCAGTCATTGCTAGGTAGTTGCAGTGTCTGCACTAAGTCAAGGACTTTTCAGCTTCCCACGCCCTGCCAGGTGCACAAGAAGCTGGGAGAGCACAGCCAGGACAGCTGGCCCAGACTGGCCAGAGGGACATTCCCTGCCATAGAACGTCGTGCTCCGTGTGTAACTGGGGAAGGTAGCCGGGAGGTGGGATCGCTGCTCGGAAACAGACTGGGCAATGGGGTGTTTTGGTTTTTTTTTTCCTTCTGCATGTGCAATTGCATTGTGCATCACATGTAATTATTATTATTTATATTGTTATTATTATTATTCTCTTCCTTTGTTATACTATTAAACTGTCTTTATCTCAACCCACAAGTTGGGGTTTTTTTCCATTCTTCTCCCCATCCCCTTGATGAGGGAGGGCTGAGTGAGCGGCTGCATGGTGCTTGGTTACCGGCTAGGGTTAAACCATGACAGCCTGAAAGAATCAAACTTATTTTATGCATAGTTAAGATAATTTTAAATGTATCTTCTAGAAGTAAAAACAAGTCAAAGCACACCCAGCAAAATTCAAAAGGTTGACCTCTTTACTCCTGATGTATACTAAAACCTTTGACTTTGTTTAGAAATGGTCTGGGAATCTACAGTCAAGCCCTGTATCTTACCTTGCAGGATACTAGCATCTGACTAGGTGGCAGTAACTTCATAACCTGCCTGAACTCAATCATCAGAGCATGTCTGGCTGCACCCTAAGCATATGCAGGAGAGCAAAGTATTTAATGTCTGTAATTTGCAGGCAAAGCAGAGGCTATAAAGGCTGTGCAAGGTCATAACAAACCTAAGCTCCTTGGAATGTTAACAGATTTGAATTTAAAAGAAATAAATAATGTTGTTTATTTTCCCTGTCAATTTTATTTTTAGTATCATGACATCTGGTTGGTTTCAAAATACTTGGACTTAATATCCAAGTTCTGACTACTGTATACGCTTTGAAGATATAACACAAGTTGAACATTAAAATGAGGAGCTCTATAAACCATCTTTCTCAATGAAGCTTCTACTCTGTCAGAAACTTATTATAGTATTATGTTTCCCAAGAATTTTTAATTAAAAAATTTGCAAATAGTGGCCGCGTGGCACCCAGCTACCGGCTGGGCCTAAACCACGACATGTTTCCCAAGAATTTTTAATTAAAAAATTTGCAAATATTTTAAACTCAAATAATATACATTTTTTGTTTACCCCTACATGGGGGTTGTTTTCAGCTTATAAAACTAACTGAAATCCTTTACCATGAAAATATTCGACCATTTAAAAAAGGTTTAATTTTGCAACAAATTAAATGGACGTGATTTTGCAACATCTTACCCATTTTTTCTCATTTCAACCCACTTTTACAAATATGTTTTAAATGTATAAGATTGAATGTGCAGCAGCCATTTTATCTCACATATATGCTTACCTCTAAATGACAGTCAAAAAACCCCACCTGTTACGTACAATAAACTGTTATTACCAATTTATCTATTGCCCAAAGAAGATGCAAACATTGCACTATGCTGAATATATTCAGTTTGATGTCGGTAGAACTGGGCTAGCAATATCACCTGACAATGTGGTAGCAATTTAAAAATTGTCAGAAAGAAAGTTTCAAAGCCTTGTGGAAAATCCTCAGTAAGTGTATATTATTTCAGTGAGTTCATAAAATCATAGAATGGTTTGGGTTGGAAGGGACCTCAAAGATCGTCTACTCCCAACCCCCCCTGCCATGGGCAGGGACACCCTCCACTAGACCAGGTTGCCCAAAGCCCCATCCAACCTGGTCTTAAACACTTCCAGGGAGGGGGCATCCACAGCTTCTCTGGGCAACCGGTTCCAGTGCCTCACCACCTTCATAGCGAAAAATTTCTTCCTAATATCTAATCTAAATCGACCTCCTTTCAATTTAAAACCATTACCCCTTCTCCTATCACTCCATGCCCTTGTAAAAAGTCCCTTTATCATGGGTTTTATATTCTGAAAGTTTTTTTTCATCAGAGACTGTTTATCCATATTCTGAGAAGACATAGGATCCATCCAAACCCAGGGATATTACCTCAACCTTCACGTTGATGGAATATTTGTACCGGGCTTGGACTTGCCTCTGACCTCTCTCTTTATCCAGCTGATCTGAAAGCATCTGACTTAAAATCTATGCCTCATCCCTTCTACTTCACTATTACCTCATTGTCGTGAAAGGGTTATTTAGATCGCTTATAGAATCGCCATCAAAGCTATTAGCAAAAGTGGTTTTAATGCAATTTCGTAAAAGTGGAACTTAGATAGCAAGATTCACTCTATTACTGTACGGCAGAATAATTTGAACAATGACACAAATAAAAGTTACGATCGGCCACTTACCAAAGCTCTGCTGTTGGTAAAAGGCCTCTGTCTCAAGGAGCAGCCCTGAGAGGCATCCCAGCTCAAGGGGAGATCACCGCCATGCAGCCGCGCTGCCTAGCAGGGAGAGCTCACAGAAGGCTCACTTAGGCTGTCATCTTCATGGAATAAAGTGGTTGGCTCATAGTCAAATTACATGCGATGGAAAACGTATGCATGAGACTCCTTCTACCCACAGCTTGCTTTGTTCCTTTATAAATGAATCTTGGAAAAGCCACCTGCTATTCATGTGTTAATCGCACGATCGGTGTTCCAAGCTCATATGCATCGGTGCCCACTGTGTCGTTCTGCTCCTTTGTGGGTCTTCAGAGAACAGACTGAAACTAGAGGAGTTCTTGGCCCAGCTATGGCTCAGGCCTTTACCTCCTTTGAAGACTGTACCAAACTACTTTTTCACTCAGAATTAAGACAGCTTCTAGTAATAATTGAATAATGAAATACATATTTTTCTGAGAGCAATAACAGCAGAAAGGCATCCTTTCCTGCCCTGTGGATCATAGGCTGACAGCATTCTGGTTACTAATTTATCAGGAACCTTTGACCATATTCCTGAGTACACTTAAGTAGGATGATTTCTCATTTGCACTCCCATCCACAGTCCGTGGTATATGCATTTTCTCCAAACTGTTAAAATTGTCTTTAATAGTTGAGCTTCATTCACTTTGATATCCAAAAAACCCCAACGTATCAATAATCAATAAAATATTTTGATAGAATCTGGATTAACGTTAATAACATAGTGCCTTTACACCAATGTATGTAACTTTACATTTTTTTGTTCTTTTGTGCTTTTAGTCATGCTTCTTTTCTTCAATAAATTAAATGAGTAGAGATACAAATCTCCTGTGGTAAGCCTCACCTCAGGGCTGTGCTTTGACAGCTAGTGGACTAGAGTCCTAACTCACTTTTTTCTGCTTCCCCAAGTGCTATTTTTACACAATTTCATATTCTTATAGCAGTTTCTTATAGCAGAAGACAGTTTCTGTGAGGTGACAATTAGGCCTTCTAGCCAGAGACACAAAGAGGCATGGAGATCTAATGAAGTGTCTTGTCCTCTAATAAAGTGTCCTTTTGTCCACATAAAATGGCATAGCATGGTTGTAACTGGAGATTTGGATATATCTTAGGTCTGCCTGTCAGAGGCTTAGGAAAATCGAAACCAAAGAAAGCCCATCCAATATTTTTCTTTCTTTCTTTGCTTCTTAATACAATTTAAGTGAAATTGAAATATAAAGCAAATCATTTCTGCAGTGTTGGGGAGGGCACAGACAGCAGTGACTTCAAGGATCCAATAGAGATGCAGAAGATCCACCTCCAAGTGCTCTGGGCAGACCCGTAATTTAATACTGATTCCATTGTATATACTATTTCTAAACTGAACAGTCAAAATAGCTGTAAATTAAATTCTTGGGAGAGCAAGGGAACAGGTTATATAAGGATGAAAGAATTCTAGAAAACAAACACTAAAGAAATTGACACTTTCTTTGGACCTTTAGTGAATTCTTTGTGGATGTCAAGGTAAAAATATAATGTTTTCCAGTTCAGTATTTTTGTTCATGTAGCGTGCCAACTTCCTCCTTCTGTTTCCTTAATTGTCTTCCATTTGTCTACAATAGTGCTAATTCACTGATTTAAATGTGAGAGAATTCCAGACCTCCCTCAAATTTGATTAATTATAATAAATGGTTCACCACAGCACATTTGCTTAATGCACTTATACACAGTCAATTGTCTTCACTTACAATGCAACATTATCACATTAGACTTAGCAAGGATCATATGCTCTGCCTGCTCTTTGGATAAAGTGTGCTACACCAACTTTGGCATGTTTTACGACATACAGTGTATCTATCATGCTGTAATTTACTGAGCATAGAGTAGGGAATAAAGCAAGAAAAACCTCAGTATTTTTTTGTTAGATACTTAGATTTCTAATACAATGACTCAGAGAATTGACAAATAAACTCTAGGTCACCTAGCTCAAATCCCATTTAGGCTGGTGGTGAGTGAAAATCATCACTACCCAATGGCAGTTTAACAGCCCATATGTGAACAGTGATGGTGGTCTCTGTCCAGTCACGGCTCGATATAGGGATCATTTCATTCCAGTAGTCTTTTCTATCATATAAAGGGGAAAATAAAAACTTCCACTGTGAAAGCTAAGGTGCAAGCATGTGGCAAGCGAGTTAGTGTTTACCCCTCAGGTGATTTCTGTAGGCTCCTACAAAGTTATACTACTGATGAACGAGTTTTCTCTAGCTTCAGAAGAGAGTAGAGATTAGGAAAACCCATATCCAGGTTTATCTTTCCAGTATATCTCCCTCCTATGATATGTCTTAAAGCTTATGCCTTTTCAAAATTAATTCAACCAGTATTACTAAATAGTGTCTATGAGTGGATTATAAAAATGCCAATCTGGTTATATGCAAATATATTCTAATGTCATTAAAAAAAAAAAAAAGGCACCTACCTGCTATCATTCCATGCTTGGATTTCCATAAGCAAATATACAGTTGACTGTCATTAGACGCAAGGAGTTGCATAGCCACAAAATGTAGGCAATTATTTGGCTATTCATTAGCACAGACTAATGCAGGTGTGATTAATTCAACAAGTGTAATCATTTTATGCAGGTGCAGGCTTTGAAAATTTGACCTGCAGTCAGTGACACATCAGACCTGATGAGTTGTATGTCTAGGGGAAAGGCGGCTACTCTTGCAAATAACCCAAGGGCGTATGCCACACCATGAGATTAAAAATGTTGCCACAAAATAATAAAATTAATCAGCAAAATCTCTTAAATTTTTGTAAGGCAAACACCCATTGAATATTAGCTAGATTTAAAGGGGACCAACGAAAAGGCAAGCCAAGGCAGAAATTTGATCCACTGTCACAAAACATGTTCTGTTGTGTCACTGTGTGCCTCTTGTAAAGCTGAGCTGTGTGTCCAGATCAGTTTACCTACAGGAATGCAATAAAAGTTGAGATGCTGTCTTAACAAAATTTTGCATCTATAAAGAACAGTGACAAAAATGCCAGAAAAGTCAATCAAGAAATAGGAGAAATAGCAAAGACCATCAGAGAAACTATTGTGAATCTGTTCTGAAAGGAGAGGTTAATAAGCAAACCTTCCAGGTACGAAACACTGAGTGAGAAAGGACCAGAAACAAATAAAATTTAAAAGCCTTGTGGTATTTGATTTCTATTGCTCTGAAATTTGACCCATTGTCCCAAAACATCTCCTATTGTGAGCTACTTCAGTCATAAATCTGAGCTGTGTGTCCAAATAGGTTAAACTCAGTTGTGAACACAACTGTAAACATTTGTATCTGTCTCTTCCCAGAACTCTGTAATGCGCACGGTATGCTTAGGGCAGACTTTGTGTACAAAGAATTTCAGGATTCTTCAGCTTTCTGAAATAGGCAATGAGCTATTTTCTGTTCTATGCAAAGGAGACGACTTTGTGGTTTCTCAGCGCTTCAGGAAAGAACAAAACCAATCCTAATCCAAAATTTAGATAATTTGGATTGTAACTAACTATTAGCAATTTTTTAATGGAAAATACAAAATACATTCCCTCTTTATTCCCCCAAAAAAGTTTTTGAAATTACATTAAAAACTGTGGTTTGCAGATTTGTAGATACAAGCTTTTATTTGTAAAATGAATTGAAAATTAAAGAATCGATCATCCTCTTACAATTCAATAATAAGGTATTTCTTTTTCTCTTTTTAAAAATATTTTTATTACATGGGAGAGTTAATTCAGCATGTTTGATTGCATAAAAGATCAGAAAGAAATTCTGAAAACAAATATATGAGCTTTTTAAATGGCAGAGTTTGGCTAATTTGTATGTGAGGATACCAGGTTTTGGTAAAAATAACTTGAAAAGCTATTTTTGTCTTGTTCCTGTCACTCTGTGAAGTGTTTTGTAATCTGAGTGGTTATTAATGTCTCTTGTTAATTTTGGATAAATTAGGGAGTCAGGATCTTTGACGCTGAAGTCAATTATGTACAAAGAGAGTCCATTATTTACAGCACCATTATGTCCCCAGTTCAGCTATTATACAAGTCTATTCCTATCATCTGGAAATTACCCATTCTTATTAGCTGACATTTCTGGGTAAATGAAAAAATCGTATCTGAGGTAAATCACATCCCACTCAGCAGAACTAGATAGGGGTCTAGTTTATTTCATTTCTCATGCTTTTCACTCTCTTTGAGAGGACATGTTTTTCAATAGTAGTAGAGACAAAATTTCTGCATATGCATGGCAAAAGTAGATTCAATCATTTGCTTTTATCTCACAAAAGAAGTTTTTGTGTCCTTGAGAGCCTTATGAGCCTATTCTGTGATGTTATTAGGACTCTTAGTAGCAAAATTTTACAGTAGAAGAACCAGCTTAAAATTATTTTGTATAGTTTAGATAGTTATATTTTTTATTTTTTGCCCCTGTTTGAGCTGTGAAATAACAGGATATTGATTAAAACAGTATCATAACAGTCACAAAAGCTGCTTGGCAAATTACCTTTATTTTAATTACTCAGCATAATAAAGACAGTACTGAGCAATTCTCTTGACCAATCCTTTGACTTACTTTCTTTTTCGTTTCTTTATGGAATTTTATGTTTGAATTTTTTAATTTTTAGCTTTATCTTCTAAGAGTTGCAACTACAATTATCTGTTTTTATAACTATAAGAAGTTACAGTAGGAAAATGTTGGGGAAGAAAAAGGGAAGCAGAGATGTGTATGTTGGACACATTATCTTAGGAGGGTTGGGGAGCAACAAATTAGCAAATTCTTTCCTTTGGAAATTCTTAACCTTAGAATGTGTTTATCTAGTATCAGAAAAACCTATATCAGGTCAAATGAGGAATCTGTTCTGCATAAAAGACTATCATGTCCCTCAAAAGATTGGACAAATATAACATATACTTTAGCATACAATATTCACTGACAAAAATAAAATATTATGGTAAGTGATAAAATATTATCACTTATCTTTATGTTGTGGTTGTTCTTTGCTTTCTATCTCAAGTCCTCCCCCCCCCTCCCCCGCCTCCGTTGGTTTTTTTTTTACTTCACTGAGTAGCCTGATATTCTTTGCCATGACCAATTAGGTGAAGTTGCATTGCCTCCTCTGCTGTCTTCAGTTCTGTGGCACAGACTGCAAATCAAAGCAAAGAGAAGAGAAGATCTGCATTGGTGTGGCTTCAAGCAGAGCTTGAGAGATAGACAGTAAGTCAACAATCATTACAAATACACAAATACTTATCTTCTGGAGTCAGACCACCCCAGCATTTCAAAACTCTTGCCCAGTTCTTGATCTAACTGTCCCTTAAAACATTAAACACTTAAGAAATAGATTTTGTCTTAAGAATTTAATCTAGCTTCTCCTGAAAGGTTCTTGATCTTTGTAAATTCTGTAGATTTATGATTTATAATGGTACAGTGCCAGCATTGTCTATCATTTATAAAAAAAAAATCAAAATTAATTCATTGCCACTTCTGATGGGCAGCTTGTGCATTATGACAGTCTTTACTCTTAAAATAGAAAGAGTTAATTTCAGGGAACAAGAGGAATTATATTACAAGGTCTGAAGCCTGTGTATAATTTATGGTGAATTTTTCGTGCAGAGAAATGGATTTTACAATGAAATGAGAGATTCCAAACCTTTCAGCTGTTTAATAAACCATATAAATAGAAGAGATGGGTTGGGATTGAACTCCTCAGCCCACCTGCCTACTTGCACATATGGCTGAAATACCCTTGGGTAATAGAGAATAAAATAACCTCTTTCCTATTCCTATAAACTAGGACACTCATGAACAGGAATGATAGACAGGCCAATCAGCCAGGCAAATGAACACTGGTGGTGGCGGTGGTGGAAGACATGGCTTTGGTGCACATTCCAGTTAAGTAAAAAAAATTTTTGAGAGATGGAACAAATCACCTATGATTTCATATTTCTGGATTTTTATTCCTGATTCTGACCATAATTTTTTATGGTCCTGCTCCAGTATTTGACCTATATCTGGTCTTCCATGAATCAAAAAAAGATACTACACTGACAAGTTTAGGAATGACATATGCAACAGCCATGTCAGTGTGCTTTACCTTTCCTCAACCCCCCAAAAAATTGTTCGTAAGATGACAAAGCAGAGCTTGGGCTTAGCTATTTCAGTTTTCAGCCTTTGTACTGTGCAGTGACTACAACAGCTTGAACTATTAGCTGATTATAGTAAATCTTGTCCATTAGTAAACAGCCTTATTAAACCATACACTCCTGAAGAAGAAAGTGTAAACTGAGGTCCCAAAACAATCATTTGAAAGGATTTATTAATTTACTTTCATCCTTTTCTGGGCTGTTAAATTCTCTCCACAACCTTTTTAACTTTTCATTTTACAGTATTAAGCTTACAAAATCAGATTCACTAGAGAGCAATTTTGATATGTAACAGGTTTTGTCTTTTGTTTTCCTACAGTTTTTTTCCTCTTGCCCAGGATTATTCACTATAATTTTTTTTCAAGGTATCTGGGATATTCAGCTATATAACACTATTTGGAATTATCCTAGGTGATTGCCTACTGAGAACACTAAATATTAAAATTGCAATTATGAAAATATTATCAGCCCGCATTCACATTTTTTCTTCGTTAGAAGTATACTCGATGTTTTCTGATTTCTTCCACTCTCAAGCTAAGGATCTGATTTTGAGCAGAAACTTGAAAAGGGAATTGCTGAAATTATGGAAACTGCTGATGTGATAGTCACTGGTCTGTGTTTTTTCCATAGTCTTATTATAGTGAAGGAGAAAATATCCAGTTTCCAAAAGCAAAAAATACTTCCGTTTGTACATTCAGAATGTGCTTGTAAAGGGTAGCAAATTTTCAAGGAAAACAGCTTAAGTACATATGAATTGTAAAGCCATTGGTCTCTTCCCTTTGACTCTTTTGCTATACCGCTGACTGATCTGAAGCTCACCAACTAATTTTTCACATGAAACAAACCCACTCCTCATTATTTTTCATTATTAAAAAAATTAACCAATATAAGATGAATTTCAATTACCTTATATTTGTTACTCTAATTCCTAATGATTGAATCCTGCAATGTTAATTGATGTTATGTTATAAACAACAAAGTAACTCCAGTGATAGTAGAATATCAAGGATAATGAATTCTAATTGTATATTTTCAAGAAGTGTGATGAAATTTTATACTTTAAAAATAAAACTATATTTATATAATTTTTAATATACATGATATATATAAAATCATGGCTTGGGGAGACTTTTAGGTCTTTTTCATCCAATTCCATTAGGGACTGTATGTAGGGACGTGCAGATAGGATTTGGTTTGAAGGCCACATTTAAGTTGTCATTGCGTGTTGCTAGGAGCATGTCCCTTTAAAAAGCAAGGACTTGGTCTGTTGACCAGTGGTATTAGCATTATATTATAGTGATCCACACAAAGAGCACAGACTGTGGACAGTTAGCCTGAGGAAAGTTCATGAGAATGTTTTGACTTTCATTCTCTCTTTCTCTCTTGCTCTCCCTCTTTTATTACTGATTATGCAAAACAGCCTAAAAGGTCAGTCCTCCCTGACACAATTACTGGACTCTTTTTATAGTGTCTGTCTTCTACCACCAATTAAAGAAAATGACAGGATCATATAAAGATGTCAGAAATACGTAGCTGTCATTGGCTGTTGTAGCACCGAAGATTACTTTTCATAAATAAAACAAGAGTCTACCCCCCAAAAAAAGACAAAAGGTGACTCAGTAACTAATAAGCCTTTTAGTTATATTGTAAATCATTGTCGAGACTAAAATATACACAATCCAATGTTGCTACAAATAAATAGCTGATGTTAAACTTAGGTGAACTCATCATTGTCACTATCTGGGATGTAACACCACAGGAATGAGTTGGTGCCTCTGGTCTTCCCAGGCTCAGCATAGAATATGTGAAGAAAGAGCAACTTCCTCCTTTTATAGCTAAAGTATCTTGACTTGACACTATGAGACAAACTCTTTATCTTATAAAGACTTAAACCTAGTTTCATTGGTATTTATTCTTCTTGTGAAGGGTGTGTTCAACTCTCATTTTACCATGGATAAAACAGCTTGTAAACATAGAAGATATTATGTATTAAATCACAGATATCAAGTTCCCCAAAGTAAAAGTAATTTCAGTGTCTATCCTAGAACATGATAATCAAGTTCATTTCAACTTCTCTGTGTAAGAAACTGAAATATTCAGCAATTAACCAGTTCACCACAACATTCAGTGTAAATGTCCTTTTTGAAACCAAAGACAATGAATATATCTTATATGTGAAATCCATACCAACCAGTGGGATAAGTGATTCAATAGCATTGTCCTTTCAGGAAAATATACAAAAGACTCATTGCTAACTATAATAAGTACCATTATTCTCCACTGAAACCACTGCAGATTAGAAAGTACATGATAAAATACTACATAGTGATTAATAATCTTTGCATGTTTGTCACATCACTTCCATGAGAAAGAAGCATCTGATCCTGACTCACTTTGAATGCCCAGATAACGAGGAGTATACTAAGAATGTACTTGCTTGAAAAAATGGTTTCTTTTGAGGCTGTCATTTCATCAGCTTGTGTTTTGGCATTAGAGGGCTGTTCACAGATGTGGATTGTTGGTGTTTCTCTCTTTTTTCTTTTTCTTTTTTTTTCCCCCCCCCCTTCTAATCTTCCTCTACAGAGCAATAATTTCAATCTTTGATATGTGACTTTTAAAATGATGTAGCTCTTAAATGATGTAGATGTTCTTTGTGGTAGTCTCTGAAAGACATTTGGCATCAAGATTCATTTATTCTGAAGAGAAAAAAGTAACAAAAGCACAGTTTTGTTTTGTTTAGAAGGTGAAGAAACTCAAATTGGAAACTACTTATTTTTTTGGCTAGCAAACAGAGTAGTGAGTGCTTATGTTGGCTGGCTGTATGCCTTCTCTGTTTTTCTATCCACAGGAGCAGTGAGAGTGGAAACAAACATTAGAGAATAAGAAAAAAAAAATCAGAAAAAAAAAAAAGTGATGACTATCCACATTGCCAGTAAAAGTGAAGTGGGTAAGGTTCATGAGATACTGAAGGTACTTCAAAAAAAGGAAAGAGAAAAATTAAAAACAGAGCCTACTTAATAATGCAGTTGTCATTTCCTTTGGCTTCTTTCCAAGGCAGGAATATGAAATATGATTATGTCATAGTAGTAGTATATGTTACCTAAACTATGTTTCCTCAGGGATATAGAGTAATTAATAGTTGAAGCTGCATAAATTGAAGGCTTGAGGACTTTATTTTGGATATATGTAATTTACCAAATCCCAACTAGTCAAGTAAAGTGTCTACTGAAGCCACTGTCTCAGTGGAACTATTTAAATATAAACAAACAATTTAAAAATGTTTTGAATATTTATGCTATTTTTCTTCCTTTCCTCCTTTCCTCTTTCCCCTTTCCCTTTTGCCTTGCCTCTTTCCCTTTCCCTTTGCCCTTTCCCTTTTCCCTTTCCCTTTTCTTTTTCCCTTCACCTTTTCCCTTTCCCTTTTCCTTTTCCCTTCCCCTTCCCCTCCATATGAAGTTTGCAGTTATCCAAATAAGAATGAGTGATAATCTTCGAATTACTGAAATACAATTTGGGTAGGATTTTGTCCCGCTTCATCACATCATCTTAGATTTGATATTCTTTTCTTTCTTAGGAGGGAGAAGAACCACAGGTACCTCCTTCTCACTGCATGTTTTTCTAGTCTTGGGTTCTCCAAACTACTCAGTAGCGTTCCATTCCCTTCTTGGGTTTGGCGCAGCCACAGTTAATATGATTAGACTTTGAAGAATGCTAATTCTAAGGTATAGGTACTTTGGCACCTATTGGCACTGCTCTGACAGTGAAGAGGAATCCAGTTCAGGCAGGGGTGGCACAGAATTAATTTAATTCTCCATTCTTCAGGACTACATATATAGTTTTTTAGCCATTCATAATCAACTGTATGAAAAGTCTTCCTTTCATCAGGCTCCAGCTTTGCAATGTGAAAGATGTTTTTAAAGAGGCTCCAAATTTGTTTGACAAGAACTTCCACTACACAGTGCAAGAATATCCTTTCTATTCAAAGCTTTGATAACATGCAAAACTAAGCACCTCATGAGAGATATTGAGCACCTCCATCTCCTATTAACTTCAATGAGAAAGGAGGGCACTCATCAACTCAGTAGACCCAAGAAAATGCTCTTGCATAAAAGAAAAATGAACTTTCCAGCACATTTAGTACCAGGGGTATCACAATAGCTTTTCCTCCCATGGCATCTTTCCTAGTCAAATTATGCAGTGATTATTCTATTTTGGTTTCTGCATTGAATATGCAGTTTAATTGCTCAAAGAGAAACACTTTGCTATTCAATGTAGAAAAAAAGAAAGAAAGGAGAATAATTTTTGGCTGAGTCTATCATTTTCAATGTCCAGCTTAGGGAAAAAAAAAAAAAAAAAAAAGTGGTTCCTGCCTTGGTTGCAACCAGGAGAGATTAAATGCATTTAAGAAATGAAACTTTCCCTCCTACTCCTTTGAGTAAATGCTTTCTGTCCATAATATGTTAACCTTCCGTGATAAGTTACTAGAATGACACTTGTAGTCAGGGTGACTCAATCTGGTTAGTATACCATCTGTCCTGTGAATGGAAGGGTGGCATTGCCTTGTGACTAAATGGTCATACATCATTCCTGGCCATTGAACAGAAAAATTTCTATTCATACATGTCTAAAAGAATAAAACACAAGCAAAGGTTTAAATCAAGAGCCTTTATTGTTACCCAAAGTAGGCTGCTGTGAGAGTCTCAGCTGAGTACTTCGGATGCCTTTAAACTGACTTCTACAACATTTTGCTTGTTGTGTTCAGAAATGGAAGAAACCATGGCAGTGATTAAGTTTTCATACTTATTTCATCAACCGTGACCAAGTATGTAATTTTTATTATTAATTTTTTAACTGAATAAAATAGAACAAATGTCACTAAAACTTACCAGAACTTTTCACTGGTCAATACAATACTGTATTTTTAAAACACCCATAATATGTCTTTACTTTCTTACAGTAACTGTAAATAGCACTAGTGCTCACAGTGGTGATGATATTATATTTTGAGTTATTACTTTGGAATACCCTAGAATTTTATATTTCAAGAGCAATAAATGTCTTCATTCTATTTGGCACTGTATTTGACATTCTCAGGTTGACTCCAGACAAAATTTAAACACTCAGATTTTCAACTAATCAACTGATGCAGGTTAATGGAAGCCAATAAGGGTATAATATATAGCAAATGGAGATACTCGCTTTTCACTTAAAGTATGACTGACTACCCTGTGTTCCACTTCCTTTGCTTGATCTTCATTGCATGTCAAGATAAATTCAAAGCTAATTCAATTTAATTTACTCCTCAATTACAAAACCTGCCCAGGGACTAACACAAAGCTGCCCAAAGGACTGTCTGTTTTTAATGTGAGTATTCTTTCCATAAGTGATATATTCTTTAGAACCTCAGAAATGCCAGCTTCAAGGCCAACAACTCCCAAAGCCTTAGGACTAAGTCCATTGTCAAACCTCAGGCTATATCATTTGCTTTTGCTGTCTTTTACAAAAAAAAAAAAAAAAAAAGGATGTTCTATAGTTGCATACACTAGCTGGGGAGCACAGTTTGGAAACCCTTTTTGCGGGTTAGAATTGTATGTAGAAAATTACTGTCTTTTCAGCTGGTCCATGATATCTCTTCCAGGAGAAGTAAAAGTTTCACAGCAAAGCAAGAGACCCAGGAGAGGACACACTTATGCATCAAGTTGAAGGTAAAGAAAGAATATGGAGAGTAAATAAAAAGCACGAATGATGATGCAAGTGTGTACAGAATATGTCAAACTAAAAGGCAAAGTAGAGAGTACACTGAAGAAATTAGGAAACATACATGAATATGTCCTTACAGAAATTATTAAAACTACAGCGTCCAATTCTGCATTTCTGAATTAAGTATTTCCTTAACCACAAGACTTGTTAATGTATGCTAGAAGCCCGTTTATCTTTAAAAATCCTCACTCTTCTGGGTACATTTACTCTATTTTTTCATCCCTCCAAAAGAAGATAAATAGTCATTCTATAAATCTTTTTAGGGTATTTTCTTTTGTGATCATCATCATCATCAACAACAAAGTTCTGCAAAAATAGATGAAAAAAAAATCCAGATTTATGCTGGAGGAAGCAAATAATTTGAAGTGCTATGGTTCTTAATAAGTAGCTTTGTCTGTCATTTCATTGAACTAAATGTAACTGAGACTGGGGTTTACCATTTTCCTCTTAACTGGAATGAAAGTTACACATACTGAAAAAGCTAAATTAACATGTCAGAAATGTAGTGTCAGGACAGCTCTTAATGCCCTGTTTTGAAAATTGTGAGGTTAATCTTGGACAAATAAAAGATAAAAACAACACAAAAATACATTCAGTTTCGTGCTGACACGTGCAAAAAAAAGTAATAAAGTGAGTGTGGAATTCAAATCAGGCATCTATTTCCCAATTTTCACTTTCTGCAAGGTCTAGGTAACTACAGATGCAAAAAAGTAAAAATCTCAAATGGTACTGAGGTAGTTAAATTGCCTTTCTTACTGTGAATAATATTTGGGCATCAGAGATTCTGAATTTATTTATTACTGAGAAGCAGTTGTATAAATATCTACTCAAGACAGATTAGTTATTAACATTATGGTTAACAGTAAGTGACCTTCATCACTCTTGGCTTGAAGGAAGGTAAAACTTCAGGAGATATCAGTGTTGGGGGAAAACCAGCAACAATTTGTAATACAAAATAAAAATGGAAAAAAAAAAAAAAAGAACCGACCAACAAAACAGCTCCTCTTCATTTTCAAAAGTCTTCTGATTGACAAGTACAGTGAGAAGATGGGACTATGAAGATTGCATTGTGTTGGTTTCTAAGTTATGTATGATAAATAATGATATGTGCCAGACACTGAAATCTATTCACAAATGATTAGTTTGAAATAGATGTTTAAGTCAGGACTGTGCTGGATGAGTCAAACATAGACAGTGGCAATGCAAACCTCCTTACAGACAATCCTTATGAGGAGGAATGAAGGCTACGTGGGATTTTCTAGAAAGATGATTGTACAGAGTTACTTGTGTGCAGCATTTCCCCCGATGCTTGAAAACACCAGACATGCTGTACATGTGCAGCACAGCTGGTCCATGCCTGTGCCATAAAACCACTCTCTTCACAACACACTGAATTTAGCAGGTATGTGATCTATCAGAGTGTCTCACATACACAAAATTCTACCTGATACTTTCCCAGCTGTCAGGCATGCTGTACAGGCACATGGCAACTATGCAGCTTAGGCTTATTAATCGCAGCTTCCAAGAAGTAGTATATTCTCTATATGCAGCATATTGTTAGTCTACTCACGTTGTCAGAAATTGGTCACAATTTCCAGGTTCTGGAATGTGTATGACAGACCTGCTGCTCTGTAGGCATGACTGATTTTTTTTTTTTTTATTTCCAAGCAATTGTCAGAAGTCTTCATGAATTTCCTGGATTGCCTTTTTAAATCAAAAAAGAGGATATGACCAGAAAATACAGGTTGAGAATAGTTCAGAGAATGATCTTCCCAAAGTTTGAATGAAAGATCAGATGAGTCCAATCAAATTGTCCTTTAATTTTTTGCTAGGTCATTGTGGTATCAAAAATGCATTGCTCATGGTTGGAGAGAGTTGTATCCTCTGTGAACTAAAGTGTCACCCAAATGTCTCATATTAGCACCAAGCAAATTTTATTCGTGATGAATCTGGCCTAAAAGTTGAGGGGAAGAAAGTTAAAATGTATCTTCTTTCAGTTCACTAATGTGATCACTGCTCAATTTTGGTAATAGATACTCAGCATATTTAAAAGTGTTTAAATAAAAATCCACATGGATTTATATTTATTTGTCCCAACATATTTCTAGACTTTTATTTATGAATTTCAATTAGATACCATAAAAAGAAAGGGACTTTTGAATATGTCTTAGGCTCTAAACTGCTGAAGAACAGACCCTATCAGAAGAATTAGACATTTTAGGTTATTGATGTGTTCAAGCCTCAAAGTAAATAGATATTTCAGATTTCTGACTATGTCTCTCTGGGTAGCTATCCTTACAAGCCCAGTGAGTTCCATCTGAGAAGACCGGTTCTCTCCAGGCTTGCCCAATTCAACTATGAACCTTAGAATTAAATAAAATGCTCACAATCTGTTTTATGTGTGGCCCATGTAAATTAGGTTATTTTGTATTTTATAAAACAAAGAGTTTGACAGTCCTTCAACAAAAATACTAAACATAAACTCTTCAAAAGATAATGGCCAATAGCCTCTGTGATATATTTAACAAGCATATTCATGCTTCAAATACTCATTTTGTCATATTTGAGGAAATTGTCCATTCTCCCTTAAGTGATGAGAGAGGGTATGTTCTTTGTTTTTTGTTTCTTTTTTTGTGGCCTGCAGATTAATGTTTCTGTGGCATGAAGATCATCATTAAACAATCTCATTATCTCTGTTTGAATGAAAAAGCAGTGGTGCAGAAGCAGCAAATTTGGGCATACAGATGGTATATTAGCTTGTATCCAGTATAATGGTAATCATTTGACTTACTTTTATATAAGCTTTGATGCTGAACTTCCAAATACTGAATTACTTTTCCTCTCCTGTACTCAATACCCTTGGGTTTCCTGCCAAAGTTGCTCAGAATTGCCACAGAGATATCAGTGTCCTATAGCAATTATATCAGCAATGAAGACCTCTCAGTCGAACATCTCTGTAACTGACATAATATTTAATGCTTCCAGTCTTCAGCATTCTTTGCTGACATTAACCAACAACGTATCAAAAACCCCGGAACTATATATTATCACTGTTCCTGTCCTAAAACACAAAAAACATAAGTACATATGTTAAGTGAAGCACAGGGCTCCAAATGGATTTTTTCCTCTAATGGGCATTGTGTAGCAATAGCAAAGCTTCTAATAATGAAAAATGTGGAAATTAAAAAATTTAGTCCCAATTTAAGATATTAATTTGATGCTGCCAGTGGGAATTCCAGTGCTATAACGAATGATTTCTATTGTGTAAGCATTGTTTTGATTAATAGTGACTTCTTTTGTTACTACTTTTTTTTTTTTAATTAACAACAGTCAAAGAGGTTTGTTAGCTCCATGCTAATGTGTGAGTTAATAAGTCAAATAAAATGAGGAAAACCTTTCCCCCTACAAGCAGAACCTCTTGGACCGGGAAGTCAGCCAACTGCTTTCCTCCTGCCTTGCTCTGGACTTCATAGGTAAGTCTCTGCATTTCAGTTTCAAGAGAATAATGGAAGTAGAGAAGGCACAACAGGAATGAGAGGATGTCCAAACCAAACTTTATCACTGTCTTATCCAATGTACAACAGAACTCCTTTCCAAGCAGCACCTAGAATCAAGCACTGGCTCTTTTGCAGCATGAAATAATCTAATAGTTCAACAACATGCCACTTGTGCACTGAAGAAAACTACTGACAACTAGGCTGAATTGGAAAATTCTCTACGGTGGTTTCAAAAGGAGTCTTGGGTAGCACATTCCGCTTGAGCTGCAGACCCTGTAGACACTTAAAATTAGGTGAAATTCATAACAGATTTAATATTTTTGATACAACACTACATGGATACTAATTAAGGCAGGAAATAACAAATAATAAAGTATTAATACTTCTTTTATGAAAGCAACTAAAAACATGTGCTCAGTGAGAACAGTGCAAGAAGTCCTGAAAATCCTCAAAATGCTCAGTGGCAAATGAATAATCACCTACTAACCAGATCTTCTGTATACATAAACAATAATGAGTCTTATCGCTGGAAAGGACTCCTGCCTTAGGAAAAACACCCACAACATTTCCATAATGAAGTCATCAGTTATCTAACATAATTAGCAGTTAAAACAAAAACACATGAAAACTAAAATTAAATAATTTTTCCTTCTTAATCAATTTAATAAAAGGCACTGTTTACCCTGGGGAAGGAGATATCTGAGTTGGTGCCCCAAGTTGAATTCTGAAAATTAGTTTTGAACCACAGGTAGGATTACTTTTCTTTTTCCCTTTCCTTTTTAATAAATGAAGAAGATGCCAAGGACTTAAGCAGAGATTTCTTACAAGCAAAGTCAGAAGCAACCACATTCAACTCTAATTAGGTTTGTATTTTTCTGAGTTTTCCAAATCTGTCTTGACCTTTTCTGAGATTCTGCAGCAAGAAACATCACCATGATGTATATCTTAACTTCCACTGGATATGCTTGCATTGGAAATCCTAAGGAAAAATAGAAGTTTTTATTCAGTAACAGAACACATAAGGGCTCTTGGAGGCAATTTTCATTATTTTTTTTCTGTCAGGAATCCATGAAATTGAACTGACTTACGGGCAGACTCGTCTTGCATCAATTAAAAAGTGGTTTTTTTTAATGCCAAGGTATGATATAACTTTTTTTTTAGCATATGTAATAACTATATTTGTCAGCAATAGTCTGTTTACAGCATCTAAACCTTAAACCTTGGAAACCATCTTTTTAAGCTAGTATCTTCTGAACTCTTTCTGTTTCTTGAAGTTACTTTTATGATTTTTATAATTACTAATAATTTTATATTGATACAAAATTGTCATGTAAGATAAACAAAATGTTCATCATCAGGTTGGATGGGGCTTTGGGCAATCTGGTCTAGTGGAAGATGTCCCCGCCCATGGCAGGGGCTTGAACTAGATGATATTTAAGGTCCCTTCCAACCGAAACCATTCTATGACTCTATGATTCTGTAAAAGTGATGGAGACCATTCAAGTAGTGTGTTGCAATGTTTCTGCTAAAAGAGTTTGATAGTCTTTCAAAACCTGTTATTTTTGAAAATAATAGCTGCTTCATCTGTAGATACTGGTCTGCAAGAACATGGTCATGTCTGTCAAACCTCTGGAAAAAGTTACTGGATTGATTTTATAATGATAAGGGTAGTATATTAGCAATCCTTCATGACAGATGGGTGAAAGACTGGTTCTACATGAGTAAACACCAACATTTCTACTGTAAGAAGAAAAATTATACAAGTTCTGCATATCACCAGTATATATGTAAGTGGCAGACAGAACACTTAAAGTGGAAATTGTTATATTTTCTGTGTAAATTGAAGTCATTCTGCATGAATAATGGGTATTCTATCCTCTTAACAACAGGGAACAGTTTCAGTCTCATGCAAATGCTCACTGACTGCATTGTGGCAATTAAAACAGATGGTATAGGGATGGAAGGGAGTATTATATTAATGTATTAGGGAAAGCTTTTTTTTTTTTTTTTTTTTTTTTGAGAAAATGCAGTATTCCTTTTATGATATCTTTTTCCAGCTTCTGGGACCAAGATGGGTAAAATAGAAAGATCAAGTCCATCATGTAAAACACCCAGAAAAACCTTTTCATTATTGCTGTAGCTATATTCAAGATTTATGGTTCTAAATATAAGTTGGCTAATATTTTCCTCCTCAAATGGTAACTCCACAGCCTGCTTGGCATGGGTACAATTATTCACAGCTGTATGCAAGATGTTGTTAAATGCAGAACAGCATCTCTAGCTGTCTCCTGCATACCATCAACAAACAATATTCAGTTGATTCCTCTCTCTAAACAATTCCTCTAGATGACAAAAACCTGTTCAGAGATATTCAGATACAGCAGAAGAAGAAACAATATATCAAAGGCAAACTGGTCCCATTTTTACTTTAGGTTACCAGGAATAAGGTGTTTCTATGCTCCAAGTCTATTTGGTTTGATATTTTACTATCATCTCATTCTTCACATAGATTCAGGTAAGCGTAACCTAGACAGATTATGTATATTGAGATGGTTTTAATTATCCAATTGTCTAGAATAAAGATAATATTTGTTTATTCAGTCAATTCCCTTCACACAATCTTCTTGATCACCGCTTCAAGATAATTCATAAAGGTCTCTCTGTACATGCACCCCTTGTAGAAAAATCATCACTGTCCCCTAGATTTAAGAAGTTTTGTTTAAAAAAAATCATAAAAAATAAAAAAAAATCCACAGTGCAACTTAAATTAACTTGTGTACTTGTGGACCAAGATGTTGTATGTACTGTTATATAAAAAAAAAAATTTATGAATTACTGTACTAAAGGAATTACCTTAACAGAAACTTACCCCAAGTAAACTAGATATGGAGTGACTTTATCTTTCAAAATGTGGAGCATCAGTTAAAAAACCCAACCAACAACAAAACAAAAAACCCCCAAAACCCTCTTGTCAGAAATCACTTTTTTCCAAAGAGGTATGTGTAGTTTGTGGGTTTTTTTTCTAAACACCCACACACACTCCTCGATGCAAACAACAAAGGCAATAACCAGTATTTATTGTAGAAGAAATGCTGTTGTTAGAACTAGTGTTTTTGATGGGCTTGGGGGAAATTCTTTATCAAGTAGAGATCTGGATGGGAAAGATGGGTATTGGCAAACAACATCATAGAAGTCTATAACCTGTCATATTTAAATTTGAGAGCTCAGAAGAAAATGTATTAAGAATGCTGAAAAGCTCTTTCTTTTAAGACGGTGCTTGAACTGAAATAATATGAGAATATTCATTTCAATGACAGGATATGTAGCTTAGCTTTTTTGAAAGCATCCTTTTAAAGTCATACTTAAATAAAATTATATTCCTGACTTTCTCAATCCAACATAGATCACTTATTCAGAGTTAGTAGAATTTTTCACTATATAGTCTGAATATTTTCTCTTTGGGATTTGATTATTTCAACACTGAAACTCTAGATTCTGTCTAGAAGTTAGGCTAACTTAGTAAACACGGTTAATGCCATAAAATGAGGTATTTCATCTAGAAGTCACGAGGTTTAGCAGGGTACTTCCTTCCATTACAACTGGTTATGGCTAGAGAGGGTAACTGCTTCAAAAATAATATCTTCTCCCAAAGAAAAATGGTGAAATGAGAGCAGACAAAGGAAGGAATTTCTACTAAACACTGAGATATTTAGCTTCCAGTTGCCTCAAGCCAACTGTGAGGCCAAAAAAAAGTTTTCTTTCAGAAGCTCAAGTTGGCATCATGTATCAGCATGAAGCAACTTGAATTGTATTCAGTGAAGCACTGAAATAAAACAGTTACTTTCCTAAAAAATCTGTTGGGATTCAATATCTGTTATTATGCAATGGATCTCCTGTGACTGTAACTTTGCCGGCATTGCTTTAACTAACCCATTGACACTGATGAAGGTTTTTGAACATTGGAGCATGTCCACTTTCACACAACTGCCAGAAGAGCTAAAACATTAGCTGTGGAGCTGACAAATCATACTAATTTAAAACAGCTCTAATTTAAGTGGTAACATATTAATTTGTGCCTTTGGAGCCAGTTTTTCAAATGCCTGTGCCATCAACTAATTTCAGAAGAATCCATATCACGATTAGGCATCAGAATTAAAAACTGCTTTAAAAATGGTCACAGCTGAGAAAATGAGACTGGTGTTTATACTTCAGTAACACTTCACTAAGTATACTGCATATGCAAAAATCTTAACACAAATTTAAGAGTGCCGGGAAATTAGATACTCGAATCTGTTAACATTTTTCAGATGCTTGTGCAAAGATATCTATCTCTTCACCACTTGTTTTAAGTGTAATCAGTGTAAGTTCTCCATTTTATACCACATTACGTAATACAGTTAGTTCATTCCTGACTAATTCCTCTATTCCCATGCTGGTCAACACCCGGTTACTAAGTCATTATTACCCCCATTGTTAGACCTTCAATTAAAAAAAGACTTCATAATTATGGGGGTTTTTTTGGTGGGGTTTTTGTTTTGTTGTTTTTTCTAAAGAAAAAGAAATAACACAATATTTCGTTCAAGCACAAGAATATAAACATATAAGTGAATTTTATTTCTATTGCCATAAAAAAGATTTTAAATATGAAGCACTGTTTTACAGATGGTGAAAGTCGGAACACAAATCACCACAGCTGTGTGTAATGTTGTTCTCCACTTCTGTGGACTACACCTTCTTGAGTATATGCCAGTTTAATAATACTACATTATTTTAAAGTCATTTAGCAGTCTCTAAA
This sequence comes from Grus americana, assembly GCF_028858705.1. Lineage (NCBI taxonomy): Eukaryota > Metazoa > Chordata > Aves > Gruiformes > Gruidae > Grus > Grus americana. The sequence goes on along the minus strand of NC_072856.1, from coordinate 49,239,727 downwards.
GAAGCGGGCACTATATGTTATCCCTTTTAATACAATTTCTTTACTGGATACAGCTGGAGACTAAATTATTGTTCAACAAGGGGATGAATAGAACAGAAAATACAACATTTTTTCCCCTCAATCTGTTACTGGAGAGGCATAACAGAGCCTGAACTACCTGGTATATTTTTGATAGAAAATCAAGAGAACCAGAACAAAACCATAGCCCTCCCAGATCCAAAAACAAAAAGGAAAAATTTAGTAAAATACCTGCTAAAACAAGCAAGCCAGACCGAAGGTCACTGAATTTGAAAGTAACTGTAGAGGATATTGGTTTTGTGTAATTTGTGTGGAGAACAGAAAAGCAGAAATAAAAATATTTTCCATCACGAATCAGAAGTACCAAAACATGTATAGCTCACAGTATTGCAAGAATGTCAAGTACAGTTTAGAAACTTCTTAACGTATTCAGCAGAGCCACTCATTTAAGAAAGACTTTGCAAAGTGGCTCCACAGAGCCTGTGTTGGCAAACTCCTAAGCACAATAGCTATTGAATAGTTCTTGGAGAGATTATTCATCAGCCACAAATCCGAGGCTGTAGTTATGGCCTGAAACAACTGCTATACTTTATAGACCAGGCAGAGTAGGATTTATTTGCACTTGTGGGTTGGTTACATGTGTTTCCACACATTCTGTGTAAAGGAGTCCTATGACATAGATTTCACGTTTTTCCTCCAAGTGAAAATATGGTATACACCCAATCTCAGTGTTTCTATGTTAGGAAAGCTACCAATATTTTGAGAACAAAAATAACATTTCTATAAAACTGCACACAATAAAGCTTTCTTGTCCGCAAAAATCTACAGTGAATTCAAAACAATTCTCATCTGTGCAGATTCACAAGAGACCTAAAAGTACAATACACAGAAAGTTGAGACAGTTATAAAAATAAGTGCACTCAAGTATGTACTCAAAGTATGTGAGTCCCATTGCAATTATGAGTTAATGTGTCGTCTCATTTTTATGTACTCTGCCATCGGTAGAAAATATAATATGGTGTATGCCTTGTTGAATATAACGTAACATTACTTCTTTACACACTAAATCATGTTTGAGCTTTTTACATAGAGAGACATTCCAGCAGGGGCTATGCATACATTGTCATTTAATGCACCACTAATGGCAAAATCACATTATTTCAATAACATGCCTCATCCAAGGTTTTCAAAACGTGTTCAGTATTATAATAAAAATACTATTAGCAACAGGAGGGTAGTTGATTGGCATGGAAATCATGATAAGGAATTGTTCCTTGAGACCAGTTAAGATGGAAGTTAGAGTAAATAAACAGGAGTGATAAAACTACGATTTCTTGGAAATATTACTTTAACAAAACTGAAACATGTAATGAGACATTATTTGGCAGACAGTGTCCTAGTGTTATGGTTTCAGCTCTTATAATGTTAACTCATTTTGATCTTGACCATGGTGTTTTTTCAAAACATTTTGAAACTCAAAAATTTACTTTCAGTCCTAAAATGCTGACCTTTTCCTCTCACTTTATATAAAGGCAATTTTGTACTAGCAGATTTTCCTACAGACTGGATATTGAAATTCTAGGTTCTGGTCAGTGCTGTTGCTACCAGCATCATCGCTGTTATTTACTCTGCAGTAAAATCTGAAATTTGGTATAGTCTGAGACATCTAGTAAGCTCAATACTGAAAGGTACTACTCAAAAATGCAGATGTGATGCCACTAAACATTTAATATCTAAACAAAAATAAGATTCTTAAAATACAGTTTCTCTAATTATATGCACTTGTCTTGCTAGTGATCAGTTCTGGAGGTTTTTGCTGTGACAGTTTCACAAGTATGACAAGTATAGTAGATTTTCAATTTTACTCTGGATGGGATATAATTCTTGAGACCACACTTTTGGTTTTACCATCAAAAGTTAAATCTCAATGCAATGGCATGGCATTTTTAACAAAGCAGAGGAGCTGCATGTAACTGAGTGCTTGAAATGGAAAAGCAAAACTATAGAGCTAGCATTTCACAGATTCATAGAGATATTTGTGCACCACCCCACCCAATCTAGTGTTGAACAACATAGTGCACAGTCTTGGAAAAACTTGAGACTTAACAGAGTTCATCAGCAGAGAATCAATGGTTGAACTACTGTAGAGCCCTAGTAGCCTCCTGGGATTCAAAAGGTAACATTTTCTGGGACATTTAAGAGCCACTAATGTGTGTTTTAAGACTATCAAGCACTTCCCTAAAGATTCACAGAACACGTATAGTTAACCATGTGGAAAAGCACTGAAGTGCTATGACTTCTGTAATTCCCTTTTGTTTCCATGCCAAGTGCAGTGCAGAGTCCTGTGGGAGCAGCCCTCCTCCCTTCAGCCTGCGTTGTCACTGCTTTCTGCATGCTTTATGTCACCAAGCAGATTTCGTTATAAAAGACGCCAGAGGAGGTTAAAGCTGAATCCAAACTGACAGGCCAGCTAAGGGAATAAATCTTCTAAATGAATGAACATTTGCCGATATCCGATTTATACAAATCCACTCCAAATCTCTGAAGTCCTTTAGAATTAATATCTGGTGGGAGATGAGGAACATTTGCAAGTTCATTTGGTCTTGCTGTGGAAATATACAAACATGCATCAATTAGGTCAGGAAAAGGCTCAGTTTGTAGACTAACCTGGTGAAAAAAATGAAGTGTTGAATATCTGCAGACCCAGACTACCAAATGATAAAATATAATGATTATCTAACCTGTGCAGTGAGTAAGCCTGATTCTCATATACGTGTCAAAACCCAGGAATACCTGCCATTGCTAGTTTATCTCAGTATCAGTTTGTAAGCACAGAAATTAATAATTAATGAAGAAATGCATGGCCTACTGAGGGAGGTTTACTACATAAGATTGTTTTAAATAGGGATAGAATTATGGCATTGTCCACTTGGGATGACAAATTCAAAGAGACAGCTTGTAAGTAGGTTGATAGATTAAAATTAAAACTTAAAATTATAAACATTAAAAGCTCTACACTTTGTGCTTCACTGGAAGTTTAGCCAAACCTGTCTCTGAACTTCAAGGTTGCAAGTCTTATTAGAACATATTTTTTGTGAGCTTTTGAGATCTCTGTCATTTGATTCCAGCTGAGCAGACACATAAAAGTAATTGTCAATGTCATAGGTTTTGTTGGGATGTTTGAGATGAGATTTTAAAAAAATAAAATCTACTAAAAATTACTTTGTTTTTTATCCAACCCTCTTAACTGTTCTTGTTATATCCAATAATAGGTCAGAATGAATAGTCAAAATCCTGTACATCAGAAAGAACTCTTGTAGCCCTTTTTATATGTTTGTGAGTTAATGAACTAGTTCAGAAAGGAGGAGAATGTAATACTGGTTAAATATGTAAGAGTTCCCTCTTAACTGTCAGAAGAAAAGAATCATCTAAGTACTCAGTGACTGAATATCTGCTGTACCCTGTACAGCCCTCAGATTATTATCCATTACTGATTTTTCAGGTGGGAGGCGATGAAGTTGCAACAAGAAGTCCAGTTGGTGGCCAGTCACAAGTGGTGTTCCCCTGGGCTCAGTATGGGGGCCAGTTCTCTAATATCTTTATCAACGATCTGGATGAGAGTATCGAGCACACCCTCAGTAAGTTTGCAGATAACACCAAGTTGTGTGGGAGTGTTGATCTGCTTGAGGCTAGGAAGACTCTACAAATGGATCTGGACAGGCTGGATCGATGGGCCAAAACCAAATGTATGAGGTTCAACAAGGCTCAGTGTTGGGTCCTGCACTTGGGTCACAACAACCCCATGCAACGCTACAGGCTTGGGGAAGAGTGTCTGGAGAGCTACCCAGCAAAAAAGGACCTGGGGGTGTTGGTTGACAGCTGGCTGAATATGAGCTGGCAGCGTGCCCAGGTGGCCAAGAAGGCCAACAGCATCCTGGCTTGTATCAGAAACAGCGTGGGCAGCAGGACTAAGGAAGCGATTGTCCCCCTGTACTCAGCACTGGTGAGGCTGCACCTCAAACGCACAGTATTTGTGTGTTCAGTTTTGGGCCCCTTGCTACAAGAAAGACATTGAGGTGCTGGAGTGTGTCCAAAGAAGGGCAACGAATCTGGTGAAGGGTCTAGAGAGCAAGAACCATAAGGAGCAACTGAGGGAACCGAGGTTGTTTAGCCTGGACAAAAGGAGGCTGAAGGCAGACCTTATCACTCTCTACAACTACCTGAAAGGAGGTTGTAGCCAGGTGGATGCTGTTCTCTTCTCCCAAGTAACAAGCGATGGGACAAGAGGAAATGGCCTCAAGTTGCACCAGGGGAGGTTTAGATTGGGTATTAGGAAAAAAATTCTTCACTGAAAGGGTTGTCAAGCGTTGGAACAGGCTGCCCAGGGAAGTGGTTGAGTCACCATCCCTGGGAGTATTCAAAAGACCTGTGGCACTAGATGTGGCACTTAGGGACATGGTTTAGTGGTGGACTTGGCAGTGTTAGGTTAACGGTTGGACTTGATGATCTTAAAGGTCTTTTCCAACCTAAACAATTCTATGATTCTATGAATTTTGTCACTGTTTCAGAAAAGAATAAAAATAAGACACTGAAAGAAAACTTCTTACAAAACAGAATTTTCAACTTATTTGAGTATACACCTAATATCTTCTAGTCTTCTCTTCCTTCACAAACTTCCGATTTAATACGATAGACAGTTTGCAGTGATGAATATAATGATGAGTCAGTGTGGTGGGTTGACCCTGACTCAGGGCCAGGTGCCCACCAGAGCCGCTCTATCACTCCCCCTCCTTATCTAGACAGGGGAGAACAGGTATAAAGAAAAGCTTGTGGGTCGAGATAAGGACAGGGAGAGATCACTCACTAGTTATCATCACGAGCAAAACAGACTGAACTTAGAGAGGAAATTCATCTAATTTATTACCAAGCAAAACAGAGTAGAGGAATGAGAAATAAAATCAACTCTTAAAACACCTCCTCCTACCCCTCCCATCTTCCTGGGCTCAACTTCACTCCCGGCTTCAACCTCCTCCCCGCTCAGCGGCACAGGGGGACGGGGAATGGGGGTTACGGTCAGTTCATCACACGGTGTTTCTGCCGCTTCTTCATCCTCAGGGGGAGGACTCCTCTCATCATTCCCCTGCTTCAGCATGGAGTCCCTCTCATGGGAGACAGTCCTTCACGAAATTCTCTAACGTGAGTCTCTCCCACAGGGTGCAGACCTTCAGGAGCAAACTGCTCCAGCGTGGGGTCCCCCACGGGGTCACAAGTCCTGCCAGCAAACCCGTCCTGGCGTGGGCTCCTCTCTCCACGGGTCTACAGGTCCTGCCAGGAGCTTGCTCCAGCGTGGGCTTCCCACAGGCCACAGCCTCCTTCAGGTGCCTCCACCTGCTCCGGCATGGGGTCCTCCACGGGCTGCAGGTGGAATCTCTACACCTCCTTGTCCTTCCTCCATGAGCTGCAGGGGGACAGCCTGCTTCACCATGGCCTTCACCACGGGCTGCAGGGGGATCTCTGCTCCGGCGCCTGGAGCTCCTCCTCCCCCTCCATCTGCACTGACCTTGGTGTCTGCAGAGTTCATTACATCTTCTCGCTCCTCCCTCTGGTTGCAAAAGCTCTCTCTCTAACTGTTTTTCTTCTTCTTAAATATGTTATCACAGAGGCACTGATTGGCTTGGCCTTGGCCAGTGGTGGGTCCATCTTAGAGCTGGCTGTCATTGGCTCTGTCAGACACAGGGGAAGCTTCTAGCAGCTTCTCACAGAAGCCACCCCTGTAGCCCCCTCCACTACCAAAACCTTGCCACACAAACCCAGTACAGTCAGGTATCTATGATTCATTCTGGACTGACATATTTAACCTTAATGTTACCCCCGGTAATGTTCCTAAACTTTGCTATGCTAAGGATTGCAACTTTGGCTACATTTCATAGAATATAAGATTACAAGTTGGAGACTCTTTGAAAGCTATTTCTGTACTGAGATGCAGTCACTGAATACTAGAAGATCTAGTTTAATTTATTCAGCTCTCCAGAGTGGTTGAAATTGCTAAGGAAGCACAATCTCTTACGAATTGGCTAATTATTGGATTGGAAAGTAATCCCTGAACTAACTATATATACACATTAAAAATATATATGTAAAAATATATATACATACATGTAACTTTATCATTAGCAACTTCCACACTGTTATCTAGTGTAGAACAGCAATTAAAAAAAAAAAAAAAAAGAAAAAGGAAAAAAGAAACAAAAAAGCCCCAAGCAAACAAAGAAACCCCCCAAAACCCAAGCCTCCACCTTAGTAAAATTAGTTAAACAAAGTTTTAGGTGTAAAATATTTTCTCAGATTACTTCTCAGAATTAGAAGATCCTCCATTAACAGCAGGTCTCAGCAGTTTGCCTTTTTCTAGTCACCACAGCCAGAGCATTCTTCCTGTTCACAGCTTCACAGTGGTATACTGTAAGTTGTGGAGCTTTCAAACACTGTGCTTAGGTTTGTTCATGTAGGTTTTCTACTGAGTCTTATAAGTTTCTAGAAAAAAAAGCAAAGAAATGGAAATTACAACGTTTTCAGAATCAGGTGGATTCTGTTGATTTCTGAAGGCCTAATCTACAAATCCAAAAGCAGTGTTGTTCATGTGTTACCTGCCTATTTCAATAGTGTCCATGAAGCAGACTTCTTGTGAAAGGGACAGCGTTAAATATTTGAATTATTTGTCCACAATATTCCCAATCACTGTGAGCCAATGGGAAATACATTAATATCTGTTCTAACACTTTAGTTGGGGTTTTCAAATAATTCTGTGAAAAGCTCGTGTTTCATTTGTTTGCTTATTCATTTATTCTCAAAAGACAAAATGTTTTCAGAAAAAAAAATTATAATTTTAATCTTAAATTATGTGAAAAGAGAACTAAATAAAATTCTGCTTTTAAAATATTGGGATTTTTTAGGTAATATCACTTTTAATGTTTTGAATTTATATTTACCATAGTAGTTGTAAAGTTTAATACTTGCCGAAGCCCACACATGCTTTTTCTACCTTTTATTTCTGCACATATGTATACCTGTCAGTTTTCTAGGACATTTCCTCTCTTCTGTTTCTACTTATACAACATTATTGGAAAAACAGTATAGGAAAGTGATGGGACCACAGCAGTGCATTAAACAGGTTGTCACTGGTAGTGACACTGAAATGATGGACAGGATGAACTTTTAAGGAGGATTCTGAGCAGTTTTCTTTGCAGTGTGGATCATACAATGTGGGTGGAAGGGTGAACGGGAGATGACATACAATGAAGCATCCAGTCTAACGACAAAGAGCCAGGGCCCATTCAACCTCCGTATATGGTTGCTCTCAACTCTGCCTTGGTGTTCCAGCTGCCAACAATCATTTCACCAAGTTGGATTATCACACATCTGGCTTCTTTCTGTCTTTCTCCCTCTCTTCTCTCATCTTTATTTTGTTCTTCCACAAAAGTAACTTTCACTAGGAGAGCTGATGAATGACACCAGCTATACAGATTCTTCTGAAAAATCTTTGTGAATATGAACTTGTCTCAATATCCCTTGTGCAACAAGTGGCCTGCACGCCATCTGCTAGAGTAGGACCATTATTACGAGGGACATGAAGGTCTGTGGAGCAGCAACTGAAGGAAACTAAGGTCTAGGGAACAAGCTACAGAAAAGACCAGTGTTGTTTATGTGTGTATATTCCACTTATTCTATTTATTCCTAATCCTGACCAGCTGGAGATAAAGAGCAGGTCTGGGCCATCTGTGTTATGATTTTTTATGTGAGTGCTGTTTGTGCTCATGTAGGACAGGCACTGATCTTCGTCTGGGTGGATCTGTGCCGCCGGCTTCGAGTACTCTGTGTGGGTGTACTCTGTGTTCATGTGTGGGTGTGTGCAAGCATGTGAATGTGTACGTATGGGAATAGCTTCTCAGCATTGCTACTGGGTGGACCTGGGGACACAGAACTGCAGAAGCTTCCCATCTGTGGAACTGAGGAGGCATCACTGGGTCTTAAAGTCCACCAAAGTCAGTGAGAGCAGACTGGGAAGGAGAAATTTCTTGTGTCCTGAAGTTCACTGGATTCGGCAACCTCTAACAGAATTTATATTTGTTATAAAAATCATTTTCATCTCCATAATCCATTCCAAATTTTCTTTACGTATAAAATGCATATTATGGAGCCTGCACAAATTATTAAAATAAACTTCCTTTGCATAGGGCAGATTAACAATGTCATTGCAGGAATAAATGAAGCAAAAAGCAAGTGACGTGGACTTCTCCTGGCATTAAAGGTATGATTGAGATGAATTTTGCATACTCCAGTCAATAGGTTGATGAACTGGCTGCTCGGCTTCTAACCATACATAGCTAAAACAATTTTTGTTCAGTTTCAAATTTCTGTGCCATTTGGCTGTCTTAGTTTGAGTAAACAGACAAGAATACTGTAAACATATGCTTTGTACACTTCCCAATCCAATTGTTCTCAATTTCTCTTTCTTAGAAAGACTGTCAACTTAAGTGGGAATTATATAGCTGAGCTGAAATTAGTGAGACTCAGGTGGTTTAGTCTGAAAAGGTAATTCAGGAGAGCTGAACAGCTGCACAAGATATTCACTTTGGACCCTTGCAACACAAGCTCCATCATGAAACAGTAAAATATTGATCTGGTAGCATTCCTCACTGTGCAGCTCTAATATTGTAATTGAATGAAAGTCTAAGTGGAAGGTCACCCTCTGTGGAGGATGCAGCCTCCAGGGTCACAAGACAATGAAATCCAACAGTAATTTAAATGAAAATTCCTTTGTACAGTTTTTCCACATCTGAGGTGACTTCAGTACAAGATAAAGCATCACACAACCTGTCACAGGCCTCATATTGCTACAGCTAGAGACTTCCGTGCTCGAGTAAATAGACCATGTGTTTTGGAGAAGGAGGTCTAGGCTCTTTTGTTTTTATATACATGTGATTATGACAGGCAACAAAGTTATATGTTTTTCAATTTTCAAGCTAGCAGAAGACTAATTATATTTTATAATTAATCATTATTATATCTGATAGTTAATATAACTCTGGTCCCAAAATAATCAAATGATAATAAATCAAATAAGAAAGCTGAAAGAACAAAACATAATAGTGTGTAGAACACTAGTTTCATGTGTAAAAATAATCATAAAAAATCTCCCTCTGGCCATAGTTTCTACACAAGCTAAGCTGATTCCAGTCATCCTTTAAAAAGTAATTAGAAGATCGAACAACATTTTATAGATGCTAGTGCTAAATTGCTCAGAGCCTGGAAAATATACCACAGCTGGCAAGCTCCATTTAACTCAGTTTCTACGCCCCACGTTTTTGAATCCCAGCTTCTTCTCAATGATTACAAGTATCCTTTGCTCACTGTCACTGCTGTACACCAGACTTCCACTGCTATGGGATGAACCTCAAATTTAGTTTTGGGTAAAATCAACTTTTTGTTGCTTACATTAATCTCCTGTCTGTAAGCTCATCATTCTTTCTTGTGAAATGTGTGGTATTTCCTGTTCCCTGACCAGATAAAGAATATAGCAAGATCAGCATCACTAGTATTTTGGCAATAAACAACTGAAACAGGAAATGTTGTTACTCACAAAAATTACCCTGACCCTTTCAAAGTCTCGGGACATTCAGCTGGGACCAAAGCTTGATTCTATCGCTGCTTTGAAAGCTTCCTATCATGGTCCAACCAAAAAGTGAGCTATCCAAGACTGACAGAATAGATGATGTCTGGAACTAGTGAAAATTTGACAATGGCTATCTACAAACTCTTTGTGGCTATAGAAACACAGGAAGTTTATCCTGTTTACAAATTCCAAAAAGTTTCTTAATGCAACAGTATCCAACCATCTAACCATCCAACCAGCTAACTTAGAACAGGAAAGTGAAGGAGTCTGTGTTGACATTACAGAATACTGGTCTTAGCTTTCCTACATTTTATTTTAGTTAAAAGGAAAATTGATACTTTTTTTAACATGCTTATTAGGTAGCTTAAAGCGTTTCTTTCTTGAACAAGTCTTCAGATGAAACGTGCTAATTGCAGTGTACTGCCAAACAGGCTGCCACTACTACCTCTAAGTTTGACTGCAATTTTTTTTTTTTTTTTTTTTCTGTCCAATACTGTTTTGCCCCAGAACCTTGGATGGCATAATTTTTCCTATGTAACTTAACAGGCTGGAGAAAGAGGGACAACCTACTGAATGATCATGGCTGTAATGACATGGCTAGTTTAGCACTTGAATGCTATATAAAAATACTTAACATTTATGTATCCCTCCAGTACTTCAGAATGCTTTACTAATATTATTTAGCTGCTTTTCCACTCTTCTTAAAAAATATATCACAAGTACACAGTGTCTGGGCCATTTAAATAAAGAAAATAAATTTTCTCCGTTTGTCTGAAGAACTGTATATGATGTTTTCAAAATCATTTTAGGACCTCATGCTAGGCACTTATGAAAAGTGGTCTTAATAATGAAGATTTAATAGAAGTATAAACAGTCCCTTGAACTCAGGTGAACTGGAAATTTTTTACTGTATAACTCTTCAAGCAAAAGCAGAAGCTTCACAGTCGCAAGACCTAAGCTAGCTGTGAACATTGTAGAACATCAGAAATCTTCAACAAAGTTTGTAATAAAGTGCTCTGGGAAATCAGTTTAAGTTTTGATTAGTAGGAGAGGATTTTACCTCCTCTCTAGATAAGGCAGGCTCACTATGGGAAAGGATGCTTTAAACCAAAATTATCCTGAGAAAGATATGCTTCAGCTATAAACAAACCTATTATCTCTCTGGTTAGTAGTACTCTTTCTGTCCTAGGCTCATCCACAAAGAGTCAAGTAAGATTTGCTTGCTATGGAAACAATACACATAGAAACCAGCACCCACTGGTATCTTTAGGAAATAACTTTGTTCTTCATTTCAGTTTTTTGTTATAGGTAAGCTTCATGCTTTCATATGCCTTTTGGCAATTACCTCTATTAGATTCTTACAGCATTCATCTGGAGAACTTTCTACATGTTGATAGCAATCAAAATATGGGAATAACTGACAGATTGAGCAAAATAATCCCAGCTTTGTCAACACTGGAGATATAACTAAAATTAGCATTTCTTGATTTTCTGATTTGTGTTTGATTATTTAGATCTAGAAACACCATTTCTGCTTTTTATGCTGTCTTCTGATATTCCCTTGTTCTTGTTGGTTTTAGTTTCCTTCCACAATCCTTCTTACTAAGCTACCTTGCCTTCCATGAGAAAATCCTTCCCTTAAAATATTTAGAAATAAAAAGGATGAGATGTAGTTAACAGAAGAAAGAAAGGGGGAAAAAAATATGTTTCTATATCTCATTGATTAAAACACTTCTTTTAAGTGGGGAAATGTTTTAAAAAAAAGGTAATTATGGGAGGGGAACACAAAGACATTAACCTTCTATAAAATGTCTTTTAGATCAACTAGCATTATAAAAACTGATTTCACATCTTTCTGTTTGAAGCAGTGATGTAGTTCCCTGATTTTCCTCTCTTATAACGTGACCAATAAATAGAAGCCAAGTTATCAGCCTCAAAAAAAAGTTATCCTAAAATATGACAAAATAGAAAAAAAATATTAGTGAAGGTCAATATTTACATATTCAAAGCAAAAAAAACAAGGGGAAAAGAGATGTGAATGCACTGTTTGTGTCTTTGCCTAGGTGAAGCAAATATTGCTGACCAGATTTAAAAGAAGATATATGTCTGTGGCAGTAAACATTAACAAAATGCTTTCATGTATTTAAAGTTTTTTAGGAGTCTTTTGTTTTCAACATACTTACCATGTCTTAAAGTGCTTATGCAGCTTTATCTAGAAAGTCTTGTTTCTCACACAGATAAGCTTTGAATTCTAAAATAAAATCTAAACTCTAAAATACCATAATTCCTATTAAAGTACAATTCAAAAATTTCTCATTGCATTTCCTTTTATATAACCTTAGATCTCATCCTATATCTGAATGGTGAGTTCCTTTCTCTTGGCTTCCTTGGGGAGACTGCTAAGAAAGGTACCTATTAGCACCTTCCCAATGTTCATAAAATAGCCACCACACTAAGGCTGTTTACTGACAGCCCAACATACCCTCATGAGATGGGAATCTGATGTTACTGTTTGTGGATCAGAAATTTGTGACTGTTTCAGTGAGCACAGGAATACCTTATCTGTATTTCCCAAGGTGCGAGATGTACCTGGAATTTGAAGGAATTCTGGGACAGAAGGGCCATGCTTGCTGGAAGGTGAATGCTTTCCACTCCTTACATGTTTTGCAGCAATGACACTGTCGTTTGCAAGATAAACGGACATGGTGGTATTTGTGGGTGTATCAAGTGTATTTGCACATTGACAGAATGAGCAAAAATGTTGTTACAGATAACAGGAAATAGCTAGTGCCATTTTATTTATGCAGGCATTGACAGTGATGGGTGCGTTATTTTGGAAGAATTTCACTACCGAGGCAGATATTCTCACTGCTTCCAGTGCTGTTGCATACCTATCTTAAACAGTGCTCTTCATGGATGAAATATGCCCTAACCACAGCTTTCTTGGAAAACTGAATACCTAAATCTGCTTGATTTGGGGGTTTAAATGCACTTGCAATAGTTCCTAACACATTTGAATGTCACCATAGAAACAACCCCCAAACTAAAAGAAACAAAGCCAAATCCCAAAATCATTAAATTATATCTTTTTCTTTTCACAAGAATCTGCCTGTATAGCATCTCTATGCTGCATAAAATTTTACTGTTTCACAGGTAGTTTATCTTGTAGCTTTATTCAGCTGCCTCAGATTGCTGAAACTGAGACTGCATGTTGGAATTTGTTGCCCTGCTATTGTAGATTATTGATATGTATGCATGAACTAGAGTAGCCTGCCTAATGTGTGAATATTACAACAAAAAAGTCCTACCTGAATCCTTTTGTCCTTTTTATTACTGTCCTCCTTTCTGTCCATCCAAGGACTTATCCTGTTATTCTTTGTGTAGGATTTTTTAGGAGACTTTACTGTCATTGATTTCGATTGCAAGGAAATACTTCCATCACATGGGAGAGGAAAGCACTTGTGGAAGGCATTACAGAAGTGTCTGCATTTCAATGATTTAGCTGCTGTCTCCACTGGAAGGTAAAAGCCTAAACTAAAGCAGAAGCCATGATTTACCCCACATTATATTCTGGCAAAATGAAGTTGTCTTAAAACTATTCTAGGCTTTGATCACAAATATTTATGAATGATAAATGGTGATAGACTGGATTTCCCCACGCCAGATAATGGGCATTGGTTAATTCAAAGAAACAATATACCCTATAAAATCTGAAATATACAGATTAAAATGAATCCTCTGTGTTTGAGTATGTGTCCTCATGTATATTATATTTCATGTAATTAAAGATATTTAAAGATATGTTACTCAGGAAATTTTAGTATGGAAAATATGCCAGTACTGATGTATGTTGTATAGAAATGCTATAAAACCTGAACTAGTGGTTTTAGAAATGTGGATGCGTTGTGACAGCCAGATTCTCAGCTGTGAAGTAAAGTTCTAAATTGTTAGAACTCAACGTCTTATAAGGATATGATGGGGATGTGTTTATTAACAGCAATATAGGAAAATAATATTCCTTATCTGATACCTGGAGTATACCATAAATAAATGTTTGTGCATTAAACTGCGCATTGAGAAAGGAAAATAAAGAAGGATGCCAAATAAGTCTTCCATGTCCTTAATCCAAACCACTGACTAGATCTGTCTCACACTTCCAAGTAAGCTACGCTCTGTCTAGATTGCACTTTATAGAGACATCTCCCAAGGAGTAAGAAGAAGGATTTGACTATCTGTCCCAGGAACCAAAATGCCTTGCTTCAGTTCATTGCTGATATTTCATCTCTGAGATAGGAAAAAGACAGTACTGCCTGGGTAGGAAAGTTAAATGGGAAAAAAATATTTTCTAGAAGAAGTAGAGAAGAAAGAGCACTTGAAAAGCATGAAACCTAAGAAATTCTTCTAAATGATATATGAAGTGATGAGCGCATGAGGAAAACTATTCTGTAGATTTTATATATATGCAGTCTTCTGTAGTGTAGGTGCATGTATAAATAGTCAAGAGCTAGCCAGAATGCAAGAACCAAACTCTCATAGCTGCTTGACCACCAAGCCATTTCTGTTGATGGCAAAGTATAGCCTAAAGAGTTAGAGTAACACTTTGAAATTAAGCTATAGATACTCCTTAGATCCATATTTCTTCAGCGTCTGCCTTTGCTTGACCTCCTTGAGAATTATGGAGTGGGTTCACAAAAAATGGCAGATTTTAATTCATTGAAAAAAAGAACAGCTGTGGTACTTGGCATCATTTACAGTCATGGTCACAGTTCACACCTGTGTTGCTCTATAACAAGTTTGCATTCTTTTCCACCAGGAAAATGGACTTTCAAGACTGGTGCAACAAAATACGCTAAAAGAATTTCCCACCTAATGTGTATGAGTGAGCACTTAGATCTTCAACTTGCAGGCATTTTGAAAATATTATTTCTTATGAAATGAGATTTAGCACTGGGGGTGGTTTTGTTGCTGACAAGCCTTGCAAATATCTAAATCCTGGAAAGCCTTGGGTAGTCTGCTGTGGGGAAATAAAGTACTCTAACTCCTTGTAGGTAGTTTTGTATTTCTGGTCAGAGGTCAAAAAGAATGTCTGTTTAACATCTCAAGTCTTGATCAATTCTATGTTAAGAGAAATGTGGTAACAAAGTGTTGGGATATGGGAAGTAGTGTGACTACAGCTTGAAAGATGTAGGAAGCATCACTCGGCATCCCAGTACTTGTGAATTAAGTCCAGGTGTTATGTGGTCTGCTGTACGTTGCTTCAAAATCTTAAAGGCAACTAATAAAAGACCTCTATTTGGTTTATCATTATTAAAAGTATTACTTACTAATTCAGCTGAACTTTGAAATATCTGAGTGCTATATTATATTTCTAAATGAAATTTGTTTAGGTTATGAATTTTGTGTCCTGAGTATTAGCAATTACACATGCAAAGAATTTGAGATATAATTGGGTGCTTCATGTCTCCATTCCTGATTTTGCTCCTCGAATGAGAACAAACACCAAGGTTGTAAATTGCAAACATGACTCCTGATGCATATAATTTGGGATTGCATAATGACTAGTGTCTGAAATTCTGTCCCATTATCAACAATTCAATGTTCCTATTGAATGGAAGTGACAGGTCTTACTTTAAAGGCTTTAATATTGAGGATTTGATTATCAACTAGTGCAAATCAAATTCATACAAAAAAAGAATGGCATTGTAAGGCAGGAAAAAAGCCCAGAAAATCCAGTTTATAGCTGGATGCTTCAATGAGCAGATGGGTATTCTGGAGATTCTGAAATGATGGAATAGCTGGAGTTTTATGGAAATTAACTCAACAATTGTTCAAAACATGATTTGTGTCATGATAGAAGGTGCTAAATCTGGACTATGTGAAGGTTGCAAATGGAACAGCCAGGAAGGGAAGAATAGAGGGTGTAGAAAAGAGGTGGAATGAAGTGGTAGGTGAGTTATGTATGGTAGGTCCATTCATCAGGATGGACCCCCAAAGTACATTGGCCATATTATGATTTATCAAGAGAACTGCAATTCCCATTTGAAATAAAGGAAAGCTCCCTTTGACAGAGCAGCGACAGCTGCCTCAATAACTTGCTTGAGAATTGCTGAAATTTGAGGTGACAGTTTTGGCAAGTACTCTGGATCCTAGTTACTTCAGACAGGGCTAGCATTATGAAAATCACGTTTGTAATGGGTGAAGAAGTAAAATGTGAGGCTGTAGGAATATCACCTGTCCACAGATGCAGCCAGCTATAACTCAGTTTCTCACTGGATGATACTGTTAGAGCTGGAATAATAGCATATATTACCACTAGTAAGTGTCTCACCATATATCCACAAAATAATTGGCATAAATATTGAGACCCCACCTGGAGTACTGCATCCAGTTCTGGGGTCCCCGACACAGGAAAGACATGGACCCGTTGGAGTGGGTCCACAGGAGGCCACAAAAATGATCAGAGAGCTGGAGCACCTCTCCTACAAAGACAGGCTGAGAGAGCTGGGATTGTTGAGCCTGGAGAGAGAAGGCTCTGGGGACACCTTATTGCTGGCTTTCCAAATATAAAAGGGGCTTATAAGAAAGACTTATAAGAGACTTTTTACCAAGGCCTATAGTGACAGGACAAGGGGTAATGGCTTTAAACTAAAAGAGAGTAGATTCAGACTAGACATAAGGAAGAAATGTTTTACAATGAGGGTGGTGAAACACTGGAACAGGTTGCCCCAGAGCAGTTATGGATGCCACATCCCTGGAAACATTCAAGGTCAGGTTGGACAGGGCTCTGAGCAACCTGATGTAGTTGAAGATGTCCTTGCTCATTGCATGGGGGGTTGGACTAGATGACTTTTAAAAGTCCCTTCCAACCCAAACCGTTCTATGATTCTATGTTTTGGTCTGTAATTTAAAAGTTAATGTTAAATAAAAATTAAAAGGAATGAAGAAGACATGGTAGTAGCCCACACCAATAATGTAGGCCCAGGTTTCCTCTCTCTTTTTTTTAATTTCTAAAAGCGAGCTGGCTTAGAGACAGGTTTATACAGGATTAATAGCATGCATGAGAGATATCTGTGACAGGCAGCAGGGCAGTAGTTCAATAATCTTTGTGATTAGATAACAGGAAGAGATTAACTGGAAGTTTGCGCTAACTGATAAGTATAGCCCAACAAATAATAATAATAATAAAAAAGTAAAAAGAGGGAATTGATGATCAATTAATTGGAAAAGTCACATATAATATCATTAGTAAAAGAAAACATGGTTTCTGAACTGAACTTTAGCTGCAGGGATGTATTAATGGTTTGTGTATCTGGGTAAAACAAAATATGATTATATTATCAGTTCTTCATTCTATGGATAAACGTTGTTGACATTTGCAGGACAAATTTTTGAGACAGGAGCTTACAACTCCATGTTTCTTTGGTTGAGGATAGTAAGGACAGAATGACATTTTAGAAGAAAAGGAAATATCTTTGGAAAGAAAAAAAAAAAGAAAAGAAAATCTAGAAAACCTCCCTGTCTCTGAGAAATTTACAATTCTAAATATAATATTAACTGAACAATAATGTTCAAGAATTTACTGTTAAATAGTGAATTTCATGTATGCTTATTTTAAGAGGTCATAGTTTTCTATTAAAAAAAGTTATTTATTGCAGTATTTGTATTTTTGTATTCATAATGACTGTATTACCTGTATTCTCTTAACAACAAGAAATTTTAACCAAAATCAGTGCCAAGATCAGTGTCAAGAACACTAGGTTCATAAGATCTGGATACTCATAAAATGCTTGCTTTATACACTGTTGAACTCAGAGTCTAAATTTTAAGGACATGAATGTGTAATACTCCTCTCTCAAAGGTCATGTCCTTGAATTGAAGGTAAACAGGTTTTTGGAGGTCGTATAAACAAGATATTGCATAGATGACAATTTACACTCAAATCTTCTGAGTTTGAATTCAGTGCCTTAAATTTAAGGACATCTTCCTCTTAAGGGCTACAACAGTTCAAAAATTGTTGATAACACCACTAATGCACATTAAATATCCCCATTACCCCAGAGAATGGATAAGGTCATACTACCTCAAAAATTATTTTCTGAATGGATCACCTGAAAAGTTTAAATAGAAACATAAGTCAATGAAAAACAAAGCAAACAACGCTTGAGATATGTACCCATTCACCTAATTTAGGCTATCTGGCCTGATACAGTCATCCAGGCTACTTCTACAGTCAATGGAGAGAAAAACAGAAATTAATCTTAAAAGGGAAATTCAGTCAAGCCTAAAGTATGGGTTAGGATTATCTTGAATTAACTCCAGGACAGATCAGAGTACTTGCCTCTTGGAAACACCCTCAGTTTACTAGAAAGGCACTTACTTGATGTTGTTAGTTTAGAACAGAAACATATTTGAAGATTTCCTTTATAAATCCACTTTTAGATGGTTCTTGATGAGAACCCACTGCTATGCTGTGCAAATGTACTTCAGATATCATTATAATTGATTTGGAATACATGATTAAGTATATTTGCCAACTCTCTTTAGACTTGGCTTTGCAATTTTTGCTTTGTTTTCCTCCCAAAGAAGTATTTATATACAATTTCTTTTTTTTTTCCTCCTTTTAGTCAAAATCTGGAAAAGGATGCTCTTATTTCTCTAAGGTTTCTATCCTTAAGTTAAAATAAATTTTCGATTATGATTTGTAGAGTAAAAATTGTACAATGATTTATTTTTTTCTGATATTTGCTGTTAATTTGAAAAGATCTGTACTTTCTAACAGCATCAGAACTGCATGGGTTTACATGTTAAAACTACCGAGAAGTATTTTCTTTTTAATTCACAGAATATGGGAACAGGCGGTTATATTCAGTAAACCCCTCAAATTCCATTTTGTTTAATTAATTTTCCAATTTCTATTTCTATAATAACCATTTCCTATACATTCTTAGCTCCAGAAATAATTATTGGACTCTTGAAGTCTACAATGCAGATTATTTCCTTAAAAATAAAGCAAATGAAAGCATTCTGATTGGGTATTTTCAGTTTCTTGTTATGAGATTGAACCACAAAGCCAATAATGTAATAAGCTAGGTAATGCATCTGAGACTGTTTTCTAGTCTTTCCCCAAAGAGGTTGCTGGATCTATTCGATGTAGCAGCATAAAATATAAATGAAGTCATTTATGAACTACTGTAACTCAAATCCTGTTCCAGGTCAGTGCTGAAAATGAGACCTAGTCTCATGTTTTCCTCATATTGGCGGAAATAAATGAAACTGTTTTCTAGCACATGAGCAAAATCTTACTAAATTAAAAAAAAAAAAAAGGAAAAAAGAATGGAGCTATTTGTCATGGATATATTAAAATACAAAATCATCTTGAATGTCTTTCCTTTCAAATAGCCTATGGTTGTTTACAGTAACTACATAACACACAAGTGCAAATTGTGCTCTCTCAGAGAAAACAGCATGAACTTAGGTTAGATACATCGTGAATGCTACAGAGTATGGATACTGAATTTTGTTCGGAAGGATTTCCACTGAGATGCAGAAGAGCAAAAAGGGGCAGTTGGGCCTTGTTTTTAACCATACACCAAGAAGTTCAGAATCATGACACGACTTTTTAGTTAGATCATCCTTTTCCAAGGAAAGCCCTCCTTTCAAGGTGAAACAGAATGGGTCTCAAATTCAGGAATAGTCTTGCCATTCAGAGCTATATTTAAGAATGATATTTAACATGGTATTTCTTGTTCTAATTTGTATTGAAAATACTGTTTGCTTCTTGAAAAACTCAGAGCACTGTAAGATCAAATCATCCTTTGTTTTATTTTTTCCTGTATTTTATTTACATTGACCTTACATGTGCAGGTATCCTTTGACATTGCACAGTCTGTTTAGTATTAGCATGATAGCATAAAATGCTGTTTTTAATAAATTTATCATTATCGTAAAAAAAAAAAAAGTCTTGCACTTCAGCAGGAGAGAGATATAATCATCTGCTGTGAACACCATCTTGCAGGAGGAATGGAAATGAAAAGGAGTCCTTGAATAATGGAATTTTCATCCAGTTTAGGTTGGACCTTTGGAAATAGGACTATGTGCCAAGTTGAATATTCATTTGAAGCTAGATCAGGTTGTATGGGGCCTTTTCAAGTAAAGTGAAGACCTCCAAGCATGGAGACTTCACAGCCTCTCTGAGCAACCTGTTCCAGTGCTTTACCATTCTTATGGGGAAGAAATGTTCCCTTTTATCCAATCTGAATTTCCTTTATTGCATCACGTGGTCATTGCTTCTTGTCTTTCTGAGGTGCACCAACCAAGGATAGTCTTTTCCTTATCCTCCAAGTAGTCAGGTGAAGACAGACATTAGACCACCATTTAATATTCTCTTCTTCAGCCTGAACCAACTCAGCTTATATATCAGGTGTTCTGGCCCACTTAACATCTTGGTGGCCTTCTGCTGACTTGTTCCAGTGTATCAATGTCTTACTTGTACTGACAACCCTAAAATTTTATACAATACTACAAATTTGTTCTCTAAGTGCCAAAGAAGGAGAAATAATCACTCCTCTTGACCTACTTGCTGCACTGTTGAGGTTAGCCTTCACTGGTGCTAGGGCGCATTGCTGATCTATGCACAATTTTTGTCCACCAGGACTGCTGTCTTTCATGCAAAGCTACTTTCCTGTCAGTCAATCCCAAGCCTGTACTGCTGTGAGGAGTTACTCTGCCCCTAGTGCAACAACGCATTTGTTTTTGCTGAGCTCTGTGAGGTTTCTGTTAGCCCATTTCTCCAGGCTGTCTCCTGAATGGCATTTTAATGTCACCCATGAACTTGCTGAGGATGCAGTCTATCCCACTGTCCAAGCTGCTAATGATGATTTTACATAGTATTGGCACCACCATCACACCCATGAGAAATGTCCTTGTAACTGTCCAAATTTGAACCCTTAACCCCTATCCTTTGAGCCTGACAGTCCAGACATTTTTCCCCCTAATTTATGATCTAACCATCCAGACTATATCTCTTCAGTTTGGGTACATCTGTGTCTCTTAACCTGTGATCTTTTGAATTTATTTTCCTATCCATGACAAAGCACACAGAAGGAAGTTTGGGTTTTTATCTGAAAGGAATAGTTGGTCAGTCACTGAATATATTAGAATACATCCATGCTGTAATGCAATCCCCTGAACATACAATACAAGAAAGGCAGAACTGTTTAGTATGTGATAGTGCTACCCTTCTATTTCTTTCTCTGTCTATCCATTTTGCTTTCAAAAGAAAATACATGAGGCATATTTAAAGCAAACGGGCATCATGATTAATAAGGGCATCACACTGAGACACATAAAACTGCCCTGTCTCCTTCATCTGTTCTTTTGGTGCAGTGATTAACCTTTGAGTTTATGAGTATTTTTGCACTTGCCTCAGATAAAATATTTTATGACTTCTTACCTCCCAGGCAACTTGGATTAAACTTATCAGGTCCGGGAAGATAGTGGCCCATAATGACTGTTCCCTCGGAAATGATGCCTACCTCCTTACCACATTATCAGAACATTCTTTGCACAAAACAGATGGAAACATCAAGACAAGAGACAAGACAACTTGTTAAGGTCACATTCCACCTTCCTAATACATCATTCATGCTTAATTGATTCCCAACCCCTCCTAGAGACAGATTGCCATACATTATGAAAGCTGGGAATATGAAAAGATCATTTTCTTTTCCCCATTAATTCCCATTTGGAAAGGCTTCTGCCTTTGCTAAAGTTGCTTTGGCAGTCTGCTTGCTAATGACTGATCACTGCCTTTCAACACAGAAATAGGGCAGAGGCAAGTAGATTTATCTTTTGGCAAAAGTATCCCTCTCTGACACAGCATTTCAGGTATTCTGCTCTCGGTGTCAGAGAGAGAAAAAAAAAAAAAAAGACAAAAAGAAGAAACCAAAAAGATTCAAAAGAAGCCACAAGACAGATCCCTGGAGATTGTGCAGGTGAGTAGTTTAAAATGGCATCTTTTTATGTACTTAGAAACTGGCTCATCACTGTTTGAGGAAAGCTGCTTAGCTTTCCCCTCACACCTACCTGACATCTCCTTCTACACTGTACAAAGAGGGAGTCAATCATTTTGATGCATGTCTCCTGAACAGGGTGGATGAATAATTGAGTGTCAGATCTGAACTTGCTGTAGACCTCCTAATCATTTAGGGACATTGAAGTAACATAAAAAAAAAAAAAAACAAAACCAAACCCAATCCAAAAAAAAAAAAACCCGTACACAACCAAATCCAAAACCAAAACCAAGCTGTAAACATTGTTACCAAAGATCTTTCTGTCTTTTCTGAATATGCTTTCTCTTTTTAATTTAAACAAGCGCAATGTTTAGGAGTTGCTATCTATAAAACTGCTAATATAGTGATACAGGAACAGCCATATCAGGGTGAAATGCTACATTCAGTCTGCACACAGGATTAAAAAGATATCTTCAAGGAACATAAAGTCTAAGACTCCTCTGGCTGCAGCATTTCAAAAAATAGATATTAAGCCAAAAATAGCAGGTAGCAACACAGGCAGAGAATATCTTATTTGGAATCCATGCCATTATAATAAAACTGCCTGTATACAATTCTTGGAGGTAGAAAACTGGTTTCTGGAAGGGATTTATTCACTTCACTACTCCTCTGCTCAAGCTATGTGAAAAGAAGTGGATAGAAATCTCTTCTGGTTCTACAGTGCTTCAGTTTACATAAAACACAGAAAAGAGGTCTAAAAAGCACTGAAAGTGCTACTGGCCTTTAAAATGTTGTCAGATTCTATCCAGTTGAAGCTATGAGTATGCTGACTAAATTTAAAAAAATAAATAAATAAAATTCCCCCAGACATGAATGGCTCTGCATCCCCATTTACCATCAAGTACATTTTGAATAGCTGGCCTTCAACTATCATTTCAAACCATCGTCGTGTTTTCAACTTGAATATTAAAAGCTTGCATCAGTGCATAAGAATATACCAAAGATCCTCTTAGATCACATGCAAGGTTCACTCTCTATGTTATGTATTTCCTGTTTTAAAATAGAAACCAGATGTTCCTTGGTGGGGTAATTTGGAAATAGAATGGAGACAAGGATCTTTTTCTGTAACTGTTACTAACACCTGCTTCATTTCCTTCAGCACTCTCAGGACCTTTTCATGTGCATTGAAAAGAAGGGGAGAGGCGAGGGAGGAAAACCAGAGGCTTTGTTTGTCCTATTCATTTCAGAGAGCAAGCTTCATGTATCAGTTTGCTGTAGAGAGAAGTATCATCTCTGTACTGCTGTCTCTGGCAGAAATATAAAGTATAAGCTGTAAAAAACCTTCTTTTTATTTTCCCCAGAGCACAGCCATTTAGATGTAAACTCTTACATCTTCATTGCGAGACACGTTTCGTGCAGAGGAACTGTCAGGTCAGAAGAGGAGAAAAAAATGAAACGGATGAGTTTCCTTTGCAGTTTCCCAGTGGGAGAGCTCTGCTGAAATGCTAGTCCAGCTCTACTGGTTTCTGCATCAACAGATGGCAGACAGCATTCCTTGTGTTTGCGTCCCATTTGGTAAATCACAGGTCACATCTGGTCTGGCCTCTGTTCTTCCTGAACAGATGGGAGTACACGTTCGCTATCGATTGCAGCAAGGAGATCGGGGATAATAGGGAGAAGTGTACACGAGGTGGGGAAGGAAGGTGAGAGGGAGTTAGAAATAGAAAAAGCAAAACCAAAGAAGGTTTAAAAAAGGAGAGAAGAACTTAAAATGACCTCTACCAACAAAATAATACCATTGGTGATAACTAAAGATGGCAACGTAGCAATGTATAGATAAATAGCTATTAAAAACTATTTCAAGATGTAGTGCACAATTGTGAGCATTTACTTAGAGAATATGATGAAAGTGCATAGGTTAAATGCTTATGTGGTCTCCTACACAAAGCTATTAAATGGGAGAGAGAAGCCCCGTTTTCACTCCTAATTCTTTTCCACACAAGGTATGAACTAAAAATCAGAAAACACACAGAGAAATATTCTCAGTCATTTTCAATTATAAGCTTTGTTTTAGACAGAGAAAACAACAACAAAACCTCTTTTTGTAATTCACTTGTCACCTCATAGATAAGTATATGAAACATTTTTAGACATTTTTTAACTTTCTACTAGAAAATAGGATGATATTTCCGATTTTATATATATATTTTCTTTTAATTGGTTTATGAAATTATGTGAATTTTTCATCTTTTTATTGGTACTTTTAAACATTCATAACTACCTGCAAAATTAAAGATTTCTAATGATTTTTAATAGAAATTTTAAAATATTTTTATTTAGAACTTTAGTTTTAAATTAAAAAAATAAAATCCAGTTTCAAAATTCTAACATATTCTACTTTCAAAAAGTGTAAATAACCTGAAGCTTGAAAAGGAATTTGCTATTGTAGCCTAAAATGCACACAGCACGAACCTCTCTATAGCAAACCCTTCCTGTTGTCAGTAGGAAAATGCACACAAGCCACATAGACTTTGTAAAGATACACACAAAACACAAGCACTGTTGATCCTTAGGCTAGGTGCAAACATATTTCACACTTGCCAGATACTGCCATACTAAAATAAATGTACTTTTTTGGTATTAAGAAGAAAGGTAGGCTTGAATGACTTGACACAAAACAATCTAATTCAGAGCTCTCTAATTGGAGCTACATATGAAGAGCTCTGTGTCTTCCTGGAATGCAACAAGTTTAATTTAGGACATTTCATTTGAACAGGCTGTTTTGATGCTGGCCTCTTGGTGGTTTACACATTTCTACAGTCTTAAGGTATATTTTGACAAGTGGCATTAATTGATTGTCTGATACTACTACTACTGCTAATAAAACAACCATTTTGAAAATAAACTGTTCAACAATTTTTCCATTTGGACATTCAGATGGTTCTGTTTTTCTTCAGCTCACATAAAGCATGGTTTAGGGTGGCTTTATAAAGGATAAGATTATTGTACTCAACAACATTTTTGCTGTAGTCTTCAGTGACAACCTCTCTTCCCACACCTCTAAAGTGGATAGACCACAATAGAGGGACTAGGGGAGCAAAGTCCCTCCCACTGTAAGAGAAGATCAGGTTCATGACCACCTCAGTGTGGGTAAGGCAAGAACTACAGATGTCATCTATTTGGACTTCTGTCAGGCCTTTGACATGGTCCCCAACGACATCCTTCTCTCTAAATTGGAGAGATACAGATTTGATGGGTGGATTGTTCAGTAGATGAAGAATTGGTTGGATGGTTGAATCCAGAGGGTTATCACTGAACGCAGAGATAGTTCAAAGTAGATATTAAGAAAAAAAAACCAAAAACCAAACAAAAAAAAAAACCCAAACCCCCAAAACCACTGCATATAAAATAAACTTGGGAATGAGAAATGGAATATAAAAGGAAAGGGACTGGTAGAACAAAGGAGCTGTGTGAGACAAAATCAAAAATTCTGAAAGTGTGGCAAGAAAAAGATCATAAAATGTATGGGAGTCAAGAGAGCTTTTAAAAAAGTGTTGTGATGTGGTGCTAGCAAACCAAAGGCAGAAAATATTATACCAGAGAAGTTATAATACGGTTCTGTTTCCTGCAGCTTATGACCAGGCCAGACTATACATCCTGAGTAATAGTGGGGATAGCATGAAAGCTTAAATTTCAGACTTAAACATGATATGTAATTGATAATGTAGAAGACTGGGCAACCTTAAATTGTATTATAACCCAATAACATAGTGTACTATTAAAGTTCCTTGGCACTTCCCATTATATATTCTTGAACCTTAAATGCTTGCTGATACCGGAAGCCAGCAAATATTGCCAACTATGGTAAAGTGGAGATAACTAGAGGTAGAGACTATTCAAAATGGGGATAAAGAACCTGCATTACCTGATCTAGGATATGAGGAAAGGATAGAGTTGGATATAGTGAAGAAGTTTGGCGTGGTAACTTAATTTGTTCACTTGTGAACCACTCATTAATTGAGACTTTATTAGTCATGGATAAAGATTTAATACCATTGGCTTCAATTTAACTAAGGGAAACTCTTGTGCTTGTGAAAATAAAATGGGCTTCTGCATGAAAACAAAGACTCCTACCTACATGCTCCAGAGCAGGATGCTGCAGAAACAATATCCTGTAAAGGCCTTCAGTTAATTTCTCTGTAATGGTTTACTTTGCTTTTCTCCTGTGCCCTAGTTGACTGGTTTTCTATAATATTAAATAATCCCCAGCTCTCTTCTGAATTGATTCAGACATTTCTCTTCAGATGGAAACACAGACTTGGGAGGAACACGAGAGATCTCAACAGGAAGGAAGGAAGGAAGGAAGGAAGGAAGGAAGGAAGGAAGGAAGGAAGGAAGGAAGGAAGGAAGACGAAGAAAGGTGACAGACCACACAGACACTGGCTTTGCACTCTCAGAAAGTGCACCAATACTGTAAAGTGGTCCTTGTTCTTTCCAAAATTGTGTACTTGGAGCACTTCTGGATTTCCTAGCCTTATGTCGTGGTTTAGGCCCAGCCGGCAGCTGAGCGCCATGTGGCTGCTCACTCACCCCTCCCCCAGTGGAATGGGGAGGAGAAGTATAACAAAAGGCTTGGGTCGAGATAAGGACAGGGAGAGATCACTCACTAATTGTTGTCACGAGCAAAACAGACTGAACTTAGAGAGGAAATTCATCTAATTTATTACTAGGCAAAACAGAGTAGAGGAATGAGAAATGAAATCAACTCTTAAAACACCTCCCCCCACCCCTCCCATCTTCCCGGGCTCAACTTCACTCCCGGCTTCAAACTCCTCCCCGCTCAGCGGCACAGGGGGACGGGGAATGGGGGTTATGGTCAGTTCATCACACGTTGTCTCTGCCGCTTCTTTGTCCTCAGGGGGAGGACTCCTCTCATCGTTCCCCTGCTCCAGCATGGAGCCTCTCCCACGGGCTACAGTCCTTCACAAACTGCTCCAGCGTGGGTCTCTCCCACGGGGTGCAGACCTTCAGGAGCAAACTGCTCCAGCATGGGTCCCCCACGGGGTCACAAGTCCTGCCAGCAAACCTGCCCTGGCATGGGCTCCTCTCTCCATGGGTCCACAGGTCCTGCCAGGAACTTGCTCCAGCGTGGGCTTTCCACAGGCCACAGCCTCCTTCAGGTGCCTCCACCTGCCCCAGCATGGGGTCCTCCATGGGCTGCAGGTGGAATCTCTACACCCCCTCATCCTTCCTCCATGGGCTGCAGGGGGACAGCCTGCTTCACCATGGTCTTCACCACGGGCTGCAGGGGGATCTCTGCTCCGGCGCCTGGAGCTCCTCCTCCCCCTCTGTCTGCACTGACCTTGGTGTCTGCAGAGTTTCTTACAGCTTCTCACTCCTCTCTCCAGTTGCAAAAGCTCCTCCAACTGTTTTGTTTTCCTTCTTAAATATGTTATCACAGAGGCGCTGATTGGCTTGGCCTTGGCCAGCGGCGGGTCCATCTTGGCATTGGCTCTGTCAGACACAGGGGAAGCTTCTAGCAGCTTCTCACAGAAGCCACTCCTGTAGCCCCCCCCCCCCCCGCTACCAAAACCTTGCCACGCAAACCCAACAAACCTTAATGTATATCTCAGTTGCATCATGAGCCCACATTGTGATAAGACCTGTCTATGCACCCAAACATGCATTAACTCCTCTCATTGCCCTCCCCTCCATCGATTCGTGTTTCTATATGAAGAAAATCCAGGCTGCAGGCTAGAAGAGAGTCACAAAGTGCTCACATCCATTGCTAGGTTCAACACTGGGGAGACCAGGAGCAGATTGAGGTGCACACCTGCTTCTTAATCTGGAGAGAGTCTATGGAACAATAGTTAATGTACATTGTCTACCTGGCCTTGATATATCTCTTATGTAACTGCTCTTGAAAAGCTGATGAAGACTGTCTGGGGCCTATGTTTTAGGCTGCTTATGGAATGAATACGTAGATTTTAATGAAGTAGCAGAGTTTAGGAAGATGAACAGGAATCATGAAAATTGCCACAATATGAATATAAATCACATCCCACTATGCATTTCAAAGTACTTCAGCTCCTGCTCTCTGTATAGGCTGATTAACTCTGAGCTGTGGCTAGGCCGTCCTACAAGGCAGTCTTCTGTTTAGGAAAGATAAAAGTTACAGAAACTGGAAATGCAAGGTGAAAAAAAAGATTCTTTTTCTGAGACATAAGACTTTTTCTCCCTTTTTTTTCTCCCACATTTAAGATAAACTACTACTCTTAAGATTAAAAAAAAATGCATACTTATGCCAATCCCTAGGGCTATTTGCCCAGCATTGTAAAAGGGTAAACATATATCACTTGACAACCCTCAGAATGTGAATCAAAGATTCTTAGTTCTGCTAGTGGTGCTCCTTAGAAATATTCTAATGTACTGGTTAGGACATACGTATCTAGCCGACCTTTTCTAAATGGAATCATTGCTTTTCAATTGTTTCATAAATCCACATTATCAAGACCCAGTGGAACATCTAATTTATCCCAAGTTCAGAAACTTCTGTTTTGAGTGCTGGAGAATCCAGGTTTTCTCTTTCTTGCTGTAACAAGGAAAAAACATAATGACAAATTTAAAGGTCTCTATAGCTGCAGATGTGTTACAAAGCATAAACCAGAGACATAGCAAGAACTAATCTTACATATCTCAAGAGACTTCAGGTACCGTTAATCCGAATTTGAATTATTTAATTCCTGGAAATGTCAATCTACAAATAATTTAATTATGTTTTCTGTTTTCCTCATTTAAAAAAAAAAAAGTAAACCATATAGTCTTTATAGCTTCTACATTGAAGACAAATGGATACCATTGCATTTTCCCTGGAACCCTTCAAATGAATTATAGAATCATAGAATCATAGAATACCAGGTTGGAAGGGACCTCAAGGATCATCTGCTCCAAACTTTCTTGGCAAAAGCTCCATCTAGACAAAAGCACCGCCTAGACAAGATGGCCCGGCACCCCATCCAGTCGAATCTTAAAAGTGTCCAATATTGGGGAATACACCACTTCCCTGGGGAGATTATTCCAATGGCTGATTGTTCTCACAATGAAAAATTTTCCTCTTGTGTCCAATCAGAATCTCCCCAGGAGTAACTTGCACCCATTACCACTTGTCTTTTCCATGTGACTCCTTGTAACAAGGGAGTCTCCATTTACTTTGTAGCCACCCTTTAAGTACTAGAACAAGGTGATGAGGTCTCCCATAAGCCTTCTTTTCTCAAGGCTGAAAAAACCAATTCTCTCAGCCTTTCCCCATATGGCAGGCTTCCCAGTCCTTTGATCATGCTGGTGGCCCTCCGCTGGACCCTCTCCAGCCTGTCCACATCTTTTTTGTATAGTGGGGACCAAAACTGAACACAGTATTGCAGGTGTGGCCTGACAAGCACTGAGTAGAGTGGGATAATGACCTCTTCATCTCTGCTGGTGATGCCCTCATTGATGCAACTCAGCATCCTGTTGGCTTTCTTTGCCGCTTCAGCACACTGTTCACTCATATTGATCTTGTTGTTGACCAGGACCCCCAGGTGCCTTTCCACAGAGCTGCTTTCCAGCCAGGTAGATCCCAGTCTGTGCTGCACTCCTGGATTATGTTTTCCCAGGTGCAAGACCTTACAGTTATCCTTGTTGAACTTCACAAGGTTCTTGTTAGCCCGCTCTTCCAGTCTATCCAGATCTTCCTGCAGGGTGGCTCTCCCTTCCGAAGTGTCTGCTTCCCCACTCAGTTTGGTATCATCTGTAAACTTCATCAGGGTGCACTTGATCCCGTCATCCAGATCACTTATGAAGACATTAAACAGCATTGGCCCAATATTGATCCCTGGGGGACCCCACCTGTGACAGGTTGACAGTTTGAAAAGGAGCTATTTACCACCACCCTCTGGGTGCAGCCTGTCAGCCAGTTCCCCACCCACCACATGGACCACTTGTCTAGACCATAACACATCAGTTTGTCTGGGGGGAGGCTGTGGGGAGCTGTATTGGAAGCCTTGGAAAAATCCAGGTAAACAATGTTTAAAACCTTTCCATAAAATATGCCTGCTCTTAATAAAAATCATTGATCAAAACCTTAAAATAAAATGGACTGTTTGCTACTTCCCTAATTAGATGTTATTTTTTTTCCTCCTCCCTACCATCTTAAATATTTTTTTTCTTTTCTAAAGTTAAAAATTATTCTTACTGGAGATTACATAAGGGATAAACACTTGAATTTTCATTCTGCTGTGAGATTTATCATACTAGGATCTGAATAATATGTCCCTGTTGTGTGCTGATGATAGAAAGCAAAATGATCCAAACATACTGCAATCATGCCTTAGCCGTACATGACATTTATTCTATGACATTCTAATTTGAGAGTTACCAGGAGTCCCTGTTCTTAAGAAGTGATGAATCTGGTATCCATTAAAAGCTGAAATGAAATAATTCTATTAAAATATGTGTCTGTTGTTTCTAAAATAACTGAGGAAAAACAGACTCAAAATGAAGGTCAACAGCTCTTGCATTGGCAATTTAGATATTGTCACAGATTTTTGGACTTGAAAAAACCAGTTCCTTACTGCTTACTATACACAAGTTTAAATGCATCACATGGATGTTAATAGAAGTATTCAGAAAGACTTTGTGTACTGAAAAAAATTAATTTGATCTTTAGACAAAACTATAGCATAGATGCCTAGGGACTATATACTGTATTTCCCAGGTGTCAGTTACATATGCCATTTAGAATAAGTACTGACGTGTTTATAATTAATAGCTTTGATTGCAAATCAGTGGGCACCATTTTCTGAATAAAGATGCTTGTTGGTTGTTTTGTTTTTGTTTTTTTCTTTTCTTTCTGAAATAAGACTGTGTAGGCTTAAGGTCTTGTATTGTAACAGGAATTACAAACAGAAAATTGACAGTTATAGATTACTTTTGAACTACAGCATAAGCAAGTCTATGTGATAAAGAATATGATATTTCAGACACCCTAGAATTGGAAAGTGCAATAATTAAGATTGATTATAACATCCAATTCTGCTTCCCTTGTGTATAC
Organism: Grus americana; assembly: GCF_028858705.1. Lineage (NCBI taxonomy): Eukaryota > Metazoa > Chordata > Aves > Gruiformes > Gruidae > Grus > Grus americana. Next base: position 49,208,940 of record NC_072856.1, on the reverse strand, counting down.
ACAGTACAACACAATATCTAATTCAAAGTGCCTAAGACTTCCTCTGTGCACAGTATACACAACCTTTACCTTATTTAAAGCCATTCAGTTTTTCTTTTATTATCGATTTTTGGTATAAGGCCTTATGTGTCTCCTACTGCACTCTATTCAACTCCTTACCCATTACAGCCCTCTTAATTTCCTTATCAAGTTTTCTATGGGGGTATAGTTTCCTTTATAGAACCTATAGTTTCTCAATATTTCTTTTAACGTATGCATTTATTATTCATGTGAAATGACTGAGAAAACCTGTATTTTTTTTTTTTTTTTTTCTGGAAAGCATTTGATGCACAGAGAGACTGTAGTCAGTAAGTGTTTAGGTAGAGATTTTTAGACATTCCTTGCTGGTGTACTTAACAATTTACAGCATGCAATGTGTTCAGAGCACAGTGTTTTTCATCTGTGTCACCAACAGCTTCTCACTGCAGTGAATCAGACCTCCAAGTGCTCTAACTGTAGAAATAAGGAACCTAATTCTGGGAAAAAAACACAAAGGAAAAGTTCCATTTCAGCAATCCATACCAACCAAAGAAGCAGAACACAGCTTTCCAGGATGCTTTTCAATTGCTCAGATTAGAGGAGTTAATTTGATGCTCCTAATTTTATTTTCGTGAAATCAGTTCCTGCTTAATTTCTCTCAGTTTTTAGCTTCTGCAATGAATGAATTAGTAAACTGACAGACAACAGTCTTTTATATTACACAAACCTTATTAATCTCCAGAACAGTATTATTTTTTGCACTGAGTCGAGGCACCTGCGGAAAAAATATTCTATGACTAGGTAGTTACAGAAATGAAAGTTATACTAAAATTAAAATATTTGTGCATAAAGTGAAGTAATTTAAAATGGTTTAGGAAAACATACGTTTGGTATTCTTTAAAGTTTCACAGTAATTCTTCCAGGTTCCTTTTTTGGGATAGGATTTCAGACAGCATGAAGATAAATTCATAACTAGATCTTGTCTTTTGTGGTTTGCAGAGATCAATGGCACCTGAAGTAGAAAATATTGATATGTGATAACCCAAGGATTACAGGTTAATGTATTTTCTGATTGCAGGCCATGTTAAGCAAACTTGGTAACCAAGAGCTATAATATTTGAGCTTTACATGTTAGGGCGAGGATTTGTGTAATGGAGGGAGTATATGGAGTATGTTTACTTCAGTGGGCATGGTGACTGGCTTTGTGGATCGGTCAAAGTGATAGCAAACAGCCATGTATGTCTCTTGATGACTTTATCAAGCCTCAGTCTTCACGGGTCTCACTGAGCAATTTTAGAAGACCATGAATTTGAAGTCACTTGACCTGAGAATCTGGATATGCACCTGCTAAGTACTGTTTTAACCAGAGATTGCAGTTTTTAAGAACACTATTTTATTACATTGCAAATCTCATATACACTTTAATGATAGATGGACATGCATTTCTGCACATCAAATTAACAAGTAACATCAATCGGCTAATAAACCACAATTTTGCAACAAATCAGAGAATCATAAAATGGTTTGGGTTGGAAAACACCTTTAAAGGTCATCTAATTCAACCCCCCTGCAATAAGCAGGGACGTCTTCAACTAGACCAGGTTGCTCAGAGGCCCGTGCAACCTGAATGTTTCCATGAATGGGGCATCTACAACCTCTCTGGGCAACCTGTTCCAGTGTTTCACCGCCCTCATCATAAAAAAATTTCTTTCTTATATCTAATCTGAATCTACCCTCTTGGGAGCTAATATTTTATTAAAATCATTGCAAGTAATAGTGAATAATCAAGTTTACTAAGCACTTTACTTACCTAGAATCCTGAAATACCTAGAATCTAATGATAGGGCAACATCTAACCAGCATACCTTCATGCAAAAGGCTTTTCAAAAGTCAATAAATGGGTGGGAGAGATAAATTACATAACTCTTAAAGGTTTTGAGAAGGCCTAACAGAGAAACATAAATGCAAACAAATATTATAGCCATAAATAAAAGGTCAAATACTGACCTTTCTTCACTTAATTCACCTATTTAAAAAAAATTCCCAAAGTCTGTTTTACCTCAGAAAAGTATAGGAATCCTAATTAATATTTTAAGATGGCATGAAATATATAAATAATAAAGATTATCATTCATTCCCTTTGTTCTCTCTGTCATCATTGCATTATTTTCTCCATCTGATGGACAATTTATATCTTTTCATTTTTTATGAAAAAATAATAGACTAAACAGTAGATCCTTCTAAAATTGATCATAAGGTTGGAACATTACTGCACAGCACTCAAGTCATGAACCTCTTTCTTTATGGTATCATTAAAAGATGAGTCTCTCTCTCTCTCTCCTCCCACAGCTAATTTATAATCTAACAGGACTTTGTCCATTTCTGTTCGTAACCTCATATATCATCTTTAGGTCAGTAGTTTTGGCTTACTTAGATGCCATTTTCTGTTTGAGATGCCACAGGCAGCTGTAAGCGCTCCAGGTAATGATATACTTAACTCAGGTTTACACTGCTGAATGTTTCCTGATTTAAATCATTCTTTAATTGTAAGTAATACCACATCTAACTGAATCACCTCCATGAAGCTTCTGTCCATACAACCACACCTCTTAAGCACAGATATTAATACTGCTTAACACTGTTCCTTTCCAGCAAGTCTATAGTCTGTCCTGGTTCGGAGATCTCTATTCAAACAGTTTTTAATGTATTTAAAGCGCCAAATTATATAAAGTCCATGTGTAAAATACCGTTTGACAACACCAGTGTGCAGTGATCAAGTACATACATAATTTCATAAGAAAACAAAAGTTCATACAAGTATGAGTATCTTATTTATAAGAAAATAGTGTAAAACAGTCTAAAAGAAAATGTATAAAATAAATCATTAAAAATGAAATTGCATTCCTTTGGATGGTAATTGACAATACAGTCAATAGCACATAAGAAGTGCCTCGGCTCATTCTAAACCAGATATCTAGTACTGGTTAACCAAACAGCTCTCCAGGCCTCACCGAATGTACTGATTGTAACAGAAGCCTAGACACCTAACTCTCCTCCAGACACCTGCACTGAGATGCTTTAATCTGGAAACGATTTCCTTCTTATGTGTAAATTAAAGTCTTACAGATTAAGTCTGCCTAAGTGTTTATGACTGAAGGCATTCTGATCCTCTACCTAATCACTACTAAAAAAGTAACTCGTTTGCCCTTTTACCTAAAAAAAAAATATGTATATATATAATAAAATCTATACTTATTATTTTTGCACATCCAGTAGAACTTGAGCTGGAAAAAAACAGAATCATTCTTGTTATGTTTGATGAAAGCCCAAAACGTGTATTACTTTTCGAACAAGAACAAGGAAAGATATTAAAAAAAAAATCCAGTAAGAAAAGGCAGGAAGAAAGTAATCAAGAAAGCAATGAAGGAAGAAAGGAAAGAAGGAAATTTCATTTCTGGGAAGAGTTTCCATAAAAGAAGATGGAAGACGCAGATTTTGAGACTTGGTCAGAGAAAGCCACCCTGAAGAAGAATAGATTTCCTACTTCTCTCCAGATTTATTCTCACAATTAATTTCTGAAAAACTTTTATATGGTAAAGGATAATAAACTTGCTCTTTTCGGCATATGTCTGAGTAAGCCACAGAGAGGTCTGGAGACCTCTTAAAGCAGAGCTTTGAAGACACACCATCATAGGATAATTCAGGTTGTAAGGGATCTCAGGAGCTCTCTAGTTCAACCTACTGCTCAAAATAGGCTCTTCTATGAGGCCAGACCAAGTTCCTTAGGGCTTTGTCCAGTCGGGTCTTGAAAATCTCCAAGAATGGAGACTGCACAAGATCTTTGGGTAACCTGCTCCACTGCTTGACTGTTCCCATGGTGAAACAGTGTTCCTCATATAGAGACAGAACTTGTCTTGTTTCCCTTTATTCCTATGGTTTCTCATTCTCCAACAGTACACCGCCTAGTGAAAAGCCTGTTTCTACCTTGTTGATAATCTCCATAAAGGTGCTAGGTCCCCCTCAAAATCATTTCTTCTCTAGGCTGAACAAGCCTGGTGTCCCTCAGCCTCCCCTCACAGGGCAAGTGCTCCAGCCCCACAGTCTTGGTGGCCTCCAATGAACTTCGGTTTGTCAGCTTCTTTCAGTTTGTCAGCTTCTTTCTTGTACTGGGGAAGCCAAAACTGGACTCAGTGGTCTAATGAATGCTGAGTACAGTGAGATAATCACTTCTTTGATCTACTGACTGTGCTTCTGTCATACAGCCCAGGATGCTGCTGGCCTCTTTTGCTGTCAGGGCATACTGTAGCCACAGGCTGCCCACCAAGACTCCTAGGGCCTTTTCAGCAGAGATGGTCACCAGCCGCACCACTTGCAGCCTGTAAGGTGAGGATTTATCACAGCAAGGATAGTTATTCTTTCCCACATGAAGGCCTTTGCATTTTTTCTCGCACGATTACACAAGGTTTCTGTTAGCCCCACTCCACCAGCCTGCCTAGGTCCCTCTGGATGGTAGCCCTGATGTTAAAATATACTAAAAGATGTTAAAATATACTATGATAATGATACTGCAAATACGTCGGTCGAGAATTAGGTTTTATAGGCCACCCTGTTTATTGCTGTTGAGAAGATCATACAAATAAGTCACAACTGCTACTGAAGTTACTCCATCTCCTTTAAAATACTTACACGATAGCCCATTTTAGTAAAATCACTACCACGTCTCTCAGCTGTGTAGTCTATTTCAGAATCTCAGGTGTCTTTAAAACCAAGTGTGGCTTACACTTTAGAAGTGGACTTTCTTTCTTTTCTTTCTTTTCTTTCTTTTCTTTCTTTTCTTCCTTCCTTTCCTTCCTTTCCTTCCTTTCCTTCCTTCCTTCCTTCCTTCCTTCCTTCCTTCCTTCCTTCCTTCCTCTCTTCCTCTTTCTTTCTTTCTTTCTTTCTTTCTTTCTTTCTTTCTTTCTTTCTTTCTTTCTTTCTTTCTTTCTTTCTTTCTTTCTTTCTTTCTTTCTTTCTTTCTTTCTTTCTTTCTTTCTTTCTTTCTTTCTTTCTTTCTTTTCTTTCTTTCTTTCTTTCTTTCTTTCTTTCTTTCTTTCTTTCTTTCTTTCTTTCTTTCTTTCTTTCTTTCTTTCTTTCTTTCTTTCTTTCTTTCTTTCTTTCTTTCTTTCTTTCTTTCTTTCTTTCTTTCTTTCTTTCTTTCTTTCTTTCTTTCTTTCTTTCTTTCTTTCTTTCTTTCTTTCTTTCTTTCTTTCTTTCTTTCTTTCTTTCTTTCTTTCTTTCTTTCTTTCTTTCTTTCTTTCTTTCTTTCTTTCTTTCTTTCTTTCTTTCTTTCTTTCTTTCTTTCTTTCTTTCTTTCTTTCTTTCTTTCTTTCTTTCTTTCTTTCTTTCTTTCTTTCTTTCTTTCTTTCTTTCTTTCTTTCTTTCTTTCTTTCTTTCTTTCTTTCTTTCTTTCTTTCTTTCTTTCTTTCTTTCTTTCTTTCTTTCTTTCTTTCTTTCTTTCTTTCTTTCTTTCTTTCTTTCTTTCTTTCTTTCTTTCTTTCTTTTCTTTCTTTCTTTCTTTCTTTCTTTCTTTCTTTCTTTCTTTCTTTCTTTCTTTCTTTCTTTCTTTCTTTCTTTCTTTCTTTCTTTCTTTCTTTCTTTCTTTCTTTCTTTCTTTCTTTCTTTCTTTCTTTCTTTCTTTCTTTCTTTCTTTCTTTCTTTCTTTCTTTCTTTCTTTCTTTCTTTCTTTCTTTCTTTCTTTCTTTCTTTCTTTCTTTCTTTCTTTCTTTCTTTCTTTCTTTCTTTTCTTTCTTTCTTTCTTTCTTTCTTTCTTTCTTTCTTTCTTTCTTTCTTTCTTTCTTTCTTTCTTTCTTTCTTTCTTTCTTTCTTTCTTTCTTTCTTTCTTTCTTTCTTTCTTTCTTTCTTTCTTTCTTTCTTTCTTTCTTTCTTTCTTTCTTTCTTTCTTTCTTTCTTTCTTTCTTTCTTTCTTTCTTTCTTTCTTTCTTTCTTTCTTTCTTTCTTTCTTTCTTTCTTTCTTTCTTTCTTTCTTTCTTTCTTTCTTTCTTTCTTTCTTTCTTTCTTTCTTTCTTTCTTTCTTTCTTTCTTTCTTTCTTTCTTTCTTTCTTTCTTTCTTTCTTTCTTTCTTTCTTTCTTTCTTTCTTTCTTTCTTTCTTTCTTTCTTTCTTTCTTTCTTTCTTTCTTTCTTTCTTTCTTTCTTTCTTTCTTTCTTTCTTTCTTTCTTTCTTTCTTTCTTTCTTTCTTTCTTTCTTTCTTTCTTTCTTTCTTTCTTTCTTTCTTTCTTTCTTTCTTTCTTTCTTTCTTTCTTTCTTTCTTTCTTTCTTTCTTTCTTTCTTTCTTTCTTTCTTTCTTTCTTTCTTTCTTTCTTTCTTTCTTTCTTTCTTTCTTTCTTTCTTTCTTTCTTTCTTTCTTTCTTTCTTTCTTTCTTT